>NC_141698.1:663778152-664378152 GCF_964263255.1 Lissotriton vulgaris | reverse complement strand
TGAGTTCCAATCAATTGCAGGACCCGGCGAGTGCTGAAGGGACAAGGAAGGGTGGTCAATGGATGGGGTCAGATGGGGAGTCAATGAGCGAAGGCGAATCTAGGAGGCAGACTTACTTATGGAGATGAACAGGTCCGTATTGCCAGGAAAGACGTTAATTGTAACCGCGTGCGGAGGAGGATTCCTGTGAGTAAGAGGGAAGCATTAGTAGTTTTCCTAGTAGCCGTTAGGGAGTGAGCACGGTCAGAGAGAGGGATGAATGAACTTACTTAGGAGTCCGTGTGGGGCCAATGGAGGTAGAAGCGGGGGACATGTGAATGGTACTGCGGGTAGTTGGACTGCGTCAAGTGTGGGTGCAGGAGAATTAATTCCTGAAAATGAAGGGGTGAGGTCAGTTAGTATAGGTCATGGGGATCGAGGTCGTGAAGCGAACAGCCGGTCAGGGACTTACTTGTCAGTAGCTGCATCGGAAGTAAGACAAATCGGTGTGGTACGGGCGCGAATCACCAAGTGCTTCACAGAGGAGGTGGAGCAAGTTAAACATTGCGTTGGAGATACGCGCATGGACAGTGTGAGACTGGCCCTGCTGAGTGATGGAGCACCTGCAGGAAGTTTGTGTGCATAGATAGTGGCCCAGGAGTAGCCACCATATTGAGAGAGTGTATGTATAGCTTGGGCATATATTGAGGACAAGCAACCACTGCAGAGTACCGTAGTGTGGGGTGTGGAGTCAATGAATTAAAAGATATTACAGTAATCAGGGAGGAAGGAGTAAAAGCCCATCTGTATGGCAATTAGATCGCCGAGTAGTACATGAAGTTATAGGCATAAAAATAGAGGTATTTACACAATTGTGGAGAAATATAAATGGTCGAAGCATATTTGGATAGATCGCCTCAGAAAGTTTGTGTGCATAGATGGTGGCCCAGGAATAGCTCCATGTTGGTAGAGTGTATGTATAGCTTGGGCATATATTGAGGACAGAGAGGAAGGAGTAAGAGCCTATCTGTACGGCAATTAGATCGCCGAGTAGTACATGAAGGGATTGGCACACAATTTTTTTTTTTTTAATTTTTGAAAACCTTTATTGTGCATCAGTAAAAGAACAAATACGGGCCCACAACCATCAGGCTGGCCACAGATACTCATGAAGCACCAGAGCATGCAATACGGCGACACAGTACCACATTATTACCATAAGCAAGCATTTAAGAGTTACACTGTGAAGCATTGTGATACCATGTCCCAGGAGCAATGAAGGTTAATTTTAAATTTTTGTTGCAGCTATTAAAGTTCGACTTGTCCGTTTTTTAATTTTGAAAGAGAAACAATAGGCTAAGAAAGCAGAGTCCGTGCAGGCGTAACATGACATTAGCGTCAAATTCACCACGTAGTCTAACCACCCAAAAGTCAAGTCCCCCCAGGTGGTATGGCGGTCAGAAGCGTGTGCAGTAGGGGTATCAGACCTAACATCCTACCCAATGTCCACCACCACCCACCCCCTAGCAGTCCCAGACACGGACCCAAGATAGAAGAAAGAAAAAAAAAATCAGAGCGAAGAGAAAAAAATAAGGCACCATAGAAACTGAAACCAAGAAACTAAAATCCCATCCCCCAACCCCCCACCCTACACGCATGCAGAGGCTACGGCCTACCCCCCCCCCCCCCAGCAGTGTGTCTGTCGCCCAATAAACCCGAAATATAGAGCAAGAAAAGAGAAGAGAGAAAAAGAAAAAAGAGTACTATAATAACCAAATACAATGTCCTTGAGACCTTATCTATGTTGGACAGACCACTCAAAAAATAAAAGCAAGGATAAGCCAACATAAAAGCAGGATACACTGCCGAATCACCACTGCACCATTGGTGGAGCACTTCATAGAAAAAAGACACTCGGAACAAGACCTACGCTGGCAAATGATTGACATTGTTCGCCCACACAACAGAGGCGGTGATCCTCAAGTGATTCTCAACAGGATGGAATGTAAATGGACATTTAACTGTCATTCCATTGAAAATGGACTCAATACACTTAATGAATGGAACACAATCCTGTAATAGCCCTCTGGCTTAAGTGTATACACATTTCTGTACTCCCTTAGTGTGTATATACCACCATGCATCCTGTAAACATTATATAAATATGCTTCAACCATTTTTTCATGTCTCCACAACTGTGTAAATATCTCACATTTTGTGCCTATCCCTACATGTACTACTCAGTGATCTAATTTCCATACAGATAGGCTCTTACTCCTTCCTCTCTGGCCTCAATATATGCCCAAGCTATACATACACTCTCCCAACATGGCGGCTACTCCTGGGCCACCATCTGTGCACACAAACCTTCTGCAGGTGCTCAATGTAAATATGCTTCGACCATTTTTTATGTCTCAACAATTGTGTAAATACCTCTATTTTTGTGCATATCTCTTCATAAACTACTCGGCGATCTAATTGCCATACAGATATGCTTTTACTCCCTCCTCCCTGATTACTGTAATATCTTTTAATTCATTAACTCCATGCCCTACACTACGGTACTCTGCAGCTGCTGCATGTCCTCAATATATTCTGAAACTATACATACACTCTCCCAACATGGCGGCTACTCCTGAGCCACCATCTATGCACACAAACTTCCTGCAGGTGCTCCATCACTCAGCAGGGCCAGGCTCACACTGTCCATGCGCATATCTCCTATGCGATGTTTAACTTGCTCCACCACCTCGATAAAGCACTTGGTGATTTGCTCCCGTACCACACTGATTCGTCTTGCTTTGGATGCAGCTACTGCGCTGCGTCCCGCAATTGATTGGAACTCATGCTCCTGCTTGATAGGAATTCCTCTGGACATCCATAACCTGATTCCCAATAAAACTCTGTCAAGTATCAGGCCCAGCTACGACTCATATGCTCTTCAGGCTACATTTGCACGTTTCCTTCTTTATTTATCGCACTAGTCGCATACATGCCCAATTTTCACCGCAAAGTATCTTTCCTTTTGTGCATACCTTCACCAAGGAGTTACCTCCACTCCCTTTCTGCGCTTACCTTCCGCGATGAGGTACCTTCACTGTAGACATCCTCCTTCCTTTAAATCTCCACTTGGACTACCTGTCCACTCGGTAGGAAGCACCTTTTGCTAAGTTTCTAAATGTAATTCTCCAGTAAGTAAACAGTAACTGGTTCACAGACTAGTATCACATAGGTATTAATACCTCAAATTTTAAGTCAAGTTGTTGTTTTTACATGTTCATCTCAGGACCATTGTTTGATTTTTGGTTTTCCTCCTAATAGATTCTACCTGCTCACATTTTTTTTTTTTTTTCAATCTTTATTTCGACCATTTGGTCATAAAAGATACACATACAATAAAATCACGTAGATTCTGTCACATTTGATAAAACATCAGTGCATGATTTTAAGATAAAAAACCAGACAATACTAACAATTATTAAAAATTGAAGCGATTCTACAGTCTACCCAGCATTTTTTAAAAGACGATTACGCGTATGCCAAACATTTGTAAAGAATTTGGAAAGTGCAAAAACAATTGGGCCGGAAACATCGCATTTTAAAATCCTGTACATAGGTGTATATTCCCTGCCACCCAAATTCTTAATCAGGGGCAGCAGCCAGTACTTTCTGGCTGCCTTATATGCTGGGCAGAAAAAAATCACATGCAAATCATTTTCCTCTTTGTCAACGCAAAGAGGACAGTACTTGGTGGAAGGGACTTGTGACCAGGTGCTAGAAAAGGAACGTAAAGGCAATGTACCGTATCTCCACTGGAGAAATAACTTTCTAGTAAGTATGGGATATATAGGATCAAAAGCGTTCTCAAATGTGTAGAGATCCTTAGTTTGCAGGAATATGGAAGAAAGGGACCCCTCTTTCTGGGTAGCTAAGGCCCTTACCCTTTTGTGTTCGTGATACAGATTCGCCAAAGTTCTCTTGGAGATTCTTGGTGCTGTATTTGCTGGTTCGGTCCACAATTCAGGGAGCCCCAGATCTATGCAAATTGACTGGATATTTTGGACCCAGGGAATACTGAGCGCCTTGGGGTGTTTTAATAGTTCGACCAGTTCCGCCCTATAATCGGCGAGATCGTCGCCGCTCCATAGCCTGCGCCAGAAGGCAATGGGTCTTAGACTTATCTCGTCGGCGAGAGGCCGTAGCCCTAGATCAAGCCTCAAAGGGAGAAGTGGAGTGCTAGGGGGAAGTGCGGTAATTTGTCTTATAAACCTATTTTCCGTGGAAGACAGGTTCCGACATGGAATGTGGCCCCACAATTCAGCCCCGTACAAGATCGCCCCCCTGGCCTGTGCCTTATATATCTGAATTAGGGCCCCCAGTGGGCGATAGGTCGAACCGGTCATCATCCGGGAAATACCCCCGGTAATTTGTACTAGTTTAAGGTTAGCCCTGGTTTGATGGGTCCCCCAGGTCATATTTTCGTTGAGTGTCACGCCGAGATATTCAAACGTGGATACTCTTTCCAGCCGCGCTGCTCCCAGTAGGGGATTCGGGCGCTGTTTGGGGCTTGGATTCAATACCATATATTTGGTTTTTGTAGCATTGATTTCCAGCCCTCTATCCTGACAGAAGGCCACAAAGGCATCAAGTATCCTTTGGATGCCCATGGGTGTTTTAGATACCAACAGTGTGTCGTCCGCAAACATTATTGCGGGCACACTGTTGCCATTTAATTTGGGGGCATCTGTGTAGTCGGTGGCGTTTAGATGAGCGATTACCCCGTTGACGAAGAGGCAAAACCGGGTCGGCGCCAGCACACAGCCCTGTCTTACCCCTCTGCCCACGGGGAATCTATCAGTCAGCTCCCCCGACCTCCCACACCTCACCTGGGCATAATTGTTATGGTGCAGCCTCTGCAAGGTCAATAAAATATCTGGTGGTACGCCCATCCCTGCCAAGATGACCCAGAGTTTTCCCCTGGGCACGAGGTCGAAGGCGGCTCGTAGGTCCACGAAAATCGTGTACAAACTACCACCCTCGAACCTCACTGTCCTCCAGTAGACCAGATTCAGTCTAAAGACCTGGTCCACAGTCGATACCCCTTTCCTAAAGCCTGCCTGATATGGACTGAGGGCGCCCGCCTCCTCGATCCATTCCTGAAGCCTATTCAGGAGAACCCTGCCGAACAACTTCTGTGCTACATCTATCAGGCTAATCGGTCTGTAGTTGGCTGGGAGGAGGGGGGATCCCTTTTTGAAAATCGGGACCACCTCAGCCCCCAGCCAAGTACTGGGGATTTCCATCCCACCGAGGATACCATTAAAAAGAGCAGCGAGGTAGGGTGCCCAGACGGTGGGCTCCTGCTTATACAGGTCTCCCGGTAGCCCATCCAGCCCAGGCGCCTTCCCCGAAGCCAGGCCTGAAATAGCAGCAGTGACCTCGCTCAGTGTTATTTGACCTGCCTGAGAGCCCTGCCTCTCTGGTTCAATTGGCACAGGAAGTTCTCCGGACTCAGCGCTATATAGAGACTGGAAGTGGGCCTGCCACACTCCAGGAGCTATGTTAGGCTCCACTGCCGAATGTAGACTCCCTGATCCCCCGTTCACCATTCTCCAGAACAGGCGTTGATCTTGCACTGCTAGGGCCTTTGTGAGTTCTTCCCACTGGTTTTCCTCCCATTCTATTTTTGCCTGGGCAAGAAGCTTCTTATAGGCTTGCCTACATTGCTTAAGGCGTTCCCCTCCTTTGCCCTCTTTAATTACTCCAAGGAGTTCTGTTTTGGCCCGTCTACAGGCTACATTGTACCATTGTGTTTTGCCTTGGCACCTCTCTCTTGGCTTTCGTACATTACTTGTGAAGTGGGGTGCCGCAACTTTTATAAGTTCCTTATGGGCATCAAACAGTTTACTCCTTATATCTATTTTATTTGCCACACTATCAAGGTCCCCAACAATTTCCAGGATGGGGGTAATCTCTGCATAAAGCAGTGGGAGTTTGTCCTTGTTTGTGACCATATGCTCCCACCTAATTCTTCTCCTACTGTTATCTATGAGGAGCGTGGGGTAATTCCCCTCTTCATGGGTCACTAGGCCCTGAGGTGCTGGATGAACAAGGTCTAACTCGAGGGCATTGTGGTCACTATCCAACCTGTCTATTACCCTAAAATCCTTTATTGTAGACCACCTCACTAATTGGACCAGTACATAGTCCAAGTGTGACTCTCTTCCTCGGCGATTGTAAGTATTTTTACCTGGTGTGTCGGAGTTAACTCGCCCATTACACGCTCTGAGTCCATACCTTAGCGTAAGGGCAGTAATTTGCAACGCTAATGGGGTCCAAGCTTTCGGAGATGGCACATCAACCCCTGGTACTGCCCACCTAGCTTCTTCTTCTGATAAGAACCCTTCCTGGAGGCCGGGGAGTGGCTCAAAGTGAGAATTAAAGTCCCCACCCACCACATAATATGAATCAGTCGACAGTTCAGATAAAAAGTTCGAGAGTTCATTAAAAGTCGGTGATTCTTTTGCCTTTCCCATCGGCCTGGAATAGATGTTAATCAGCAGGAGGTTAGCTTTGTTTGGCCATGTTAATGAGACCGCAAGGATGTCATCAGAGTTGCATGGGAGCCGTGTTGCCACACAGCCCAGGTGAGCAGCAACCCATGTCGCAAGGCCCCCTGATGGGCGGCCTTTGCCTTCCCACCTAGCTGGAATAAAGAATGATGAGTAGCCTTGATGTCCATGGTCCTCTCTAGCCCAGGTTTCCTGGAACATGCATATGTCACCAGTTTCTATGTACTTTTCCCAGGCCGGCTCTTCCAATTTGTTTGCTAATCCCGCGATGTTCCAGGAGATTATCCTCAAATGTTCGGAGGTGGGAGATGTCATAGCATGAGGGTTGGAGGGGGTGAGTCCGGGCTCCACTTCTGTTGCAGGGCCTGTAGCGGGGGGAGCAAAGGATACATGTGGCACCAGGGATCCCAGCTCCCCCTCGCCCACAAGGGAAGGAACCATAGTTATCCCCTCAACAGCAACTACTCCATCAATGGCTAGGTGGGAGAATTCGATTCTGCCGTGGTCTAAGGCAGATGGATCATTCAATGGGCCAGAAATTGAACCGGAGGACACAGTGGGGGGTTCCAGGGGGCCACAGGAACCCGAGACCCCTGGCACTGTCTTACAGTAAGTCAGTCGACCCCATCCAAACCATCCAGACAGTTAAAGCGGTTAAAATCACAAAAAGGTGTGTCCGGTGGTTGGAAGTACGGACGTTGTACAAAGCCTTTGTGATTGCGTCTATATTCCACCCTTGTCCAGCCATCGTGTATTGGGACCTGGTGCCTAGGAATCGGGGGAAAGAAAAAAGATACTGGGAGGGTCTGTATGGTGGAGTCAAGGGATCGGTTCATTCCTCTACAAATGTGTTGAACCGTACCCGGATCCTTAAAGGTTACCATGATACAGTCCCCCACTATGGTTTTCCTGGTCTTCCCTATCCATGGAACCCTTCTCGCCATGATGATTTCGTTATTAAAATGGGGTGGCAAGGGTTGGTTCCAGTTAAGCCATTTGATTACCTTTTTCTTAAGGGATTGGTAATCCTCGTTTTCCCCTGATCTTAAGTGGGGGGCACCAGCTAAGACCACCATTAATCTATTAGCCTCAGGTGGGAGGTCTGGCCTCCGTGGTCTGGGAATTGGGCAAACGGGCGTGAGTGGGGGGGCATTAACCTGGTCTTGATGTGTTCCAGAGGACTCTATTTGTGAGCTATGTGGGGTTAAATCCACTGGATGAGTAGGTCTGTTGCTTTGATTGTTGTGCCGTGCCTGGAGTTGGATGGCCATAAGGGGTTGCAGAGGGGGGGCAGATGGCATGCTTCTGGGGGGGGCTTTATTGGCATTGGTTGCGGCTTCTACTTTAGAGGGTTCCCCAGCCGAGGAATGAGTTTCCACTAGCTTTGTCTGCTTACTTACTAGAGTGTTCAGAGTGGTAAGAGAAGTTTCTAGTAAGGTGAGCCTAATCTCGACTTTTTTTAGGCTGTCGGTGATGGGCTGCAGAAGGGAGCGGAGTAGAAATTCAATGCTCCCCTTGGCAGAGAGTGGGTTGTTTGGATTCGGCGTAGTAACCTCTGGTTCTTTAGTGGTGGCAGTTATACTGGGGTTTGAGAGCTTAGGAGGTGGCACTATCTCAGTATGCTTCCCCGGTAGAACGGTGTTAGTACGTTTGTTGCCAAAATCCAGATGTGATATTTTGGATTTCCCCCTCCCCCCGCTGTTTTCCGAGCACGTTTACTGGGTGAGGGCCTATGTAACTCCACCACTACATTTAATTTGGACTTGCTCTTATTAGCCAATTGAATAGGTGGGGTTTGGGTTACCAGGTTAACAGGGGTATGGGAAATCTCTAGGGGGGCTGGCTCTATGTTTTTTACAAGCGCTATCCCTGGGGTAGAGGGGATTTCCCCTAATAAGACGGGGAAATCCTCTAATGTCGAATTATTTAGACTGCTGGGTGGCATGCCTACCTCTTGAGTGGTGGGATAGGGGATGATATCAAGCAAAGGCCTAGTTTTCATAGATTCAATGGAGCGCCTGCGCTCCACCCTGCGTTTCTCAAGTGAACCTTCCATGTCCGCCTCTCCTTTATTGGGTTTGAAGTAGTTATCCAAAGTCCCAGAGCTGGAGGCACCATCCCTTGAGGGGGTTTCCCGTGGTGGGGGCGAAGGCATTGCCTTGATTATAACACAGAGGGGAATCAAGAGAGAGGGCCCAGCCCGGCCTCCTTCGGCCACTGACGGCCTAAGACGGTCCCGCCCTTGTCCCGGGCTTAGCCCGGCGCACGCCCGCGCGCGTCCCGCGTGCGCGGTTTCATGCTTGCCTATGTACTAATGGGGGGAAGGGGCGGGAAGAGTCGCAGGTGCACCTGGTGTCAGCGGCGCTCCGCCTGCTGGGACTCGCAGTCCCGCGCCCGCTGGAAACACACTTCACAATGACAATGATTCCCCAAGAGCAGCAGGAGACCTCTGTGGTCGGTGTCAGGGCCTCTCCTCCTCAGAAGCGGCAAAGGTAATTCACAGAGAAAGTGCTCTCCACACGCACACGGCTTCAAGCGGCTCCCGCGAAGCGGAGGCTGCGAGCCGTTTTCAGGTGTCCACGGGGGAGGGGCGGGAAGAGTCGCAGGTGCGCCTGGTGTCAGCGGCGCTCCGCCTGCTGGGACTCGCAGTCCCGCGCCCGCTGGAAACACACTTCACAATGACAATGATTCCCCAAGAGCAGCAGGAGACCTCTGTGGTCGGTGTCAGGGCCTCTCCTCCTCAGAAGCGGCAATGGTAATTCACAGAGAAAGTGCTCTCCACACGCACACGGCTTCAAGCGGCTCCCGCGAAGCGGAGGCTGCGAGCCGTTTTCAGGTGTCCACGGGGGAGGGGCGGGAAGAGTCGCAGGTGCCTCTGGTGTCAGCGGCGCTCCGCCTGCTGGGACTCGCAGTCCCGCGCCCGCTGGAAACACACTTCACAATGACAATGATTCCCCAAGAGCAGCAGGAGACCTCTGTGGTCGGTGTCAGGGCCTCTCCTCCTCAGAAGCGGCAAAGGTAATTCACAGAGAAAGTGCTCTCCACACGCACACGGCTTCAAGCGGCTCCCGCGAAGCGGAGGCTGCGAGCCGTTTTCAGGTGTCCACGGGGGAGGGGCGGGAAGAGTCGCAGGTGCGCCTGGTGTCAGCGGCGCTCCGCCTGCTGGGACTCGCAGTCCCGCGCCCGCTGGAAACACACTTCACAATGACAATGATTCCCCAAGAGCAGCAGGAGACCTCTGTGGTCGGTGTCAGGGCCTCTCCTCCTCAGAAGCGGCAAAGGTAATTCACAGAGAAAGTGCTCTCCACACGCACACGGCTTCAAGCGGCTCCCGCGAAGCGGAGGCTGCGAGCCGTTTTCAGGTGTCCACGGGGGAGGGGCGGGAAGAGTCGCAGGTGCGCCTGGTGTCAGCGGCGCTCCGCCTGCTGGGACTCTCAGTCCCGCGCCCGCTGGAAACACACTTCACAATGACAATGATTCCCCAAGAGCAGCAGGAGACCTCTGTGGTCGGTGTCAGGGCCTCTCCTCCTCAGAAGCGGCAAAGGTAATTCACAGAGAAAGTGCTCTCCACACGCACACGGCTTCAAGCGGCTCCCCCTGCTCACATTTGTTTCGTCCTGATGATGATCTCACAATCATGAGATCGAAACGCCATCGACCTTTACAACCAAAACTCCATTACTGCAATTAATTAATTTGTAGTTTTGCATATTGTTGTCAATGCGATGTAAATTTCAAATGTCACCATCACCCCTCACTTCACGCACTTTCACTTTTGGTGTGAGCACCAGCTCTATTACTAGAAATATGATATGATACTCTATTTATGCTGTCAATAAATATATTGTCATTCCAAACCTTTTGTCCCAGCAGGTATGGCATAACCAGTCCCGCCTGGACTTCCTTATATTGTTGTACTTGACTAACGCAGTTCAAAAATACTTCAGTAGCCTAGGCTACACGAGGACATTAGTGTCCTCCCCCAGATCTGTGGTTCTCTTAAATACTTAACCACCCCTAGTCACAATACTGGGGTTCCCTTGTTCTTTGAAAACCATATACATATGTTTTCAGCCACCTTTCTTCAGCCATTGGTCTCTTGTGTCATTCACATTTTGCATCTGCCTACTGCAGCATATAGCATGAGATAGTGGTTCAGACTACGTATGCCACTGGTTAACTTCACTTTGAGCACCTCTATTTTTCTCTATCTCAAGGAGCACATCTGCATACAAGATAGTTCCTGTCAGAGCCCGTGCCAGGGTTTTAGTGTTGCCTTTGTGTTTAGGGCTGCTGTGATAGCAGGACACTTTTGATGTATTTTCCATCTTTATCAGACCCCATCCCCTGACAATGGTGTTTTAAATTGCTTTTGCAGTGTTTTGCCTGACTGCTGCTATTTCACAGCATACAATATTGTGTCAATTTGTAACTGCTCTATATGAAGCTATCTATCTTCTTCCTTGCTTTCAGTTCCCCATTTGTTTCCTTTCTTGGTTCTTTCTTCAGATCCCTAATTTATTAATTTCTCTTTTTCTTTACGTTCTTTCTTTCTTGATTTCCTTCCTTTCTTTTTTGATTTATCCTTCCTTCCTTCCTTCCTTCCTTCCTTCCTTCCTTCCTTCCTTCCTTCCTTCCTTCCTTCCTTCCTTCCTTCCTTCCTTCCTTCCTTCCTTCCTTCCTTCCTTCTTTCCTAGGCAAGATGCATGCAGCCTATTGCAGACAGATTGACGTTTTTAGGTCTGTGTTAGCCAGGAGACTGTTGCCAACATTGACACTTCTCCTGGCACTGTTACCAATACCGACATTCCCCCCTGCCCACACCCCCTTGAACGGCTCTATCCTATCTGAACCTGCTGAAATTAACATAATCATGCCCCCCTTCTATGCCATCATGCCCCCACCTTTACAACTTGACACCTGCACGACAGCCCTAGAAGTTAACTCTCTTACAAGCTCTCTCATATGCCCATCTTCATCCTTTCCCTCCACTCCCCTTAACCTTCAGTCCACTATCCCAGTTCTCGTTGGCACAAGCGGACTTCCCCTACTTCCAGCATCTCCTAGACCCCTACTACTCAGACCCGTCCCCCCCTGTACCCCCTCCCAAATGCCCAGCACCTCCCCCCTCTCGGGCTTGCTGATTAACTGCCGGTCCGCCTCCTGCCAAGCGACTAAGATTGCGGAAACCATTCTCCACAATAACATTGACATAGCATTCCTTACCAAAACCTGGCTCAACCCTCACTCCACTCCTATCCTCGACCTGCTGATCCCACCTGGATATTCCATCTTTAAGAATGATAGAAGCGAACAAATAGGAGGTGGCCTTGCCCTAATCTTTAAAGAAGATCTTAATCTCTCAACAGTCCATGTGCAAGACCCTTCCACATTCGAAAACCTACGCGCTGAGATCAACTTTCCTGGCTCCCCCGCCATTAGGTTTCACACTATCTACCACCCTCCTGGAAATTGTATCGCCTTTACTGAAGAGATGTCTGATTTGATTACCCAAGCATCGCTCTCCCACTCTAAAAATCTCTTTCTTTGGGACTACAACATCCACTGGAATAAAAATGATGACCCCGCAGTCTCCTTATTCAACGGCAATATGAACATCACTGACCTGACTCAACTCTGCAAATCCCCAACACACGCCAAAGGTGCCACCCTTGATGCGATTCTGACCTGCAAGGATCTGGCCTCTCTCTCAAACATCCTTCCCATTGACTGGTCCGACCACCACCTCATCCTCTTCACCCTGAATTGCTCCATTACACGCCCCACTCCCATCGGCTATCTACCTCTGAAACCTACTCGTAAACTTCACCTTATTCCGCCGAGCGAATTGGAATCCACTAATAAAAACTCACTTACTCCATGCCCCTCTCTCCCTTAGAACTAATGACCTAACCGACCCTTATAATAATTCTATTACTGAAGCCCTGATCCAAATTGCCCCAATCAAAATCAAACAACAAAAAAACTTCCACCCAAATCATGGTTCAATTCTGACCTCAATAACGAAAGACGGGCCCTCAGACAATCTGAACGGACCTGGAAGAACCATCCCTCCTCTGACAATCTGGCCCTCCTCAGAAAGGCCAGACACCCTATACAAAAAACACATCTTCAATGAAAAAGCCTCCTATCTCTGCTCCCAACTGGACCAGGCCAGAAACCGCCCCAGAGAACTATTTAACATTGTTAAAAAACAAACATCCTCTGCCCCCCCCAAAATGCTAGCATCGGTTGAACGATGCGAAGAAATTGCCAGCTTCTTCTCTAATAAAGTCAACTTGATTGGACTCTCCTTCACCTCCAGCCATCTTCCTCCTCAACCTCCCCACAATCAACTCCCCCCCACAACATCACCAACACTAGTTCATCCTCTTCCTCCCCGCCACAAAGCCCCCCTAATTCCCTAAATGGTCACCCCCAACATGTCTCCTCTATCACGCACCACCAGGCTAAAAACCTTGCCTCCTGGAGCGAATTCACCCCTGTTTCTGAATCAGCGGTCACCAATATCATCTCTAAGCTCAAACCCTCCTCTCACACTAAAGATCCTCTCCCCGCACACCTGGTCCAAGAACTTAAACATGTCATTGCTCCAGTCTGGACCAACATCATCAATTCCTCTCTTTCACGGGTTGTGTTCCCGCTTCCCTTCAGCTAGGCCAAATCTCACCCATCGTCAAAAACACCTCCGCTGACCCTAATGACCTTAACAACCTACGTTCCATCTCTAACCTACCTTTCCTCTCAAACGCCCTGGAAAAATGTGTCCTGACCCAACTTGATAACCATATCACCTCAATCAATTTCCTAGACATATTCCAATCTGGTTTCAGAAAAGGATGCAATACTGAAACGGCCATACTCAATATTACAGATGACATCCATCGCTCCTTAGACCAAGGTGAATCCTCTCTACTAATCCTCCTTGACCTATCGGCTGACTTTGATACTGTCCATCATCCCACCCTTCTTAACACCCTCGAAGTTCGCTTTGGTATTGAGGGCGCCGTACTCAAATGGTTCTCCTCATTCCTTCAAAATAGATCCCAACAAATTAAGCTCAACTACTGCCTCTCCAAGCCCCAACCTGTCTCACTTGGTGTTCCGCAAGGCTCCATCCTCTCCCCTACCTTATTTAACCTATTCATGGTACCTCCCACCCTCATCCTTAAACAAGCTAAAATATGCTACCACCTCTATGCGGATGACACCTAGCTATACTACAGGATTAAATCTCACAATGACATCCTTCACCTCAACGAGACCCTGATTAAAATCCAAGCCTGGTTCCATCTTAATCATCTCAAACTAAACCCAAAAAAGCCTGAAATCATCCCTTTCACACCTAAAAACAACTCCCTCCCCATTAACCTCTGGATCAAGGATATTACAGCTCTTAATTGCCCCCTCTCCCCCTCGAATACTGTCAAATCCCTAGGCATCAGCATTGACCATAACATGAATCTCATCCCACACATCAAAAATGCCGCCACGGGTGCCCTCTTCACCCTCCACCACCTCAAAAAACCTAACCCTTTCATACGAGTAGATGACTTCAATTCAATTCAATATTGCTTTATTTCGATTTTGGTTGCAAATCATAAAAGCATACATTACAAGTCATACATATATTCATAAATAAATACAATCATATAGCCATTTATAATACAGTTGAAAATACAATATTTACAAGATAAAATGTTAAGCGATTGGCAACCCGCAAGTTGAATTTATACAGATGTCTAAGCATTACTTGTTATATTATTAAAATGCAGGTTTCAATATTATACAGGGAGCAATCTAAGGTCAAACGATGGCGGACAACGCATTTAAGGAAGCTCGCCACTAGAAAAACTAACCGCTCACCCTGTAACAGTTGTAAACAAGCATTGGAAATGCAATAGGTCTCGCATCATTAGAGTTAGTGCTTTTAGAATTGTTTATGGCTTTTTTTTGTAAATGTTTAGCATTTTTGTTTCCTGTAGCCAATGCTAAAGAATTACAAATAAAAAAAGCCATAAACATTTCTAAAAGCTCTAACTGAAATGGTCTGAGACCTATTGCACTGTGTGAGGGTGAGGAGTTGAGGGTGAGTGAGGGTGAGGGTGAGGGTGGGTGAGGGTGAGTGAGGGGTTGAGGGGGAGTGAGAGTGAGGGTGAGTGAGGGTGAGGGTGAGTGAGGGTGAGTGAGGGTGAGGGGTTGAGGTTGAGGGTGAGGTGTTGAGGGTGAGTGAGGGTGAGGGTGAGTGAGGTGTTGAGGGTGAGTGAGGGTGAGGGTGAGTTAGGGTGAGGTGTTGAGGGTGAGGGGGAGTAGTTGAGGCTGAGTGAGGGTGAGTGAGAGTGAGGGTGAGTGAGGGGTTGAGGGTGAAGGGTTGAGGGTGAGGGTGAGGGTGAGGGGTTGAGGGTGAGTGAGGGTGAGTGTGGGTGAGGGTGTGTGAGGGTGAGTGAGGGTGAGTGAGGGTGAGGGTGAGTGAGTGTGAGGGGTTGAGGGTGAGTGAGGGTGAGGGTGAGGGTGAGTGAGGGTGAGGCTGAGGTGTTGAGGGTGAGTGCGGGTGAGTGAGGGTGAGTGAGAGGTTGAGGGTGAAGGGTTGAGGGTGTGAGGGTGAGGGTGAGGGGTTGAGGGTGAGTGAGGGTGGAGGGTGAGGGGGTGAGGGTGGGGGGGTGAGGGGGTGAGGGTGAGGGTGAGGGGGTGAGGGGTGAGGGGGTGAGGGTGTGGGGTGAGGGGGTGGGGGTGTGGGGTGAGAGTGAGGGGGTGAGGGTTAGGGGGTGATTGTTAGGGGGTGTGAGCGTTAGGGGGTGTGAGTGTTAGGCGGTGTGCGGTTTAGGGGGTGTGAGGGTGAGGGTGAGTGAGGGGGTGTGAGGCTTCGGGTGTGTGACGTTGCGTGAGTGTGAGTGTGTGTGAGGGTGAGTGAGGGTGTGAGAGGTGTTGTTACGCAGAGGGTGTGTGACGGTGTGTGAGGGTGAGGGTGTGTGAGGGTGAGTGTGAGTCATTGTGAGTGAGTGTGAGTGAGTGTGAGTGAGGGGGTGTGAGTGTGTTGTTGTGAGGATGAGGTGAGTGAGCGTGTGTGAGTGTGATGGGGTGTGAGGGTGAGGGAGTGTGTGTGAGGGTGAGGATGAGTGAGGTTGTTTGAGTCTGAGAGTGTGTGAGGTGTAGTGAGTGTGAGAGTGTTGTGATGTGTTTTAGGGGAGCGTGTGTGTGTGAGGGTAAGGTGTTTGAGTATGAGGGGGTGTGTGTGTGAGGGTGAGTGAGGGGGTGTGATGTTTCGGGTGTGTGACGGTGTGTGAGTGTGAGTGTGTGTGAGGGTGATTGAGGGTGAGAGATGTGTTGTTAGGCAGAGGGTGTGTGACGGTGTGTGAGCGTGAGGGTGTGTGAGGCTGAGTGTGAGTGATTGTGAGTGAGTGTGAGTGAGGGGGTGTGAGGGTGATGGGGTGTGAGGGTGAGGGGGTGTGTGTGTGTGAGGGTGAGGGTGAGCCAGGGAGTGTGAGTGTGTGTGAGTTGTTGAGGGTGAGAGTTAGGGTGTGTGAGGGTGATGGTGTGAGGGTGATTGAGGGTGTGTGAGGGTGAGGGGATGAGGGTAAGGCTGTGTGAGGCTGAGCGTTGTTGATGGTGAGAGAGTGTGAGGGGTGTGAGTGGGTGCGGCTGTCCGGTGTAGTGAGTGTGAGCTTGTTGTGAGGGGTGTTATTTTTTGAGGGGAGTGAGGGTGTGTGAGTGTGTGTGAGTGTGAGGGGGTGTGAGTGTGTGTGAGGGTGAGTGTGAGTAAGTGGGTGTGAGGCTGAAGGTGTGTGATGGTGTGTGAGGGAGATGTTGTGTCAGGGTGATTGAGTGTGTGTGAAGGAGTGTGATATTTTTGGTGTGTGAGGGTGATGTTATGAGTGTGTGTATGTTAATATTAATTATTTAATATGTGTTGTGTAAAAAAAACGTGATAGATCTTCCCTTTGTAATTGTCCTGCCTTATGTGTATATTTGTATGTAATCGAACTGTGTATGTTTTTTACTTACTGTGTGGTGTTATGTGTGTTGTAGGTGTTTGATGAGACCCGTAATTAAGTTTATTTTTTTTAAAATGGCCGACGCAATGCGTCACCTTGACGTCCCCTAGGTTAGCGTTCTAGTTTATTTTTGTATTGTGAGTGTTTAAGTTTTTTTTACGTTTTTTTCTAGCCAATCGGAGCGCGACGTTTTTGACGTAGCGTTCCGATTTGCTTACGTCAACGGTGGAATTCCCCAGAGATCGAGAATGTTGGTGCGCGGAAGGCGTGTTCTTGTTCCTGTGCTGTTGCTGCGTCGTTTGACAGGTAAGAATGTATTCCAAAGTGTTTTTTTATGTAATGTAATGTAGTATCTATACTATCTTTAAGTGAACGACTGAATAGGAGTGTGTTTTTATAACTTGACAAATTTTATTTTCCCGATCGTAATATTTGTAAATGTTTGTAATGTAATGTAAATTAAAGTCTTGTTTTTAATTGTTGATATGTAATGCAACGAAGGATGTTTATTTCGAATTGTCGGCTCTTTATGTATGTAATGCATAGTATCTTATTGTTCAGATATAATTTTTAATATGTTTGCTTTTAGTTAGTAGTTGTGTTAATAATGAGAGCAGTGTTTTTTGTGTGTAATTGTGTAGTATGTTGTATATCTGCGTGAATATTTTATATTGTTTTAACTCTACGTTCTGTTATTTTAGTTATTAAGAAATGTATGTTTGTACAGCTTTTTATTTTGATGTGTATGTAAATTTCGTGCTGTTGTTTGTGATACTTCCTTTTCGTTAATAATGAATGCAATGTCTCCGCTTTGTGTTACAATGTATTTGTAAAGCAATATTGTCTTCTTATATATGCTTTCTCCATGTTGTTATCAGAATTCTGACTTATGTCCACATTACTGTAGAGTATCGAATTTTATTTGGGTATATTTGATGTAATTTCGTGTGAATAAATGTTCGTGTTATATGCGTACGGTTTTTTGTGTAACTCTTGACAATTGTTTTTAATCCGTCCCATTCCCCGGGTGACTAATGCTTATTTATTCCCCCAATAAAAAGTAGGCTGTTTCACATTTGTGTTTGTACATCCTCGTCCTCGCTTCCTGCCAGATATTTTTTGTTGTTTTGTTGGTGTTATATTGTCCGAATCATTTTTGTTTTGTGACCTGAAGCCTGATAAACATCCTTGGATGCTGTAGCTCACATTTGGGAAGTATATTTTGCGTGTAACGTATGTGATGCACGACTCCGTTGACCCCCTTTTGTTTTTAATTTTGTCCTAAAATTTGTTTGTCTCCGAAAATGGCATAAAATTTATCAATTTGTTAAATGCACAATCATTTTTTTTATTAGGGTGGAATAGGAGGCAATTTTTTGAGTCTTTACTTATATTGCGTTTAGTTTAGTTTAATTTGATTGTTTATTTTGCTGGTGGATTAGGATGGCGTATTTTTCCTTTGGATTTTGTTTTTGAGGATGTATTTCTGCTACGTATATTGAGGGTGTATTTGGATGGTGAATTCGGCTGTTATTTTATTAGGGTGGATTAGGACTCTGGATTTCTATGTTGGAGTTAGAGTGTGGATTAGGATGTTTTATTTCTATTTTTCCTTTGGATGCTGTATTTGTGTGTGTGTGTGAGGGTGAGTGAGGGTGTGTGAAGCTGAGGGTGTGTGACGGTGTGTGAGGGTGTGTGAGCGTTAGCAATTGTGTTTGCTGCATGTCTGATGCTTGTGGATGTCTGATGCTTGTGGATGTCTGATGCTTGTGATGCTTGGGATGTCTGATGCTTGTGGATGTCTGATGCTTGTGGATGTCTGATGCTTGTTGATGTCTGATGCTTGTGGATGTCTGATGCTTGTGTATGTCTGATGCTTGTGATGCTTGTGTATGTCTGATGCTTGTGGATGTGTGATGCTTGTGGATGTCTGTTGCTTGTGGATGTCTGTTGCTGGTGGATGTCTGTTGCTTGTGTATGTCTGATGCTTGTGGATGTCTGATGCTTGTGGATGTCTGATGCTTGTGATGCTTGTGTATGTCTGATGCTTGTGATGCTTGTGGATGTGTGATGCTTGTGGATGTGATGCTTGTGGATGTCTGTTGCTTGTGGATGTCTGTTGCTTGTGTATGTCTGATGCTTGTGGATGTATGATGCTTGTGGATGTCTGATGCTTGTGATGCTTGTGGATGTCTGATGCTTGTGGATGTCTGTTGCTTGTGGATGTCTAATGCTTGTGGATGTCTGATGCTTGTGGATGTCTGATGCTTGTGGATGTCTGTTGCTTGTGGATGTCTGTTGCTTGTGGATGTCTGTTGCTTGTGGATGTCTGTTGCTTGTGGATGTCTGATGCTTGTGGATGTCTGATGCTTGTGGATGTCTGACGCTTGTGGATGTCTGCTGCTTGTGATCCTTGTGGATGTCTGATGCTTGTGGATGTCTGATGCTTGTGAATGTCTGATGCTTGTGTATGTCTGATGCCTCTGTGCCTAACAAAATGAATGTGTGCCCTTGTATAACGTAACTGGTGCTATGTAAAGCACTGCGATACTACGTTGAGTGCAGGTCTATTTGGCGCTATATCAACTGTGATTCTGGGCAAATCAATTAATCTCCCCGTGCCTAACAAAATGAATGTGTGCCCTTGTGTGATGCAAATTACATATGCTGCGCTAAAATTAGCAAAATAAATATGCTGAAGATACTGCATGTGACATGTATTGCGTAAAAAGCGCTCAACTTCAGCCTTGAAAAGCCAGTTTCAGTCTCAGTAATGTTGCCAAAAAGCCTCTTGTGTTTCTGGGAAAATTACTTAATCTCTTCGTGCCTAACGAAATGAATGTGTAGTTAACACCACCTTCCCAGTATAGAAAAATACATTATGTGAAAGCATTGGCTATCGTACTTTCAAACAGCAAGCTTTTATAAAAACTTTTACATAGAGCAGTTTTAAACTTTAGTTCTCGCGCCGACGGCACACTTTTATAAAGACTTCACATGAAGCATCTTTAAGTTCTCTTTTTACATTTTGATTAAATCGTGACACTTTATTTGCTTAAGGCGAATAAGCTTAACATTTGCTAACTGTTCCTAAACTGAAAGCAGACATGGTGGCGCCTGCTAAGTATCTTCTAAAGTGTCCCTGTGATTTGTAACAGTTTTTAATCTAATGAAAGACGAAACCGTGTTCCTGCCAGATATTTTTTGTTGTTTTGTTGGTGTTATATTGTCTGAATCATTTTTGTTTTGTGACCTGAAGCCTGATAAACATCCTTGCATGCTGTAGCTCACATTTGGGAAGTAGATTTTGTGTGTAACGTATCTGATGCACGACTCCGTTGACCCCCTTTGTTTTTAATTTCGTCCTAAAATTTGTTTATGTCTCAGAAAATGGCATAAAATGTATCAATTTGTTAAATGCACAATCATTTTTTTTAATAGGGTGGAATAGGAGGCTATTTTTTGAGTCTTTACTTATATTGTGTTGTGTTTAGTTTAATTTGATTGTTTATTTGGCTGGTGGATTAGGATGGCGTCTTTTTCCTTTGGATTTTGTTTTCTAGGATGTATTTCGGTTGCGTATCTTGAGGGTGTATTTGGAGGGTGAATTCGGCTGTTAGTTTATTAGGGTGGATTAGGACTCTGGATTTCTATGTTGGAGTTAGAGTGTGGATTAGGATGGTTTATTTCTATTCTTCCTTTGGATGCTGTATTTGTGTGTGTGTGTGTGTGTGTGTGTGTGTGAGGGTGAGTGAGGGTGTGTGAAGCTGAGGGTGTGTGACGGTGTGTGAGGGTGTGTGAGCGTCAGTGAGTGTGTTTGCTGCATGTCTGATGCTTGTGGATGTCTGATGCTTGTGGATGTCTGTTGCTTGTGGTTGTCTGTTGCTTGTGGATGTCTGCTGCTTGTGGATGTCTGTTGCTTGTGGATGTCTGTTGCTTGTGGATGTCTGTTGCTTGTGGATGTCTGTTGCTTGTGGATGTCTGTTGCTTGTGGATGTCTGTTGCTTGTGGATGTCTGCTGCTTGTGATGCTTGTGGATGTCTGACGCTTGTGGATGCCTGCCGCTTGTGGATGTGTGGATGTCTGATGCTTGTGGATGTCTGATGCTTGTGGATGTCTGATGCTTGTGATGCTTGTGGATGTGTGATGCTTGTGGATGTCTGTTGCTTGTGGATGTCTGTTGCTTGTGTATGTCTGATGCTTGTGGATGTCTGATGCTTGTGGATGTCTGATGCTTGTGGATGTCTGATGCTTGTGGATGTCTGATGCTTGTGGATGTCTGATGCTTGTGATGCTTGTGGATGTCTGATGCTTGTGGATGTCTGATGCTTGTGGATGTCTGATGCTTGTGGATGTCTGATGCTTGTGGATGTCTGATGCTTGTGATGCTTGTGTATGTCTGATGCTTGTGATGCTTGTGGATGTCTGTTGCTTGTGGATGTCTGTTGCTTGTGGATGTCTGTTGCTTGTGTATGTCTGATGCTTGTGGATGTCTGATGCTTGTGGATGTCTGATGCTTGTGGATGTCTGTTGCTTGTGGATGTCTGTTGCTTGTGGATGTCTGTTGCTTGTGGATGTCTGATGCTTGTGGATGTCTGATGCTTGTGGATGTCTGTTGCTTGTGGTTGTCTGTTGCTTGTGGATGTCTGTTGCTTGTGGATGTCTGTTGCTTGTGGATGTCTGTTGCTTGTGGATGTCTGATGCTTGTGGATGTCTGTTGCTTGTGGATGTCTGTTGCTTGTGGATGTCTGCTGCTTGTGATGCTTGTGGATGTCTGATGCTTGTGGATGCCTGCCGCTTGTGGATGTCTGATGCTTGTGGATGTCTGCTGCTTGTGATGCTTGTGGATGTCTGATGCTTGTGGATGTCTGATGCTTGTGGATGTCTGATGCTTGTGGATGTCTGATGCTTGTGATGCTTGTGGATGTCTGATGCTTGTGGATTTCTGATGCTTGTTGATGTCTGATGCTGGTGGATGTCTGATGCTTGTGTATGTCTGATGCTTGTGTATGTCTGATGCTTGTGATGCTTGTGGTTGTGTGATGCTTGTGGATGTCTTCTTGCTTGCGGATGTCTGTTGCTTGTGGATGTCTGTTGCTTGTGTATGTCTGTTGCTTGTGTATGTCTGATGCTTGTGGATGTCTGATGCTTGTGGATGTCTGATGCCTGTGGATGTCTGATGCTTGTGGATGTCTGATGCTTGTGATGCTTGTGTATGTCTGATGCTTGTGATGCTTGTGGATGTGTGATGCTTGTGGATGTCTGTTGCTTCTGGATGTCTGTTGCTTGTGGATGTCTGATGCTTGTGGATGTCTGATGCTTGTGGATGTCTGATGCTTGTGATGCTTGTGGATGTCTGTTGCTTGTGGATGTCTGTTGCTTGTGGATGTCTAATGCTTGTGGATGTCTGATGCTTGTGGATGTCTGATGCTTGTGGATGTCTGTTGCTTGTGGATGTCTGTTGCTTGTGGATGTCTGTTGCTTGTGGATGTCTGATGCTTGTGGATGTCTGATGCTTGTGGATGTCTGACGCTTGTGGATGTCTGCTGCTTGTGGATGTCTGATGCTTGTGGATGTCTGATGCTTGTGAATGTCTGATGCTTGTGTATGTCTGATGCCTCTGTGCCTAACAAAATGAATGTGTGCCCTTGTATAACGTAACTGGTGCTATGTAAAGCACTGCGATACTACGTTGAGTGCAGGTCTATTTGGCGCTATATCAACTGTGATTCTGGGCAAATCAATTAATCTCCCCGTGCCTAACAAAATGAATGTGTGCCCTTGTGTGATGCAAATTACATATGCTGCGCTAAAATTAGCAAAATAAATATGCTGAAGATACTGCATGTGACATGTATTGCGTAAAAAGCGCTCAACTTCAGCCTTGAAAAGCCAGTTTCAGTCTCAGTAATGTTGCCAAAAAGCCTCTTGTGTTTCTGGGAAAATTACTTAATCTCTTCGTGCCTAACGAAATGAATGTGTAGTTAACACCACCTTCCCAGTATAGAAAAATACATTATGTGAAAGCATTGGCTATCGTACTTTCAAACAGCAAGCTTTTATAAAAACTTTTACATAGAGCATTTTTAAACTTTAGTTCTCGCGCCGACGGCACACTTTTATAAAGACTTCACATGAAGCATCTTTAAGTTCTCTTTTTACATTTTGATTAAATCGTGACACTTTATTTGCTTAAGGCGAATAAGCTGAACATTTGCTAACTGTTCCTAAACTGAAAGCAGACATGGTGGCGCCTGCTAAGTATCTTCTAAAGTGTCCCTGTGATTTGTAACAGTTTTTAATCTAATGAAAGACGAAACCGTGTTAATGGCTGTAGGGTGGGGGAAAGGATGTCTTGAAGTGCCTAAATGCAAGCAAACGGCTCTAGGCTGGGGGAAGGGTCTGCTGGACTAAACTGCGTAGGTGTAAGCAAAGCGAACAAATACAAAGGCGAAATGGGATAGGGAATACGTACAAATCTGCTGTACTGATGCAAACATAGTTTAGGGTAGGTGAGCTGGAGGGAAGACGACTTTCAGTAGGAGAGCGTGGGAAAGGAGAGGAGGGGAGAGCAGCAGAAGAAGCCGAATGAGAGAGATCGAATGAGGAGAGGAGAGAGGCGGTGCAGGAGCCCGCTTGTTAATAAATAATCCCCGGAGGTGGTGATATTTCCCGGGATTGTGACAGAACATTTCTCGCTGCACCAACACAAACAGAGGCAGCGAGAGACATGTCACCGGGGGAGGGGGCGGGTGTCTGCGCGCTGCTCCGGGGACAGCGGGGGAGGGGCGTGTGTGCGGTGCTGCTGGGGAAGGCATGCGGGGCTGCTGAGCAGGGACAAAGGAAGAACAAAAACGGATGTTGGATGGGCAAAGGAAGAAAGAGGCGACACACGAACTGGAATAAATAAAACTAAAAAGGAGAAAATTGGAGATATAAAATACAAAGGGGTGAAAGAGGGGGAGGCAGGAAAGTAAACGGAGAGCGGTGAGACAAAAAGAAGACGACTTTCAGGAGGCGAGCGTGGGAAAGGAGAGGAGGGGAGAGCACGGCGGGCAGGGGAGGGGGCGGAGAGGGGAGAGGTGCGACACGGCAGGCAGGCAGGGGAGGAGAGTAGGAGGAGGAGGGGGGAGGAGAGTAGGGGAGGCACGGCCTAGCGGCCGTGCAATCAAGAAGTGAGGGGGCGGAGCTGGGGGAGGCTGTGAGAGAGAGAGTAGGCAAGGCAGGCGGCTGGGGGCATGTGCACGCGCATTTAAGCTCAATGCGCATGTGCATTGAGCTTAAATTTCTCGTGCATGCGCATCGACAGGCGAGACCTAAAAAAGCAATGCTGGACGGTATTGTATAAGACCAGTACTCCTTAGTAAGGTTATAAGCCATTTTTTCCTAAGGTTATAATAAAAAGTGCAAAAAAATAAAATATGTGGAGTAGATTGTAACGAGACACCATCACAGGGAAATGGGGGAAGTGCTTTTGCCCAGTTATTTCTAGTCGGAAATGTGACCAATCTATAAAAGAAATTCATTCTGAACCTTACCAACAGATGGCGTTCATAACTCGTGGTGTTATAGGTGAGGTACGGCTGTATTGTAGGTTCCGTACACGCGTGGTTAAACCAACCTTTATTCTGCCTAGGTTTTTGCTTGATTTCAATCCAGAGCGCCTCTTTTATTGTTATTAAAATTACCTCAAAATTAATAATTATTTCTTGATCAGATACATCCGTACTAAGACATTTTATAAAATGTGGGAGAGCCCTTACTACCACTTGCTTTGTTATTTCTGCAGGGTCTATTTTCCCCCATTTCAAAGCATAGCCATTTATTCTGTTTAAGGCCAAGTTGTTTTGTGTTAAAATGGAGCTATATCCGCTCCTTGGATTCTGGGACAATGGCATGGAGATGCTAAGTGGAGTGTGATCACTTAATGGGATTTTATGCGAAGTGAACACTGCTTCTGCCAACATAACACCATTTGAGACCAAGATATAGTCTATGACTGATTGATGTCCCCTCCCATGGAATGTTGGAATGAGTAGCAAGTCTTCCTTATTGGCGTTGTTTGCTATTACTAGGTCTAGATCAAACAATATTTCATTAAGGAGGTTGCCTAAAGTACAATGCCTGAAATGTGTAATTGGATTTCTGGCTTCATCTATAATGCCACAAATACCATTACCCTCAGAGATACATGGACCCAGGTTAAAATCCCCCCCCCCCCCATGATTGTCACATCCTTGTCAATCTTTCTCATGCAAGTTAATAGAGTGGATCGAATCAATGTTCCCACATTCAATGCATCTAGAACTGGCAGATTGTTGTAAAAATTTACCACGAGAAAAATGTTCTTGTTGTTGAGGCATAGCCATAAGATCTGGAAATTTGGGTCTAATTTGATAGATAAAACTTTAGTCGTATTGAGGAGGTTCGAGACATAAGTTGTTAGGCCTCCTTTTGCTCTGCCCGAAAAAGAGGGTTTGGCAGGCGAGAAATAGGTCTTATATCCCTCCATATGTATCACATCACATGCCCAGGTCTCCTGTAGTGCTAAGATGTCAAAATTTGGAATAAAATCTACCCATTTGTCATTAGTCACTTTTGCCCGCTGCCCTGCCACATTCCAAAATAAGACAGAGATACAATGTTTAGTCTCAGCCCCATTATGTCCCCCAGTATCTGGTTTCAATCTATTATCAATTCTAGGGTAGCAATCCTGTTTAGAATTGGAAGCTAGGGAGGGGTAATTTAGACCTGCGATCGAGGTGGCAGGAACAATCGCTATGTCTTTCAGACAGGCTTGCTTAGGGCATTGGGTAGGCGAGATGCCATTTGAAAATTGTTGCTCAATGGTCATCGGGGGAACCTTTTGTGGACTAACAGAACAGTTTTTGACGGACATCCCTGAATCAAGTCAGTCGATTCCCTCCATGCCTGAAAAAGCAGCGTAACGATTGTAAAGTGGAATGGGATACTTGGGTTGTTGATAAAATGGATGCCTAGGATAATCAAGCTGATACATACAATCGTTATACTTAGAAGAAACATAATAATCAGAGTTACTATACATCTACTGCGTAAAATCTTGCAGTATTTCTCTCTCATCTTGCTCTTTTTGCTATTCTGGTCTACGATCTTATACATGTCAGGAACCTGTCTAACCGATTCACCACCGAGTGGTCTTAAACAATTAAACGCTGTCTGACTTACTAGACCGTAACTTAGACATATACTCCTGTTGCGGAGTCTTTTCTAGCAAAGGGGGCTTTGAGTCATTATTGTCGGGGCAGTCTTTAATTTTTATCAAAGTTCCGGTATCTCCATAGAATTTTTTTAATATGCTGGGCGTGGATCCAGCCTTTGCGTCCCTCGACCTTGACGGCAGTCCTCGTGGTAAGCAGTACTAACTTCGGTGTTTTCCAGCGGGGCTCAAGAGGGCTTGAACGATCAAAGTTCCGGACAAATACCATACCCCCCGGGACGATGGTGTGTTCTTTGACATGGGTGTTATCGGGGAAGGCGGCGGCAACCTGTGAACGACAAGAGAGTAGTGCAGACATCAAGGAAGCCAGGTAATCTGTCAGCATGTTACTGTCAACATCAGTAATTTTCTTTGGCATAGGCGTACCCCACATGTTCGGCGGTCTACCAAAAACCACTTCGTAAGGGGATAGGCCTGTTCTGGAATGAGCTACCATATGCATGTAAAAGAGGGCAACCGGCAAGGCTACCATCCAATCCACGCCTTTTTCTGCACAGACTTTTGCTAATTTCGTCTCAAGTGTCTGATTATGGCGCTCGACAAGTCCAGCTGCCTCTGGGTGTCTTACACAATGAAATTTCCACTGGTATCTTAACAGAAGGGGCACTTGTTTCATTAATTCAGAGGAGAATGGCTGACCGTTATCTGATTATACGACACGGGGCAATCCGTACCGTGGGAAAAACTCTCGTACCAATTGCCTGGCAGTGGTCACAGCAGTATAATCTGGGACTGGGTACGCTTCTGTCCATCTAGATAGTGCACATACAACTACTAGGACATATTTGTATCCTCTACATCTGTCCATCTGGATATAATCCATCTGGAGGACTTCAAAAGGATGGTCAGGAGGATAAATTCCACCTTGTTCCACCGGAATGCCTTTGCCTGGATTGAACTGGCAACAAATCATACAGGTACGTACTTTCTGTTTCGCTGCTGCACGCAGGTGCTTGTTAAACCAAATATTCTGTAAACTGTCTAGCATTTCCTTTTCTCCTAAGTGTGCTGGACTATGTGCTGTGTTTATGATGACTTGTACCATAGAGTCCGGGAGAAACCATGTAGCTTTGCCTTTAGTCATCCAACCCTGGTCAGTCTGGACCCCTCCTTGTTCAGTCCATTTCTTTATTTCGTCTGGAGTGGCATGTGTCTGTATATCGAGTACATCTTGTGAGGGATCCCTGACTGTCATGCTGTTTGTCAGTGATGGTACCTTTGTCTTTGTCATGTCTGTTGGTGTCTGAGCTGTAAGTTTGGCTGTTCGGTCTGCCAGGTCGTTACCCTGAGAAATGGTGTCTGTGGCTTTCGTGTGTGCTTTTCATTTCAGGATGGCTATGGCTGTAGGCAAATGTATTGCTTCTAACAGTGCCTGAATAAGGGGACCATGCTGAATTTTGGCCCCATGAGAGGTCAGGAAACCTCTCTCCTTCCATAACACTCCGAAGTCATGAACAACCCCGAAGGCATACTGTGAATCTGTATATATGTTCACTTTCAAGTTCTTGGCTCGTATGCAGGCTTGTGTCAGAGCGATGAGCTCTGCTGCTTGTGCTGACAGTGTGTCTATTCTTTGTGTCTCTATCAGTGGTCACGGCATATGCGGCCACTAACTCCTGTGCTTGTTCTCATGCATGAACTATCTACATAAAGTGTCAGGTCAGGGTCTGGCAGTGCAATGTCTGTCAGGTCTTGTCTTGGTTTCATCACTGTATTACTTACTTCCACACAGTCATGGGGTGTAGTGTCCACTGTGCTTGAGGGCAAGAGTGTAGTAGGGTTAAGAATGGTGCATCGTCTGATCTCTATGTGTGACTGAAATAACGTTAGTTCATATCCTGTCAGTCTTGCTACAGTCAGATGTTGTGTCTGTGTCCTGTTCAAGAGAACTTCCACTGCATGTGGGACTTGTACTGTCAGGGGGTGTCCTAACACTATGGAATCACTCTGTCTTATTGCTAGGGCTGTTGCTGCAACTGATTTCAGGCACGCAGGCAGAGCCTGGGCCACTGGATCCAATGTACTAGAAAAATAAGCACAAGGCTTGTGTTTACCTGCTTGATCTTGTGTAAGGACAGATAATGCTGTTCCATCTCGTTCAGTGACAAAAAGCGTAAAAAGCTTGCTATAACAAGGAGTCGCTAAAACTGGTGCTTGACATAAGGCTTTTTTCAATTCTTCAAATGCCAGGGTATGTTCTTGTGTCCAAGGGAGGACAGTCGAAGACGCTGCCTCCTGTGTTGTCAGCTGTATGAGTGGTTTGGCTAGATAGGCATACTGGGGAATCCATTGTCTTCAGTAAGAAGTGAGGCCAATGAAGGCCCGTACTTCCTTTTGTGTCTTGGGCTGTGAAAGGTTAGCAATTAACTGAATACGTTCTTGTGTCAGCTGTCTGCCCCTCTTGGACAGCAAGTGTCCAAGGTACACCACTTGCTGTGCACAGAATTGCAACTTGAAGGGGACACTTTGTGCCCCTTATCTGCCAAGAAGTGTAAAACTGTCAGTGATGCATGTTCGCAGTCTGGTTCTGTTCGCGCTGTGATCAGGATATCGTCTACATATTGGAGCAGTGCAGTGTTGGCAGGCATGTGAATACTGTCCAGTTGTCTCTTTAATGCTTGACTGTAAATGCTAGGACTTTCTGTAAAACCTTGAGGAGCTCTCGTAAATTTAAAGCTGCGTCCATTTAAACTGAATCCGAAGAGGTATTGGCTCTCTGGGTGAATTGGGACACTGAAGAAGGCGTTCTTTAGGTCAATTACAGTAAAGAACGTCGCCTCGGAATCAATTGCAGTCAGTAATGAAGAAATGTCTGGTACCACTGGGTATTGAGGAATTATGCATTTATTCAGTTCTCGAAGGTCAATCACTAGTCTGTAGACTGGTGGTGCATTAGGGTCTGTTCGTTTAAGAATAGGGATGACAGGTGAATTACATACATTCGAGTCAGTTTCTACTACCACTCCTTGTGCAATGAGTTCGTCAACAATTTTCAGTAAAGCTATAACGGCATCAGGTGGTAACTTGTATTGTCGGATGCGTGGCAGTACTACTCCTGGTTTGATAGTGACACGGTGTGGCGTAATGTGCATGTAACCTACGTCAGTCGGACCTTGTGCCCATAAATGCTGTGGTACATTCCAGAGTCTGTGATCAAAATCTTTCAACACATAATGTCCTTTAAAATCACGTAAGAACAATCATACTCCTTCCGGAGAACAACATATAACTGCTCCTAGTTCTTTCAATGTCTTTATACCAAGCAAATTTTCTGGACATGACTTAGTAAGTAACAAGTCTGTGGTACGGGACAATGGACCGACTCCTAGGGAAACTGGCTTCGACACTTCGTTAACAATAGGCTTTCCTGAAAATCCCAGGGAAACATTCTGTGAGCCTGAGAGGGGAGCCACTGGAACCTCGTCATGGCTGATGGTAGTTCTGCTCGCCCCTGTGTCAATCAAAAATTTTCTGTCTTTTCCCAATACACGACTATGTACATAGGGACCCTCTTGATCTACAGGAACCTCAATAAGGGGCAAGCCAACCTCCCTCTCTAGGCTATTTCATGAGAACTGTTAGTATTCTGGATAGTCCGACGGTGTGTACTGGTACATCTGTTGTTTGGCTTGTTGTGTGGCAGCTGGTGGTGGGGGTGGAAAAGTCGCTACTGTCTGTTGCGTGTTCTGTGGGGTGCTATTCTGTCTAGGAGGATGCGGTCGTTCTTTTGTCTTGCCTGTAGCTATATTGTGTTTCAGGACAGCACATTCATTTACATAGTGACCTGGTTGCTTGCAATAATTACAGTTCCCTTTAACAGGTGTTGTGCCCTTTTTATTCGCATTAGCTGGTACAGATTGTGCAACCAGCACTTTCATTTTCGTGTCTTTCAATCGTCTCTTTTCATGATCCTGTTCCTCTCTAATTCTGTTCTGGTGATATTGTAACATTTGCAGCATTTGGGAAGGGCTATTTGCTTGCCAGGTACTCTCAACCTTCAGTACTCTATTCTTGATCGGGGGTAAGGAATTCTCTACTAATTTGCTCACAAAAAGATGTGGATATGATTCACTACTTGGCTTAAGGCCACTATTAATAGAAAAACATTTCTCGAATCTAGAATAAAAATCACTGGTGTCCTCGTCTTGTTTCTGTTTACAGCCTGAAATAGCATCCCAATCTTCCTTTCTAGTAATCAATAATCTTGGCAGAACCTGTATCAGCAGTTCAGGTAGGGCTTTAGCTTTGTCCCCAAGGCCAACACCAGGGTGCCTGTCTTTATCCTCAGCTTCCAATTCTGCCCAACTTAACATTTTCTCTCCCACCTCCCAGTCTTTCTCTTTAAGCTTTTCGTAAATACCAGCCAGGCAACAGTACTTTCAATAATTTTATAATGTCAGCGTACGTGCAATCCCCTATGCGGAGAATGTCTTTTAATTCACGGTGGAACCCCCCCCGGGTCTTTATCATGGCAGGGCAGCATCTTTTTCATTTCCAGTATTTCTAGTTTCGTCAAGGGTGTGTAAACGTATACTCGCTGAAGGTTACCCGCTGCATTTTTGGCGGGATGTACCTCTCGTAGGGGGTTCTGTCTGTCTATGTGTAAGCTCTTTCTGTCGTGGTGTGGGGCAGGAATCATGCACGTGGTCAGAGAAGTCAAGTACTTATGTCGTTGGTCAAGAATTACATTAATTAATTCAGTACCTAGGTCTATCCATCTATCTAGAAGTATATCGTCCAGTAATTTATACAAGGGACCGGGATCAGAATATTGACTCTCGTACAACGTTATCAAATGTTGGACCATGTAAATACCAGCCAAACGCTGTTCGTTCGGAGGAAGGCTCAAAAAGGTCTGGGCCACTACATCACTGTTATATATGTTAGAATTAGACACCCATTGAACGGCTGACCGGGCTAATTCCTGTTCGTGTGGGGTCTATCACACTCTACCTGTCTTTTCAGTGCGTTCTCAGTAGCTTGGAATAGATTTTCGAGGGAATATCTTTCTTTTATAGGAGGTCCCTGTTTGCGGTAGTCGAGGCACTTGGGCCTGTCAAACTGTCGTGCTCTGCCTACGTAATTCATTTTATCCATTTCCTCAATTCCGAGCTCAGCATCTTCTGATGGTGACTCATCTTTCCCGTCAGACTCTTTCCTGTGTAATTTTAAGATCTCTTTTCGTATTTTCCTGTACATACATTCTGTCTGTCCCTGTTTGTCATGTTTACCGGCAGCTATGTTGTCACTCCAATCAGTCAGACCTCTGTTTACTCCTTTGTCTGGTTGGTCTTGTTCCCTGATCAGACAGTTAATCAAAAAACGTAAAATCATGCATTTAACCTCCACCTTTCTTTGTTCCATGGCCTCTTCTATACTGGCGTGTCCCTCCCCCGTTCTAATGAAATGGTATATTTTATCTAAATTTTCCTTCATGCCTGGTAGTGTGATCAAATAGTCGACAGCGTGTCTTAATCTCAGTGAGTACACGAGCATTGCACCCTCACCTGGTACTGGATCGTATATACAACGTGAAATAGTTACATTATGCTTAAAAGGTGATGCTGTCATTTGTGGCGTTCGTGGTAGCCCTAACCCCAGCAGTGCTCGTGTTGCTGGCGGTGTTCGTGGCGTTGTTGGTGGCCCCCCTCCCACTGCCCCTTGTCCTACGTCGTCTTTCACTGTCTGCGGAAGCCGCATTTGTAGAAGCAAATCCTGTGATGGGGGCGGAGGGAAGGGAGGGAATTCTGCGTTTACATAGTCCGGAGCGGGTTCTTCTAGATAGGAGGAAATAAAAGCCTCAGCTTCTGTCGGCTTCTGTCTACGTACTCTAAAGGGTACTAGTGGTGGTGGCAACTTACTGGGTACTTCTGAGGGGGTCACTTTAGCTAGTTCTTCTGTGTGGATGGGATAAATACCTGCAATGAGGGCATTTCTTTCTCTATCTGCTTGTTCTGCCTTGACCCGTTCCCCCTCTTCCTGTAGCTCTTTTTCTCTGGCTTTTTCCGCTGCTTGCTTACTTCTCTCTGCTTTGTGGAATTCTTTCTCTGCTCTCCTATGCGCTTCCTTACGCCATAACTCAATGGAATCTTTCTGGGACGGTCTAACTTTCTTTTTCCATAGTGCTTCCTCTACTTTCATAATGCATTCAGCATCCCATGTTCCTGAGGCAGGCCATCTATACTTCTCTTCTAGATCCTTCGTGTAATCTACCCATAAGTCTAAAAACAGTATGGCATCTAGCCTGTGTTTCTGATACATAAAATGACCAGGTGTGTCTCTAGGCGGGACGGGAACTGCCTCTTCGAGTATCCCTTTCCTGGTCTCTATCTGACGTAATTTTGAAAACAGTGGCATGTTGGAACTAACTTAACGAAAACACAATATACACAAAAAATAGACTGAAAACAACCATTCACACTACAACACTAAAATATTAAAAACAGATACATCCTAACTAGTACATGGAGAAAAAACATGAACTTGAAAAACTGTTGACTTTATGTACTGCAACACAGTACAACCATACCGGTCTCATAAAGGGACACGTCTTTACCGTGCCTGTGTACCCAGACACGTCTTTACCGGGCTCAAATAAATGAACCTGTCTTTATGCGTTCCCAATAACGGTACTCACCGGGAAGCAGAACTTGAAGGCCTCGGAAACTCGATACTGCGTGACTGCGGTGCTGCTACTGCTACTGCGCATGCGCCTCGGAACAGGTGGGCCTCGGGATACCTCGGACCTTGCTCTCTGTAGTTAAGTTAGTTACTGCTGGTTTAGGGGGAACTAATTTTACAGCTTTTGTTTTGGGTGGGTTCACAATTTTGATTACATCTTTGTTTGCAATATTTGGGACTGAGTCAGGTTTCAGGGGAGCAGGCATGAGCTTTTTAAGATCTTTTGTGGCCTCTTTAATTTCCCTGTGGTAAATAAAAATATTACCCTGTCGGAATTTCTATACTTAACCAAAAGGTCATGCATATAATGAGAGGCAGAGTCCGTGGTGTCCGATTCAAAAGGGCTTTAATTCAGTAACTCGAGTTAAGGGAGAATCGGGTTCCATCTCCACAAAGGATCAGGAAGGATCGTCATCTGAACTTTATTCACAGAGCACATTATTTATACTTTAAACATACATTAACTTGCATAGAGAAGGCGGAGCGCTCCAGGCGGAGCAAGCGAAAGAGAGAGATAAGAGCACATGGGCGTGAAAGGGGCGTGTAAGAAGGCGTACACGTGGGTGTTCACTTGAGGAGTCATAGGTGTGTCATAGGTGGGTGGATACATGGAGGGGGTCTGCATGGTCAGCAGGAACCTTTACCCTACTTGTGTGCGCAACTTGGTCATGACGTGGATTTGACGTGTAACTGGGGGAAGCTGGGGGGAGCTGACTTTCGTGCTAGTAGAGAAGCCTTGAATGTCAGGACGACCTGCACTTTTGGTATTATCTGATATCTTGAGTTTGGAGGATGTATTATCTGAATTAAAGGTCGCAAGAGCAAAGGCTGCTCATCACTAAATGCTAGTATATGCATATATTTCTTCGTGTATTGCGTGGGGCCATGGGCCTTCTATGGATGCGAGTTCTGTAAATCACTCGAATGGAGACAGAAAGGCTAGGCCCTATCTTCTGCAGGCGGGTTATGTTTACCTTCTTCATTAAGCAGGAATGTATTTCTGTGGAGCAAAACAGATAACTGTAAGCAAAATACTGTCTTGGCAGGCCGGGCTGGGCACCTCTCGGCTGAGCAGGAAGTATGTGAGAGGTCAGGGATACATAGCTAAACTGCAGCTTTCAGAGTGTCAGGAGGCATGGAGCCTGAATTCGGGTCCTGGCTCGGCTGAGCCACATAAGGGGTTCATCTCGTCTTTTAAACGTGCACCATGCAAATATATTGGCAACATAGGCCTCAGTGCAGAATTAACGTTTCTTTCATGGAGGGCTTGGTAACTGACATTCTAACATTGGATGGAAATGCAGAGGCATTATTATTATAGGCATGAGAGGGGAAGTGCATGGTGACATGGACATACATAGGGTACATGTACATATATAGGGTGCATGTAGGGGACACATTGGCCACATAAAATTTCTATTTCCTCATCCCCCCATGACTTCTTCCAAAATTCCCAATTGCAGACCTATTGTTTTCAGCCTCTCTGCTACTGGCAGTATGAGGGATTTGATTAGATGTTCCATGTTGCCCATTAAAACAGTGGATGACGAATCTTTTAGTGGTACATGCGGTGGTGTAACTACTACAGATGTTAATGATGGGTCATCCACTGTGCCTTTGTTGTTCTCAGAGCTAGTATTAGTAATCCTATTTTTGTTTTTATTCTGACCACTACCTCTTTTCCGTCTTTTTTTCGGGGGCGGACCCAAAGCGGGAGTGGATTTATTGGTCTTTTTAGCCTTTTGGCTGGATTTATTTTTTGGTGGTGGGGTGTCTAGCAATATTTCAACCTCCGGGGTTGAGTTAGCAGAGAGTGTTGAAACATTTATTGTTGGATGACTGATTACTGGCAAAGTAGGAGATCTATCCTGGAAAATTAATGGAATGCTATCTTCAGGGGATGCAACAAAACCCTCCTTTTCACAAGTGGGATTAGGAACTGGGGAGACAGCCTGCAGCAACGCGCCCATAGAAGAACGTTTGTTCTTAATAAGCTCCACTGAGCGGCGTCTATCGGCCCGGCGCTCTGCGAGCATTGTTTCCCTATCAACATCATTACCAACCCTAAAAAAGGAGTTATCGAGCGGACCTCGATTGGTTCCTCCTGGGGGAAGCGATTTTTCATTTTGAGTAGAGAACATTATGACAACAGGCAGATAATGAGCAGGGGGGCCGACTAGGCTCCTAGTATAATTCTGACAATAATAATGAGGATACAAGACCAATATCTAACCGGACATTTATAACAAGAGTTATGTTAGTGTCTGCTTACTTAGAGGACTATCGTTGGAGTCTCTGTACGTCCTGAACGTCAGTTAGCAAGGTGGAAGATGAAAGAGAATGGGCCCAGCCCGGCATCTTTCGGCCTCTGAGGGCCTAAGAGGGCCCTCCCTTTGCCCGGGCTTCGCCCGGCGCTCCCGCGCAGTGGGAATAAATTCTTAGTAAATAGAGCGAGCAGGTGATAGTGGGCAGGTCTCGCTGCTAGCGCAGGAGCAGGTGGTGTCAATCGAGCAGGGACTCTTGGGAGATTGAGTCCCTGCTCCGCTGCTCCCCGCGCCTTGCAAGACACACACGTTCCTCTGATTGACGAATGCAGCCGCCGTGTGTCAGCGGGCCGATGTACAGAGTCCTTAGCGGCGCAGCGGCACCCGCGAACCAGGTGCGGCAAGATGTTGCGGTGAAGCGCTAGGGAAATTCTTGCAGATGTAGTGCTGAGGCGCTGGGAAAGACCTTTCAACAAAGAACGTTGGAGCGCTAGGGAAATCCTTGCAGATGTAGCGCTGAGGCGCTAGGGAAGTCCTTTCAGCAAGAACCAAAGCCTTCCTTCGTCAAGCAATCTCATGCGGTGTCCCAAAGGTCAGTAGGAGGCGTGGAGGTTTTAATCCATGCAGGTGATAGTGGGCGGGTCTCGCTGCTAGCGCAGGAGCAGGTGGTGTCAATCGAGCAGGGACTCTTGGGAGATTGAGTCCCTGCTCCGCTGCTCCCCGCGCCTTGCAAGACACACGTTCCTCTGATTGGCGAATGCAGCCACCCTGTGTCAGCGGGCCGATGTACAGAGTCCTTAGGGGCGCAGCGGCCCCCGCGAAGCGGGTGCAGCAAGATGTTGCGGTGAAGCGCTAGGGAAATTCTTGCAGATGTAGCGCTGAGGCACTGGGAAAGTCCTTTCAACAAAGAACATTGGAGCGCTAGGGAAATCCTTGCAGATGTAGCGCTGAGGCGCTAGGGAAGTCCTTTCAGCAAGAACCAAAGCCTTCCTTTGTGAAGCAATCTCACGCGGTGTCCCAAAGGTCAGTAGGAGGCGTGGAGGTTTTAATCCATGCAGGTGATAGTGGGCGGGCCTCGCTGCTAGTGCAGGAGCAGGTGGTGTCAATCGAGCAGGGACTCTTGGGAGATTGAGTCCCTGCTCCGCTGCTCCCCGTGCCTTGCAAGACACACACGTTCCTCTGATTGGCGAATGCAGCCGCCCTGTGTCAGCGGGCCGATGTACAGAGTGCTTAGCGGCACAGTGGCACCCGCGAAGCGGGTGCGGCAAGATGGTGCGGTGAAGCGCTAGGGAAATTCTTGCGGATGTAGCGCTGAGGCGCTGAGGCGCTGGGAAAGTCCTTTCAACAAAGAACCTTGGAGCGCTAGGGAAATCCTTGCAGATGTAGCGCTGAGGCGCTAGGGAAGTCCTTTCAGCAAGAACCAAAGCCTTCCTTCATGAAGCAATCTCACGCGGTGTCTTTAAAACCGTTGTCCAATCGCTTGTCCTTTCCCGTATTGACTATGGTAACGCCACACTCGCTGGCACCCCTAAAGCCCACCTAGCACCGCTCAAATCTGTCCTCAACCTTGCCGCCAGACTTCTCTCCAATTGTAAAAAATTCGACCACATCTCTCCGGTCCTACAAAACCTCAATTGGCTCCCAAAAGAAGGTAGATCCACCTACAAGATTGCATGTATCACGCACAAAGCCCTTCACCTAAACACCCCCTCCTACCTGGCTGAGAAACTGCAAAAAGCTGGATGCTCCAGGTCCCTGAGGAGCATCAACTCCCTTGTCCTAATCCCTCCCAGATTCAAGCACATAAAAACCCAATCTTGTGCTTTTTCTGGGAATGCCCCCACGATCTGGAACTCTCTCCCCAAAGATCTTCGATGCAACCGCTCCTACCCTCTCATCAAAAAAAGACTGAAAACTCATTCACAACAAATATTGGGGAACCTAACCTCACTAATGTCTGACTCTCTACACTCCTTGCCCCCTGATTCTTGCCTCCTCCTCAACCCCACTCCCCGCCTCTCATTCTGCATCTCCCCTTTTCTTCACTCCCTTCTCCATCTGAACTTCAACACCCCCACCCCCTATTAATCTCCATCGCCCCTAAACACCCAGCACATTCTATTACCCTATTTTATGTAACTCATATTTTTAATGCACATTGTTTTACTTTATTGTAATTGTTTACCTATCTTGTAAAGCGCTCTGAAACCCCCGGGTCCAGTAGCGCTATACAAAACCTTGGAAGTAAATAAATAAATAACATGTGTATAACATTTTTACTAATAGGGGTGTCAGGCAGATGTCATCCATTAGTCCACTCCAGCAAGCATTATGGGGCAATGTATCAGACCATTCAGACATTGACTGACTTTACTACGAGTTATGGCATTCCGCCCTTTCACAAGAAACACATTCACACACTAATTTGTTTCCTTCTGTCCCAGGAATACGATTGTAATGTGTGTTTTTTCAGATTACATTTTTTTTTTTGCCTGCAGCAAATTATTTTTATAGATTTATGAGGGCAAGGCATATTCCCAAACAGTAAAGTTTTGGAAAAACCATGACACAACAAAACAAGAATTTCCTGAAGTCTGGGGGTCATTGCCAGACTTATTGGATTTGCCAATGCTTGTTTTGGGGATGTGATCAAAGCTCTTGATGAGGATTTGTTACCATCAGTGACCACATGAGTTTTACCAAAATATGCTTACACAATTGCATCCCTTGCCACAAAAAATGCATATTTTCCTACGTAGAATAGTGAAGAAAACTCCTGGTTTTTATTAAAGACTTGAAAGCAAATATCATGCTTTTTTAGCTTGCTACTTTTAGCACCCACAAATCTAAAAAAAACAACAAATAAGAAAACCACATTTCCCAGCAAACCTTGAGTCACAAACTACAGGTGGGGGAGAAGGGAAACCACCAATCAGTCATCAGCTTAGTCGAAATAGTCTCAGTCAACAGAAAGTAGCAGCCTCTTTTTTTGATGTGGAAATCAGTTAAATTCCATGTATGAAATTGCAGAAGGTCAGAAGAAACTCAAGAAAAATAACAGAGCAACTTCTTTCAAAACCCCAGACGACTCCCCAGTAGTACCAAAACACCTGAATGCTTGAGCTTCATATTTGTCCTCTTGAGATGAAGTCTTAGGAAGAACCAGTAGTTGAAGCAATTGGAGCTGGAAGAAGCAAACAAGAACATTTGCAGCATGGACAATTTAATGGGGTGGAAACTAAATACCTAACAAGACATACAAAGTGGTGGATTATATTCCTGTCTGTGTCTTTAATAAAATCAGGACTTTACTGCACTATTCTAGCTAGGAAAACCGGCATTTTATTTCAAGAGAGGCTCATTTTTTGCCTGTGTAATGACAATCACCACTGCCAAATAGGCATGAAACACCAGTTTCCAATAGAAGGTTGTGAATGTCCACTCTCTGGACCAGTTAGCAGGTCTAAGAGCGTCCTTCAACCTTGTTTAAGCCAAAAAGATTATGGAGGTCATGCCTCCTCTAGTAGAATGAGCCCCAAAAGTTTTTGAATCTTTTTCATCCAAAAACATGGCCTTAGCGCATCTGTCTGAAGCAGGAGAATATACAGGACCATGTGCTTTAAGAAAGATTATCAAACGAGGAAAGGATGTCCTTAAATCAGAAGTCTTTATTTAATTCATAATATTGAAAACCACTGCACATAACTTTGGATGAGAAGGCAATTAAAGACACAAGTTTCTTTCTCACTATTAGATGAATTCATGTGTCTTTGGTATAACAGAAAAAGAACACCTATGAAGGAGAGTAATGTATTGTAAAAACACATGGCATCCTATCATTTGACACTGTTTTAAAAGGAAATCAAGCAGATGGTGAGGCTAGTTTTGTAATGATAAGGAGTCATTCTGAAAGCACGCTTGGAACAATAGCAGGATGAGTTTAACATCCCATGTTCTCGTATAATTGAATTTAGAAGGTGCAATATCTGATATCTGTTGGACCTGGCCATCTCTGCTGGGTCACCCCTAAACTTTTGCCTTCGCACCTCCTGTTTTGCTGAATTGGTTTTTGTTGGCTTTAGAACTCTGTGCTCTTTACCCCTGCTAAAGTGCTTGTGCTCTCTCCCTAAACATGGTACAATTGGCCTACACCTGTTTGGCACATTTAATTTAATGGAACGTCACCTATCCAGGGCTTGTAACTAAAATGCTATTAGTTGGACTGAAGCGCTCAATGTGCCACCCACTAAAGTAGCCTTTTAAATATATTTCTCAGGCTTTCTGCTGCCACCTGTAGATCAGTTTTAAGCTGCCATTTTGACCTGACCAAATAACTCTCTTGCCAGGCGTAAACCTTCCTTTTTAATACATATATGTCAAACCTAAGATAGGACAGGGTGCATTGTATTTAAAAACATGTGGGTTTACATTTTACATGACCTGGTAGTGAAAAACTCCTAAGGGTGTTTTTCACTATTGCAAGACTGGCCTCTCACATAGGATAACATAGAGTTATCTTATTACACTTAATAAATGATAACTTATTAATATTAAGGGATAATCTACATTTGGTTGCAGATAGAAAATTATGTTTATACTCAAATTAACTGTAATTTAAAACCTGCTTTAATAGTAAAGTCTGATTTTAAGTCGGATTTTAAATCACAATTCAGAAAATTCCACTTTTGAAAGTTGTCATATTCTTGTCTGACCTTCTGCCAGTATCCTGCCGGTATCCAGGGTCACATGACTGTAATTAGCTTAGCTATTGGCCTTTATGCATTCCTCCCAGACAGTGAGACAAAGGGGGACTGGATATTGACAGGATGGGCCATCCTGCCAGGAAGGTGGGGGCAGAGCTGTCCCCTGTGCCACTTATAATTCAAAGGGCTGCCCCAGCATACACACAAAGGAACTTGACACCAGGCTTTTGTCACTGTAGACTACTTTAGATCCTTGAAAGGGGAGGGGAAGAACTTTCCAGAACCAGAGGTGGGGGTAGTGTAGGAAATCCCCCACTTCGAAGGCTGACACCAGGTATAAATATTGGACCTCTTGAGTGACTCGTCAGATTACTTCTAGACCTGTGGTAGACTCAGAAGAAGGACTGTGCTGCTCTGCCCTGATGCTGGAAGGACTGCCACGCTGTCCTGCTGCCTGAGGAAATAATCTTGGACCTGCTCCTTGAACCCAGAACCACCAGAGTGACTTCAAGGGCTAGCTGGCTGGCCTCCCATTCTACTCTACAGGGACACAACAAGCCCCAGAGGCCTCTCTGCAACTTCCAAGTTGACCTGCTGCACTTGACCTGCCTAGACCTGCAACTTGACGTGTCTGAGTCCTCCTATCCTGAAAGTACCCCCCCAGGTCTTGGACCCTTGATTGGGATCAGGGAGAATTCATTGCTTGACTGAAGGTTCCAACAAATCTGGAGCAAAGTGACACTAAGCCCCGCAAAGCCTCGCTGCACAGCAGAATGCTTCATCAGAACCGACGCCAAGCAATGCAAAGCTTAATTGAAACTAACAGCAAGTGACACAAATTCCTGAAAAGCCTCACCCAACAGCTGAAAGTTTCAACCGAACTGTTGCAGAGCAACGCAAAGCCCTGAAAAGGGTCGCTGCACAGCTAAGCGCTTCACAGTAACCAACAACGATCAACGCAAAGCACACAAAGCCTCGCCGCACAGCTAAAAGCATCACCTGAACCGACACTGAGTGACGCAAAGCCAGTGCTTAATTTGAGCCGGTTCATTCTAATGCTCAGCACCAGCACTTAATTGTTAACACCAGCGCTTGTGACAGTCTACCACAAGGTAGCAAAAGACACACAATTAATGGACGGAATGCAGAACAAATCAAACATTTACCCCCAATCAAGAGATCTGGGTTAAATCCATCATTCTTTTGTTCACCATGCCACCCCAGTTTAGACCTGGCCATATGCAAATCAGTTTTGACCCTGTGCCTCATGGGAACAGTACAGCCCGAACTGCCAAGCTAGGTTCTCCCTGAACCAGAAACAAGCATCCTAGGACTAGTTTTGGGGTTTCACCCCTCATCAGCCAGAATAGCTTGAATCAAGTGGCACAGTGAGCCTGGGACACACGTCAGGGCATACCCGGAGCACTTAGGGTGAGGAAGCAAAAGACACACACTCGTTGGATGGAACGCAGAACAAATCAAAACATTCACCCCGGTCAAGAGATCTGGGTTAAATCCATCATTATTTTGCTCACCATCCCACCCCAGTTTAGACCTGGCCATATGCTAATCAGTCTTGACCCTGTGCCTCATGAGAACAGTCCAGTCCGAACTGCCAAGCCTGGTCCTCCCTGGACCGGAAACAAGCATCCTTAGACCCGTTTCGGTGGCTCTGTCGCAGATGAAGACAACAACAGTCAATTATTAATTCAATATACATTAAAATTACTGTTACCTGCTGCCAAGCCATTATTATAGTTTTGGGGCCTGGAATAGTCTAAATTGTTACACTTGTAGGAGTGTGAAGATTAGTAGTTGTGTTGTTACTATCACTGGCAGCATGGCTGGGGAATGTGTAGTGCAAGCTGCAGTGGTCTCCTGATGCGAGCCCTAGAACTTATTTATTTACAAATTCAACACAGCGCAAAGCCACACAAAGCCTTGCCACGCAGTCTCATGGAACAGACACCAGACAACACAACACCTCGCAAAGCAACACCATGCAGACCTTGTAGCAAGGACATGAGGTACAATTCTAAGCAGGCCAAACTTGGTCCTGTACCCAACCTGTGCTCCATTGTGGTCGGCCTAAACTTGTGACTTTATCCCACTCCAGCGTTGTCAGATACTCACAGTTAGAGCTTTCAGCCGTTTGGCTCTATTTTCACTTACACCTTTCATTTCCAATATCTCCAGTTCTACTGATTTGATTTTTTGTCCTTCCGGTATCATTTTCATTATTAAAATGTACCCCATTTTTCTCAATTGGTATGGGATTTTTCTTGTGTTGTGTTTTTACTTTATTACTGCGCAAGTACTGCATAACTTCTTTACACATTGCCTCTGAGTTAAGCATAACTGCTTTTGTTCCAAGCTACTAGAGAGTGAGGCACAGGTTAATTTAGTGAATTTTTGCAGTTCACCATCACAGGGATTGTGGTTATCGCTCGAGAAGCAATCAAAAACCCAATTTCCTACACTCTCCAGCAACAATTTACATACTACAGGGTGTTCTCCTTTGAGTTTATTATCATAAAGCTCGGGTCAGGGGAATAGCTGATCTGTAGCCATTAATAGTCTTGAAAGACTTTTACCTTGAGCTTTGAATGAGGCAACGAATATCAGAACTGTAGGGACATTTGATAAAATGAGATAATGATTCACACTATCAAGCTTTCTGGTAAGTTAAATGTTACCCAGGGATCAGGAAGAGTTTATGAGGGAAGTAGCTGAAGGTAAAAGGGCTGTCATTGACCAAGAATATCAGAAATGTTTGAAGTCATTAGCTGTAGGTCAGTGGATAGGATCAGATTGTGACTCTTCTTTTTGAATCTTAGAAGAGATGAGGGTGAAATGGAAAGATCAGAATCAGGTCTGATCCATCCAGAGTAAGAAACTTAGAACCACTAAGCCCTTCTGTCTAAGAATCTGTGCCAGGGACCTAGAAATCATGACAAAATGAAAAGAAACACAAATGTGACTAGTCTTGCCGGGAACATGCCAGTTGCCAGCAGCTACTGTAAAAGTTGGGCAATTGTGAGTTCAAACATGAGACACAGATCTATTGACAAAAGACCTCAGTAATGATTGACTGTTTAGAAAACTACTGGATGAAGTCTCAAGTCATGAACTACCTGCAGTATCAACCTGCCATAATGTGAATGCCAGGAAGAAATTCTGCACTAGCTGATTCTTTATGGGGACAGAACTCCCAAAAAGCCTGAGGCAACGATATCAAGGGTTTAGACTTGACATCTTACAGTTGGTTTATGCCTTCACTTGTAGAAATGGTGTCCATCTGCAAAAGTACTATGGAATTTGTCTTGTCCTTGGTGAAATTGAATGACAAAAGATGAAAACTATTGATATGCAATGCCAATTCCTCTACAAATCATGCACTCGAATGACCTCACCACCACAGATGTAACTTAAACTAGACCTAGGGATCTGATGATAAGACCATTCCAAGCAACTACATGGTCTTGCCACTATATCATGGCTTCTCAAGTGTCTTTGTCTAAGTGTTTGTCTCTAGAGAAACCCTTCCGTAAATGGCTGATCTTGAGACATTAGTGTGCATGGTAAGGAAGGGTAATGGAAATCCAGCATAAATAGACAGGATCAAAAGTGCTAACATTCTGGCCAATTGACTGAGAGATGTGTGAGAGATTGACATTATCCTTTTTTTAAGTTGTTTTTGGATAAGAGTTATCTTGGAGTTGAAAAATTTCCTCTTTGGATTCAACTGAGAAACTTGGTGAAACATTGAACAAAAGACAGAATCAAAAAGGTTAAACATATTAGTAAACCTTGGTGTGTCAATAAAATAAAAGGAACCTCCTGTGGTCCCAATATATTTTAACAGAGAGGTGGGAGTCTTTACGGTTTAGCTTCACCATCCATTCTCCTGAAAAACGAACATCCCTGAGAAGAGCAATGTCAGTGCATGTATAGCTTGCTGGTTGTGCGAGCCATTGTAGCAGAAAATGTAACATAATGCCCATACTCTATCCAGATATATAAAAACTAAGAAAATGTGGAGCTCAACTGTGTGAAACATAGCCAATTATGCCCAACACATTATCAAATATGCAGTAACAAACACATTTAAAACATGTTTACAACATTAGAATGTAGAAAGGATTGACGTGGATTACTTAACTCATGATTGAGCAGCAAAAAAGAGACTGTTGCGTCCTGGTGTCACTTTCCCTCAGCCTGTAGCTTGTGACCTGTGGTTTGCTGGGAAATGTAGTTTTTAGTCTTCCAATAAAAACAGTGGCATTGCCTTATTTATTTGTTTTCCTATATTGGAATTTGAAAATAATGCAAGGCCGCCTAGCCCATACATGTACAGAGCTGAATTCCAGAATAATCCCTACAGGCAAGGCCTTAAGAATAAGAAAAACTAAGACGTGTAAAGGGTCTAAGGGAATGTTTTAAGACCTGGCGTGTATATACTCCCCAGTCACAAGCTAGATACAAAACACGGTATCCACGGGTCTATTCATAAAGACATGCTAAATTCCTATGTGTTAGAGCCACATGAGGCGTAAAAAAACGAAACCGCTGACCTATATACCTCTGGCAGGCTACAAATAAAAATCCTTTAAAAGGACGGATTCCCATCACTCATCAATGGTGACATGCTTCATCATCTGGGTCTCCTCCTAGTGACACACTAGGGTCACTAAGGGCTACAACCCTTTCAGAAGGAAAGGGGAGCTCGCAGATGTTTTTATGCTATTCAGATGGTAGTGATAAAACGCGCTGTTGTTAGTCCTACAGATGTGAGCAATTAATATGTGTAGGAGTGATGAGTGCAGTGCAAAATAATAAACGATAGTTAGTTAAAATTGAACAGTGAGATAAAAATCTATTAATGTCTCTCAACGCTCAAGCTTAAAAACTGTGCAATTGACAGTTTTCAACAAATGGTTGTCTAAGAATAGAAAATAGGTGTCAACATGTTTAAGCCAAAAAGGGATATATTCATCCTATGCCTTCTTCAGGACCACAAAAATTGTTGCTACTGCAATAGTGAAAAACCAAACTAAATAAGAAAGAGGCATGTGCTGCAGTTGCCACACGGGTGGCGGCCTTGAACTGTTTGTAAAGTAGTATTGTTCGTGGTCATTACTTGGCCAGTTCGGGGTCGTGTGTGGAAAAGCATGTCCTTAAGGTTTCTCCCTCTTCTGTGTGCAAACAGTAGTTTCTCTAAATTGAGATTTCCGCAGTTGAGGATACCCCAATGCTTGCTAACAATTTTTGATATCCTATTGGAATGAGTGTTATAAGTAGTTACGCAGATCGTTCTGGTATCTGGGTCTTTAGGGACCTTATCCTCCAAGAGGGCCTCCCTGTTGTTATTACGCGCCCTCTTCATTGCTTTGTCTACGATGGGTGCGGGATAGTTCTATTGAGAGAGTTTTGTTTTTAAGTCTAAGGCTTGTTTCTTGTAGTCTGTCAGATTGGTACAGTTTTTCTGGAGGCGAAGAAACTGTCCATAGGGGAGGTTATCGCATAGGTGCTGCGGGTGAAAACTGTTGTATAACAATATGCAGTATCTTGCCGTAGGTTTGAATTGCATCGTGGTTTTCAATGTTCCACCCTCCCCCTCTGGAAAAATGTTCAGGTCCAGAAACACCAGTTGGTTGCTGGAAATGGTGCTAGTGAACCTTAAGAAGTGGCTCTGCTGGTTGAGCCATGTCATAATTTGCCCTGTTGAAGGGACATCCCCTTCCCAGATAACCAGCACGTCGTCAATGTACCCTTTCCAGGTCTTAATGTTGTGCCTGAAAGGGTTGTCATGATGGAGAATTCTGCTACTTTCCAGATGATGTACATACAGACTAGCCAGGCTGGGAGCAAAAGTGCTCCCCATGCTGGTCCCGTGCTTGTGTAGGTACATAGTGTCTTCATAGAGGAAAACGTTTTTAGTTAGGGCCAAAGCAATGCAATCCATTACTAGGTTCCTAGGCGTTTGGTACTCCCATGGGTTGAAGAAAAGAATTTCCCCAATAATGTGAAGTGTTTCATCGTACGTGTAGTCCCAGGACTAGTTGTCTCTCTGGGTCAAAAGTAAGGTTTGTAGTAGCTGTAATACTGCTTTTGTGTCCTTCAGGTAGGTGTTAGTTTGTTGGATCAGTGCGCGTAAGAATGCATCTGCAAATTTCGACAGAGGCTCAAGGATAGAGCCTATGCCAGAGACTATTGGCCGGCCTAGTGGTTGTTCCAGGTTTTTGTATATCTTGGGGATGGTGTAGAAGTATGGGGTCCTGGGTGATTTCTGAATCAGGAACTTGGCCTCCTTTTTTGACAGCCAGTTGTGCGCCAACGCTTCTTACACCATCCCTGTGATCTGGATCTGTAAAGATTCTGTGGTGTCGTCCTGTAAAATTGCGTAGTTCCTCCTGTCCCCAGGAGGCTCCTTATTTATTTATTTATTTATTAATGTATTTATTTATTTATAGAGTTTTGTATAGCGTGAAGAAGACCCTTAGGTATCAGAGCGCTTTACATTAAAATAGGTAGGTTAAAGATTAACAAATATAGTAAACGATTTAAAACAGATAAGAGGTAGATAAGTATTCGGCTTTAAGGAGACGAGCATATATATATTCACAATAAAATAAGGTAGAAAATAAGGATAAAGTTTGGTCTCAATGTGAACCGATAGTCCTGAATCATCGTACAGCAGTTCCCTTTATTCACGTTGGAGACTTTCCCTTCAACTAACATAGATGTTCAGTATTGGAGCATTCCTGATTCAGTGCCAGTGATGAGTAGTTTTATCTATGTAAGGAACTTGCTCATCAGGAGGTTCTTCGTTTGGCCGGGATACCCGTCACCCCCTCCCAACACAATCCCCAAGGATGGGAAGACAGACACCGTTCTTGAACTTTTGGAAGGCGGGAGGGAGTTACTCTCCCGGCCGTATTTATTAAAATATGAAACAAAATTAAAACATTAAATTAACAGTTTCATATCATGTACAATTTCATTTACACATCACGATGTTTATTGGCTAACCTTAACACATCTCTAATACAAAGGTTCTCCTAGCCGATTCTAAAACATCCTGTAAATGCAAATTCTCAAAATTCAAATGGTACATCCTAACATTACGGGCCAACGGCAAGGTCGTAACCGGTGTCAGATCCCTAATACCAGAACTCCCCCCTCACTTGTGAGGGGCGGGCGCACAGAGGACTGTACCTCTGTGCCAACTTCCAATTTCCCTTGTCTTAGCGGGGGCCCCATATTTACTCGACGCCATCTTAGTGGTCGTCCGAGGACTCGTGTGAGGTGTCACAACAGACTTTGCAATTTTTGTCAGAAGTACGAGGCTGTGCACCATTCCTTCTGAATTAGCACATTGCCACATGCTGGCTTGCAGAATACTGAGCCTGCATTGAGCGCTTTATGAACCCCATAGCACCGTTTTTACACTGTCCCACGCCATGTGTATGTATAATTTCTGTCACGAAAACGAAGCGCTGCACTGTTTACCTTGAGCCAGGTTCGTGTCTATAAATTAGTTTACATACTGCTGAGCATGCGCCAACAAGCAGTATGTTTCCACAAACCGGAGGCACGCCTTGATCCCTTCGCGCATGCCCGGGTCTCGACCGCATTACGTCGAGAAGCGACTCACTGGCGCGCATGCGCCGTGTATTGAACACTCGTACATCGGCAACCGCTATAGGACAGCAGCTGTTTGTCATTCCTGGAATATCCTCCAATTAGGTTGGGTATATAAGCGCGAGCCTCACCTCTCCTCGTTGCCTCCCCTTCGGCTTTGGTTTTAGCCGAGAGGTACCGACGGAGAGGTGAGTGGTCACATCGCGGTGTGCTCTAACTGGCTCTGGGGCTCATTTTGAGCACTCGGTTTTGACAAGTAAAGCTTTCTCCGGGCAGACAAATAATTCAAGTTGAGCTTTAAGATTGAGCATTTGACCTTTTCCTACCGTTGTAGTGAGGCTGTAGGTGTAGGTTATGGTTTCTTCTGTTCCTATATAGTCAAGCTTTGGGCTGTATTCCAACTCAGACTCACCACCCTTACAAATCTATCTGTGAGCGCTACAGTTCATTTCCATCTGATAACTGTATGCTGTTTTTGAGTGTTTAACAATTAAAAATTTAATCAGTGTTACTAGGTCAATAGTGGTAATTACACTTGGTTTACCCAGTCAGTCATCTTTTTACACTAGTTTCAACTAGCAGTTATACCTTCTCTTGTTCTCCATGGGACTGTGATCACTGTGGGCAATCATATAACCAGTTCCTTACATGCACAAACGTTAAAAACATAGTATTGACTTAGGATACTTTTCAGACCCTTTGAGTCGCCTGGGCTTACATGTTTACATTTATTTGTCTGTGCTTAGAGCGGGGCCTCAATCTCCGAGCCGTTGCCGGGTGAGGTGAGGCTTGACTCCCACATATTGCTGGGTAAGTCCTGTTTACTTTTTGAAAATTCATGTTCAGCAATGTCTGTGGTTTACTCTAAATGCAACCTACATTATTTTGATTGGCCGTTCTAATAGGGACTAGCCTAGCTGAGTCTGTTAATGGTCCTCACAACGTAACTAGTTTGTTATGTTTAAAGAACACAAAATAGTTTTTGTTTTTTCTGTTTTTGTTTACAGGATTACATCCTCTATCAACAACTGGTTCGAGAGGATACGGTAGGATGGTCCATGTGACCACTCCATTAGTCTGACAGTCCTTTAATAAAAATTGGTCTGTCTTTTTCACTTTATATAATACTACTTGAGTGTACCTTTGCAGTAGCAAAATCTCATATATGTGGCCCTGAAGAATGCCGGTGGAGTTTCACCTGTTGGCAGAAACATGTTGGCCTATTTAACAACATAGCAAAGTAAACAGTGATTTTGTCACACTGTCCTACATCTCTTTTTAATCTGGCGTCCTGGTGAATATCAATAAAAGTTTTTCTTTTGCCTCGACCGTCATTTTAACATCACTTACTTCACCTTTTTTGTTTGCACTGCACTTTTCCAGCACCACTCAGTGGCATGGACACTTCCATTATATGAACCAGAAGAGTGTGCTGTCTGGCCAATTCATCTGGGCTTGGACTCACCATCCTGGTTCTAGACGTCCTACATGACGAGGCTCCGCCAAGTGGGTGGGCTGATAGGATATCTATCATATACTTGTGTCATGTGACCACTTGGTCTGGTTCAGTGCAATCCAAAAGTGTGGTTTTCTAAAAAAGACCTTATAGGCTCAGCTTTTTGGTTTACAGACCCTCCAACTCTTCTTGTTCTTCGTAGCTTGATTAGGGGTATTTGAGTTTGGATGGTCTATAAATATAGTCCCCGTGACCCTCCTAAATAATTGTTTCTCAGCGTAGACCCCCCTCCCACCCCACACTGCTTACCACATCCGCCGTCGCGGATGTCCTGGCCCCGGGAAATTCCCAGGAGGGGCCCGTAGCCCCTCCTCCCCTGGGAGGGGCCTATGACCGCCTTCCCTTTTCGGCGGCTCCATCCTTAGAGGGTACCGCCTCCCCGTGTGAGGGGCCAATGGCCGCCTCCCCCCGGGCGCTCCCATCCATAATAGGTGGCGCCCCACCTCTAGGGATCTTCCAATTACTGCTCACCGATCATGACCTTACCGCCCGACCAAAATAAATACGACATTTTGAACCTAATGAGGACGGAATAAACAGTTATACTGGGCATTTCAGAGTATAAACCTTTATTGACCAAATAACACCTCTTTCAACTTAGCTGCGATACTTCGCCTAAAAACATGCTAAAAGAGCAACCATTTTAATGTCATAAAACATACCAGACTTTATTAAAACAACCTGTAAAAGAGAAAATATCATCATTAATCGACTTTATTGCAATCCTAATCGTTGCCATAAGGGGCTGGTGGGTGGGTCAAAATTGGCTCCTTGTTCCGTCTAGGGCTCACGTGCAACGAGGAGGTGCCGCTTCCAAGCACAGGAACAAGAGGATGCTTCCTTGGATTGTTGCTCCTTTTATTCTTCCTCGGGAGGGCGTGTACCCTCCTCCGATCCACCTACGGGGCGTGGCCAACGGTGTAGGTGTCTAGGACAACCCCTCTCGGGCGGGAAAAGGCGTGCCCCGGCTACGCCGCTTCGGGCATACCAGCCGAGGAAGCTGGCGGCTTACTCCACACTACCCGGCCGTTGAAGTCCGCCAGAAATGCCAACCATATGCGCATATCCTGGCGAACCTCAGCTGACAGCCATGTGCGGTGGTGCCCTTCTTTGAGGCCGACCATGGCTTGTGCAATAGAGCGGGAAAAGGGGCGAGCCATCGGAATCACTCTAAGGGCAAAGTTAAGCTGACCCACTGTTTGTTGCAACTGATGGAGAGTTACCTTTTTCTCGCCGATGCATCTCTCGAGCGAAACCTTAAACTTCATTACCTTCTCCTTGGGTAAACGGAAGCACCCCTCCACCGAGTCGAGCTCAATTCCCACAAACTCGAGTGAGGTGGATGGCCCCACTGTCTTCCCTGACGCCAGTGGCACGCCAAATCGTTTCATGAGATTGCAAAATTCTCTTAAAGCTCGTGCACAATCAGTGTCCCGGGCTGACCCCAGAAACAGAAAATCATCAAGATAATGCATAACCTGCGTAAAGCCCGTGGCTCTGGTGAACGCCCATTGCAAGAAGGTACTGAATTTTTCGAAATACGCACAAGAGATGGAGCAACCCATTGGCATACATTTGTCCATGTAGTAGCGTCCCTGAAAAACAAAACCTAACAACCGCTGATCCTGTGGGTGTACCGGGAGCAACCGGAACGCTGATTCAATGTCAGATTTCGCCATCAGCGCTCCGGGCCCCAGGCGATTCAACATGGCGACAGCCTCATCGAAGGAGGCGTACCGTACTGTACAGACTCCCGGGTCAATCGCATCATTCACCAAAAGACCCCTAGGAGCGGACAAGTTATGGATTAACCTAAACTCACCTGGGTCCTTCTTGGGGACTACTCCCAACGGCGAACAAATAAAATTAGTGACCGGCGGGTGCCCATATGGTCCCGCGACCCGACCTCGGGCCACCTCCTTCGCAATCTTTGCCTGTACTACCGCCGTATTTTGCTGAACCGACAGTTGGTTCTTACACTGTGATTCCCTACGAAAATCCCCCGCCGGGATGCAGAAACCATATGAGAAACCGTCCCGCAACACCCCGGCGGAGACATAATCAGGGTATTCGTTTAGCCAAGGGATCAAAGCCATGATGTCTACGGGATTAGGTAGCGGTGCCCCTCGGTCGATATTAGACCTGTTTGGCCCCTCCTCTACCCCCTGTCTCACCATTCTTGGCTCTGCATGAACTCTCGGGTGTGACGACTGTCCACACCCTGCACACTCATGCCTGAACTTGCATGACCCTTGTGGCCTCGTGCACTTGCCTCTGTTAAAACTCCAACAAACCCCTTTTCTACCCGAGTTCCCATTACTCCTTGAGTGTTGCTCACTGCTGGCGCCCGCCCGAAAGGGTGCCGGTGGATAATGGCGGGTGGGCTCCGCCCCATTCCCACCAAATGAAGATGACTTTGTTGTGTTTGGCATGACCTGCTTCTGCCAGGAAATGGAGTCGAAACAATCCCACGTCAGGGATGAGTCGTGCTCCTTGGCCTTACGAAACTTGTTATCATAACCAAACCATTGATTGCCTTTATACGTTTCATAAAATTCCATTATACGTGTCTGGTAGCACGCCAATTCAGGCAATAATTCGGGCCTACGTTCCCCCATGATCGCAGTGAACATTCCAAACGCCCTGGCCCAATTAGCGATTGTCTCATCCACCCTGAAACCCGCCATCTTTGCACGCCGTACACTCGGATGTAACAACTCCTTCTGACTTTTAACGTGCTCTATCTCATGGTGGTCAGTCAACAGGGAAAACATATTCACATATTTATCGGCCCAGATCATTTCTTTCGTGGCCAACGGGATATGTTGGACTACCCTTTCCCTCCGTGAGGGTAACGATCCCTCCCTTGCCATTGGCGACGGCTGCTTACCCGAGTCAGTAGCTGGACCTGCAGTTGTTGTTGTTCCAACGCCCGACGCCGGTTGTTCCCGGGGAACCTGAGGGGAAACAAGAGGACAAGGTGCCTTTGCAGCATCTCTCGATTGCCGCAACTGCTTCATTAGTAACTTGGCCTCCTCGGCCGTGTCTCCTGGCGCCACCGCACCCTCGGTGTTCTTGCCTAACCACGCCGCCAACTGTGCGGCCAACTCGGGAGGCATATCCCCCTCGTTAACGGGAGTAACTACCACAGGGATCGGCTGTCCCGCGTTCGGGGTCGGAGCTGGGGCCTCGACCGGACTGACCGGGCTAGCCGGAGGTGACTCGGGAACCGGAGCCTCCCCCCCTGCCGCCCTATTCCTGGCCCTTTTACCTCTCCCGGTAGGGACTACTCCCGGCAATGCTGGTCCGATGACTTTCTTCGGTCTCCCCGTACCATTCATTGCCGCCATCTGCTTTTTCATGTTCGCCATGTCTTTCACCAGCATGCGAAGCATCTGTTCGGTCCCGACCTTCTTTCCGACCCTTTTGCCAGGCATCGTTCTCGGATGTTCGACACTTGCTGCCCGACGAAGTCCTAGCTCCAAAGATTCGGAATCACTGCAAAGAGAAGCACAAAATTACAAAGTTCTCAAAATTGGCTCCTTGTTCCGTCTAGGGCTCACGTGCAACGAGGAGGTGCAGCTTCCAAGCACAGGAACAAGAGGATGCTTCCTTGGATTGTTGCTCCTTTTATTCTTCCTCGGGAGGGCGTGTACCCTCCTCCGATCCGCCTACAGGGCGTGGCCAACGGTGTAGGTGTCTAGGACAACCTCTCTCGGGCGGGAAAAGGCGCGCCCCCGCTACGCCACTTCGGGCATACCAGCCGAGACACGCCTTCCGCCCAAAATGGTTTCCCGGGGGGATCAGGGCACCCTACCATACGTTCGGGGGGACCGAGTGGTCGCCCCTTTCCATTCCCTCTTGAATGTTGCTGTATTTGGAATTTTCCTAATGTTAGGAGGGAGTGAATTCCAGATTCTGGGTGCTGCTCCTGAAAACGCTCGGTCATAAGTTTTTTTCTTCCGGAAATGGCTGGTCACTCTCAACAACTGCTCCTTGGCATTCCTAGCTGGTCTGCTTCCTCCTGATAGTTCAATTTTCCCGGCGAGGTATCTTGGTGTATTGTAGTGGAGCGCTTTATCGGTGATACAAGCTATTTTTAGCTGAATTCTGGCTTCATAGGGTAGCCAATTTAATGCTTTCAGGTGAGGGGAGATGTGGTCGAATTTCCTCGATCCAGCGATGAGTCTTGCTTTTGCATTGAGGCATTCTTTTAGTGGTGCTGTGGAGATTATTGGTAGACCAGCTAAAGTGGTGCATCCATACTCAATCCTTGAGATAACTAAGGATTGGACTGCCAGTTTGAGATCCTCCTTTGAGATGAATGGTTTCATTTTTCTTATGTAGTTCAAGTGAAAGCGGGCACTTTTTGTCATTGATTTAATGTGGGCTTTCATGTCTAGGATTTCATCTAATGTGATTCCTAGTGATTTCGCTGAGCTAACTAGGGTAGGGGTGCATTTTAGTGCTGTCACCAGCTTGGTCCATTCCTTCACTTCTGTGTGGCTCCTTGGTGGTGACATTAGTAGGAACTCTATTTTGTGAGCATTTAGCTTCAGATGATTGGTTGTTAGCCATTGCAGTGTCATTTTTAATGTCTCATTCATTAGCTTAATGTCTTCCAGGGACGCGATCTTTATATAAATTTGCGTGTCATGTGCGTACATGTGATAGGATATCTTTGAGCTTCGGAGAATTTCTGTAAGGGGTTCGACATACAAGTTAAACAGAGATGGGGATAAAGTAGATCCTTGAGGAACTCCAATTGAGTTAGGGTAAGATGGTGAAAGTGATTGGTTGACCAGGAATCTTTGGGGCACATGCACCAATATTGCATTTTGCGATTCCTTAATTGCGAAAAATAAGGAATCGCAATTAAGGAATTGCAAAATGCAATGCATCAAAAAATCGCAAAAGAAATAGCGATTCCCTAAAATTCCTTAATTGCGATTCTCTAATTGAGAATCACAATTAAGGAATACCAACCCATTCATTCCTATGGGCCTAGAGGCACATAGGAATGAATGGGAATGACATTCTTAATTTGCGATTCAACATTAGAAATTTTCAAATTAAGAATGCTATTTCAAGGGTGCAGGGGTGTCCAAAGGACACCCTGCTGCACCCCTGAAATCAGCTTAGAAGTACATTTTGCACACTCACATGCCCCAAGGGCATGTGTGTGTGTGTAAAATGGAACTTTGAAAAATGCACTTTTGTGCATTTTTCAAAGTTTTCGCATATTACCATGAAGGTCAACTTCATGGTAATTTGCACCTCTTATTTGCGAATTCGCAAATTTTAAAAGTTTGATGCATTGCATTTAAGGAATCTCAATTTGAGATTCCTTAAATGCAATTGCAATTTAAGAAATCGCAATTTTGCGATTTCTTAAATTGCGAGAACAACAAAATGCATAATGCATCCCAAAAATGGAAATTGCATTCGCAAACGGCCGATTTTTGAGACTCGCACCGTTTGCGAATGCAATTTCCTTTTATGCATGTGGGCCTTTGTGTTCTGTTCCGCAGGAAAGATTCAAACCATTTCAGTACATTTCCAGACATTCCCATCCCGTCCTGGAGCCTGGTCAATAATGCTTCGTGATTTACCGTGTCAAATGCAGATGACAGATCTAGGAGGATCAGTAGGCATGTTCGATTTTGGTCTAGGGCCTGTAAAGCGTTATCAACATATGAAGGATCGCTGTTTCCGTGCTATGTCCTGATCTGAATCCTGATTGGCCATCGTCTAGGAGGGAGAAGTTAGAGATGTGTTGGCTCAGTTGACCTTGCACGCACTTCTCAATTAGGTTGGCAAGTAAAGGGATATTGGTCACTGGGCGAAAGTTATTCGGATCTGCTGAGTCCGCTGTAGGTTTTTTGATGATGGGGACGACTTGACCTGTTTTTAGGCAATCTGGGAGGATCCCTTGTGATAATGAGGCATTTATTATTTTGGTCCAGATTGGAATCACAAAATGGCTGATTTCTTTTAGGCATTTTGAAGGTAGTGGGTCGTTGTAGTGGTTGTTAGGTTTGATATCAGAGAGCGTTTTGGCGATGGTATTCTGGTCATATAATTTGAAGGTATCCCATTGTGACTTGTTTTTTGCATTATTATAGCCCGTTTTCGAACTGGTATCGATCGTTAATATTGGTTGGTTGGGGAGGTTATCAGCTGTGCTTTTGAGCTCTCTTTCAAGCGCGTTGGCCATATCAGTGAAAAATGTCGCCAATTCTTCACAGCTTAGTTGTGTTTTTGTAGTCTCTTGGGCAGATTTGGCTAGTTTATTTGATTGTTGCTTTAAGATTTCAAATAGTTTCCATGTTCTGTTTTTTGCGTTATCCAGTTCTGATCATATAAATTCCTTTTTGGATTTGAGGATCTTTTTGTTATATTAGTTTCTGATTTTTCTGAGGGATTTCAATTCGGGGGATGATGGGTGTTGCCTCCTTTTTCTTTCAGCCATTCTTAGTTTTCGCCTGTCTTTGTTTAGTGACCCATTAAACCATGGCTTTTTAATCTTCTCTGTGACTCTTTTCAGTTTTAGTGGCATGGTGCTGTTGACAATATTCTCAACAGATGTTGTGTATTGATATGTTAAATCATTTACATTCATTGTCGTAAGTCGTCGATGTCTGAATTACTATAGCGCCACCCTTGTCGGCTGGTTTAATCGTGATTTCCTTGTTGTTAGATAGTTGTTGTATGGCTTCTTTTTCCATTTTGGTGGTGTTTTGGAAAGGGGTATGGCCCTCTGTGGTCATTCGTCCCAGATCTTCCATCACTGCATCCTCAAAGGTTAGTATTTCGACCGGTAATGTGGCATCTGGTGGGGTAAAAGATGATTTCAGTCGCAAGCCTGTGTCTGATGTTTCAGATACAGAGGTGCTCTTCCCCTTAAAGAAAGCCCCTAGCTTCAATTTCCCGATGAATTCTTGCATTTCTGCATAGATTTAGAATTAGTCAAATCGGTTAGTTGGTACAAAACCTAGGCCATTTTCCAAAATTCTTCTCTGGGATTCAGTGAGTTCATGTGTTGTGATATTCACCTCTAATTTCCCCTCTTGCTGGTGGATGCCTGGTTGTTGAGTGAGCCCGTCATGCTCCTCGTCGAGAGGCGGGGGTCCTCCGTTTCTTCCATTGCCCAGGGCACACTGTTGCCTCTCCTGTTCCTTCCTCTTTTGGGTCCTGAGCATGATCCTAAAAAAGGTGGCGGCCCATAATAGTTGTAATCGTAATCGGTGCCCATTGTGACAAAGCACCCCCCGCCCCCATTGGTGGTGGTTCTCATGGAAATTGTTGGAAAACCGGGGGACCTTGGTAGTTACCCCATCCTCTCTATCTGGGATTATACGTTTTTTGGTATCGCTGACCACCTCTCTGGTTCCGAAAGAAGTTTTTCCTGCTGGAATTTGAACCATTGGAACTAGTATCTGAGGTGTCACTGTCCTGGTCACTGTTGAAATCCTTTTGTACATAGTCATCCCTTGTGTATAGGTAAGCTCTCTCATGAGAAAAGCACTCTTTGTCCTTTTTAAGTTTGTTGAATTTACTTTGTTTGAGGGTGACCTCAAACTCCATCATTTGTTGATTGAGTTTTTCTAGGTGTTTTTTCAATACAGCATGGTATTGATAGGTCTTCTGTTGTACCTCCAATTTTTGAATGTCTATTTTTTGTTCCTGTGCTATTCTGGTTGCGGTCTTAATAATCAGAACTAGCCAATCCCTGGTGCAGTGCCACGAAAATAGTGACCAATCTTTTTTGAACACCTTATCATTTTGAAAAATAAAAGGTTCATTACGGACGATTAAACCCTATGGTGCCGCATAGGCCCTCAGGTACTCTGTCATGAAAAGGCCATGTAGTGCTGTTTTGATCTGTATTTTTCTTAGGTTGGTTAGTTCATCCCAATTGGCAGTGCTTGGGCCAGGGTCGGTGTTGCTTAGTCCTCCAAAAGGATTGATTTCTGCTAGAATCCTGTCACTTTCATCTACCCCATATGTTAGACCAGTCCCGTCTGCCATGGTTAGTACAGATTCTGGTGTCGCAGAAGGGAAAGTGTTTGTGTGTGTGTTACTTATGTGTCTAAATGTGTGTATGAATAAAAAGGGTTTTAATTCTAAAAAGGCTTGTGAAGAAAGGTACACTGCATAATAGGCATATTTTACACATGTATTCCAACACATAGTATTCCCTATATTCTGACGGTACTAGACTGTCTTATGTGAGTAGGGTAGGGATCTGTGTACCTGTCCTGAAGAAGAAGCAGCACGCTTCAAAACATGTTGACACAAATACACACAGGAGGTTTTGTATATTAAATACATCAAACCTCCACCTCACAGTTTTTAATAATACCAGCAGGGAGGTTTATTAAAATTCTTCTAGTACTCATTAACAGGTATTTTTTAAAACTCACTATTCATCCAATCCTGACCCTACCTCTCACACCCTCACACACAACACATAGTGGTAAACATCAAGTGCTCCTGTGTACCCGCTGGTTAGTAGCACACTGCGTTCCGTAGAGGAGGGCGAAAACCCCCATGATGAAGCAAGACACCAAGGGCCCTTTTGATGTGTGAGGGGTATTTTAAAAAACACAATGTGCTTCCCACCAAAGTAGGAAACACACCAAACCCAAGACCATACATCTTGTTTCACCTATTTCCTGTATGTGGATTCACTTTTGTTTATTAAGTTATTGTCAGGGGAGATTGAATCCAGTCCCTGTGTCCGGCCGGACACATTACCTTTCCAGTCCCTCTTCTGGTATTTAAGGCATTACTGTCCTTGCCTTGAGCTGATTCCAGTGTTTAATTTTTGCAACAGGTGACCCACTGACACTTCTTGAGAACAAGGAGACTTTCACTTTCATAGCAAGTGGGTTGCACTGGCAAATGCACCACATAGCAGTTAATTTTATTTGTCCTTATTTTTTCCTCAACTTCTCTTGAAACCATTAAAGTGGGCAGAAGCCAGCCCTTCAATAATTGCTCACCCAGCTGGGATGGCAATGTTGTATGAGTTTGTTCTGCCCACACCTGAGTCTCATTCTATTGGCTGGGCAGACTCATTTGAGGTGGGACAGGCATTGTCAATGTAGAATACGGCTTAGTGCCACATACGTTTCCTCATTTTATGCTGTCATTCACCATCTACACTACACCTTGAACCAAGTCGTTGCCCATGCATGACCAGTCATTCCGGAGAAGGCGCGCGTGTAGGTTTTCTTTTTTTTATTTGTAGGGCTTCCTAAAGTTCTAGGGCCTCATTTATGAAAAATGACGCATCACTGCGTGAAAACAGCAATGCGTCATTTTTCAATGCGCTTTCCCTGCAACACTAACGATGCGTCATATTTACAGTATGACGCATCATGTCGCAAGGAGTTACAGATACGTCAGTATTTCTGACGTATCTGTAGGCGCAAAAGTGACGCATTGCTGGAGTATGTCACAAAAGTGACGCAACTCCAGCAATGTGTACTTTCACATGGACAAGTCCCATGTTGTTAGTGCCTACATCAGTCTTACGCCTGCCATGAGGCAGGCGTAAGATTTTGATGCATTAGTGGCCAAGAAATGGCACAGTGAAATCTTATAGATTTTACGGCGTCACTTCTACGACCCTTCCTTGCGTCAATACGCCCCCCTTGCATACATTATACCTGGCGCAGGTATAATGTGGCGCAGGGGTTTACAAAGTGACGCATCTATCTAGATGCGTCACTTTGTAAATATGGCGCAACAAGGCGCATTTTTTTACGCTGCTGGTGCTTCACAAAAAGTGACGCACCGGAGGCGTAAAAGTGACGCACAGCCTCATAAATGAGGACCCTAGTCTCTCCAGATACAATGAGTTTCTTGCCAATTTAAGTTGGTGTATTGTGGTGAAGAGCTTTGTGAGTCAAGCAGGCAATTTCTTTGTGAAATTTAGCCTCACAGGAAAGCCAGTTCAGAGCCTATAACAGTTTTGTGCTGCATGTCAGGTGTGAGATGGGTCCCACTTTGACTCTTTATGGGCTAATTTGCTAGTCTTTTCACTGTGGAATGTTTTTCTTTTTAAGGTGACATATTACCCTGCTCCTAAGATGGCAACTCAGTCAGTTCTGTGCAATTTGTAGCCACTGTGCATAATGCTTGATTCTGTCTGATCTTGTTTAACTTGATTAACCTGTTTGGATTTCATTTTCTTACAATGAAAGTATTGGAATATCACATGTGTGCTACTTCAGAGTCTAAATGCCTGATTTAGATCTTGGCGGATGGGTTACTGTGCAATTTGTAGCCACTGTGCATAATGCTTGATTCTGTCTGATCTTGTTTAACTTGATTAACCTGTTTGGATTTCATTTTCTTACAATGAAAGTATTGGAATATCACATGTGTGCTACTTCAGAGTCTAAATGCCTGATTTAGATCTTGGCGGATGGGTTACTCCATTACAACAGTGACGCATATCATGTCGACCAAAATATAAGTCCTATAGATTATAATGGGATTTATATTTCGGCGGACAGGAGTCACCCATGCGAGTGAAATTTGTGGTATAAAAGGATCAATTTAATAACATGTTTTCATAAATTCCTCAAAGGCATTGACCCCACTTGTGTATTTTGCAAATCAGATCAGATGTACATACCGAATTTGGTCAGAGTCCATGCAGGCAGTGGTGCCACCATTGGTTAAGGTGGTTCATGACAGTGGAGGAAAGAGTGGGAGCCTCCTGAGAAAAATGTTTGTGCACCTGCACTTATGTTTTTTAAAAATTAGGCATGGGGTTGGAGGGCTCCAACACAAATTCTCGCACTGGGCGCCACAAACACTAGAGCCGGTCCCATGTGCAGAGCTTAATCCCTCACCCTGTATTAGTAGTCAACTTTGAAGGCATATTATGCTACACGTTTTACAATGTTTTTATACTATCTGCTCACCAATAAGGAAGACATATTTCATTTTGCATTAAAGCAGGCGTGCACACACACACACTATAGCCTTCAGGATAGTGTGCTTTCAATGTAAAAGTTGAGCACATTCTGTACTTCTTTCGAAATGCTGTTAAACACACACACATTTAAAATTAGAACAATTTATGGCCACTCTGAAAAAATGAATAACTGCAACACGTTGCCTATATGCTGTTATGCACACATATTTACTAGTGCAAGGTTGTTACAGGCATTTGTACATAACTGTGATGTGCGCACGTGTAACATAAATTATATTCTGAAATGCAATCAGTTTTACTCCTACCTATCATTGGTGTGGTTTTATTGGGTAGTCCTTTCTAAACATTTTGGGGTTTGTGCTAGAGTGTCTCGAAATAACTAGCAACAAAGTAACTCGATTTTTGTAGCATTTAATCTATTAATATTGTAAAAAGTAGCCGTGTCGAAATGTCATCAATTCAAAGGAGAACTTGCAACATTGTGTACAATGTGGAATTATTTGGAAGCACAGATGCTGCAAAGGTGTCAGTTTCATGAAGAGTCGCCGTTCTGTTGCAGTGTTGTAGGATCTAAAGGGCTTAGCACCCCGACCTTACTACAAGCTGTGGCACCACCACCTTTGGAGATTGAAATGATTTTGAAGAGGCGTTTATGAGGTTAGAGGTACATTTCTAGCCATCATGGAAAGTATGTTGGCAAAGATCTAGGGGGCATATTTACGAGCCCGTAGCGCTATCTGAGTGTCATGTTTTCTGATGCCCCGGTGGCGCTGCTTGCTGGCTTATATTTAGAAGGCCATGCAACACCACTATGAGTGGCTTTCAATGGCCTAGTAAACATTGCCCAGGAGCGTACCACAGGCCCCCGCAGCCCCCGCAGTGCAGGGGGGCCCCAAGCTCCAGGGGGCCCCCTCAGCACATCACTCGGACTGCAGTGCTCCTGATTGAGCCCACAGGGGGCCCCTTTAGGTGCCATTGCAGGGACACCTCCTCGAGTTTTGTTATGCCAGTGACATGGCCCTCTTTCACACAGGACTCTTGGTCCAAGGGGCATGTCATGGGTGTTGCTGTGGGTGTTTCCACGCAACACCCAAGGCATTTTGACACTGCCCCAGATCTACAAGGATTCGAAAATCTGAGGTAGCGCCAAAAACTAACACCTTTCATGGGGAGGCATTAAAGTGGTGCACCGAGGAGAAATACTTTTTATTTCTACTTGCTTTTTGCTCTTTCTATTTGTGCTTCATTCTGCAGTACACAAAGAAGGAGCAATACACCATTATTGCTTGTTGTTGTGCAGAAAGGTGTCCCTTCCTGCACAACAACAATCATCCCTGCAATGCAGGCACCCTTGTACCGTGGTGCAAGGGTGCTTGCATTGGTGCATGGCTGCTGTTTTAGGACGGGCACAGGGGAGTGCTGTATTCTTGTAAATATGGAGCTTCCCTACGTTGTTTGAAATGACGCCGCTTGGCGCAGCAAAATTGCTTGCTGCGCCATTTCATTGTAAATATGCCCCCAAGTTTTAAACACGCGAAGAAAGCAAAATTGAATCTTTAGATTGTTTTCTGGCAGTTTTGAGAGGATTGCTCTCCAATTGCAACTTCAGTGGGTTCATTGATAAAATGTTAAAAGAACCAGTCTAAAAGAATTGAGGAAAGTCTGTGGGTGTTACATGATCCATCCCTAGAGGAGTTGATTACAACTGTTGAAGTGTTCAAGAAGCCCATGTTTTGGCTCAAGGAGGTGAATAAACAGGATACATGAAGCAAGTGGTGGTATGTGGTGTAACTAACAAGAATAATATTCAAGACAGCGAGGCAAAGAAAAAGGTGTAAAGAGTATATATCAGTTTTTTGTAGTGTTAGTAATTTTCACATTGCATGTGCTAATTCCTGGACTGCTGCTGCCATGAAACCTCGGAGTGGCCAGCCGCCAAGAAAGTTTGGTTAGTAAAAAAAATGTTTTTTCTATGTGCATGTGTGAGTGTATTTGTGAGTGATTGAGTATGAATTAAATTAATTAAGATTGTGTGTGAGTCAGTCTGACACATGAGCAGAGATGAATGAATTTTGTTTGTTAGGTAGAGAGTCAGGTTACATGCTAGTCTGTGTCAGATGAAGAAAACAATATCAGTGGGAGCAGTGGTAAATTAACACTTCGAGGATAAAGATAGACCTCAACAAAGCAGTAGGAAACAGTAACATGGCCTAAAGAAAATCAGACCAATTTCTATTAGGGTGGATGAATGGGAAACATTTTTAAAGTTCTGTTTTTTTTTACAGACAGGCACATGGGAGTGGGTCAAGATGGCAGGAATGTGCATCTAAGTAGAATGTAACACTGTAACTGGCTGACATTAATTCGTCATGTTGGTTGAAACATTTGATTATGCCATGCATAATGATTATTGGAGTTTGGGTGAGTGTAATACAATGTTATTCATTCAATGAGAAATTCGCACATTTTTTAATTAGTAGGTGTAAATGCCAATTAAGCTTGGATGTGAATTTGAAAATTGGGCACGAGTTATACCCTTGCATACAAAACAATGCAATATACCAGCTCCATGTAATGGACATTCATCTGCATCATATGTTCTATTCAAACCAGTTTCTAGCATGCAAAAAGTATGTCAAAACCATAAGCATAAGAAAAAACTAAAATTATGCAAAATGCATGAAACCCAGTAGTCAGATTTTTCAAAGGATTTCACTTATATAACAAGATTCTCTTGGGCTTAAGTAAGCTACATATTGTAGAAGAATAAATGGAATTGGTTTCAAGAAAAGCGACATTTCTGCGACACGGCTGAATGTCTCCCTACAAGATGGAAGGATTTCCCACCAGCGAATTGTTTTAAAGTGATATATTTATTGTTTTCTATATTGCAAATTATCTTAGGGCTAAGAAGAGTTGGAGAAAGTTGACATACAGGGTAAATATTTGCACTTTATTGTGCAATGTATCGCAATGACACACACCGCCTTATCTCACACATAGTATTATTTACACCAGCTGGCATCTATCAGGACGTTCTGTGACATTATGATGTGGTATATGCTCATATTTCACTGTAATTGAATACATATATCTAAAATTTACTTTGTTATTGTCATCTTTGCCTGTCACATCAAGCATTTCACAGCAGACAATTGCAATAATGTCTCCTACTTATGACTAATGCTTTCATGAGTGATTTCGCATTGGGTAATGGGAGACAATATTTAAGGTTTTATTATTGAGAAACTGCAGTGACGTTACACAAAATTATCCCCCCCCCCCCCTCAGAATGTGAAGACAGGCTTCTTAGTCTGCCATATCTTACACATATTCATTGTTCTTGGGCTAAATGGGGAACCTCTGAAGGGCTAATGGGCCCTAAAGGGTGGCAGGGGGCTGTGTTTTCCCCTTAGAGGACAGATTCTGGCAGCAGAGGCTGTGGTTGATGAGAACAAGTCTAGACACATCTTTATTTATTTATTTATTTTTAGAGTTTTATATAGCACAAACTAGACCCTAGAAATCAGGCATCAGAGCGCTTTACATGAGCACCAGTTTTGTTACAGAAGAACACATTCATTTATGTTAGGCATGGGGAGATTACATGATTTGTTGAACAAAATAGCACACCAAGGTTTTTGGTTGAAGGGGAGGATGCAAGGAATACATCATATATGTAAAAGCAGCGGTGCAGGGTGGAAAATAGGTGATTTTTTTTTTGGACAACGTAAGCATAATAGCTCAGAGAATCATTCAATGGAGGATGACAGTCAAGCAGTTGGATTATTGAGGATGGGTTTGGGCAGTGACTGAAATAAAGAGCAACATAATAGACCTGATTTCCAAACTGCATTTTGGAATATGTACTGTACTATTTACTTACTGAAAAATGCAATTCACAAACCTACGGATGGATATCTCTACTTTTTTCTGTAATGAGATCTCTATCACGGTGGTGAAGCTGTCTGCACACGTAGGTATACGTTTTTACAGTAGATGTAAGAGGGACGGGGCAAGGGAATAAGAAATATTTACTAAAAAAGTGTGGGGATAAAGGAAACATAAGGAGGAGTTTAGGGAAGGACATGCTAATGTAAACCACACACCCACAATAGAGTAAGGCCAATGCAATGCAACAGGCTTAAATATACTCAGCCCAGACTGGAGTAGGTCAAGCAACATGCATTGTCAGCCACTTGTGCTGCAACACATTCCCATAAAAACAATGGAAGCAGGAAATTAAAATACCAACCCATAGGAATTAATCTTAAATTTATTACACATATTCTAAATTTAAATAAAATACATGTTTATTTTTTCTAGTTAAAAAAATGTTAAGGATGTTTATTGAAAACTTTTTTAAATTAAACAATATTCTGAATAACAAACAAACTACATTTTTAACTTATTTAACATCTACATTAAGCACATAACTTTAGATTATTGTCTTTACATTTCTATTTACACATTCATTAGTATAGTTAACTTATTTTATAATTTAATACAGATTTCATTTGAAGCATTATAAATACTTTTGCATATACATTTTACATTAAAATATTGTATTTAAGGGGGCGTGGCTAGCAGCCAACCATGATGGCTGTATAGCTGAGAAGCTCCGTGGGTGAAGCGGCCTTAACATAAATCTGGCACAGTAATCCGCCATAAATTAAGGCTCCGAGGGCTGACCCTGAGGTCCGGGACCGGGCGGCATCGACCAGCAGACATCCAGGAACGATCCGAAGACAGGAACACACAACGCGATCGGAGGAGATCAGCAGCCTGCAGCACGGCAGCAATCAGCGAATTAAAGTACACCGCGGCCCGGGCGAAGTGAGGGAGAAGAGGGCTCGGCAGACCGGAAGGACGCCCTGGCACGATCATCCCTGGAAGCCCTCATCACTGACTCAGCCAGCAGAGTCCCGAATGGAACACAACACGCAGCGGGGATCAGAGGAAAAAAAAAAGAATCCCAAGACGCCGCATCACGACGTAACTGCTAAGGGGCAGAAGAAACCAGACTCGGAAAACGGTTGGGAAAAAAAATAATAATAAATAAAAAAATAAAAAAACGAAACGAAAATAAACCGGGACCAGGGAGGCAAACACGAGTACCCGGACAAAAGAAACGCGACGTGAGGCAGTGGGAGGAAAACGGAAGCGGAGCGGGTGCGGGCACTGGTGCGCCACTACGGACGGCGCACTTTCATCAGTCCTGATGGTGAGCAAGAGCGCATTGCCCCCTGCTCTCCGGCAGTGAGCAACGAGTGGCGTAGGAGGGAAACAAGTACTAGTGGCGGCCTAACCCCCCACACAGTGTCTAAGACCAGCGCAGACTGGGACCGGAGGTGCGAGAGAAGGTGACAAAGGAGAGAAAAGGGGTGCACAGACTTCAGCGATTTACTGACTGACCCCCAGCTACAGCTACAGCCACAGAGAATGTCAGCAACGGCTTAATGAGTGTGGGAGACGGCGACACAGGGGAGACGCCATGCTGAGAGCTAGCACCCAGGGACCATAAGTCTCCGCAAATCCGAGCTGACCTACCGTAGGGGGTTGCACCCAACACGCCAACCTAAAGCAACCCTCCCCCATTGTCTCATACAGCGCGAGTGCCAGTGCGTGTGGAAACCTGCCAGACAGCAGCTCACGTTCACAGCATCACCCATTGTTGTTTGGGGAGCGACCGCAACAGCACCAGCATCGTATCGCGACACATCGAGACACGCCCGGACACAAGGAGGTCGGAATCGCCTGGTAGGAAGCAACCAGTGGGCCAAAACCGACCCCCGAACCCAGTACCATACCGTAACTCACTCTGAGCCTGGCAACTGATCCCACTGATAAGCCAAGGTAATACGCCTCCTAGGAACAAAATGGCAGGCAGAGGACCAAGGAACCAAACAACACAGGCGAAACTAGACAAATACACCTAAGACAAAAACTTCCCGCCCTCAACGGAAGGGCGACCATCAACCGGGAAAACGCCAGAAGGCGAGGGTGGGAAAAAAGTGACACTGGAGGACATTATGAAAGCACTGTCCAGCGTGCAAACAACAGTAGGAACGATCTCGACCAACCTCTCTCTGCTGCGGGCTGACTTCCATAAAATGGCTGAATGGATCAAAGAAGTTGAGGTGGTCACAAAGTCCTTGGTGGAAGATACCTCAGAACTACAAACGGCAGTGGAGCATATTGAGGCAGAAAAGAAGCTGCTACGGGAGAAGTTGGACGACCAGGAAGGACGCTCAAGAAGGAATAACATAAGAATTATTGGAGTTCCCGAGTCAGAAGGGACCCAAGCTATGGACCTCTAGGTGGAGGAGCTAATCAAAATGAGATTACAACCCAAAGGACTATCCAATTTCTTCTAAGTAGAAAGGGCTCATAGGGTTCCCGGTGGAAAGCCAAAGCCGGGAGCTGCCCCGAGACCAATACTGGCCAGAGTATTTAATTTTTGGGACAGAGATGCAATTCTCCAAGCGGCACAAATCTCCCCGCCAATCCGAATACACAATTCAACAATAGCCTTTTTTCCCGATTACACTGCGGAGGTCTTCCGCCGCAGGAGAAGTTTCATGGAAGTAAAGAAAGCTCTGAGATCGAAAGAGCTACCATACTCTATGATATTCCCAGCGCGGCTCAGAGTGGTAGAGGATAGTAGAACATGGTTCTTTGAGACACCAGAAGCTGCATATGATTGGCTGGAGGGATGGCGACAAGTGAAAGCGCTGTGACGCACGAACAGAGACCACCGCCCCAAGGGATAATGAAGGGGCTGGATCACAGACGTCTTGACAGTTCGCATGAACAGCAACCAGAGGAACATGAGCACATGCCGGGCTCCTGATTAACCGACACACATGGAAAGGCGCGTTGCCCCAAGAACTGAAGGCCGGGCCATCCTTGGGCTCTGGACTTAGGCGGGCCTAAGAGGGCGAGAAGGGCCGCTACTACCACGGGACCTTTTACAATGGTTTGGGGAGGGAATAAGCACTCTGCTAAGTTGGGGTAGCGGTGGTTATATGTTTGTTAAGCAGGGAGGCAGGGAGGAGGGGAGGGTTGGGGGATACAGTTTCTGGTTTATTGTTTTTCTGGGTTATGGCAGGATACGACGATACATGCATGGCAGGTCTACGACTGCACAACACAAGCATTGATGTCATCACACGACAGCGACTCCGCAGATCTCAGTAGGTACTTCATGGTGTGCAGTTCGCAGGGTAGCGTCCATTGTAACACGACACAAGAGATCCCAGTGCCACCTCTGCGGATAATAACGTGGAATGTAAGAGGTTTGGGCAATAAAATTAAGAGGGGTCTGGTACTGCTGGCCTTGAAAAGACATAGCCCAACAGTGGTCCTGCTGCAAGAGACACATCTCACCGGGAGGGCATGCCAAGCGCTAGAAAGAAGAGGGTACAAGATGGGGGCACACGCTGAGTTCACTTCGAGGTAGAGGGGAACAGGTATCCTGATTTTAAAAAAACTCGTCATTTATACTGCTGCAGACTAAGATAGTTGACCTGGGGCGCTTCGCAGCAATCCAAGGCCAATGGGAGGGCAAACTTCTGAATATAGTGTCAGTATATGTGCCTCCGGCGCTTCAATCGGTGGCATTGCCGGCACTAGGAGAATTTATCTTAACCCTACCAGAAAGGGACCTCATTATAGGGGGTGACTTCAACACAACCATAGACACAACAGTAGATAGGTTTCAGGCACGGCCGCAAACATTGGGACCCTCCAGGTTCCAGGGATTCATAGAGGCAATGGGACTAGTAGACGTCTGGCGACACACGCACCCAGCAGCAAACCAATACACATACCACTCCACGGTACATGATAGTCTATCGCAAATAGACTACTTTATGATGGTAGGATCGAGAATACAGAATGTAGAAGACGTGGAAATTAGACCTAGGGGCATCTCAGACCACTCCCCGGTGCTATTAACTCTCTCCTGCAGGGAGAAATCTCGCAAGAGAATATATCCAATTCACGCTAATTATCTTAAAATCCCCAGCATCAGAAAAGAATTCAAAAAAACTACAAAACATTTCTTTGAAGAAAATGCCACCTCCGTAGAATCACCATCAATACTTTGGGAAGCTTACAATACGGTCCTCAGGGGGCAGGCCATAGCCTCCATCACGGGGCAGAAACGCTCACAACAAAAAGAACTGGCTGAATTAGAGCTCACCTTGCACACGGCGAACATTGCACACATGGCAGATCCCTCCTTAAGCACGGCACACAACTTACAGTTACATCAACAGCGCTATAGGGACCACCTGAAACACTGAACGGTAGACTACATCACTACAACGACGCACAAAGTTTATGACGTGGGAGATAAAGCAGGGAAAATGTTGGCATGGTTGGATAAAAAGGGGTAGGGCCCAGGGGGATACAACAGTTGTGCTCAAAGGAAGGCACACTACAGACACATCCCGAGGAGATAGTATGCACACGGAACATTTCAAGGAAGTCTACACTTCAGACCGGGAAGTATTCAAATCAGAAGCGCTCGACTCGCTTAGCCACATAGAAATTCATACCCTCTCACCCGAAGCGGTCACGGAACTAGAGGCAGACCTCACGACCGACGAACTACAGACGGCCATAGGAGCGGTACAATCTGGGAAAGCACTGGGACCCCACCGGGATCCCCATAGAATGGTACAAGCTCATGTCCGATACGATAAGCGCACCGCTATTGGCAATGTATAATGACAGTTTAGTGAATGCTATACTCCCACTGGATCAACGTACAGCGACAATCGTGGCAATCCCTAAGCCAGGTAAACCCCCAACAGACTGCGCTTCTTATCGGCCGATATCACTGCTAAATGCTGAAGCCAAAATCTTAGCAAAAGTCTCAGCAAACAGACTAATGTCCCACCTCCCACAGTTGATCCACCCGGACCAATCGGGTTTCATGCCACACAGAAACCCTGCTCTTAACCTCATGGGTGTTCACGGAGTACTGGCACGGGCTCCGACGCTGTCAGAACCAACAGTAATAATGTCGCTGGATGTGAAAATGGCATTAGACATGGTAGAATTGCAGTACCTCTTTGCAGTCCTGTGTCATATGGGCTTTGGCCCTAAATTCCAGGCCTGGATACGGCTCCTATGCTCGAAACCGGTGGCTCAGGTGACAGTCAATGGTCACATATCACATACTGTACAGTTGGCAAGGGGGACACGCCAGGGCTGTCCGCTGTCGCCATTATTGTTCCCGTGAGCTCTGGAATCGCTGGCGACCTTAAATAGGACGACCCCGTTGCTAAAAGGCATCAGCTGGACGGAGGGGTGGGAAGATCGCATCTCACTCTACGCCGATGACATGCTGCTATATCTTACGGACCCCGACAATAGTATACCAGAGCTCCTTGAGATTTGCAACACACATCAGGATACACGATAAACTGGTCCAAATCAGTTCTATACATTTTGAAAGGTCCAGACCCGTCCCTCCCCACCGATTGCCTGATCGTAATAGCAAGAGATTCCTTTAAGTATTTAGGTATACACATCACCAGGGATACGGCAGAATTCTTTAGCAAAAACCTGGCACCCCCTTTAGAACGGCTGAAACGCGATGTCAAACACTGGGCGTCCTTGCCCCTAACGCTTCTGGGGAGAGCAGCACTGTACAAAATGATGGCCCTGCTGAGATTTCTCTATGCACGGAACCTTACCTTGACAACACACCCTACCCGATACCGCCACTGTATTTTAGGCAAGTCGCGGCACAGGTTTCCACCCTTCTGTGGGGCAACCTACCGGCACATATAGCACAACTTAAACTGAAAAGGATCTGGTATGATGGTGAGATCACATTGCCGCACCTACAGTTATACTACTGGGCAGCGCAACTCAAAACCATCAATCACTGGATTCATGCACCCCAAGATGATCCAGCATACAGGGCCGACAGGTTGCAGTTGGGCACAAACAACATGCTGGCGGTGCTTTATAACAGAAGTCTGGCCGCACAACTAATAGGGCCCACAAAACACACAGTTGCGCTGTGGTATGCAGCACAGGCGAAATTGGAGTGGAAAGGGACGATCACTAAACTCACCCCGCTCAGGGACACCAAGGCATTAGGACAGTTGAGAAACAGCAAGGGCTTTACACAGTGGGACAATATTGGAATCTCCACGGTGGGAGACTTGTGGGATAAGGGGACAGTGATTCCCTTTGCTCAACTCCAACAACAATATGACTTGGGTCCGACTGAAATATACAGATACGTACAAATTAGGCATGCTTTTCTAATGGCACTCCCAGCTGACACTAACATCCCAGAGGACTCGCAATTGGAGGACCGTCTACTCACAGATTTCATGCAACAACGCTCAACGTCCTTCACATAAGGAAAGCTACTTAACAACTTGCCCGATCCTACACTTCGACTACGGGATAAGTGGGTGGAAGAAGTAGGAGAAATGGATGATATGGATTGGTTGGCAGCGCTGGCATCCCCTAGGGAGGTGGGCATCTTTGCCAAGTTCCGACTGGTGCAACTTAAAATATTACATTGTGTGTACTATACCAGAACCACTTTACACAAGATGCAACGGGCGCCACATCCCTTCTGCCTTAGAGGGTGCGGGGAGGAAGGCACGCTTTTTCATACACTGTGGGAATGTCCAGATATAATAGTATACTGGCGACAGGTCCTACACACTATTTCGCAGACACTAGAGGTTTCCCTCCTGCCTGAACCACGAAAATGTATTCTGAATATATGGGACCCCACTGACCTTACTCACCATGGTCAAACCTGGGGAACACTCAGCCTCATGATTGCAAAGAGAGACATAGCACAGAGATGGGGCGCGGCAGACCCCCCACGCTAGCGTTGTGGTGTAGGAATATGGACCTGATTATGGTAACAGAGCGTATAGTATATGCAACCAGGGGAAGCCAGCGTAAATGGAAAAAAAATCTGGGCACCTTGGAATACTTTCAGAGGGGATATATGCGAATTGCTGCCGGAGGACAACATTGATAGTTCAGATGACAAAGATGAAGAGATCTAGTGATGCAATGCATAAATGGACCTGAACAGTCATTTGAGAAGTGAAATACATAACTTGAGAATGTCTTGAGAATTGTTCGACTGCCTAAGTTTTGCCGATTGAAAGCAACATTAATGTATGATTATTGTCATAACTGCCACTGTTTTCTTCAATAAAAACATTAAAAAAATACATCACTGATTAAAAAAAGATATATATATTGTATTTAATAATATTTTAAAAAATAAGCTTAATTACATTTACCCACATTTCTCCTATATTTAGATTGAAAAGTCTAAAGAGACCAGTGCAGACACTAAAAGAGACACCATTGCTTTGATGATTTGAAGAAAGAAAATACCACAGCATGCACCATAGATTTCTGCTTTAAGTAAGTGAAAAATCAGTGTTGATGATGTAGTAGAGAATGAGGTCAAGTCAGCTGAGTGTACTGATGAGGATGGAGGAGAATGTGTGAGAAAGGGGTGCGTTAAGAAAGTGGGAAGAGTGTTTCCAAAGTGTTTGACCTCTAAGTGTATGTAATTAGCAAAGTCATTGGTTGACCCAATGATTCACTTGTAGATCATAAACCAAACATGGAAACAAAATGGATCAAAATAGTATAAATCAGTAAAATATGTCTTTCACTGTCACTCCTACTATGGTCTAGGCACCAAACAGTGCCCAGCCCCAGAAGTATCACAAGAATAAATGCACTGCTGGTCCAATAAAAAATATTGTAACTGGAGCATAATCAATATTACTGGGTTCATAAGCATTATTGCATGCGGTTAGGGAAGTAATGCATGCATCTCACAGTGACTACTTGTCTATATGCATTAAATCTGGTGGCATAAAGTGTACAGTGATCACCAATATACCATGTAAGAAATTGGGTTTCTAGTTTGAAGATGTATGCATCGTGTCCAAGCAGTAATCACAATCGTGGTCAAGGTAAGTCACAAACACACCCTAAATTAATCTGTGCTGTATAGTAGTCCACTATAGATTGGCACAGAGCAGTCATCCTTAATTTAAGAGGCAATTTGAAAAGTATATGTGCAACACTACAAACAGTAAAACATTGAAAACACCACACAAAAAGATACCTGGTTCGAAAAATAAAGCCTAATTGAATAAACAAAACAAGACCAAAACAACAAGAATCCAATAAATAGAACTTGAGACATGAGTTTTTACTGTTTAAACTGAAATGTGCTTAAAAACATAAAGCACCAGCCGGGGCCATCTGGTCGCGCTAGAAGGTGTCAAATCTGATAGTTTAGGCCGACCGTGATGGAGAGCGAGTCAAATAAAGAGACCAAGGTTGTCCCTCTGCAAAGTAAACCAGTGGCGCTGTCGACGGACACCTCAACCATGGAGCAGAGGAGGTGATGCATCGTTATGTATCTCTTCAGATGTAGGCGATGCATTGGTTCCGAGCGAACAATTCGGAGATGCGCTGTCATCAAACCGCACGATGCAGGTGATGCGTCATCATTGTCAAGCCGCACAAGTCAAGGATGCATTGGGAACTGAAGGCGATGCGCAGCTCAGTTGGTGATGCAATGTCTTCGGTCCTAGCAGTAGATGTGATAATCGGCGTCAAGGGGGATGCGTCAGTTCTGAACCATGCAACAACGGTGATGCATGGATTTTGGTAGTTGCAACACTTTGTTCCCACTTCCAAGGGCCGAGGACTGGAGTGGCACCACTCGGCAGGGCAAGGCTCTCAGATAGCAGAGTCCAGGTGCTGTATGTAGATGGATTGGACGTCTTTGATGTCCCAGAAACTTTAGAACTTGAGGTACGCAGACAAGCCCGTTGAGTCACTCTGGTTCTGGGTTTGAAAGATGAACGTCCAGTCCTTCTCACTCCCAGGCAAGAGGGCAGCTGGCAGCAGGTTAGCACATCAGAGCAGAAGTCCAGCAGAGTGGCAGGCCTTTTAGCATTGCATCAGTCCTTCTTTCTGGCAGACTATCCCCTGGTCCAGGAGTGTACTGAGTTGGCGGAATTAGAGGTTCACTACTTAAACCCATGTGAAGTGTAGGAGACTTCAAAGAGATGCCATTGAAGTGCAAAGAATCCCTGCTCTTCTCGCCCTAGGCTTCAGGCTCACTACAGGTGGTTATGTAGCCCTTTGTGTGGGGAAAGGACACAGCCTATTCAGGTGTGTCAGCCCTCCCTCCCATCCTGCCCAGGATGGCTCATTAGATGTGGATGGTCCATCAGTCACACCGAAGCTCCCTTTGTGTGGGGCTGTCCATAAGAATGCATAAAGCCCAGCTGTCACCCACCCCAGACATGTATTCAGAGACAGGCAGAAGACACAACATGGTAAATGTAGGAAAATGCCAACTTTCTTAAAGTGGCATTTTCAGAATGAAATTTTAAAATTCAACTTCACTATAAATTGTGATTTTAAATTGTGATTCCAGAGACACCAGCCCTGAAGGTCTATCTCTTCCCAATTGGAAATTATACTTATAAAATGTAATAAAGTAATCCCAATGTTAACCTATGGCAGAGATAGGCCTTGCAGTAGTGAAAAACAGGGTTAAGAGTTTTTCACGCAGGTTTAAGAGTTTTTCCACTACTAGAACGTGTAAAACTTAAAAGTGCATGCCCTACTTTTTAAATACACTGCTCCCTGTCCTTGGGCTGTACAGGGTCTACCTTAGGGGTGACATATATGTATTAAAAAATAAGGCTTGGGCCTGGCAGGAGAGTTAACTTGCCAGGTGGATATGGTTATTTAAATCTGCACACACAGCTCTGCAATGGTAAGCCTGAGACATTATTGAAGGGCTACTGAAGTGGGTGGCATAACCAGTGCTGCAGGCACACTAGTAGCATTGAATTTGCAGGCCCTGGGCACATTGAGTGCACTTTACTAGGGATTTATAGGTAAATTAAATATACCAGTTGTGCATAAGCCAAAACTACCATGCCTAAAACTGAGAGGATATGCACTTTAGCACGGGTTAGCAGTGGTAAAGTGCCCAGAGTCCTAATACCAGCAAAAACAAAGTCAGAAAAACAGGAGGCAGTAGACAAAAAAGTCTGAGAACCCACACCAAGGATTCAAGGTCTAACATACCCAAAGCATACTCCTTCATTTAGGACATGTATCAATTTTACAGTTTAATACTTTACTGTCTTACTGAAGTGACCACAGGGCCCATCTAAATGAATGTATGGGTATGGAGACAAAACTGTATGAATTTGTCATAAGGTCTCAGAGGTGGTAAAAATTGAAATATTGTTAACACTACAAGACTAAAATAGAAATACGTGTTCTGCTGTGCACATGACTTGGGGTAACTACAGAGATACTATAGAGAAACATTTACTTGCCATGTAAGGCAGTGTACCTGTACCCACGAAGTACACATCTAAAGCTGAGTTTGCTTTACTTATTTCATGATATTCCACAAAAGGCATTGTACATATCACCAGTTCTTAATTTAAACCGGTCATTACTGGTGTGGTCCACAGGCATTAATTTTGTGGACCGGCAAATATTTTGACCCCTTCAGACATTTTCCAAGAGCAAGAGAGAGAAACGCACACAAAGGGAAAAGATGGACGAGAATAAAGACAGAAAACTGCCACAAAGGGAAAAAGAAGGAACCTGCAAGAGTGAGATAAAGGAGAAGGGTGTGACTGGTAGTGGATTAAAGAGACATTGGGTGGATTTCAGATTAATCAACCTTGGTACTCAACACACTGACATTTAATAGCACCAGCTTCTGAGCAGAGCTTTGGGCAACAGCAGTCTTTCTTTTACAAATAAAGCTCTGCATATCCCCATGGATTATCATCTTCTAACCCCATGAAGTCCTACATAATCCCCTTAAGGAACGGATTATTTTAAGCATTCTACACTCCCTTCATCCTGAAGGGGCAACAAGGTATTGATCTACCCAACAGGTATAGAATATTTGCATTTCAGTAAAGGAGAAACAACTTAAATTATCATCACTGAAGCAGTGTGAATGGAGCATTCACTAAAGGACACCTTTGTTTGCCTGATGTATACGCTTGCTGTTGTCTACAACAGAACTTATCTCCACTTTACAAAGACTTAAGGGCATATTTACAAGGGCAAATTTTGCAGCACCATGCGCCACCATTTCCAAAACACAGGGGTGCTCCCTATTTATAACAATACGGTGCATCCCAGTGTTTTCCCTCGCACTGGCTCTAATATTAGCTGCCTAGCACAAAACAGACACCCTTGCACCATAGGGGAAGGATGCCTGCGATGAAGAGAATTATCCTTTATGTGCAGGTAGGTGCACATAAACAATCATTAATGACATTTAGCTTTTTCTATGTGTGCTGCAAAATGCAGTACACAGAAAAAAAAAATTAGGAAATATAAAAGTATTTCTCCTTGTTGCGCCATTCTGACGCCTGCTATTGCATGGCGTTCGTTTTTCATGCTGCCTCAGATTTACTCCTCCTTGTAAATGTGGGGCAGTGCCAAAAGCAATGGATGTTGCGATGAAATGCCCACAGCAACATCTATTGCACGCCCCTTTCACGCAGATACCTGCATGAAAGGGTACTATACAATGCGGCATTAAGTCATAAAAAATGGCTTTATGCCACTTTGTAAATGTGGTGCAGGGTATTGCGTTACCCGAACATTCAAAAAGGGTCATTCTGGTGGTGCAATCCCCTGTAAATATTCCCCTCAGCCTTCACTGAACTAACCTGTCAATAGTAGAGTGTAAAATCTTTTTCGACTTGTACGTGGATGATCGAAGGACTCCTGGTACTTAACTAATTCATGGTAATGCCATTGTATTGTCTTCCAGTTCACCGGCGTAGCTAGGGTGGGGTGGGGGGCGGGAGGGGGGGCGGTCCGCCCCAGGCGGCACAATTTTAAGGGCGGCGGCCACGCGGCACTGGCCTATTGCGGCCGCCTTTATAATCTATTTAGGGACAACCCAAAAAAACTTATAATGGCGGCCGCAACGGGCCACTGCCGCGCGGCCGTCTTTTGAAGTGCAAGCTCTGCTCACGTGACGTGCTGCGCGGCCGTCTTTTGCGCGTGACGTCTGAGCAGCCGGCAGCCCACTACTTCACAGCCTCCGGTTATCAGCACTGCATACCCAAGCCTCCTTCTTCTTTTATTCCCAGGTAAGGTATTCCCCATAAAACTCACTCCCACCACTCACACTTCCTGTTTACTATTTTGGGATTGGGCGCCTTAATTAATTGTGGGTTTGTAATGCACTAGAATCGACTCCCGAAGGAGTATCTCTGCGCAGTAGACCGCTGGGGAACCCGTCCTGGCTTTTCCTGTGAGATGGTCCCTACTGGGTATCTCCAAGGTGAAACCAGGCATCCCCGGCGTATGTGGGGGCCGCTGTGGAGATGAGGCAAGCTAATGCCCAGAGTTGCCGAGTGTGATCCCTGGTTAGAGTAGGCACCGAGGTGAGAATTATCGAGTCCGCTGACCCTGGTCCACGACCCTGCCGCGCCGGGAATTGAACCCTGGTCCCGGTCCGTCCTCTGCTCCCGGGTCTGCCGCCTGTAACCAGTGAGCCACACCACTCCACCAGTATGTTTCTATTGGAGGATTGCTGTTTGGACGGACTTTTGTATAACTTTTAATCTGTACTATGACCCTCTAGATAATGAAGTATGATGCCAGATATCTTACAAGACAGAGAAGTGCAGCAGCCCACATTGCTTCCTTCATTTCTGACTTCTACGAGTGGGGCGCCCTCTTCCCAGAGTGATACAGCAGCAAAGTGGTCACATTGTTTTTATCGCATTCATGCTTGGGCAGGCATTTCAGAGGCCTGCCACCTGGAGGAAAAGAGCAGTGCCGGGGCAGTGGTGTTTTTCTCCTGTAGGTGATTAGGGGGCCCACCTCCCTGATTAAAGAGCTTTGTGGCAGCCCATAGGGCATAAGCTCATGTGTAAGCAAGAAAGATATTTTAGAACTCCACCGCATAGGTGAAGATAGTGCTGCAACAGCCCGCCTGTTCTATAAGGTAACATGTCTCTTTGATAAATATATTGCCATACCTGAGGTTCCATTGTTTTCAATATTTATTGATAAAGGGCGCAGCTCTTTATAGGGCGACTGCAGGAGATACTCTGCCATTTTAGAGCAATTTGTGGCTGCCCCCTGTGTTGTATTTTATTCATGTATGTAGTCTCAAAAGTCCATGCTTTGATTAATGAGTTCTAATGGCCCCTACAGTTTTTAATACAGTATCAATTTTGCTCAGACGCTTTTTGTAGTTCTATTTTTGCTTAGTGAGTCTTTTGTGTGCAGTTTGATAATTGATTACTTACTGATTATGATTCGATTCTTGCTGAATGTGCACCCTCTCTCCCCATTTACTTATTGTATTGATAAAGTAAATGTTGAAAAGCTTTAATAAAAATTATTGGGAAAAGAAATGAAAGGGGTATTCAATTGAAAAAGAGACCTACAAAGTCAAGGGAAAACCACTCAGGTTAGAGATGGTTCGAATTAAAAATGGAAATAGAATGGATTATTAAAGGAGTGCAAAGGCAAATCGGACAAGGAATAAAGATTTAAGGGATACTCTACCAGCCACACATTTTACTTCAGCTTGCTCAAAGGTTTTAAACTGTTGATGTTGAGGTCTCCATGGTGTGACTTGCTTGATGTAAGGTTGACCATTGAATCGATATGTAAAGGATCGTGAGTGGGCCAGCTGGACAATTTGAATCAATGAATTGAACTCTGGGTGTTAATATGCGGGTGAAAATGTGGTTGAGTTCCTATGACTGATTGCATGGTCTTAAATATGTCCTTGACCCTAAATTTCGCAGTGGACTGAGCATGGTAAAATTATCTAGATGGCACTGTCAGTAGTGATAGTAAATGGCACTTCTCAGTTCTCTTGGATGCATGCCAGCAACTCTAATGTATGATTTGGGATGTTTTATGTAACATGCTTTGTTTCATACTGGTTTAGTCACCCCTCATAGCCAGCTACATAATGTATGTTTATGAGGGATGGTCTCTGTAATGTACTTTATGCGTTGTCTTTTGTTGACAAGTATGATGTGATGTGATAGCCAGCTGTAAGGTATGTAGTTATGTGTCTGTCTCTGCACGCACTTGGTTGGCATGCTGCAGAATGTGATGAAAATGCACAGATTATTGGCACCCCTACCACCACTCCCTGATGACAGTGGGATATTCAGCTATGGTGCCTGACAACCCCGGATAGGACCCGTTTTCTTGAAGTGTCCTACTGTGCCGCAGGCGGGTGGTGGGTAGTGGGATGGGCTCGTGGGATTGCTTCTACTGAGTTCTCATGGGGAGGTTGGGTGGAGTGAGAAGGCTTCCACTGCAGGGCTGGTACTGCTCCAACTGCAGAACTCAAGTTAGTCTAGCGATCAGGTGCATTGGACTCACCTGTAGTATCCTGAAGGTGCTGCCAGGGGAATCGTGGTCAAACCCAGTGTGGTGGACTGGTCTGAAGACATTGCTGAGATCATGGATGGGGCAGATAAGGGATAGGGGACAAGGCTCCTGCATAAGCTGTGATGTTATGACTGAGATGTCACAAACAGGGTTGGTAGAACTGATGTAAGTTTTGGATTTCCTTCTGCTTTTCCTTCAGTGGCGTAGCTAGGTGGGGGCGGTCTGCCCCAGGTGGCCTTACTTTGGGGACGGGGGATGTCTAGCCCTGGACTGTGTCATGTATGTGCATGTAACTTGCATGATCGAAGTAACTATTAGCAGCGATACTACGTGTCTCTCGGACCTCTGTCAGTTGCTCGCCGTCATTTTTCCCCTGCACCCCCCCAAGGGGGGCGGCAATCTGAAGGATAGCCCCGGGCGCCACAAGCTCTAGCTACGACTCTGTTCCAGTTCCATAATGGGAAGTTACTATTCATCAGTTCTTACGCACAGCAGCCGGGGTCCTTTCCGTTCAGAACAGGGATGGGGCCATATGGAAACTCCGAATCGAGTTACGTCTCTTTCAAGAATATTGTGTAATGCTGCATATGCCTCCTCTCAGTTGTGTTCCTTCCTTCCTTTGTAGTTGTTGTCCAGCCTTTTACTTTTGGCAGGAGGAATGGCCCTTCCCTCTGCTGCATCAGGCTCAACTCCCTCTGACTGCTTCTCCTCAAGCACCCAATTTTAATATTACTTTATAACAGTATCCTTCACAACTAGTCAGACAGATATATTCAGAATCAGTAATCAGATGGCACCCAACTCTGCCTAAAGGTCACATCAAAGAATGCCATCACCCAACTCAGTGACTGCCTTACCACAATTCAGGCTCAGATGATGAAGTGGTACCTGAAGTTCCACTGACTGAAGATCGAATTAGTGCCCATCAGCAGTGATGACCAATTGGAACTGATGTAAGGTTGTCTCTCAGTTACGAACCTTAACAACTTCGCCTTACATCTTGTTAACAATGCCAAATCCCTTTGATTCCACATCAGCAACACTGAATGTCTTTCACCCTTAAGTCCAAGCTGTGATCCTGAATCACCTCAATAGAGGTAACCCCTTACTCTATGGGTTAAGGAATTCCTCCTCACCACCTTGAAGTGTGGCTCTATGCTCCGTGGACTAAGGTGTTTTACTAAATCTCGTCCATCTTCACAGAATTTTATTGGCTCCCACTTCAAGCTTTTTGGCGCGTCATCTATAAAGCTGCAAACTCAGGCAATCCACCTTACCTGGGTAACAATATCACAATCACCAGTGGACAATGTGCCATCATGAACAGCAAGATTGCCAGGCTTTACTCAAGACATTTTGGGAAGAAAAGATTAGGCACCAGGCTTTTTATGCTAAGCAGTGGCAATCTGGACATCTTTCCCATTTAGATCAGGCAAAGTCCTTACCTACTTTACTTACGCAATATACCCACGGTTGAGCAAAATCTCATTGTCTACTGTCTCCGAATGCAGTCAAACAGATTACCTCTACCTTATCCAGCCTAGGTCCCAGCCATACATTTTTTTATTACATCACCTTGGAAACATCCCAGTTTCTTTGTAGTTAGGTTCATGATTTACAAATATACATTGATGCATGAAGTGAAACTTGAATGGTTCATTAAAGCTCGAGGTTACAGCCTAACTGTCAAAAAGGCATTAACCTTCTAAAGTTTAACTGACTAATGCATGTGCTGTTTGCTCTATCCTTTTCCAAATCACCCCACCTACTTACGTCCTAGGGTACGCCTGTCTAATTGCCTGTCTTATAGGATATCTTCATACTGGAATTTCCTGCACCTCAGCTGTTCATGGTTTTAACGAATGCAGCAATTGTTGTCTTTTCTGAGGCACACAAATAATTGATAACATTGTCATTTTTACTATATATGGCCTACTTGACTGGAAGGTTGTTATTCAATTCTTCTACAAATATTGTATATTTATTTAATTACAACCTACCAAACACCCTTCATACATTTCTTCTCTTGGAGTTAGTAATGTGCAGTTTGATAAAATTCAATACGGTCAACCTTATATAAATATATATAAATCATAACAAATTCTTCTCACTCATGATGTCCAATTAAATTAGTAACACTAACAATCATCAGTTCATCACTTTAAATCTTGACATTCTGTGGTTCTTTGAAACAATTCAGTCAAGCAGGATACTTTTTCTCTCATCTAAAGCTGGGTGGTCCTGCATATTCAGCATGATGGTGTAGCACAATATATTTCCAATCTCATGTAGCCTCATAACTGAGTGTTTGTATTTCTAAATCAAGGTTTACATTTCATTCTTGACGAGATCAAGTGAATCTGTTGGGTTTCAAGACCTGCATAGAAACGTTGAACTTCTGATCGAAATCATTACATGACGTGGTTAAACTCGACCTTCTGATTGAAGAAATCTTCAACCCACACATTTTGTCCGTGGTCAATGTTTTGAAAACTCATTCAAGAGTTCAGTGACTGGAAAATTTACACAATTCAAGAGACGGCTCTCTCTTAGCAAACACCTGGGAGGAGTTTCAAAATGTTTCATGGATCACTAGGCAGCAATCATCAACATTCATTGCAGACATCTTGCTCTTCTCTTTTGGCTTGCATGTATGTGCTGCAAGCTTATAGCTCTGATTGCTTCCCTTCTCCCTAAGTCTTAGTGTATCCTTCCAGAACACCATGTTGGATTGTGTATTGTTGGATTATATATTAAGCATAAAAATGACAGTTTACACAGGGGATTTCATAGCAAATGCAAACTGGTCTCACCGGATGGATGTCATCTTTAATTATGCCTCTCTTGTCTCTGGCAAAAAGGGCTTGATGAAATCTAGTGTATCATCTGGCATACCCCTTGTGGCATTCTGCTGGACCACACATACATCAAAATGTGAGTGTGGCAAAGATTAATTATTAGAAGTCAACGTGCTGCGATACTCCTCCTCCACCCAGAAATATTCTGGGTGCTGATCCCTTGCGGCCAGACCTAGGGTCCGAAAAAGGCCCAGGAGGGTGACTGCTCGGCCCAGCTCCGTATAAAGAAAATATTGTAAATAAAAAAAAATGCCTGGCCGCGGGGATTGGGATCACGGGGGCCAAAATCGGCATGGGGAGTGGTCATGCCCCCTGTCTCCACCACTCTGCAAACACACTTCTCAGCACACTGCTGGTGGGGAGATGAGGTTCCCTTGCCTCCTGAGGGCTTCAGGACTAGAGTGAACTTCATCCCCCAAGCAGCAGTGCACCAGGAAGCGTGTTTGCAAAGTGGTGGAGAAAGGGGGCATGGCCTCTGATGACCTCTCAGCAATTCAGCTCTGAGGGTCTTATTGGTGGAAACAGGAGGGCTAGTTGGCCCCCAAGGACCCTCAAGAGCCTAGGGGACTTCATCCCACAACTAGTAGTGCAAGAGGAAGCACGTTTGCAGAGTGGTGGAGAAAGAAGGCATGGACACCAAAACCCCCTCACCAAACCCACTATGTGGGAGGTACTGGAGGTAATAGGAGGGGAAATTGGCCAACAAGGACCCTCATTAGCCAAGGTGACTTCACCCCCTACTAGAAGTGCGTCAGAAGGCGCGTTTGGAAAGTGGTAGAGAAAAGGTGCGTGGCTTCCTACCAGGTCTGAGCAATCCTGCTTTATGGGACTTACTGGAGGTAGCAGGAGGGGTAGTTGGCCCCAAGTATGACCTAGGGGGCCAAGTACCCCTTCTGCATATCTCCTGTAAGTCCCTCACAGCGACATTGATAAGAGGTCTTTAGAGACCACGCCCCCTTTCTCCACTACTCTCCAAATGCGCATCCTTGTGCACTACTGGTAGGGGGAGGAAGTCCCCTTTACTTTTGAGGGTCCTTGGGGGCCAACTACCCCTCCTGGTACCTCCTGTAAGTCCTAAAAAGCTCGATTCCTGAGAGCTGGTCAGAGGCCCAGCCGCCTTTCTCCACTACTCTGCAAACATGACTACTAGTTAAAAAAACATAAAAATTCACCACAAAACAATGGTTACAGGGACGTTACAGCTAGTAATTAGCATTTAAAAAACATTTGAAATTCACTGAAGAAAACAAAGATTACAGGGACATTATAGTTAGGAAATGGAATAAAAAAACCCTTAGAAATTCACTAAAATAACAAAGGTTACAGGGACGTTACAGTAAGGTTAAGGTTCCACTTGAACAAAACCAGTGAAATTCAGCTGTTGAGGTTAATGAGCTAACTATAACTGATGCCCCACAATGCACTGCTTATGACCGCACATATAACATCACTCATGACATAGTCAGTGACATCATTGATGACATCACTGATGACATCACTGATGACATATTCAACAAGAGTGACAGAGTGCACATCAGTTTCTTCCTATATTCAAACTTTATCCATTTTGAGTTGTGTTCACGTGCTGAGCCCAAAAACGTGGTCTGCCTTAAAGCCGCATACTTGTAAAAACAAATTCCAAAGAATGGGGCGATGGTTCACCCCAAAATCGGGTGATAATATAAGCATAACAGTGATGCAGAAAGTTAATCCAGATTTCACCAAAAGTTTATTCATATTACATCCAGGTATATTCACATTTCCATGATTAATCCATGTGTCACACGAGAGGCGGCATGCGTATAACACTGTAACCTTAAAAGCTGCAGAAATGCCAATCCAGGCCTATTTCGGTAACTTGGAGTGTACATACATCCTCCTCATTAGTTCATCCCGATAACCCAATGCATTTCGGGCCTGTGTTTGGCACCTCGTCAGGGGTACTCTACGATAAAAAAACATTGTTGTAAAAACCAATTACCCATGTTTGCGCCTTAGTGAGCATTACAAATCCTTATCCAATAGCTCAATAACATAATTAACGTCTTTCCCGCTAACTGTAGCCAAACCGCTACTACTGAATTCATGCCCAAATCCACCTCTCTCCACCTCACTCATTCTCTCCCATAATCCAACCAGCCTTTCAACTACCCGTGTAACAATGCCCAATAACGTGCATGCAAAATACTCTAGCTGTTCATTAACAACATGAACTAACGTTTTGCATTAAAAGAAGATAAGGGGACGTACATTGAGATTCAGTGCAAACTCATGGTGATACTATATATACGATACTTTAACTGCTAAGGCAGGATAATATGGGAGGTATAGGGTTAAAAGTTCATGTAGACCGGGAGCGAGAGAAATCATCGGTGGGTGGAGAAACAGCACAGGTGATATAAATGTGAAACGAGGAGAGAGCATAGGATGCAAATCAGTTTGGGAGGTGAATAGAAGGATATTCTGAAGGTAACAACTTAGATCATGTTGTTAATGAACAGCTAGAGTATTTTGCATACACGTTATTGGGCATTGTTACAGGGGTAGTTGAAAGGCTGGTTGGATTATGGGAGAGCATGAGGGAGGTGGAGAGAGCTGGATTTGGGCATAAATTTTGTAGTAGCGGTTTGGCTACAGTTAGTTGGAAAGACGTTAATTATGTTATTGAGCTGTTGGATAAGGATTTGTAATGCTCACTAAGGCGCAAACATCCGTAATTGGTTTTTGCAACAATGTTTTTTTATTGTAGAGTACCCCTGACGAAGGGCCAAACACAGGCCCAAAATGCATTGGGTTATCGGGATGAACTAATGAGGAGGACGTATGTACACTCCGAGCTACCGAAATAGGCCTGGATTGGCATTTTTGAAGCTTTTAACATTACAGTGTTATACGCATGCCACCTCTTGTGTGATACATGGATTAATCATGGAAATATGAATATACATGGATGTAATATGAATAAACTTTTGGTGAAATCTGGATTAACTTTCTGCATCACTGTTATGCTTATATTATCGCTGTGCTTCCGATTTTGGGGTGAACCATCGCCCCATTCTTTGGAATCACTGATGACATCTCAAATGATATCACTGATAACACCATCCACAGAATCTCTGACACACCTACTCACCCCATCTAACCTTTTATTCACCTATTCCAACTTTCACACTACCATTTTCAAACCCATTCACACACCCATACCAGTAGTTACAAAGCCTCTCACTGATTCATAGATCAACACACACATCCACTCACTCACCATTACTGCCATTCATGCACCCAGCTACTTTATCACCTACACAGTTACTGATATATCCACTCATATACCCATACACCCACTCACACACTGAGTCAGCCACCCATAGATCTACTCACACATCTACTCACTCACCCATACAGTCAATCAAAATCCACTTACTCACCCATACAGATACACACACACTCAATCCCTCTCTTACCAATACAGATAATAACAGGTACTCACTCACCTATACAGTCACTGATGTAAGCACACACTCACCCATACAGCCACTCTCACATTCACACACTCACCCATACAGTCACTCTCACATTCACTCACTCACTCATACACCCCACCATTCACCTATGATGCCTTTCAAATACCCAGTTATTCACCCATGTATCACTGACACATGCACTCACTCACCGACAAAGCCATACACACACTCACTCAACGTCCACTTTCACTAATTTACATTCGCCTCGGGGACCCCATCCACCGAAGCATGCTGAAATGTTCATTATTTTAAAAAAAAGAAAAAAAAGAGAAGAGGGCCGAGTCTGCCCCCTCCCGTGGCCAATCCTGGCCCGAAGAACCCATCCCCGGGGCCTGGCCTCACCGTTGGGGAAGCCCCAATGCCCCCATGGTCCCGCCAGCTCCGCGCGTCCTGCGGGAGCCGGCATTGCTTTTACACATGGGGAGCTGTGGCCATGCACCTCCATGTGTGGAAAAGCAATCAGCTATGGATTTTGGAAGTGACAGCAGGTTCCCCAGCTCTCGCTTCTAAAATCCAAAGCAAGTTTGCTATGACAGGGAGGAAGCCGCGTGGCTCCTGCCCTGTCATAGCAAACAGCAGTGTCCCAGGGGGTGGGCAACCTGGGACACTGCAGAAGCCGGCCCTGGGGGTTGGCGGTCCCCAGGGCCATCACTAGCTCCAGGAGGGGGGCCGCACTGCCCCCCTCCCAACATGAGTGAAGCCCTGGGGACATGGTGGTCCCTGGGGCTGCGGGGGCCCCGCGGGCCTCCGCTATTATTTTGTAAGAAATGCCCCCGGGATCCAAGCTCACCCGGGGGCCGAATTAAAATAAAATGTGGGAACCCGCGCTTCATTGGTTTTTAACAATTTCAGTAGAATTTGCGACACCAGCACAAATTTTTTTGAATGATTTCTTTGGCACTGGGGGTCCTTCTGGGACCCCCTGAATAGACCTAGGGTGTCAGGGGTATTTTTCCCTGCCCCCTTCTCTTGTTTTACATCTTTGTTTCTCTGGTTTCTGGTGACTCGCTTCTACCGAGTCACAAGAAGGCTGCCAACACTTCTTGGTTTGGAGTGTTGACAGCCACTTAGAATGAAGCTCGCAGTCGGGGGGGGGGGGGTCGCGACTCCACTGCTGCCCTAGATATTGAAACTTTTATTTTTAATTTCTCAGCAATTACTGAACGGATCTACACCATTTAAGAAAAAGGTCACGTTCTGATCCAAACACTACCTTTTTTGCCAAATTTAGGGTAATTCTGTTCAGCAGCTTCGGCTGTAGCCTTGCCCAAAATTTCGTATGGGAAATAGATTTTTTGCCATTTTTAAAAAAAGTCACTTTCTGAACCAAGCTCTACCTTTTTGCCAAATTTGGGGTAATTCCGTTCAGCAGTTTGGCCTGTAGCCTGTCTCAAAATTTCCTATGGGAAAAACGCATTTTGGGACCCCCCTTTTTTCTCAGCCCCCGCTTGACGAATCACCCCCAAACTATCAGGAGCTGACCTAGATAGATTTTTTTGGGTTAATTTCGCGAAGATTCGTCAAACAACGCCAAAGCTATTAGCAAATCAAAAAAAATGCTTTTCCTATGGAAACCATGGGCCAGATGTATCAAGATACCGTTTTGCGAATCCTAAATAGCGATTTTTTGCGAATCGCTATTTAGAATTCGCAAAACGGTATGTATGTACAAAATCGCAATTTTTTGCGATTCCTTATTATTCTTTATTTGCGAATTCGCATTTTGCGAATTCGCAAATAAAGAATAATTTTCAATGCATTCCTATGGGCCAGGAGGCCCATAGTAATGATAGTGCTATAATTCTCAAACCAAAAATGTGTCATACATATCATTTAAGGAATCGCAAAACTTGCGATTCCTTAAATGCTATGGCAAAATAAGGAATCGCAAATAATTTCGATTCCTTAAATTGCGATTTTTTGATACATAACAAAAATCCCAAATCGGCTGTTTGCGAGTCGCAAAAGCCTTGAAACATCTGGCCCCATGTTCTTCTAACTATAACTACCTACCAGTAGGTCATGTATATATATATTACATACTGGTGGTCACCAGTAGGTAGTTATAGTTAGGACCTAGTTTCCATAGGAAATCCACAACATTCTATTTGGAATAACTTTGGCGCCGGTCGATGAATCTTCGCGAAATTCTCCAAGAAGATTTCCTGCTCCGCTCCGCTCCTTCCCTGAAAGTTTGGGGGTGATTTGTCTAGCGGGGGCCGAGAAAAAAGGGGATCCCAAAACATGTTCCCATGCAATTTTCCATGGGGACCTTTAGACACGGCTACAGCCCGAACTGCTAAACGGAATTACACCAAATTTGGCAAAAAGGTAGAGTTTGGTTCGCAGATTACGCTTTTTGTTAAATGGTGTTAATCCGTTCAGTAGTTCCTGAGAAAATGAAAAGTAAAATCATAGATATATATAGATGAAGTACCGTACGCATACCCTCCCGAGCACGAGCTTTATGCTAATTGGCTGTCAACACTCCAAATCAGGAAGTGTTGGCAGCCACCTTGTGCCTCGGTAGAACCGAGGCACAAGAAAGCAGTGAATGAAACCACGCAAAACATGCAAAAGGGGCAGGGTAGAAACACCCTGACCCCCTAGGCCTGCTTAGGGGGTCCCACAAGGACCCCCAAGGCCCCCCAATTTTTTTTTTAATCGTGGGATACACATATACCGCGAAGAAAAAAAAAACCCGAAGTCTGGATTTTTTTAATTAGGCCCCGGGGGAGCCAAATTCCAGGGGCAATATAGTTCATTATAATGGCGGGACCCCCACCCCTTGGAGCTTTCACATTATGTTTGCGGGGGTGGCTCACGGCTCCCCCACAGCCCCAGGGACCGCTACCCCGGTGCTTGTTTTACTTATAATAATGGGGTGCCCAGAGGCGCCCCCCAGCCCCGGGAACCGCCACTCCCGGGGCTTTCACATTATGGATGCAGGGGGCTCATGCCCACCCCACAGCCCCGGGGACCGCCACCCTGTGCTTCTTTTTTAGAAAAAATAAAAACAAAACCTGTGTGGGGGGCTCAAGCCCCCCCACACACCCTGGGGACCCGCCACCTCCCCGGGGCTCTAATATTCAAAATAGGGGGGTCCGCGATGGACCCCCCAGGCCCGGGAACCACCACCGCTGGGGCTTTTAACTGTTGAGAGGGGGGCCGCATGGCCCCCGTCCTGGAGCCTTGTGGTGGCCATGGGGACCGCCACCCCCCAGGGCTGGCTCCTGCAGTGTCCCGGGGTGCCCACTGTGATCATTTCTTGCAAAAGACATATATAAAACATAACTGAGGATTTAGTGTCTCTTTTACCATGTCTCTAAAGATGAAGTTCTTCAATAATGTGGCGCCTTATATCAGGGCAAAAGTCAAAAGGAATTATTCAAAACACTCCATCTTTGCCCTGAAAAACTTCCAAAATGCTTTATCTTGAATCTTGTGCCTTTTACATTGTCCGTTAATGCTCCTTTATGTAGATTTGACTTTGCACTTACTTGTATTGCTGCAATAGCCTTTGAGCGCTAATCTTACTCTTAGTCTTTCTTTGCTGTTGTAAGACGGACTGCTTTCTGAGGGAACCGGAAGTCAAGATCGCCGGAAATGCAGAGGGCCATCCCCGGGACCGGACCAAGAGCCGAAGCAAGATGGACCTGTGCGGCAGAGCGGGGAAGCAGGAAGGACGACGTGGGATCTTCAGGTAAACAGGGAATCTGACGAGCACAAGCAACCACAGGTGCTCCAAGGAGCCTTTTATAGGCGAGGGCGGGCGGGGCTCTCACGCGCTGCACGTTGAAAGAGATTCAGTTTGAAAACGTGCAGCGCTAATTAGCGTACAACCAAGGATTCTGTTAGCGCTTAACTCCATATGCAATCAAAGTCTGTAAACAAGCCTTGATAAAACCAATACCATACCCAGAATAAAACGTAGGACACGAAAGGCAATTTACAAATTACAATGCTCCTAAGAATGAAACAACAGGAACTGGGACACATAACATTAATGGGGGTTGTGTCATCTTCCTGTTTTTTGGGCATTGCATAATACTTGACAACATCTTGCTCTTGACTAATGCAGAGATAGGGGACAGGCTCTTTGCGTGGAACAAACCCTTACAGTCGTCCCCCTCAAAGGCCCCCTTATCGGACGAGGTTTACCAGGATTTCTGATATAAAATAACCTGAGTAAATGTGGAGCATGCACAAAGGAAGCTACTTCTAGTTTTAATTTTTCACAGAGTTTTTTCCAAAATGTAGAATTGAATTGACTGCCTCTGTCAGAAAATATTTTACTTGGCAATCCATGTAGACGTACAACCTCTTGTAGAAAAAATCTGCAAATTCTACCGCCGTAGGCAGTTTCGTTAAAGGTACAAAATGCGCCATTTTGGATAAGTAGTCTACTATTACAAGTACAGTGGTATATTTTTTACTAGGATGTAAATTCACGATAAAGTCTACACTCAATGTGTGCCATGGACTCTTTAGGGTTGACATTGGAATCAATAAACCAGCTGGCGTTCTGTGTGATATTTTCTGACGAGCACATGTGGGACAAGCATTAACATACTGTTTAACATCATTACTCATAGTGGACCACCAAAACTGTTTTCGTACATTCTCTAATGTTTTAACCCATTAACCCAGCCAGGATGTCCTGCCAAAACAGAAGCATGGTGCCAAGCTATGGTCTGTGTTTGTAAATCAGTATTGGGTACATAAAGTAAGGAATCATGATACAACAAACCTTGTTGTATAGTGTTCAGTGGGTGTTTCAGCCAGTCTTGTGGAAGGACCTGCAAGTGGGCCTCATATATGCCTTTCATAAAATCCTGTTGTTGTATGGATGCTAATATGTTCTGTGGTGCTATGATAGGTTGCCCTTTCTTTTCTTGATTTGTTTCCACAAAATTTCCATACCTGGATAACACATCTGATTTGATTTGTTGTGTACCTGGTCTATATGTGATGACAAAGTCAAAGGTACTAAAAAAATGTAACCATCGCATCTGACAAGGTGTTAATGTTTAATGGAACTGGATGTTTAAGAACTGGCGCTGAGGTGAATTTCTGCTTCAAGAGTTGAAAGGCTTGTGAGGCCTGAGTATCCCAAATAAATCGTCCTTTCTGTAACAGTTTAGTAATTGGAGCCATGATGTCTGCAAAAGGAGAAATGAATCTCCTATAGAAGTTGGCAAACCCTAAACATTTCTGTGCTTTTTTTAGGGAAGTAGGCTCTGGCCAATCAGTGATTGCACTTACTTTCTTTGTATCCATAGTGATACCTTGTGGTGATAAACAATAACCCAAAAAGTCGACAGTGGTTGCGTTAAAAATAAATTTTTCCAATTTAGCGAACAAGTGGTGTTCTTTTAGTTTAGATAAGACTGCTCTAACATGTTGTGTATGTTTCTCTGGCCCTTTGGAATAAATGAGGATGTCGTCAATGTACACTATGACACAGACGTCCAAAAATTCGTGCAAAACCTCATTAATAACAAATTGGAACGCAGCTGGTGCGTTACATAACCCGAAGGGCTTTACAGTGTACTCAAACAAGCCAAATTTAGTTTTAAACACAGTTTTCCACTCATCATTTTCTTTTACTCGTACCAACTGGTACGCACCTCATAGATGTAATTTGGTATAGATAGTGGAATGCCGGAGTTGATCCAAGAGGACTGGATTTAAAGGAAGCGGATATTTGTTCTTGATTGTGGCCTTATTCAGTCCCCTATAATCGATGCAAGCGCAAAGGGAACCATCCGGTTTCGGTATAAAAAAAAGTGGAGAGGACACTGGAGATGTGGAATGTCGAATGAAACCGGATAGTAACAAGTCATCTAGGTATGTTCTTAGATAATTGATTTCTTTTTCTGTTAGAGCGAATACTCTGCTATTTGGCAGAGGAGCCCCCGGGATCAAGTCTATTCGACAGTCATCTGACCGGTGCGGAGGCAAAACACTTGCTTTCACCAGATCAAAGACGTCCTTAAAGTCCAGATGTTAAGATGGAATAGTGCTTTCTTCATGTGTAACTGTGCTAGCTCAATGTATTACTGATAGGTGATTGTGACCTGCTTCTAGATAACAACTGGATCTACAAAAGGAAGAATCTAAGGTAACAGTTCGAGCTACCCAATCAATTTTTGGATTATGAGTAGTGAGCCAAGGCACTCCCAGAATTAAACCGAAGTTGGGAGTATCTATTAGATCAAAACTAATTTCTTCTGTGTGTCCATTATGACATACCATAGTAATAGGACCAGTTTGTCTTGTGATTTGGCTGGATGTTAAGTCTGACCCATCCACTGCACAAACGGCCTCTAGATATGTTTTTTGAACAGTAGGTAGTCCTAGTTTTTAGCCAATGTATTGTCTACAAAATTCCCAGTTGCTCCTGAATCCAAAAGCACTGGAAGAGTATATCTAACTTGCGTGCTCACGATTAAAATTATGTGAATCAAAAATTTTTTGGGAATATGTGGCACAGTATATGCCGCAGAGTTAGAGGTCTGAGTAAAACTATCTCTCGAACAAGTGACCTCTACCCTTGTCGAGCTTATTCGTTTTCCGGGTCTGTAGATTCTGCAGCCGATAACAGGTTAACTTTTCTTCTGGTTTTAGGCTTCACTGGACATTCCCTCGCAAAATGACCAGCCTTGCCACCGTACAAACACAAGTGGAGCTTTCTCTGTCTTTCCTTTTCTTCGGAGGACAATGGACCTCTGAGAGTCCCTATCTGCATTCGCTCAGGATCTGGGAATTTGCCCTCCACCTCCTTCTCTCATGTTTTATAAAAGTTAGTCTAGGCTCCATTTTAGACCTATCACCTTTCCTTTCTCCTAAACGATGGTCTAACTTTACCACCAAATCCACAAAATCCGAATAGGCGTCTGGCAGGTCAACAATATGAGCTAAGGCATCTTTCAGATCGTCTCTCAATCCTTTATAGAAGAGAGAAACACGTTTCTCTTCTGGCCACTGAGTCTCAGTCAGTAGCCGATTGAAACTAGTAAGGTAGGTCAACAAGTCTTTGTTGCCTTGTTTTAGATTCAACAATTTGTTATCACTGGCCTGCATATAGGCGAGTTTTGCGAATAACCGAGTCATTGTTCTCTTAAAAAGGTTCCAGTTGTGAAGCATCGGGTCGTCTCTATCCACATAGGGAATGGACCAATTTGCCGCTGTTCCTCCCAAATACGAAAGGACAAAAGCTACCTTGGTACCATCAGTAGGGAATTGTTGGGGCTTACAAACAAAGTGTAACTGACATTGATTAAGGAACACATGAAATGTATTACTATTTCCGTGAAATCGTTCAGGAGCTGCTAAGGGCACTACATTAGGAACATTAACCGTGACCTCCATCGGAGAGGAAGTGGAAGCGGTTATTTTTGGTCTAGCACCTGTCTCAGAGGAGTCTTTAAACAAAGGAGAGAAGTTTGTTCCCCAAAGACTTTCCCTGGGTTTATACCATACCAAATCCTGTTTTAACATTGCATTTTCTCATTTTAATTTCTCTAATTCAACTTGCATTTGCTGTAAAAGTACTGGTACTGATTCATCACGGGCCAAATCCTCATTCAAAGCCTGTGCCATGTCAGCAACGTCTATGACTTCTGCATCTTCCCTTGTATTCATCTTTCCAACAGAAATAGAGGTGTAAAGGCTTGTGCTTCTTTCAAGGTCCTGCTCACCTGAACATCCAGTATAGTCTGTTGGGAAGCTGAAGACAGTTCGTACCCACCCTGAGCCTCTTATCCTTACTGCACTGAAGATGAACAGTTCACAAAAACGAGAAGCCCAAGGTAAGGGGGAAGTGGATAAAATAATAAAAGAGAGAGATAAACACAGCTCCTCTCGTAACGTCTGCCAAAGATGGACGCAATCAGGCTGTAGAACCTATTAAAGACATACAAACAAAAAATATATATATTTCTGGATGGGGAGCAGCATGTTAGCTGCTCCCTATGCAAAAAAGCAATGCCGGCTCCCGCAGGATGCGGGCGCCGGCAGGGACCGAAGGGGGATTGGGGACTCCCCCACGTTCCCCAGCAAGAGGGCAGACCCCGGGGAATGGGGTCCCCGGCCTTAAGTTGCCCAGGAGGGGGGTGTAAGGGTTTGTTCCACGCAAAGAGCCTGTCCCCTATCTCTGCATTAGTCAAGAGCAAGATGTTGTCAAGTATTATGCAATGCCCAAAAAACAGTAAGGTGACACGACCCCCATTAATGTTATGTGTCCCAGTTCCAGTTGTTTCCTTCTTAGGAGCATTGTAATTTGTAAGTTGCCTTTCGTGCCCTATGTTTTATTCTGGTATGGTATTGGTTTTATCAAGGCTTGTTTACAGACTTTGATTGCATATGGAGTTAAGCGCTAAAAGGATCCTTGGTTGTATGCTAATCAGCGCTGCACATTTTCAAACTGAATCTCTTTCAACGTGCAGCGCGTGAGAGCCCTCCCCTCCCTCGCCTATAAAAGGCTCCTTGGAGCACCTGTGGTTGCTTGTGCTCGTCGGATTCCCCGCTAACCTGAAGATCCCCCGTCGTCCTTCCTGCTTCCCCGCTCTGCCGCACAGGTCCATCCTGCTTCAGCTCTTGGTCTGGTCCCGGAGATTGTCCTCTGCATTTCCGGCGATCTTGACTTCCGGTTCCCGCAGAAAGCAGTCTGTCCTACAACAGCAAAGAAAGACAAAGAGTAAGATTAGCGCGCAAAGGCCATTGCAGCAATACAAGTAAGTGCAAAGTCAAATCTACATAACGGAGCATTAACGGACAATGTAAAAGGCACAAGATTCAAGATAGAGCATTTTGGGAGTTTTTCGGGGCAAAGACGGAGTGTTTAGAACAATTCCTTTTGACTTTTGCCCTGATATAAGGCACCACATTATTGAAGAACTTCATCTTTAGAGACATGGTGAAAGAAGCCAATATGTTTTTAGCAAGAAATGATCACAGTATAAAGAAATGCTCACAGTGTGAGATCCAGCACAGAATCACAATGTGTGCAGGAATATATGGGACAATTGTTTGTCAGTGTAGTTATCAGTGAGTTATCTTACAGGTTCTTACCAATATACTCATTCAAGTGACAATGTTTTAAAGGTTGTGCGCATATACCACATTAATAAGGTATTTTTGTCTTAAGGAAGAAGATCATTTCTTTACCAACCCATATCAATCTGGTGAACAGAAAGACGTATGCGCCAGGGGGCTGCGTTGCTGAGAGGTGTGATGAGGCCATGCCCCTTTTTACACCTCTCTGCAATGCAGCCCCCTAGCGCATAGTGGAGGTTCCTGGTGGGCTAGTTGGCCCCCAGGGACCCCCAGTATTCAAGGGGAATTACTACGCCCTCTGCAAACGCGCCAGGGGGGTATTTGCAGAGTGATGCAGGGAGGGGGAGGGGCTTGAGGTGACGGATTGCACCACTCTGCAAACGCGCCCCATGGCGCGTTTGCAGAGGGGGAACTAATTCCCCTTGAATACTGGGGGTGCCTGGGGGCCAACTAGCCCACCAGGAACCTCGAGTATGCGCCAGGGGGCTGCACTGCAGATACGTGTAAAGAGGTCACGTCCCTTTTTACACCTCTCTGCAACGCAGCCCCCTGGTGCATACTGAAGGTTCCTGGTGGCCTAGTTGGCCCCCAGGAACCCCCAGTAATCAAGGGGACTTAGAACGCGCCACAGGGCGTGTTTGCTCAGGGGTGAAGGTAGGGGCGGGGTTTGAGGTGATGTGTGTGCAAACGCGCCCTGTGGCGCATTTTAAGTTGGGGAATTAAATCCTCTTCAATCCAGGGGTCCCCTAGGGGCCAACCAGCCCCCCAGGTACCTCTAGTAAGTGCCACGGAGCTGTGTTGCAGAGTGTTGTAAAAAGGAGCGTGGTGTTAGGGTTTGTACACAGCAAAGAGCATGTCCCCTCTCATTGCACTAGTGGTCTCTGTAATAGCTCTCTTTAAACATACTACTGAAAGCCTTTCTTGTTATCTCAGCCCCTCCATAAGACTTCTGTGGGTGTTGCTCAATGTATTCACAAGTTTGGACATTGCTGTCTTGTTTGCACATTGGACCTTGCTTTTACCAAGGCTTATTTAGAATACATTGGACCTTGCTTTTACCAAGGCTTATTTAGAAAACATTGGACCTTGCTTTTACCAAGGCTTATTTAGAACACTCCTCCCTAGTCCATGTGTTACTTCAACTCATTAGCATAATAAGTGAAGCTCTGCACACCTGCTTGTGAGAACCACACCCAGTTCTTCGAACCACACCGAGCTCTTCGAACCACACCCAGCCCTGTCTATAAAAGGCAGCCCCTGAGCCTCACCCAGTGCTTGTGCTCGTCTACCTCCCACTTATCTGAGAACAGATACTTTGGTGCTGGAACTCCTGCTCTCTCCAGACCTTCATTGACTTCAACGGGCGCGGCTTCTGGCTCTTCCTTCTTCTGGTTTCCGGCTACTTCTTGCCTCAGCCCCTCTTCTGTCCACTGCAATCGACCTGCAAAAGAGAAAAAGGTCAAGGTTAGACTGATCAGTATCCCTTTTCAGCAACAAGTAAGTGCAAAACCTTTTATTACCTGAAAGAACTTTATCGGCAATTTCTTGATTCATGTAAAGACAATTTGGAACAAGATATCTCACACGAACGTTGTGGTTCAAACCCTTTGTTACAAGAATACTTTGTGGAACTTTGTGAAATAAACATTGTTTTACATGGAACTTTTTTAAGAATCGAACAGAGGAAACCATTGACAGCAAGGCAAACAGTAAATCAAGGACTTGCACAAATTACCTGCTGTATTTTGATGTAAAAGTACAGTATTTGTTTTATAAAAAGTCTGGAAATGTGTGAAAAGTGAGTTTGCTTTTAAGAATTTAGGCTTTAGTTATATTAAGGTGAATGTTAGACGTTGGTAACTCTAATAATGATATTCGTTTGATTTTACAGAAGTTTTACAGTAATAGAAAGCACATCCCAGAACAGTAACACATTCCAAATCTGGAAACTTGAGACCAGGATCCAAGAGGTACTTTTAGAAGAGAATTTCTAATAAGATTAAGGTTTAGTCAGGAACACATTTAGGGATAGGTTGCACTTATCTGTTCTTAGTTTATGTTTCCTTAGGCACCAGTTTCTACAGAAGTCAGAGAGGGCCACAGATTTTAGCAGCTCTTCTACAGTGGAAACGCAAGAACGGTGTTGTCTCTCTTTTTTAATTGTATCCACTTCCCCCCTTCCCTTGAGCTTCTTGTTCTTAGTGCACTGTTTTAAAACTAGTGTGCTGGAACAAGCAGTTTCAGGATGGGGTCGGACTGTCTTCAACCTCCATCAGAACTGAACAGAAACTCAAGTGAGCTGGGCTTTGACATGTAGCCTCTGAACACCTCTCTGCAACGCAGCTCCCTGGCGCATACTGGAGGTACCTGGTGGGCTAGTTGGCCCACAGGGGACCTCAGGAATGAAGAGGAATTGCGATTCTCTAACTTAAAACGTGCCACAGGGCGTGTTTGCAGACATGTCAACTCAGGCAACGCCCTCTTCCTCCATCAGTGTGCAAATGCGCCCCGTGGTGCGTTTTAAGTTGGGAAATTAATTCTCTTTCAACCCTGAGGGCCAAATAAGAAGGTTTCCCCCAAAATGGTACTGAATCTGTGGTTGTATTCAAGCTGTTCATGAAGGCTTTGCATTAAGAACATTAAAAGAAACCCTCAGGGTCCCTCCCAAACCATGTTTGCTGTATCCCAGTTCCCTCTCCTTTTCTTCCTAGCCAGATGTGCTGTGTCTCATTGTGGCGATGGCTTCGGACTAACATATCTCTGATATTTCTACTTCTATAGTTTGTGATGTTCAGTTTTTTCTCCATTTAATTTTCTATGGTCTGTTCGTTTTTCAAATAGCCCAGTATTTGTGGTTAAACGCCACTTTTTTAGAGTCACTATTAAACGGCATGATGGCTCTAACCTTACAAGCATTCTCTTTTTCTTTTCTTATGCCAGAGGTATGTTCTCTTGGTCCCTGATTCCATTGAGCAGGTTCTCCCTCTCAATAGGCGCTATCCTTCCTACTGCATTTTGCAGGGTTTTCTCTTGACTGCCCCTTGTTCTAAATCTCTTCACCAGGATATCCCAATGTAGTAACCAAGTCCAGGTTGATGTAGTTCAGGATATTTTATTGAAGAAGGTTACAGGATATGTAGATCAGCTAGATAAGTCCAGTACAGGCCCTGAGCTAGTCCCACCAGGAGGAGCCAGCATGCTGCTCAGCCCCTCTCAACTGTGACTTTCCTCATAGACTCTCAGCATTCCTAGGTGCATCATAACTGCAACATTCCACTGGCTAAACAGGAGGAGAAAATGGCATCCACATTCACACATACAGGATACCAAGATACTACACACACGCTTCCATGAACTTTTCATAAGTGCTACAGTTTCTTTTTAGTCTCACCATTTCACCATAAAGAATAAAAGAATATTCCATTTCATAATGCCTGGATGACTGTTAAGGGCATGTATGACTGTGATGCTTGCTGTCTCTTTTCTAAAGAGGGATGTTACTAGCTTTGATTTGACTACTTCAACATGAATGTCCCAAAAATCTATTTCCTTCTGATTTGCCATCCTCACAAATTTTAGATTCAAATTGTTTTCACTCAAGCAGTTACATAAATCACATACTTTCTCATTTGTTCTTTCCAAAACCATAAACATATTGTCTACGTAGCGGAGCCACATTAAAATCTTCCCCAATGGTTCCTCCATCTTGGGGTTCATGGACATCTGTTCCACCCAACAGCCCATTACCAAGTGGGCGTAGCTAGTTGTGAAACAGGTACCCATGGTCTGGCATGAGTCTATTTATACATAACATTGTTGAACATATGTTTATATATTCATTAATGTTGAAAGATTTAATCTAGTTAGTCCTTTAGGGATTTCAGATTGAATAGAGGGTGACCATCCCGCAACTTATTTTCTCCCACCATTCAATCTTAATTTTGAAGGGAAAATATTGTTAATAAGCAAAGCAAGTGTTTTACTTGGTCTAAGAATCATTTTCAATTGCTACGCACCTTGTTTAAAACTGAATTTGTTAAAACAAAATGTATGCAGTGAGCATATAGCTGAAGACAGGATTCTGAAGGCATACTCTTTATTGTCTTATTTTATTCAGAACTCTAGTTTAGCATGAACTCCTAGGATGACTAATAGCGAGAATCAACATCTTGACCGAAGTTTGCCAGAAGCGATTTTCTTTCCATAAAGCACAAGTAATGCTTCTGATTTTGCACGGAATCCACAATTATTGCCTCTTGATGTTAAATAATATAGAGTTAAAATCATTGTGGCACACTTTGAAGAACTTGATAGCATTTAGAAGGAGTTAACCCATGATGTCTGCATCACAAAATGTCTAGAAATGAGTTTCTGTAGGATCTAAGGACAGCCCTGCTATAAGAAATGTGTTTTACACTGTTTCCCGGGAATCCTTTATTAGGCAGATATACATAGGTGATAAGCACCTGACTTATCATTGGAAACCACTGATTTAATTGATTATTCACGAAAATGTTTGATAGGTATGATTAAATCTTTCAAACCATATAACACTATAGGTCTGAATGTTTAGGCTGGGTTTACTTTTCAGTGCTTTCTTAGTTGATGGGCTCCTATTCTGTCTAAGGTCATGGGACAATTTGGCATGTGAGACAGACCCCAAGTGAGTGTAATGACTTGATTTTAGTGCCAGTTCTCAAAAACAGAAATGAAATGCACCCATTGAATTATCGGTTATTAGAATTGATGAACCATTTGAAAAACATTTGCAAGAGCGTTGGTAGTTACCCTATAAAATTTGGTTGAGGAAAACAAGGTTGGCTCCATTCTACAAGATTGATACCAACAGAATCAATTAACTACAAACTAATTTGTCTTTTACAATTTGGTATAATTGAAACTTAAAAAACATAAGTCATTCTCTGTGTAGTGCATACATTGAGCAAGCTACCACATTCAATATGTACACAGGCCTTCATTATTATTTAAACTGTAAACATTAGGAATACCTGAAGGGATCTTGAGAGGCATAGCCCCATTACAGGAGAATATGCGGGCTTCTGTGTGATGGAAAAAAGGCATAGACTGGACTAGTAAAATCCACTCTTATGGGAGAGTAATGAAAAGTTACCTCTCTGCAGAACACCATTCTCAGTTTAAAAGAAACTATATTGGTCGGCATAAAACAGATTTTTTTTTTTTTTGTAGATACATATGGGAGAGACAGTTGCATATTCCTTCACTATTTTAAGTGGATTACATGCTAATACTCAGTCACACGTTGATTGGGTTGCATCTATTGTGCATATTGGAAATAAACTGCAATGCTAACATCCTGACAATTAACCAACCAAAAAATAATATAATGAGGTTTGGACGATGCTGCAAAAATGTTTGCAACTGTAAAGACACCCATATTCAAGTTGTCAATTCATTTATTCATTTGCATAGAATATTATAGATTTTGATAACTAACAGGCTTTTTTTAAGATCATTGCCTCTTTAAGCTAAACCTTGGCACACAGTATGCATGGACTTGCTTTACCCACTATGTATACTTGTTCTGCCATTCTGGGCGTTCTTAATCATTTGACAAAAATCGGGCATTTCATTCCATTAACTGGGTTGCCCTCTTTCAAAGAGTTACACATCACAATATTTGTTTGCACAGAATACCACAGGTTTTGGTAACTGAAAGTTGTCTCAATTTACATCAAAATTCTGGTATTTGCTGTGTAAAGAATTTATATGGAAGTGTGTCCATCTACTAGTTGGCATCCTCAGATGGACGGGCATTTAGAATGATTGAATTACTGTGTTGAACATCATTTGAGGTAGAATTGCTGCAAAAAGAAAATTGGAGTATGAAGTTGTGGTTAGCCAAATTAACATATTATATTACTGAGCATTAAGCCAAAGGGATGTAACCGTTCTTTTGGATGTATGGCCATCAGCTCAGAATACTGCATCAGGGCTATAAGTACGTGAATATTTAAAATGTACTTCAAGAGTTTTAGAAGTTAGAAAAATAACCATTTGAAAAGGCCATAGCTAATTATAAGCTATATGCTGACAGAAAAATATTTCTAGCACCCAAATATAGAGTGGATGCAAAATCTGGTTACTCCCTAGAAATTGACATTTTAAGAATGGTTTTAAGTTCCAACCTACATTTTTAGGTTGATTTACTTATTGTGATTCCTGTACCTGTACACTTATGAGTGCACAAGTCCAAGTAAATCCATTTTGCGTCCTTGCTGAACCCCTGTTTTGCAAAAACAGGACTTACCCCAAATCCTTCACCAATTTATGCCAAAAAGGAAGACAAAGTGCAATTATAGATGCATGAATTTTTAGTAGGCAAGAGCTGCACTTAGTGGAATAGAAAGGACTCAGCCATGAGTGAACACGGGAACTGGTCTCCAGTATTCATTGTCCTTGTTTACGACGAGAGTTTTACAACAACAATTCATATAAAACCAAGATCTCATCTGCCAAGACATTAGATCACTGGGCCGTCAGTGTGTGTGGCACAGGGTTACTTTTATGCACTTGTTCTGCACGGATATGTATTACTTAGAATCCTTTGAATATAACCATCTTCATGAGTAGAAGACAAGTAAGTACAGGCAAGAAAGACTAATTGTCCCATGGAGCTACAGGATTTTCATGAGACCTACAAATGTTGGTGTCTATCTGTAATACTTAGAATCTTCCTTGTGGTCCATAGCATCAATGCTAGGCAATTGTGATAAATAGTTGCTGAAGTTGGTGCTTTGATGCCAGACATTTGGAAACTTTGCAATCTGTAATTTCATGGTAGTCTACAAAAGACGAAAGTGGAGCCAGAGACGTATTTTAGCAAAACACTTGTTTTAAATGGTATAGACCTTACACTTGAAAAATATTTCAGAAGACATCAATTAAGGATTATAAACTCTTTCCTAGGAGCCATCTATATGTATATCAAACTCATACGTTTCAATTGTTTATGTTCACAAGGTCTCAACCATTAAGTGTTAAAATCAGTGTATTACCTTTGCCTTGTTCCTACAAGGGAAGAGAATAGGTAGCTCATTTTAAACTGACTTTGATATCCTTCTTAGAAGACCTAGGGTTTTATGAAATTGTTTTAGAAAGGTTCTCCTTATCATTACACATAATATCACAGAGAAATATATTTTAGATATTATATAATTTCGACTCATGTTTGAGCTATTGGGAAATCTTGAGTTTCAATCCAGTACAGAGGGTTGGACGTACAGAGATTGCCAAAATCTATATCAAGTACAATGTTAGAAGTTAGATGTCAGAGTTAGTTCAATAGCAATGCTGAATGCCTTCTAATATCTCAATGTTTCTGAAGAGCAGATAAAGCCCAGGTGTCTAACTAGGCAGTGTGAAGACCTCCAGTGTCTCTGTTTCTGTCTCTTGTCCAATTCCCCTTTCCCCACGTCTGCTTCTAGCCTACAAATTTCAAGTGTATGGCTGGTAGTAAGTTTGCAGAAGTGTGGAAGAACATATCACGCCTTTGGTTCTGGCTTGCAAGGTTAGTGAATCTTGAAAGTTTATTATTGATAGCAGACTCATGTAGAAACCTTTGTGAACATGCAAAACATCTATGCCTGTATGTTGCTAATGAAGTTTATTAATGTTATTGGAAATATCAATTTGCAACTTGTGATAAGTACTTAAAAGGCTATGGTTAATCTTTATGAAGCATGAAACTGCCATTTGGGCCCTGGGCAGTGAGGTGGAGGTTTCTCCATGAATGGAGTAGTAGAGGACACACATAAAGAGGCCTAAGGCTTGAGATAGGCTATCCCCATCTACGCCATCCACCTGGAGTTGGTGTTTTGTTCCACAAGGTTGGAAATATGATTTACATGTTTGTTTAAATGAAGATGGTCAACACTAATAATTAACCATCTTTATGTTGCAAGGATTCATCTTACAATTTTGGACTCAAGGGAGCTATCTATGGGCTGCATACCTCTTTCAGTGTAGGGCACCATACTAAACAATTAGCTAATCATTGGTCTTTAAATAAAGGTTAGTATTAGGTACAGTACAAGTACTCATATGATTGCTTTTTATGAGTCACATGATTGAATGATTGGAGATTTCTGATGAATTTTTAATGAAAAGACGGTCCATGCTGTTCCATTTGACCATTTTATAGGTCTCATTACAGACAATTTAAGCAACTTACCAGTGCTATTGTTTTTACCTTTCTAAAAGAAGGCTTCTGAGGAGAATTTTTCCCTCACCATATGCTATTGGCTGTTAGGTCTGTCATTCCTAACCACACAGGAGGTTTCCATTGCAATGTTTGAGGGCTATTTTACATCTTATATCTACAATGAAAGATCACACTGTATGTAATATAGGCATTCTTTGATATATGTTTCAGGAATCAAGTGCAAGCTTAATTTTAAGATGGTCTCTTTATTGGCTTTTTCATGTTGCAGATTGGAACAAATGGACCCCAAAGACTTAAGTGATCACCAACAAGATCTGCAATGCTGCTTGACCACATGGTGGTCATTTTTAGGTCAGGCAAGTCCAATCTGTAAAGGCCACTTTCATCCATAGTCATGTATCAGGTAAAATCTGCTCATTCTCAGCTACATGAGAACTTCTCTTCAGAAACCAGAATGCTGCACTGTGTTTCCCTCTCCATTTGATTGCGTCTGCCTAGTGGAAGAGTTCCAAAATGCCCCCCTGAAATCTTATCAATAACATGAGCTACTGTCTCACAGTACTTTGGACTGGCCATCAGAAGGTCAGGCTGTCTAAATCTGCATGGAAACAAAATACAGGTGCTCACCATCTTCTTTCCCCTTGTTGCCTGCCCCTTCATGTATGGTCTTTACTATAGTAATATTTGGAAGAAGTCATTTGCTCTTTTGTATTTCTCCTCATGTCTCACGCACAGTCAAGAGCATGTAGGTGCTTCCTGTTTGTATTGATCTTACTGCACTTCCAATGTGCCATGTTACTTCTCACCCAAGAAGTACTTTGTACAGCTGCCTTACTTAACTGCTCCTCCTCTCCCTACTTAACCTTGCTGTCATCTATACCAATGACCTTGTTTCCACTTGTTTTCTTGTCTCAAAGCCTCCTGATACTTGCAGCTGCCTATTCTGTGTAATGGTGTACTTTTCTATACTGTGACACATATGAGAGTGATTGAAACATGATTCAAAGAGGAAAAGGATTGTACAGATTCTTTAAATGCAAAGGGCCTGATTTAGAGTTTGAAGGATGGGTTACTCTGCCCTAGTGTGATGGTATCCAGTTCCATTTATTACAAGTACCATGGGATATAAGAAATTGTATTAACGTGTAAAGGCTCTCCTCCAATTAGGTAAGGCTCTTTCTTTACCAGGCTCCTGTGCCTCGATGATCCCACTAGCTTCTCCCTTCTCCTTGTCTCTTGCTCTTGCTCTCTCTCTCTCTTTCTCTCTTCTAGAATCTCTCTCTTCCTCTGTTGCGCTCTCTCTCTCTCTGCCCTTTTGTTCTAGGTTCTCCATTTCCTGCTCTGTCTTTACAATTTGTTTGCCTCCTTTGCTCCATTTTCTTCTCTGTTTTACCCTATCTTGTGCCTCTTCTACTTCATTTTCTGCCATTTCACCCATGTTATGCTCTGAGTTTCTCTCTGATTTGTGCCTCTTTTGTTCCGTATTCAGCTCTGTCTCACCCTTGCACCATGCCTCTTTGCTCCATTCTTTGCTCCGATTTATGCCTCTTTTGCACACTTGTTTGTGTCTCTTTTCTTTCTGGTTTTATTCTTATTTTGTGCCTTTTTTATGCTCTGTTTCCTCATTGTTTGTGCATCTTTGTGTCTCTTTGCTCTGTTTTTGTACTTCTTTTCTCTGTGTTTTGTCTGTGACTCGGTGCCTTTAATTTCCCACCCTTTTCCTCCTCCCTAGTGCTCCTTACCTTGCTCTCATTCTCCTACTTCCCAGCACCCTCAACCCACCAACCACCCCCCAGATGCTGCTGACCATGCCATACAATGCAGAGCGAGCATTCGCTTGCACCTCTTGTAAGGTCTCTTGTGCTCTTCCAAACAAGCCACTCCACACTCTCTCTTCTACAACAACTAACATCCCACTGTCTCACACTTTCACAAAACAACAACCACCCACTGCTCTCCATGCTCTCTTGTATACTGCTTAACACCCACTCACTCAACAAACATGTCACATAAATCTGAAACCTGCTACACGGTCACTGCCCAGATCTGCTCTTCCTCACAGATACATGGCTAAACCTTACCTGGGCACTGGACATCACTACTGCCATCCATTCCTGCTACAAGATCGGCAACCAAGACTGCCAGCACAAGCCTGGACGTAGAGATGGCATCATATTGAAGGACACAGTCAGCTGCCCCTTCTCCATGGACACACCCACAAGCCACATGGCCACCTCACGTTCAAACTACAAATCACAGCAAACCTCAGTCTGAACTGAACCCTCGTATACAGACATCTAAGACATATACCAACTTCACCAGCAATAGCACAAACTTCATTGCACCCCTTATCATTAATGCTAACACCTTCCTCCTCCTTGGAGACTTGATAACTCACCTGGAATACTGCACCAACATGAACGTGATTGACCTCCTAGGAACCTTGAAACCCTCGGCATCACCTAGCATGGTAACAAACCCACCCACTCCGCCAGACACATCCTGGACCTTATTTTCACCTTCTGTGCAAATTTCACAGTCAACAAGCCATCTCCAATGACATGGACATACCACGCCCATGTCAGTTTCAGCATCCCTGTTCCGCTCCACCGAAGACCATCACCCTGATCACCTTGGACCTGCCCACAACAGCTGAAAAAACATCACAGATGAAGAATGTTTTTTGCACTCTCTGTCCCCAGGTCCAAAAATGCCAGCAAACAGCCAGTAGTCATCAATGACTTTATCAACCAGATCACTGCAAGTGCCAACACCCTGGCTCCCCTCAAGCACAATAAAATGGCAAGAACCAAACTAGAAGCCATCTGGTACATAAAGGCAGTAGCTGTCGTTGGTGGGAGTAGCTGCCGGGCGGTGATGTTGGGAGGGGGAGGGGCAGAGTGGAGGGTAGTAATCTATGGATTACGGAGGATAACAGGTAAGTAAACATATAAATAAAACAAATTTTATTTTGTGTACTGCATTGCATTTGGGGATGCAGTGCGCACAACATTTGCTTTATTTATTTATATGTTTACTTACCTGTAAACCTCCGTAAACCATAGATTACCACCCCCCACCGTGCCCCTCCCCCTCCCTATGTCACTGCCCGGCAGCTACTCCCACCACCGACCGCTACTGCATAGAGGGTGTTAGGCTGTCAAAGTTTCACCGTAAGCAACTAGAGCACATGTAGGGAGCATGTAGATGTCCCACAAACTAGGATTCCTTTAAATCTGCTCTGAGACGATACCACCAACAGATCTGATAAAAACAAACGTGCAGCACTCACCAACCACATCGACACCAGCACCAACAGAAGCAAGGAAATCTTTGTCATTATTAATAAGTTCACCTCACCTGCAACATCCTCTAGCATCACTCCCTCACAGGACCTCTGCAACATGCTCTTCAAATTCTTCTGAAAACGAAACCTTCAACTGGACCCCATCGCTCTCGCAACACAATTTCCCATTTCGGCCAATGAACTGACCCAGGATTTTGTGGCCAGCACTCACCATGAATGAGACAGTCACTACCATGAAGTCCATCCACTCAGGAGTCCCACCAGACTCCTGCCCCACCCAACGCTTTCACTGAGGAACTCCTACCTACCAGGGAAGCTCAAACATGCATCCTCAATATCACCATGCCCTCTGCCATCTTCCCGGACACTTCGAATACGCCACTGTCACATCACTGATCAAGAAGGCCTCTGTGGACTCAGCTATTTTCTTCAACTACAGACCGATCTACCTAATACAGTACCCAGCCAAGGCACTAGAAAAAGTAATCAACAGACACCTCACCAACCACCTTAGCCACCACCATGTCCTTGAAGTATGCAGTCTAGCTTCAGGCTCAACCACAGTTCAGAAACAGCACTCATCTCTGCCACAGGTGATAGCCACGTGATCCTGGACAGAGGTGATAGGCAGCCCTCATCCTCTTTCATGTAGTTCCTACTAATCTGTGGGATCAGCTCATTGTTTGGACAACATAAACTAGAGGCATGGTGTAAAGACTGATTTTAGACACCCCTGCAGGAGATGTTGGCCTATAGACCAGCTAGCTCATAGTGCCACCATAAGCCCATCAACCTACCAGGAAGCAAATGATTTCTGGCAACCACTGAACATGGCAATCCTGTTCCCTCAGGGATCATGGAAACAGTCCAGAACCTTTGGCTCAGTCACTTGTGCTCACTTATTCTCAGAGAATTAGAAAGAAAACACAGTGGGACGTTTTCAATATATTTATTGAACCAATGTAATTCTCGTATAGAATACATGTGTTGCAATGATTAATAGACAGAAGCAGATAAAAGTGATAAGAAGCACCAAAAGTGGGAATAGTAGATATACCATGGTGCTAAAACAATATATATATGCAGGCACATAAAACAAGGCAGCAATCGAGCATACTCCTACTATGCGAACCGTACTCTAAATGTGCCTAGAGTGTGTGTAGGTGTAGCACCAAGAATCCCCCCAAGGGACGATCCAACCCCATTACCTGATGGGAGAACATGAAGGACCCCATCTTGGTAAGAACTGGACACCACTCACAAGATGTCATACAGCTGCATGGTGTTTTTCTGCATGCATGGACCCTCGGTGTCAGTGAAAGTGCCGCCTCTGCTAATCTATTGGGATGCTCATCCTTTACAATAGAAAGCAGCCTTGCAATGTGCATATAGATTTGTGATGTTATGGATATGTAGATAGCCCTGTTACCCCGTGGATGAAGATAATGATGACATTTGTATATAGTGCGAAAAGAGACACTGTACATGATTGTCAGGGCTTTGTGATAATGTTGTGCAAAGCTAGACGTGTAAACAAGTTTTGTTTCAGGGAAAGCATTTTAGGACCCTAGTGTAATTTTCCTGATTCATGCCCTTATATAGGTATAAATCACCTTGTCCTTATATAGGCATAGAAATCATAACCACATTTAGACGTAGCCCATGCAGTCCAAATACAGGCATGGATACTTCCACTAGTTCCGAAAAGCCACAACGATTCTTGGAAAACTCTGCTTCAGCAGTCAGGGACTTCCCCTTGCTTAAATAGTGATTTGTCCAAGAACTCATGGAGTTTTCAAAGAACTGCGATTCTTTGATGACGTTCTTATGTACAACTTTACGTCAAACTCGGCACCCTCAAGGTATAAATATGCCTTCACTTGCTCTGGCAAACACACAGTGGTTTGGAGCAGTTCGACTATCTACTTGCCCGACGCAGCTCGCTACAGCAGGTGCCGAATTAAGCCTCCAGCTGACGCACTGAGAGAGTCGCTGTCTTTTCTCTTGCCAAGAAATCCAGCTCCAGTGTTTCCAAGCTCCCCTTGCGGGGTGTTGGGAAATTGAGTCCCGAGACAGAGAGATACCAGACCTCCTTCATTCTAAACCAAGGTATGGAGCTGATTAGACCCTAAGAGAAATCTTGGATAGATTCTTGGCAAAGAATACTAAACTTATGCTACACCTCACTTACTTCTTCCCTCGTACTAGACTTAGGTTAGGTACATTGGAGTAGGCGTATTTTAGAAGCACCAGTTGAGTACTTTTAGTCTTTATTTATGTATGTATTTTATGGCTTAGAAACCATACCATGCTTTTACAGTATTATTTTATAATACTCTTCTTGCTGTAAGTTCAATACCTTGCAGCCAGTATTATGATTGTAGCAGTTAATTTATTCTGCATGAGAAAGAAGACTGTTCAATAAATACTTTTATTGAAAACACCCGTCTCTCTGTTTCTCTGCACCTCTGATGAAACGAAGCATGCACGATTGACCGAGTGAAATATCTATCTATTGTTTCCACGACTCTGAAGATACGTTTTATCTTGGGGAAACAAAGTTGTCATGTTTATGCGGTTGTCAGAAACTAATCCCTTCTTGTTTATTTGAGAAAGTTTCTAGTGACCTCGGAGCTATCTGGCACTCACAATTAAGTCTAATATATTCGATAGCGACCTAGTCAACCTACGTCACATCTATAGGATATATTATTCCAATGCGCAGAGCCTATTGGGAATATAGGAACTACACTAAAATGCACACAAATATGTGCAAAAGGTCACAGCTGAAAATATTATTTATGAGGAAAATGTAAGAAATAAACTGCTTCGCTACATGGGCCTAACATGAGAATATAACACCTCCTGCACCTCTGGGTAGCATTCGGAACAGTCTTGCATCTCATCCTCATCAGCTGTCTACATGAGATCAGCACCAAAGGGTCGACTCTGTTGGATCTGCTCCTTTCTGACAGATAGAACGCAAGCTGTCAACCTTGCACCGTATTCCTATGAAGCCTGCAAACTCATCTGCGGAGTGCCTTAAGGTTCATCCCTCAGCCCGAACATTTTCAACACATTTATGATCCCTCTGGCCAGCATCATACTACATGCAATATGAAAATCCTCTCTTACACAGTGACTCGCAACTTATACTCTACCTCTTGAACAAGCCCCCTGACACAAGGACCAAGTTCCCAGCCTGCATGACCTATGTCGCTAACTGGATGAAGTCCACCTGTCTCAAGCGTTAAAGCCACAAGACAGAAGTTGTGATTTTCAACAAGAACACCGGACCATGAAACTCTACCTGGTGCCCGGCTGACATTGCATCCACACCCATTTCCATCACCCACTCCAGGAACCTCAAGCCAACACTGTCACAGTAACCTGCATCCACACCCTGAAGATACTGAGGAAAGTCTTCAAATGGCTCCCAAGCAACACCTGAAAAACCATCACCCACACCTTTGTCATCAGCAAGCTGGACTATGGGAACACCGTCTATGGAGGAATCACCAAGCAACTCACCAGAAGACTACAAACCATCCAGAACCATCCTCAATTTGCCACGCAGAACACATATCACACCACAATTCATAGAACTTCACTAGCTCCCTCTACATAAACGCTCACAGTTCAAACTCACCACTCATACATTTAAGGCAATACGCAACACAGGCCCCACATACCTGAACAATCGCATCTCCTTCTACCAACCCCCTACTCACACACATACCGTGAATATGTGGAAACAAATCCAGAGGCTGGGCCTTCTTGTACATCGCTTCTAAAATGTGGAACAACCTCCAAATACACATCAGAGTCTCCACTTCTTTTCTTGAGTTCCGCAAGAAGCTGAAGACTCGGCTTTTCAAATAACCTCCCAACGTAGGCTAGGCTACACACACACCTGCCTAACGCCATGATAGCTTTGTGGGTGATAGCGTGTGCTACAAATACACATAAGAGATAGAATTTGTGCATGAATTTGTTTCCATGCACTAGCACATAAAAGCATAAAGTATGTGAAATAATGATTTTTTTTCAGCAAATCTCGTAATCAAGAAACAATTGTCCACGAGACAATTTCCTAACAACCCTGTACTCTATGCCCAAAAGTTTTCCGCAAAATTTGCAGCATTTTAAAATTTTCACTGAGGTAATAACAAGTGTGCACTGGCACAATAAAGCCAAATCTATTGCTTGTTGGGTTTGGTATGTAGCTGACGTGATTTGAATAATCGCTTGTTTCGTTTATGCCATGAATTACTGGAATCCGATGAGGATATCCTGTTTTTTTAATTGTGCTATTCATGACGTGAAGTGAAATCTTTGTTTCTTTTGTTTTAATGAGTTTTTATCTTGGCGACCAGCGCAATTAATTTTATTTTTTACAGTGTATTTGAAACAAGAAAGCATGTCTGTGCGATTTCAGGATTTTTGTTAATTTGCTCTCTAGATTGAGGGAAAGAGACAATTAATTGTAGTCAAAAGATTTTCGACATTTTAGACCAACTGATCATATTCAGAATTATAAACAGGCATGTAGCTTTTTACTCCATCACCATGGTAATTGCTCCAGTCACTCACCAACAGAAAATGCAATTGATTTAGTCATTCCAATTTTTTTATGCAGATGCTGTCTTCTCCTTATCTAGACTGGCTAATAGAATAACGCTTTAAGCAACAAAGAAGCCCAGATGTACTATGGTGGTTAAACCAACATTATCTAAATGTATATTTGCTTTAGGAGATAAAGATACCAACAACATGATAGACATTAATTAATTTCTGTTTGGAAAATATGGGACTTTATTGAAATTACAGAATTGGCAAGTGATGTTGTCATCTTTTTGCTTGTCTTGATCTATGCTCCTCAAAGGCTTCTTTGAAAGGTTGGTTGGGAAAGAAAAGGGAAGGAAGAGTCGAGACAAAGGCAGGCAACAGAAGAGAGGGAGTGAAAGTTGGTTACTTGCTTAATATTTATACAGCCCTCGGCCTCCAGCAAAAGTACTAAGCCGAACAAGATTGCAGGATAAGACATTAAAAGGAGTAGGAACTATTTGATGTCTTTAAGGCTAGTTCAAAGGACTACTTGTGAGATGTCCCACTTTAAGATGAAGGCATCTGTATGAGTCTCTGGTAGGGAATAAGTGGCAGGTTAGTCCTACCACTATCTCACACCTACATTTTTAGAGAAGGTATTGGCCTCTCAATTGCACCACCATAGAGTTGTTGAAGGCACAATGAAGCAAGAATGCAGGCACAGATGACCTACACTGGCTTCTCTGATGTGATCCCAAGACCGGAAGAGAAGATGGATCTCTCTCTTTAGTTGGAATTTGGAGGTGCGGAAGTGGCTCATGTGGGACCGGCCTCAGAGTATGTGGTTTGTAGGTGGTGATGGCCAAGATACTTGAATTTATCAATAAACTGGTGGCGACAAAGCTCCGATGGTGACTTATGCTACTGCATAATGTGAAGCTTAAACCTCTGGAGTGGAAAAATAGTCGGAAGCCAACTGGAAAGCGATTGTGGGCTGAGAATGCCTTGTTTTGTGCTTCCCGCCTCACCAATCCCCTGAAGTACAGTTTTCTCACAAAGTTTCCTAGGCTCACACTCTTGCTGAATCTCTTCACAGACAATCAGCAAAGCCCTTTGTTAGGACTTGGTCCTCAATTATGTGTGAGAAGTCATTTGAGCTGGAAACGTACAGTCACCAGGACTGGGGGTCGTGGGACACGGAGAGACAAATGTGCACTGTAGCAAGAAGTAAGTAAAGAAATAAACCCATAAGAAAATGTTCTAGTTTTATATGCGTTCCAAAACAAAGTGTAAAGGGAACCGTCATGATACCAGAAAAACAAGTGGTCACACAGCAGTGATTACTTGCTGCAAGGTACAGTACAACACAGTCAAGGAAAATAACAAGCATATTCAATGCACATTATACGGCACACATTGTGTGCTCGTCTGGTTATGGGTGATGTTGTTCTTTTCCCTTCATTATCCCCAAATGACTATCAGTCATTAATTCAAAAAGGAGGGAGGGGGGCACACACTGATAACAGCAGTAAGTTTATGTTCCATCACTAGGCATTGTTAGTCCTTTGCTTTTCCCTCTGTTTCCATAGATTAGGATACCTCCACCAATACACAGACACGCTGGGACACAACGAGATGGGGTACTTTCCACGTTGGTACATTCATTGGGCTGATGTGGGGAGGATGCTATCCTTTGAGTGACTAAGGGTTTTTGTCCTAATAAAATAACAATTCCTTCATATTTGCAAAGATGGGAATATTCACTTTCATACTTTCATACTTTATACCTGGAGTGTCTGTTATTATATAAGTATTCACTTGCTACATTGGCTGGTAAAGCAATAATGCTGTTTCCTCCCAAAAGAGCCCCCAGATGTTGCTCTTTCTCCCAGTCCATCTTGTTCTAGGGTGAGCAATAAACCATAATAATCAACACATTTGGTTTCTAAACTTAATTAAAATGGTATCCGTTTCTTCTACATTTCCGCCTTCTGTGAAATGTCTTTCTATCATAAAGAGATAATTCCTCATGCTAGGGAGCTAGCATGTTCAATGGCAGACAAAATGGAGAAGTGTGGCTCAATGATTAGAGCGGCAGACCTTGATGCAGAGGTCTAGCCCGGGACCAGGGTTCAATTCCCCGCCTCGGCGGGTCTTGGGCTCAAAATTCCACGGGCCTGATAATTCTCGCCTCGGTGCCTATTCCAATCATGGAGTCCCACTCTGCAACTCTGGGCAATAGCTTGCTTAAACTCCACAACGGCCCCCACAACGCTAAGGATGCCTGGCCTTCACCTTGGGGGTGCCCAGGAGTGGACGTCTCACAGGGAAAGCCAGGATGGGTTCCACAGCGGTATTCGTACAAGCGCCTTGAGACCCTTGCGGGTGAGTAGTGCGCTATACAAGTATCAATTTACAATTTACATTACATTACACTGACTTCCAGAAGCTGTGAAAGTACCGAAGAGCATCTTCTGGAATTCACACAAAAATAAGCACCGAAAATAGGAATCAAAATGTAAAATTAATTAAGCACCCCTCCAGCACTAGGCCTCAGATACAGTCGTGGTGTGAGCAGTCTTTATTTACTGTAGGGGAAATTGAGGAGGGAGGTTACTGTGGTGAGGGTTTCAAATGCCAATCCAAACACTGGACACACCTGCTCAAAGAAACATTACAGAGGAGGAATCACTGTAAACATTCAAGATTATTGCATAATGCTAATTAACTTCCCAAAGAAATAGCTTGACTGCTTATGGATTTAAATGACCAAGGCAGGCGCTGTGTTTCTAAGCAGATAGTTTGAGATAATCTTGTCAACACTTTCCCCCAATCAATGACATGAAGATTTATCGAAATCTCCTTAAGCAGGGAGGAAATTATTTTGATGATAAAATCTTTTAATCCTAATAAAGCTGTGAGACCAAAAGGTTTTCCTTCTAGCTTCTGAAGATTTCAACAACCTCTACTGGAACTGCACTACATTTATGTATTTGTTTTTTTTTTTGTAAAAAGAGCACTATTGCTCTGAGTTATCATGGAACTAGAAAACCAACAACTTTGGCATGGGGAAAAAACCAAAATGAGATAGGAAATCAGAAGCAAGACAGAAAAAATCAGCAGAACAAGAGATCTGTTTCACATCAATAGTGATTGGTTGTGAGGCAGAATGGTAGCTGGTTCCGGAGGTATGTATGACGTTACAACGCAAACAATTACAACACATACTTTTACAATGTATTTTTTACAATGCCACTTCCATTACAATGAATGCTATTACCATGCAAGCCATTACAGCGCGTGGACCATTGCATAGTAATTTACTATTTTAGCACTGCTGGGTACTTACCTCAGGGAAGGTACTGATCAGCGTTGTAATGGCATGCGTTGTAATAGCATGCATTGTAATGGAACCTGCGTTGTATTGACTACATTGTAAAGGCATTGTGTTGTAATGGCTGCATTGTAAGGGATGTTTCCCGTTCCAGACAGGGCCAGCACACAAAAAATGCTTAGCCCCACAAGTAGCTCTTTTGACACATGGGAGCTGTAGCTGGGCCTGCATGATGGAGCATTGAAGTCTGAATGGTGAATTCACCACCAGAAGGTCTGGAAAAAAATTATTTAGTTTTATAATAGGCTCTTTGAATGAGGCATAAAATATTGGCTTGAGAAACACGTGACTAACTTTCAGAGACAACCAGCCTGATCCGCTGCAATCTTTGAAGCATATCCTCTGGCAAGCCAAAGTTGGCCAGTTTAAGATTCCGTAACAGTCTGTTCCGCTTTTATATTGCCCAAAGAAAGAGCAATTCCAAGCAATATATGTGAATATATGTTTTTTTATGTTTTATTTATATATTTATTTGAAAAGTTTTATATAACTCTGGCTAGACCCGAAGGTATCAGAACGCTTTACATGAGGAATATCGTTACAAACGGAACAGCGTTGCATAGTTACATGAGTTGCTCGAGAAAAACATAGGATAGCGAAAAACAGTGTTACATGAATATATCAGTTAATAAATCAAATGTTTGATAACATAGCAAACGAATCATAGGGGCATAGATGGTAGAGGGGGGAAAAGAACCAGAATGATTGAATACAGGTCAAATCTAGGAGACCGGATATGGGAGATAGCACTTCGGGGGAACCATAAAGTCAGATGAGCGAGACGAAACTCAGCGAGGGTCCAAGGATCCAAAAACAATCAGTGCCAGACTTCTTCACTGAGACGGTTTGCATATTAGAAATGGAAGGGGAGTGAAGGGGGAGTGATAGGGTGCTTTGCTGGCCAAACAAGAAGAGGGGGTTGTAGCAGACTCAAGCGGGGTCGACATAGGGCAATGGTAATTTCGGCTGCACAAGTAAATGAAAGCGGCAAGGAATCATTCAGGGGGACTGCCGAAAACCGCAAGATGGCGACACAGGGCAATGGTCATTTTGGATGCACAAGTCAATGAAAGCGGCAGAGAGTCACTCGGGGGACTGGCAAAAAACCACAAGATGGCGGATCCAGGACAAAGGATCCCGATAACTTCATAAACAAAATGGTGGGATGGCGGGAAAACTCAAAGTCCGAGCGAAAAGCAAAACAATTGAAATCAACCTCAGAAAATGGGCTGAATGGATGCCAAACAATGGTGATTAAGTGTTTCAGTTATTATTCTAGTCAGGAGGGCAGCGGTGACCAAGAGGGCGAACTTACCGCGGCTCGAAAAATAAAAACAGGCTTGGGTGCAATAGATCATAGAACTGTGGAACTCTCTTCGCTGCACTCGTGCTAGGGGAAACAAAAACTCACTTGTCCCAGTTAATTAATCCGGAAAGAGAAGCAGGGAGGTCTGGCCACAGCAGTTTGAACCCAGGAAAAGGCAGGAGGTGGCTGTGAAAGGTATTAAGTGTCTCTTTAAAAGGGTCCAAAATAGAAGGAAAATCACAAAATGAGAAAGCAGTTAGTTGGCAGTCTTATGAATCTTTATTGCAGAAGTTTAGGAATTATTAGAATGACAACCTCCAAGCTGCTCCTGCAGAAATAGGAAGGAAAAAAGAAATAGGCCAACCACCATTAGAAAAATGCAGTAGAAGTTCCATTCACAAGAACCAAATATTAGAGACAAAGATGGAAGTAAGGAAAACAACAATATGAAAAATATGGAAAAAAATGCGTTGCAATGCATACTTCATTTTGAACTGTGTACTTACATGATCTAACAGGAGTTGACATCACAGGCAAACAATTGACTTCATCTTGATGAGGGATGCTCAGACAACATCATATGGGCTGATCAATATTTTGGGAGGATGTGGTTATAAGGCTTGAGATGCACTAATTCTGGAACCCATGGCATATGCTTGGGAAGCTAAGAAAAAATCTAGGTTTGACATCTTTCTCCCAGAACTGCACTCAATTAACCTGCTTCCACCATTCACTTCCTGACCCCCAAAATGTTTCTGGAACACCCCTGTGAGTGGCTGAAAACATGGAGTCACCAGGGTAGAGCTGACGACGTGGTGACTCAACCACAAACTGCGTGGGCCTCTTAGAACACAAAACCTGTGATGCAATCTGTGCATCTTGAAAGTTCTCAACTTCGTTCACAGCACAGATGTAATAAAGGTTCATAGCACTCCACAGTGGAGGATGGAGAAAATGCAAGTTCCAATCATCTTGGCCATTTGACCAGTAAATCAGGCCATATCTCCTGCTGCAGAAGGAAATCTCTCGACCAATGATTAGGATCTCGGTCTTCTCAACGCTCATTTTGGCAAAGTCCAACCTTAAATAGTGGTCAGACAAGCTGCCAGAGGTTGCTGAAATTAGAGGAGTCGGTGTCAGCAACAGATGAGTGTACTCAGTGTAAGATAACATGATAAATATTTAAAGAAAGGGGTAGTTTAATCCCTCTATCGATGATTACATGATTTCAGTTATTCCCAAGCCTGAGAAACCCCACACTTTTAATTCCCATCTAAATAGACAGGAAACTCTAGATTGGGTGAACCATCTGCTCTAGGCTTGCTTAAGTAGTGCTGCTGCCTCAACTGCATAATGACTGGCCCACAGACCTTTAAAGAAAGCCGTTCACAAATACCCTTTGCCAGTTCCCTCATTTCTTTTTAATCCGAGTTGCGATGAACTGAGGGGACTGCCTATGTGTACACCTGACAGGGTCACTTTCAGAGTTCTATGGGCCAGCCATGGAGATGCACCTGCATTACCTTGGACAATTGGCAAAGATGGTACACCCAGTCAATAACTCAGGTTCGAGGCCTTTAATTACCACTATAGCCCTCAGTAGCGGGTGAAACCAGTATAACAGCAAACAAAAGCAGCTTTGAAAATCACCAACATTATGAGAGAAAGCTTCAAGTCATTGCTCGCTTCTATTAAATAACGTTCAAGTTTCTCTTGTGCAATTATTGAAAGATACACTTGTACTTATTTTTTTAAGGTGGTGTGAATTCATTTGTTTAGCAGTCTCTCGTTATTTCTTATGGGCTTGAATACACAATTTTGATGATCATAAATATTCCCATCCCAATTTTTCTTAAACCCTCCTTTATATAGTAGCCATGGTAACTTGAGCCACTGCTTGGGACTAGCCTTAATTATCTCCGGCTGAGTAACAGCTCAAGACATGGAGCACACAACACAACTATCCAAGTAATGCCCAGCTCTTGATATACTATTTCATTAGAACACCAAAAGACGCTTGATTTACCTCTTAAGCTTTTAGGGTAGGGATTATGTTTTTGATGCTTGTTTCTAAGTTGAGGTATTCATCTGTAACTACACTGAGGATGTTATTTTGCTTATTATATTATCCATGAAAGCAACCTTTTCTGGGTGATTGTATGTTGAGACCTGACAGCATCTTGGTCTACTATAGCCTGTGATCACCGTCAGTACTTGGGAATTAGGATTCACCTTCCAATGATATGTCTCTTATAAGATAACCAGGTACCTTTCTCTTACTTGTCTATTAGATGGTAGCATTGGATTTTGACCTAAATCTTACAATGTTTGATTCTCCAGCAACCAAGGTTGGTGTTCACTATTCTTGTACCCCTGTAACTTTCATAATCCATGCATATTCTTTATTAAGTATGAAATAACCAATCATACCGCTGGACCCATTTAAGGTAGCATTTCTTAGAAAGTTAACCATTATGAAGTAGTTATTAAAAATGTAATTATTATGTTTACTATTAATACTAAAACGTTCTGACAATATTATGCTTAACAAACAATATCCACTAAAAATTGAAAAGTCAATCCAATTATCATTTTTTGTAAATTACATACATTAAACAATTTCTCATACAAAATACCACAAAATAAATCATTTGTAAAAATCCAAATAATAATTTGGATATAAAAATACTTGAAATGTATTTAAATATTAGCATAAATGTTTGAAAATATGTTCAAAAAAATATTAAGATATACAATTAATTACCAACAATTTTTTAATGCAGATTAAAATACATTTTAAAATATTCCATTAAAAATCAAGAAAAAATCAACAAATATAAATAAACATAAAAAATATGCAAACAGCCAAGTGAAACAAAAATATACACATAACATTAAAATATCAACTAAATAAATTAATAAACAAACTAGGAGAGAGTTCGTTTATTAGTCTATTAAAACCATAAACAAAATCACACAGTTCATAATGTTTAAAATTACATACAAAATTAATTAACAGGAGATTTATCATACAACTAATAGGGCCGCTGGACATCAAGTCACAAGCCCTTCGCTTGCTTTAACTTTCTTTCCTAGGTATTTTAGTCGAGATGCCAAATATAAAACGACATTGGATAAAGAGGCTAAACAGGGATTGATCTTTTCCATGATATCTAAAAATGCACGATTGCCAAACAGACGGCTCGGGTTCCCTTAAGTGTATTGATATATGTAATTAAGGTGCATATGAGCAGGACCGAGGCGGGTATGCATACAGTGCGGGCTGGGCTATGAATCCCGCTATAAAAGTGCTGATTTGCAAAACTTTACATCATTAAAAATACCAGAACAGACAAAGTATTTATCTGCGCAAGGCGGGATAGGGAGCAGCTGATTATTGCAATCCCATAGCAGCCCGATTATTTGTGCAGTTTAAGTTTGCCTAAAAGGTTTCTGATTTATTGCATTTTAAAATTGGATTCGGGAGCCCTCTCCAGATTACTGATTGTGCAACCTGTTCGCTGATCATCCTTTAAAAAATATTCTAATAAACAATCGAAAAATACAAATATTTAAATATAAATAAAAGTCGACTTAAATATTTATACATTTTTGAAAATTACTTTAAAAAATTCAGTCTTCAACCAATAGATTTTTTAAAATCTTACCACCCGTTTCTCCTATAAACCCTACATCTGATAATACAAAATACAACTAAGATTCTCCATTTCCATGAAACACATACAATTATTTAAAATAAAATAAAAATATTACACATTTAATTATAATATTCTCAATCAGGTTCTTGTAGATTGCGCCTACTCACCCATTAGGGTATCAAGGCACTGTGGGGGGAGGTGGGGAATCTGCAGTTCAGTCGAAGAGCCAGGTCTTAAAGTCCTTCCAGAATCTAGGCAGTGACAGTGATTGGCTGAGATGTAGAGGCAGGAAGTTCCAGGCCTTCGCAGCGAGGTAGGAAAAGGCTCTTCCTCCAGCTGAGGTCTTGCTGATCCACGGGATGGTGGCCAGGGCCAATTGGGCAGAGCGGAGATGTCTGTTGGGTGTGTAGAAGGAGAGGCGGTAACTGAGGTACGCAGGTCCGGCGTTGTGGAGCGCTTTGAAGGGATGAGTGAGGAACTTGAAGGGAATTCTTTTCTTGATCGGGAGCCAGTGGAGGTCTCTCAGGTAACTGGTGATGTTGCTGGGGCGGGGGATGTTCACGATGAGTCTGGCAGGGGCGTTCTGGATGTTCTGCAGTTTGTTTAGGTGTAGAGGGTGTTGCAGTAGTCGAGTCTGCTGTTGACGAGCACATGGGTGACTGTTTTCCTGGACTCCGTGGGGATCCACTTGAAAATCTTCTGAAGCAGGTGGAGTATGTGGAAGCAGGAGGATGAGGCGGCATTGATTTGGTGGTTCATTGAGAGCGAGGAGTCCAGGATTATGCCGATTCTAATTAAAAAACATAAACTGCAAAAAATAAACAATGCAACCCAAAACATATTACACAAAAAAATAAACATTTTTAAAAAACTTGCAAAAATATTTTCAAATACAAAATTAAAAACAACACTAAAAAAAATATAATTTTCTGCAATAGTCAATGGTATTGCCCACATAAAAATATTCCTGTGATCATATCAAAATATTAAAAACTTGATATTTTGTTCAAACAGCTTTGTTTTCATTTCTCTGAATCACCTACACCCAGGCCAACTTTTGTCTATTCATGGGAATTAGTCCTTATTGTGTACAAAGCTTAATTTAATTACTTATTATAATAAGCCTACTGTATTATTGGAGCGTTGTCCTGGGAAACCAAGCAGGATTTTTTTAGTATCAGTTTGTGACACCAATGTTCCAACACATTTGGTTAATCTCTACAATTAACAGTTTATAAACTGACAGTACATTATGTGGCTAGAAATGCCAGGATACCTTCAGTACAGGGACTAAGCCTCAGTGACCATTGCCCAGAGGAGCCCTCAGATGTATCAAAACCCCTGGATCGATTTTGCTATCTGGATTTTTTTTGCAGCACCATCTTGGACAATTGGGAAACCTTTGAATGGTAGGATAAAAAACAGATCTTTGGGGCAGGGAAAATGTATTGAGTGTGTCCAAGCACAAGAAGATCTAAGCTGACATCTGTGTTTGACTAGAGACTTTGGTGGTCATAAAAGTATCTTGTTTATTGAGATGTCAGCACTGATGTGTACCTGCCCACTCACTGGTCTGGGCTCTTAAGACCATCATTATTGTGACATCTCAAGGGTGAAAGACTGTATTTATTTTTTTTTTTAAACCTTTATTGTTCATTTCAGCAACAGTACATGCGTGGACCTACAACCACAGGGACCTGCCGTCACTAAAATTAAACAGAAACTTGGTATTGTAACAAAAAAACACAGCTCTTCAGCCGACAACCCAGGGGTCCGGCAGTGATTCAGCGTACAGTTCGTACGAATCATAGGATACTTGCACAGGATGAAGTTAAGGTTTTACATTTTTGGTATACATAAATCAAATTATAAACAAAAATTAACGAGGCAAAATATGCTATGTCAGTAGGTGTCTGCTCCAGGGGGGAAGAAACCCCGCCGTGAAACAATGTGCGCTTCAATAATAAAAGAAAAAGTGAGGGGGGGGGCAGGGAGAGAGTAGACCACAGTGTCAACAAGGATCCAAGCAGTACAAGGAATGTTCGGCTATGGGGACTGCGACATTTCCGGAGTATCTACAAAAGAAGTACACACCTCCCCCCGGTATGAATTCCATTGGTCCCATATTTTACCCCATTTCCTTGGTCTGCCACGAGCAACATACACCGTTTTTTCCCTGAACATGCACCAGTCCATGTTTTCTTTCCACGCTGAGACCGTAGGTGCTCTTTGGGACCCCCACAATTGTGCTATGTCTCTTTTAGCTACCATATTCCCTAGGGTAGCCCATTGAGTCTGTGCCACATTATAATCATTCGGTTCCCATACGTTCAGCAGACAGCATCGGGCTTCAGGTAACAACGAAACTCCCGTAACCTCTTCCATAACTGCATGCACAAGGTTCCAGAACACAACCACCTCTGGGCATTCCCATATGATGTGGAGGAAAGTACCCATCAAACCACATCCACGCTTACACAATCCATCCACTGAATAACCCATAGGGAGCAGACGGGGACCCGTTATATAAATACGGTGTAGGATCTTTAATTGCACCAACCGGAGATGGGCCGGGATCACAACCTCTTTAGGAGAGGATATCGCAGCCTGACAATCATCATCCAATTCCAGTCCATCGCTGGTCCAAGCCTCCTGGAGCTGCAGAAGTAAATCCGTTCAGTCGTTAATTCGTTTTTTGTATATCAAAGAAATAGTGCTGTCCGGATCATGTCCGTCTAGCACTCTATCTTCGAGAAGAGAGGATTCCGGAATCGTGGCTCCGGCCGGGAAAACCGAACTAAGCGCATGGTGGATCTGCATATAGCGAAAATGCTCCCTATCACTAAGCGCATATTCCAACTGCAGCGCCTCAAAGGTCTTAATCCTGTCTTTGATCCAAAGATCTCCGACCCTACTGATACCTATGAGATCTCACTTCTCGCAGCCCTTCGTTTTCCACAAGCTACCCAATCTTTCAGCGACGTAAAGCGGGGTCGCTCGAGTCAATATATCCAACAACCCCATTGCTGCGTTCGCAGTATGCCACACTCGCACCGCAATCCTAGTGGGCCCTAGTAGCTTCCTGCCGACCGATTTAGAGTACAACACCCTGTTGTCGTTTCCATCCGGTAACTGCCATTTATCCATTTCAAACGCGGGATTTGGCATAGGGCCATACGTGGCATGATTGATTGCGCACAATTGAGATGCCCAGTCATAGCGCTTGATGTCCGGTAACGCGATGCTCCCATCATACCAGGGCAATGTCAATTTCGCCAGGGCAATACGAGGACGCCCGCCCCATATCTACCGCCTCTGCAAGCTCTCAACCTCGCGGAAAAACCTTGCAGGCACGAGATCAAGCTTGATTTGAAGGGCATATAGAAATCAAGGTAGAGACATCATCTTAAAAAGGGCCGCCCTCCCGACAGTGACAACGGCCAGCCACACCAGGCTGCTACGTCGGATTTAAGCCGCAGCAGCGGGGGAAGCAAGTTACGTTCATATCGGACCGTGGGGTCAAGTGATATGAAAATCCCCAAATATTTAAAACCAATCTGTGATACCTGTATCGGGCAAACACTCGGCAGAGTGGGTACATCACCAGTGAGGACACACACAGGACTTAGCCCAATTGATTACTAGACCAGAGTTCCTCCCGAAGGAAATAAGCACGTCAAACAATACTATTAGTGACTTCCGGGGGGATGTGAGGTATAGCAGAATATCATCTGCCTATAGCGATATGCGGTCTTCAAAGTCAGGGGTCCACCTAATACCATTAGGCGATGGCTCCCACCTCAACCAGGCGGCTAGGGGTTCCAAAGCGAGGGCGAAGAGCAAAGGAGACAACGGGCACCCCTGCCGCGTGCCCCTCCCGACAACAAAGGACTCCGAGACCCTACCATTTACCACAACGTGGGCCAGTGGTTTCTCATAAAGAAGTTTAACCCAACCAACAAACCCTGGGCCAAAACCGAACTTTGCGAGAGCAGCCCACAAATATGGCCATTCCACTGTGTCAAAGGCCATCGTGGCATCCAAGGAGACCAAGATGGCCGGTCCTCGCCAGGATACCATGAATACGACGCAGGTTCAGTGTGGTATTTCAGTGTGGAATAAACCCAGACTGATCCGGGTGTATCAAGTCGCCGATCACCTTTATTAGCCGGTTTGCCAGCAGTTTTGCCAAAATTTTAGGTTCTGCATTTAAAAGTGATATCTGTCTGTACATTGGTCCCGGGGTTTCCCTTCTTTATGGATCACAACAATGGATGCAAGTCTCTGATCACGGGGAAGGAACCCAACATCTTGCGACTCCAGAAACATCTCACGGAGATATGGTGCCATCTTGTCTGGACGTAGCTTGTAGAGCTCAATGGGGATACCATTCGGGCCCATAACTTTTCCAGAGCGGATGGAGCGGATAGCGAGCGCTACTTCATCGTCGGAAAATTCCGCATCCATCAGCTCCCTGTCAGAATCAGATAAACTAGGCAGCGCGATATAGCTCTCAGCAACAAATGCGAATCCTCCTCCGGTCTGTCTGAGACTGGCGCATACACCTTTTGAAAGAGGTGTGCGAAACTTTCCACTATCTCCACAGGGTCCACAACTGGCACTCCATCCGCTCTCTCAATCACAAGCACCACACAATTCAATCTTTCCTTTCTATCCAACCAAGCAATCAGCTTCCCCGCTTTATCTCCAACATCATACAATCGTCCCTGCTGCTCACGACTCATGGCTTTAGCCGCATCAGTCACCAAGGCTCTGTAGTCAAGCTGTTTGAGGTTGCGAGCGTGCAGCTTATCATGTGTGACACCAGATTCCAACTCTCCTCCTAATGCCGTGATTTCAGCCTCCAGCCGTACTACCTCCTCATTCTTTCTTTTCTTTGCACAAGCAATCAACGACAGAGCTTGACCACAGATTACCGTCTTGAAGGCTTTCCACAGTGAGATAGAGGAGGATACCGACCCCACATTTTCAGTGAAATACTGATCTATAGACTTGACCAAGCCCGCCCAGGTCTTAGGGTTACGAAGATGCCAGGGATTAATCGGAGCCACTCGACCTTCTGCCCACAGCTGTATATCAATAGAGAGCCACAGTGGGGAGTGGTCCGAGATACCCCTTGCCAAGTGTCTAATCTCCCTCACCGAGACGGTCTGCGCTGCCGGCATAAGGACATAATCAAGCCTAGCAAGGCTACAGTGTGCACAAGAGTGAAAAGTGTATTGTGCCAGCCCAGGGTGCATCAGTCTCAAGCAATCCTCCAGACCCAGTGTCTCCAAGAAGTTACCCAACCAAGACTGTGATCTCACAAAATCCCTAGAAGGGCTGCGGTCCTCCCTACCACAGACAACAGAGTTGAAATCTCCACCTATAACTAAAATGCCCTCGGGGAGTCCCAACACTATTCTCCCCAAATCAGCAAAAGTTATTGTTTGCAAGCCTGGTGGAACATACACAGAGAGTATGGAAATCGTCTTCCCCTTCCACCTGCCCGTGATGACGGCATAGCGTCCCCTGTCATCCAGAATCGTATCATCTAATTCCAAGGGGAGGGAACTCCTGACTAGGATACCCGCCCCCCTAGATCCAGTAGTGAATCCTGAATGTGCAACTAAACGATAACCTCGCAGATTCATTGCATGGCACGTGTTCCCTATCAAGTGCGTTTCCTGCAGTAATACTACATCAGGGGAAAGACGTTTCAAAAACTGTAATACTACCCCTCGTTTTATCCTGTCCCCCAAACCGTTAACATTCCAACTCAGTACCCTCAACTCCCTACCCCCATCCCAGAAATGAGGGCAGGCTCCACCCCACAGCGAACAGGTCACCAAAATCAGAATATACAACAATGTATTGCCTCTAAACAAAAAGGAATCAAACAAAGTCCCCCCCCCCACCCCCAAGGAAACCCCCTGAACACACCCCTCCACCCTGCACCCCTGCGTTAGACTAAATAGCCACCCCAACTTGCAGTGTGCCTGTCGCCCTGACATAAAAACTAATCTACAAGAAGAAACGAACTCCGGAAGGAGGGAGAGTCCCGTCTCCCCCAACGCTTCTGGGTATATACAGTTGTATGTACAAACACAAAAGTCATCAAACCACTGCTGTGAAGTCTGTATACTGCTCGGGCCGATCACCACTCCTCACTCTTGCTCCAGCGGGCAACCTTCTGCGCCCCCCAAGTGATCCGGCCGGTCTCGATGCGTCGGAAGAGTGTCTAGCCAGTCACTAACGTTCTCAGGCCGATCAAAGAAGAACGTCCGTTCGTTGTATTCAACACGAAGTCGAGCAGGAAAAAGCATTTCATACTTCAATCCCATGTCTCTCAATCTCCGTTTCACCCCCAAGAATCCCATCCTCTGCTTCTGTACGGATTGAGTGAAGTCAGGGTAGAAGCTGACCGTCGCATTCTCAAATTTCGTGGGGCCATTGGCCCGCGACGCCTGCAGGATAGCGTCTCTATCTCTAAAATTAAAGATTCTGGCTATTATGGGCCGTGGAGAAGCGCCTGGTTTATGCTTCTACCCGGAACTCTGTGCGCATGTTCAACAGCAAAAAAGTTACTGAGGCCCTTGGGGGCCAGGTGATTCAGGATTTGGTCCTCCACGAGGAGATCCGTGGTCAACTCGGTGGACTTCTCCGGAACTCCGATGATACGAACATTATTGCGCCTTGTTTGACTTTCGAAATCTTCCAGCCGATGGGAAAATAGGTCGTTGGAGGACCGTAGATTGCGAACCTCTGCTTGTCGGTCGCGAGGCTGGCGGTCTTTATATCTAGAGACTTGACCCGTTCATTGGTCTTCGCCAGATCAGTCCTGATCAGGTTAACGTCTATAGCCACAGTATCAAGCTTTAGTGCCAATGTCTCATATTGCTGGCCCATGGATGTCTTCATGCTCGCAATGGCACCCATGACGTCTCGCAAAGTCAATTCATCTGTTGCAGCGGAGCCATCTCCGGCCTCTTCCAGAGTTTTACCAGCACCACTGGGGGATCCTTTAGGCCGGGTGTAATGATCCATAATATTTGATTGGATGGTGCCCCCTCGGTGTGTGACTTTGGTCGTCCACTGTTCGCTGTCTGGCTTGCCCTCCATGTTGAGCGATGTGCCCCGAAGGGGCCTCTGAGACCTGGTAAGAATGGCTCCTCACAAGTCAATCTTGGGAGAGTCTTGATATGAGACGCAACAGGCGACCATATAATCCCAAGTTTAGTCCATGGGCCACCGAAGGTGAGTGGTGGCAGGTTTCGATAAGAAAAATCTAAAAACGAAACTGAAAGTACATCCAAGGGCACAAGTCAACTTCCACTGGCCGTTGTTGTTCAACTACCACCTGGGTATCACGGGGACTCAAGTCCCTGGCTGCTCCTCGGTGTAGGCCGTCAACATTCGGAGTGGAATAAATCTGGTTCCCGGCGTCCAAATCGAATCCTGAAAACAGCTTTTATGTCAGCAGGGTTATGTCCTTAATAACCCGTCTTCGTCATCAGGATTAGTGACAGGATATATGCGGAAGGCGGTGAGGGTCTCGGGAGCCCTGTGCTCACGCGACCATCTTGGATGCGCGCTACGCTCCTCCCCGACTGTATTTTTTTAAAGCAAGGGAAGGGGAAAGAAAAGCTCTCTTAAATAAAAGGAGTATCAACTCAACTGAAGATATTTTCTTCTGAATGTTAAGTAATATCTTGCCTTTGTTTACATCCTTGAAATAATCATAGCCAAATAATAGCAACTTATTTCAAGAGATCTGGGTTAAATCCATTGTTCTTTGGCTCACCATGCCACCCCAGTTTAGACCCAGCCATATGCAAATTAGTCTTGACTCTGCTCCTCATGGGAACAGTCTTGCCTGAATTGCCAAGCCAGGTCCACCCTGGACCAGAAACAAGCATTCTGTGACCCATTTTGCAGTATTCCCCTCATCAGCCAGGCTAGTTTGAATCCAATGGCACAGTGTTATGTTATGTTATGTTATTCTGCTTAGACATTTAATAATACTCTTTCAATATTGTAGCTTTCTAATTGGGTGATATAATACCCCTGCTTTCCAGACCATGGGGAGAGCCCTACAGCATGTGTAAAGCTATCAATGAAACTGCTGTCAGGAACAATGAGTAGCACTCATGGCTACTGTTTTCCTCTTTTCAGTGCTAACCCGGCATTAAGTTTTGGTGCGGACATAACCTGGCATTAAGTTTTGGTGCGGACAAACGCCGCACGTGTGGTGGCATACCACATAAGGGTGAGTGCAGATTTATGCCCCCCTCTTTATGAATTCCTATTTTGACATGTTTTAGAGATAATTAGCCCATATTTCCGTTTATTGTTACAGGTGCCCACTTACATTGGGGTCCTTTTAACCTACGTGCACATTGAGTTATCGTTTGTCCTTCCTCATCTCGTTCTGATGAAGACCCTGTTCTGAGGAATTCAATTACCCGGTCTCTTTGTGGGTCGAAACGTCGACATTCTCCTTTGGAGCCTGCACCTGTTATCTCCTGCCCCTTCCCCCCTCCTAATCCCCTTGCTAGCAGTGCAAATCAAGGAATACGGAGGATTTTAAAACCACAAGCCAGTGAAAAAGAGTTACATTTTTTGTGAGCTTCTATAGTCAGGGCAGGCTCATTCTTGTATATAAATCATTTTCACTTTGTTTCACTGATCTCTTTGATCAATCACTTGAGCACTTACTTTCACTCTTCTCTGTGCACTATATTGATATTAGAACCCCTTGGTTTTGTAAATAATTTTATAAATTTGCCTATCTTTTTCAAAATGTATATTAAATAAGAGAGTCCGGCTGGACTCGATTAAAACTTCAATGTTTCAGTGTTTCTTATGTATCATTTGATATTCTGGGCTAATATATCTATCATGTCGTGTTTTTTCTAACAACCGTAGTGATTCAATCTAAAGCAGACTGTGAAAAGAAATATTTAAGTTCTATAGGAATTGTGTTGTCTGCAGTAGTTCAGGCTCAACATTATGAGGGTTGTTACCACTGTCCTGAGACTGCTCTCGGTCAAATAAAACTTAATTTTTCTTATTATTCTTAGGACCAAAAAGCAAGCTGAGATCACCATGCTTTTTTGGTCTCCCATGGCAAGTTTATTGTCCACCAGTACCCCAATGTTTTTGGCTTTCCTTGTGGGTATGGGACAAGAACCAAGGTCCTCTGGCCACCATTCAGGTGTCCACACATGAGGATTATTCCCAAACTTTATGACCTCGGTCTTGCTGGAGTTCAGTTTTAAACAATTGGAGGATATCCAGCCCGAGATTGCACTCATACATTCTAGGAAACGCTCCCCTGTTTCCTTTTCACCTCCCTCAGTTAACGACAACACTATTTGCGTGTCATCAGCGTAGGAGGTGAGTTGGAAGACAAATGACCTCATAACTCCTGCCATGGGTGCCACACATATGTTAAAGAGCGTTGGGCTGAGTGATGACCCCGGTGGCACCCCACATGGAAGTGAAAACGGTTTGGATGTATTGCCATCCAATTCCATGGTTTGCGACCCGTCAAATTAAAATTATTGTAGGAGTTTCCAAGCTTGACCTTCAACCCCAGTGTCAAACAGTGATCCCAGAACCCGCGTATGGGCATACAGACAGAGGCGCAGTAGGTCTGTCCAGCTGCAAGTGAACAATGGACCATATTATGAGAATCCCTGATCCAGATAATAGTAGAAAAAATTTCTCAGATTCCAGACAGGCTTTAGAAAATAGTTGAATTTATGGGCACCGGGAACCTCGCAATTTTGACACCCCAACATTTACCTCAATCAGAACTCTCACAGTTCAATGAACTGAGACAATGTTGAAACTCAATTTCATGAGGCAATGTGTCCTCAAATTACAGCCCCTCCCCACACATCAAAATTCAAGAAAATACATTAAATTAAGTAAAAGAGCTCACTTAACAACTGTAGGCATGTCGGGAACTGCCTTTTTCGACTACTGCTGCTCGTGCTGCGACCCAGGAAAAGGGCTGCAGCACTAGCCACAGTAGGAAAAGGCAAGGTGTGCACATCCAGCACCAAGTGGCAGGCATCATGTGGTGTCTGGCACACGGTGCATGGATGTTTTAGTGCCCCCCTGGCCACTTAGCAGAGGTCCACCACAGGGGACGGGCCCTGCATGGGGCCCGAGAAGTCCCCTTCCGACAGCCTGTTCATGGCGGTGGAATTGCCATGAAAAAGCAGTCGGAAATGGACACCTTAATCCTGACGGCGGTGCCTGCGCAGGTACCGCCTCCATTCAGGATCACGATTCTGAGCACCGCTCCGTTTGGATTAGTAGATTCTGTCGAGGTGGCGGTCAGTCCCCCCACAGTCAAGGGTCTGGCTGCCTGCATTGTAAAGCGGCCCGATGGGGCTGTCTGTCGATAGGACCACCTCTGAATGAATGTCGGTAGCGGTCCAACCGGCATCGTTATGATACCCTGAGTTCTAGATCAGCCAAAAGTTAAAGATTTTATTACAAAATTCAAAAATAAGATGAAACAGAGTCAATTCCATAAAGACTCTCAATGAATAGGGCAATACAGAGAAGTGCCAAATCTAAAAATTAATCCAAGCCCCATGTCGGAAGCAAAATTAAGAGAGGACTGGTTAGCATTCCTAGCAGCAAAGACAGATCTCTCTCTCACCCCGAAAAAATTGAGGATTTTTATACATTATTTTTTAAGATTAAATTGACAAAAGTGCAGTATTACTCATCCTCTCCCTATCCAACGAGCCCAAAACCGCCAGACGCAACTTTCGAGAAGGCATGGAAGCCGCCGCCAAATGGATGAAAAACAGCTGCCTTCAACTAAACACCAACAAAACAGAAGTACTCATCATGGGCCCAAACCCAGACGCCTGGAGCGACACCTGGTGGCCCACCGCCCTCGGAAACCCGCCAACCCCCACAGACCACGCACGCAACCTGGGAATCATCCTGGACTCCGAGCTCAAAATGAACCGCCAGATCAACTCTGTCTCATCTTCCTGCTTCCACACCCTCCGCCTCCTTCATAAGACCTTCAAATGGATCCCCCTCGAACACCGAAAGACAGTCACTCACGCCCTGGTCACCAGCAGACTCGACTACGGCAACGCACTCTACGCCGTAATAAACAAAAACCTAATCTGCAAGCTACAGAACATCCAGAACGCCGCCGCAAGACTGGTCCTCAACCTGCCAAAACACTGCCACATCTCCCAGCACCTGCGCACACTCCACTGGCTCCCCGTCGAGGCGAGAATCACCTTTAAGATGCTCACCCACGCACACAAGGCCCTCCACGGCACCGGACCAGCATACCTGAACAGCCGACTCAAATTCCACACACCCCAAAGGACCCTACGATCAGCCCAGCTTTCCTACGCCGTGGTCCCCCGCACCAGAAAGACCAGATCGGGAGGCCGCTCCTTCTCCTCCTCGCGGACAAAGCATGGAACGCCCTTCCGCTCCACCTCAGACAGACAACATCGCTCCCCATCTTTGCAAGAAACCTCAAAACCTGGCTCTTCGACAGACCCCTCCTTGATGGAATGGAACCTGCACCCCCTAACCCCTAGCGCCTTGAGACCCTTACGGGAGAGTAGTCGCGCTTTAACAAACTCCTGATTGATTGATTGACTGTGGTGTGAGCCAAAGTATAATTTCTTTAGCAAACCAAAACACAACTAAATTTAACATTGTATTGCCTTAGCATCTACGCATTATCAAATAAAATATAGAATAATTATTCTGCCCATTCCATGCTAAAGTCATCTGAAGATGGTAGAACATAATAGTTACATGCATAACAGAAAATTATTATGACTGAATAGGGGTACAGTGAACTAGTAGAGCATTCTTGAAACAGAAAAAGTGTCATGACTGAGCTTGGGAAGATTAATTAAGAATGGTGGGAACAATAACAATGGAAATAAATTAATAAGAACAAATCTGCTTGACAGTGTGCTGCAGAACCTGAGGTTCCGTGACAATTGTAAGTGGTGTTTTCGACTCGCACGAATATGGTCGAGTCTGGTATCTATGAACCGCAAATGACGAGTTTAGTGGGTGTACGCAGTTTTGCTGTATTAACCTAAACTGTTCGTCTGTTACGTGGGTTTCTCTATCTGTACCCACGGGTTCCATCTTAGATCCAGCATCCATTTTGTCCCTTGCCCTCAAGTAGCCAGCAAACGGACGTTGTCCGCTTCGCGACCCTGGGATTCCCAAGATATCTGCGGAAGACACATGTCCTTTGAAAGTGTCTTTATGATGAGGGGGATGATACTGTAAGGCAGATGGCCCCGCTCGAGGCTCATCTTGCCGTGCCAGTCTATTGTTTCAGCCGTGCATCTCATTAGGCACGTCCCTTTGATGCCTGTAGCTCGTGTTTCCCGACACCTCCCCTTTTTACACCCTTTCCGATCTCCCCACTGTTTCCATCTTCCTCTGCACCTGTCCTTGTTCCTTCTTCGATCTGTTTTACTACAGATTGGAATGTACTAATGGTGGGAAGATGGGTTTTTACAGTTGGGAACCGCCAAATGTTTCCGCACTTATGTTCCGGACCGTGAATGTATCAAAGTGACCAATGCGACCCCTCTCGGGGATAATTATGGGAACCGAGTTGTAAACCTTTGTGTACCATGTAACCCTATGGGAGAAACATGTATAAAAGGAGCGACCCACTTGCAGCAATTTGAAGCAGTCTCCCCAAGTTGCACGTGTTGTACTTGTTGTGACTTCTGTGTTCCCTGCAGTAATAAACCTCGAATCTTTGACGCCGAAGGAAGTGTCCCGTGTCTCTGTCATTTGTACGCCGGAGCAGGTTACCCACGAAGGTTTCAGGTGTTGTCCCCTGGCACCGCTGGGTCTTAAATAACCCAGTCCTTCAGTTGGCGCCCAACGTGGGGCTGCATCAGTGGTACCGGTCCAAGCCCGACGATCGTGAGGAACTTCGTGTGAAATCTCCGAGGGAAGGTGCACTCCGCTTCATCGATCCTGTTGTCGAAACAAGTGGCCCGAAGACTTTTCCCGCGAAGATTCCCGCCTCCTGACGGCTGCGACGGACTGCTGCCCTGACTGTAGACCTGTTTTGGCGCCTGGCGTAGACCTTGGTATAGCGAGACGATTGACGGGACTTCCTGGTGACGCCATCGATCTTTGAGTTAAGTATTTGTGGGTCGCTCCCAGAGTTCTTGGTTGTGGTTGCTTAGTTGTTGCATGGTTCCATTGCATTTGTGGTTCTTGGTACTTTGTTGTGTTATTTGACGACTGCAGCCGCCAAAAACCGAGGGTTTTTGTTCTTTGCTGGGACTTGGTAAATCCCGTAACCCTTGAAGTTTGTGAAACACGGCTAGTGTGCAAGATGCCTGGTCGCTGTACTTTGTTTAGTTGTTTCAGACGTTGTGGTACGGATTCCCGACTGGAGGACTCTTGTCCGATACCTCCGGTTGGAACTCCCACTTATGAGCTCTACAGTAAGCACGGAGTAGGTCCTATTACTTTTAATGAATATTGGATTCGTTACACCAAAAAAGATGGTGTCCTTAGTTGGCCACCTCATGGTAGTTTTGAGACCCCGATCTTAGATAATCTTGAGGCTAAATTGTTTACGAAAAAGTCAAGGCCGGCCATGTTTGATGCTTTTCGGTTGTGGCGTAAAGAAGCCCGACAGAGAGAGATCAGGCAGACTAAACGTAATCAGAGAGATGGTGTGGCTACCATTGTAAAGAAAGCAGAGCAGTTTCAGCGTGATAAGGAGGATAAGGAAAAGGAAGTGTTTGATAGGCTATAGCGTATGTCCATAGATAAATGCTATCCTGCTTTGCCTAAGGAGTCGGATAAGAAGGAAGAATCAGTTGAGGATCCTTTAATGTCTTATCTTATGAAGTCGCCACCTCCGTATGTACAGGGTACCGCAGCTCCTGTGGTCCCCCCTGTACCTGCTCCTCAACCTGTTCCTCAACCTGCACCCGTTCTTCCGACTGTTCCTGCTCCTTTGCCTACTGCTATTCCTACTGCTCCTCCACTTCCACATACTCCTGCTCCCGCTACTGCTCCTGCTCTACTTACTCCTGTTGCTTCTTCTGTTTCTACCCCTTCTCTTGTTAGTCCTTTGTGCTATACTTCTCCATCTACTCGAAGTCGCACACCTCCTGTTGCGGCTAGCTTCTTTAATTCTCTCGGGCCTGTTCTTGGGTCCGCTGGTTCAGACGGTCCTCAGAGGCGTAGCCAGCTTCCCGGTAATAGGGAGCGTGCCGCGCTGTATAATATGGCGATGGGTTGGATGACATATCCTCTTAGAAATCCTCCACGTGCTGTACTTGAAACGTTCTGTCAATTTAATATTCCGACACAGAGGTACGTTTTCGAAGAAATGTGCAAGGTTTTGCGCGATCAGATATCGGCCGATGCACCTGACGATGTGTTGACCGCTTTGTCTGATCTACAGCTTCAGTTCTCGAACGGACTGATAGTGGATACCAATGTTCGACGTGCTGTTGAGCGGTTGCTATCTTTCCGTCCCACTCCTATACCTCAAGCTTTGTTTGTTGAGGACGTTGAGAGACAGTTAGATGCGTCTGGTCAGTTTCCCATGCGGGAAGTTCCACCAGTGTGGATGCCAGGTGACGCTAATGTTAATCCGCCGATCTTGCCGCATTTCCAGAGAGTATGGATTCATCTCCCATGGAAACGATCAGAAGTGTTACAGGTGAAGCAATCTTTGCCTGACCCTCGCAAAAATCCTGCAGGGTACTATAAAGAATTGTCGCAGCTCGTAGACGCTACAATAATGAATCTTGCCGATATTGATATGCTGTTTGGCAATGTCGTACCGCAACCGGTATGGGCTAAGATTCGTCAGGAAGATCATGCAAACGAATTGGGTGGTGATTGGGCTGCCCTTACGGCGGCAGATACACGACAAATTGGTGGGGCTAAGCCCGAGCAGCTCATTACGGCTCTCCCACAGAGAATAATTACGCTAATGAAAACACTTATGCCAGCTATGAGGGTGAACTGGGACAAATTGTCAGCTTGCAAGCAGAAAAAGGACGAGAGTGTCTCTGATTTCTTTACGAGATTTGAGGAGGCATTCATCGATCATAGTGGTCAGGATATGGGCACTGAGGGTGGTCAACGGTTGTTTGTGGATAAATTTGTCTCTAACTTACTGCCCGACTTGAGCAATAAATTGAAAAACTCTGAGAGTGCGTGGGCCGTTTCTACCTCATCTCAAATATTGGCTACGGCACAGTATTATGAGAACAGAGAAAAAGAGGAGAACGACCGCGCTGATAAAAAGACGAAAGAACTTAAAACAAAAGTGTTGTTACAACAGGCTTATCCTCCGCGTTCGAATCAGAGTGATTCACAGCAGCGGAATCGATCGCAGCCACAATCGAATAGATCGCAATCTCGAAATGACTCCTCCTCCCAAAGGTCTTCGTTAGGATACAATCAGTGTGCCTATTGTAGACAGGAGGGTCACTTAAAATTCAATTGTCCTGTTCTAAATGATCGTAATAGTAGTAACTCCTCTAGAGGAGGTCGTGGTGGTTCTCAGCAGACATCACGTGGTAGAGGTCGTGGTGCTCAAAATGATCGTTCAGACAACTCATCGAATTCCAATAACTGTTTTGATCAACGTGGATCATCGCAAGGACGATCTGCGCAGTACAATGTAGACGATTATTACGTCGATCAGGGAACTGACGACAGTAATTACTAGGACAGCCATAGACAAGGAGAGGGAGTGGTATCAGTTCCGGTTGATCAGAGAGGGCCTTACGTCGCAGTTGCTACATCGGGCGTCGTTGAGCCTTTTCTGTTGGACACTGGTGCAGCAAAAAGTTCCATAATGCATTCGAAACTCCCTGGCGCACCTTTGTCTGGCTTAACAAATGTTTCCGTTGGATTCTCTGGCGCCCCCGTTAGCAATCCAGTTTCACGCCCTTTGCCCCTTACAATTGGGCCACGTGAACTTAAAGCTCCGTTGATTTTGACTGCTGGTTGTGGTGAAAATCTTTTGGGCCTGGATTTGCTAAAATGTTTGTATGCAACTTTGTATTGTTCTCCTGCGGGAGTAAAGCTTACGTTAGGCGAGAAGGTTGTCTCTCCTATGTACTTGTCTCTTGATAAGCTTCCACCGGAATTGAGTTCTCTTCCTACATCTTTGTGGGCAACAGGTCCCAATGATGTGGGCCTGCTTGACATCTCCCCTTACGTTGTTCAGCTGAAATCTAACGTGCGATTGCCACGTATTCCCCAGTATCGTATCTCTCTTGATGGTGAACGTGCGTTGTTAGCGATCATCTATGATCTGATCGAGAAAGATGTTATTGAAGAAACTCGGGGAAACGTGTGCAACAGCCCTGTACTGCCTATTTTAAAACGTACTGATCCTTCGAAACCACCTGTTTATCGTTTTGTTATTGATTTACGGGAGGTTAATAAAATTGTGATTCCTCAGTTTCCCGTTGTGCCTGACATCACGGCGCTACTGACTCTGATTCCAGCTTCAGCATCTTGGTTTTCGGTGATCGATCTGAAGAATGCGTTCTTCAGCATTCCGATTGCCGAAGAAAGCAGAGACCTTTTCGGTTTCTCTCTTGGTGGTCGCAGCTTCCGGTTTAAACGTGCTCCTCAGGGCTACTGTGAGAGTCCATCGATTTACAGTCAAGCCTTGAAGGGTCAACTGGATGCGTTTACGTTGCCGGTTGGTGCGGCCTTGATCCAATATGTCGATGACTTATTGGTAGCTGCAGATACTCAGGACATTTGCAAAATTGCTACGGTGTCGTTGCTGCAACATCTCTGTGACTTACATCACAAGGTGTCACCTTCTAAACTCCAATATTGTTGTCAAGAAGTAACCTATCTAGGTCACTTATTGTCAAAGGAGGGAAGGCGGTTGACCCCAGAGAGAATTGCAGCAATTGCGCGAATGACTGTGCCAGCAACCCAAAGAGATGTGCATGCCTTCCTAGGAATCACGTCAAACTGCGGATCCCGAATTTTTCATTGTTAGCGAAGCAATTGGTGGCTCTTACGTGCAAGGATGTTTCAACTCCTTTACCATGGACGGAAGAATGTCAGAAGAGTTTTTCTGAATTGCATGATTCATTGTGTTCGGCTCCTGTGTTAGGTACCCCTGACTACAGTAAGCCGTTTACATTATATGTTCACGAGAGGGAAGGTTGTGCTTTGAGTGTCTTAACGCAACCTTTTGGTGGAAAGCAACGTCCATGTGCATATTTTTCCTCGACCTTGGACCCGGTAGCTAGAGCATTGCCTAGTTGTTTGAGAGCAACAGCGGCAGCTGCGGTGTCCATCCGACAATCAGCAGGATTGGTCATGGATAATATGCTTACGGTGATGGTTCCGCATGCAGTCGATACTCTTTTGAATCGTACGAAAACTCAGCACTTGACGAGTGCGAGGTTGTCTGGATACGAGTTGACGCTGCTGGCAAGTCATATTCAGATAAAACGTTGCAATGTCCTGAACCCGGCAACTTTGTTACCAATTAGCACAGAGTCAGATGAAATAGCAGAGCATGACTGCTATTTGAGGACTGAAGAGGAAACAAAAGGTCGCGCGGACCTTAAAAACACTCCTTTGGAAAACCCGGATGGAACTTTGTATGTGGATGGTTCATGTTTTAAATTGCCGAATGGTGATGTGACTACTGCGTATGCTGTTGTAACTTTGAATACTGTTGTGGAAGCTGCGAGATTGAATCAGAACTCTGCCCAGGCTGCAGAACTGATTGCTCTCACTAGAGCGTGTGTTTTAGCGAAAGGGAAATGTGTGAATGTGTTTACCGACAGCCAATATGCATTTGGCGTCGCCCATAGTTTTTGACGGTTGTGGAGAGAGAGAGGTTTTATGACGTCGCATGGCACGAAAATTCAGCATGGTCAGCTTGTGAATGATCTTTTGGATGCACTTACGTTGCCTAAGCAGGTAGCGATTGTTAAATGTAGTGCGCATCGTAAGGTGACGGATGATGTCGGTCGTGGTAATGCATTTGCGGATGAGACTGCTAAAGAGACTGCCCGGAACCTTAGCACCCGAATGTATGTGACGAGTTCGGTTAGGTGACCTACAGAGACGAGTATGTGTGAGGATACTATCGAGAGTGTGAAAGCGATACAGAATGAGGCCACCGAGACTGAAAAGGCGAAGTGGAAAGAAAGTACGGGAAAGTTGGATGCAAATGGTTGTTGGATTGATTTGTCGGAACATAAGAGATGGATGTTGCCAGATGCGTATGTGCTGGCTGTTGTGACAATGGCACATGGGTTAGCACATATTAGCGTGAAAGGTATCTGTAAGTTGCTGTCCCCTGTGTGGAAGAATGATGGTGTCATGAAATGTGCTGAGCGCCTGGTTAAGAACTGTATGGTATGTATGTTATACAATCCTGGTAAGGGAACCCCAACACCCCCTGGTAGTTTTGCTCCTCCTTCATGTCCTTTTGAGGTGATTCAATTAGACTTCATCCATATGGAGCGATGCAATAACCTGAAATACGTTTTAGTTGTGGTTTGCGCATTCTCCCGATGGATTGAAGCCTATCCTCTCAAAGACAACACTGCTCTGTCAACTGCGAAAATCCTACTGAAGGAATATTTTCCTCGGTATGGAATGCCTCGGATTGTATGGTCTGATAACGGAAGTGAGTTTGTGGGGAGTGTGATGAAGAATGTGTGTAAGGGCCTTGGAATTAATCAAAAATTCCATAGCGCCAATCATCCCCAGTCAGCTGGTTTGGTTGAAGGGTATAACGGCACCCTTAAACTAAAGCTAGCGAAGATTCAGGCTACGACTGGTCTTTCGTGGCCTGACGCTTTACCCTTAGCTTTATTGTCAACAAGGGCGACAGTACACTCCCGAGTAGGGCTCAGTCCCTACGAGATAGTGTTCGGTCGTCCTGCAAATGTTTGGGGGGTCCCTAGACCGGGTGTGTTCTGTAATCTTGAGTACCCAATGTTGATTGACTATCTTCATGATCTGACTGCTAAACTGAGGTTAATTCACCAACAGGTTTACGAAGCATTGCCGACGCAGACGGAGGGTCCAGGCCACCAGCTCCAGCCCGGAGATTGGGTGGTGACGCGCAATTTTGCCCGTAAGAAAATTTGGAACCCCGCTTCACTGGACCCTACCAGGTCCTCCTTGCCACGAGAACTGCCGTTCGTCTAGAGGGCCGGAAAAATTGGGTGCATGCCACCCATACGAAGAAAGTTCCTATACCGTTACCGGCAGACTCGTGGGTGAGGAGTGGCATTGCTTCAGCTGAATCCGAAGGATTGCCGGCTTTTGTACCTTTTAGCGACGCACAACCTGTCGGAGAATCCTCAGTACAGCAGAAAGACACTGTTGAACACTTGTTACCAAAAGACTCAAGACCAGAACATTCGACTGATCAGCAGAACTCTGTTCCCTCAACGGATCCTTTGTTTGATGAACAGACACGTCCTAAGAAAACTCGATACTTTTTGCGATCCAGCACTAAGGACAAATAAAAAGATTTCGTTCTGTCCCTTGACAATTGCATTATCCCGTTTTCCACGATCAGTCTGAATACCTGTATCACTGTAATTATTTTTGTATATATTGAAGTTTCGTTCCACATGTATTTTTGATTCCACAGCTGAGAGACATTTTTGCATATACATTGTGAATAAAGGCCGTAGGGCCGCGCGTGTACTTCCTTCTGGTTAGTAGGTCTTGACGCTAGGTTAAAGACCGTCGGTTCCTGGGAACTCCTAGGGATTGACTACTACTACACAGAATGAAGTGCGTCAAGAAACGTTGCGTACGGTCATAGGGGATGGCGTTTTCGAAGCTGATGGACTTGGAAGAAGCTCAGGCGCAAAGATTCAAGCTACAACAACTTAGTCGTACCAAATGTTTTATGTTTCAAATATTCGTGTTGCTTTTGACTGTTTCTGCACTATTGGCGGGTGGGGTGTATTACATGATGTCGTACTTCTTACCTTCTGCCATACCTACTCCTACTCTGACCCTAAACTTACCTCCACTGCATCCCCTCATTCTTTCCATATCTTACCCGAACACGAGCAGGCTAGACGTGCAGAATTCCGCAATAATTCCTTTATTCAGCTCCTTCACCAGCACCAGTTAGTGGTTAACTCTACTAATTGTTGGGTGTGTGGGCTGATGCCACATACCACGGATAAGGGAATTCCATATCTGGTCTTACCGTATAGTTCTCAGGGTTCAGCTCGAGCATTCCAAACAATGTTTCGAAGCGCACTAGATTCTTACCCCAGTCGAGAGCCACGATCTCCCTACTTTGGCCCTGGCTCGTATCATAAGCCTTTGTCGATAGCAATAGAAGATTTGGATAGAGATATCTATGACCCGTCGCTCATCCCAGAGGAAGAGGTACAAGCCTATAGGGTCCTGAGTAAGGTCGAGTATAGTGCGCTCACGAGTGAAAAACAGCTTAGAAGCTCGCCTCCCATATGGGTCGTACCCCACATTGGTAATTTTTGTCTAATGGGTCGTGGCCGAAGATCTAAGGCTCGACTTGGAGAGAGTGCTTGCACCGAGAATTACATTCTGCCGATGGTCTCGTCCCCTGTGTTTCTGGCTGCCAAGGGTACATACTTTATCTGCCATGATCGTGCGTATGCATGGTTGCCCTCCGACTTTGTGGGCTCATGTTTTATCGCAAATTTGTTGCCTCCGACGTTCACTGTAGATGCAGATTATCACAAGACTAGAGTTGTGAGAGGCGTAATTAGCGAAGAGGACACTGCCGGTCAAGAGGCAGGAGACTTTTTCAAGGGTTTCCTCCCGTTTTGGGGGCCTATGGCTAATAGTAGGAACCTGAGACAGTTGACTCGGGTGGTGGAATCGACAGCTAATATTACTGCCAGTGCCCTTGGTAATATCACCACAGAACTTCAGGCGGATAGACTTATGACGTTACAAAACCGTATGGTTTTAGACGTGATCTTAGCAGATCGAGGTGGGGTATGTAAGGTGATCCATTCGAGCTGCTGTATTTTCATTCCAGATAATGCTCCGACTGTTTATCAAGCCATCTCAAAGTTGCATAAGATCTCTGAGTCCATACACGTGGACGTAGGGCATTGGACGCTACTTGGGTGGTTTTGGGGCCTGATGTCGACTTGGGGTTGGAAGATTCTGATGATTATCGGAGTTGTTGTGGTGTTCCTGTTCACGTGTTGCCTTTGTGTGCAGTGTGGTCCTGCCTTATTTGGCCTCTGTGCTACAACGTGTATAAGACAGCCGCCTGTTACCAAGGGAGCTCGGTTGGACAGAGCTATGTTACAGCAACATCTAGATGGTCTGATGAATATCGAGTAGGATTCTGACTAGTGCTTGCCTACGTGAGGGCAAAAGGAGCGTCTGAGGTTCCGTGACAATTGTAAGTGGTGTTTTCGACTCGCACGAATATGGTCGAGTCTGGTATCTATGAACCGCAAATGACGAGTTTAGTGGGTGTACGCAGTTTCGCTGTATTAACCTAAACTGTTCGTCTGTTACGTGGGTTTCTCTATCTGTACCCACGGGTTCCATCTTAGATCCAGCATCCATTTTGTCCCTTGCCCTCAAGTAGCCAGCGAACGGACGTTGTCCGCTTCGCCACCCTGGGATTCCCAAGATATCTGCGGAAGACACATGTCCTTTGAAAGTGTCTTTATGATGAGGGGGATGATACTGTAAGGCAGATGGCCCCGCTCGAGGCTCATCTTGCCGTGCCAGTCTATTGTTTCAGCCGTGCATCTCATTAGGCACGTCCCTTTGATGCCTGTAGCTCGTGTTTCCCGACACCTCCCCTTTTTACACCCTTTCCGATCTCCCCACTGTTTCCATCTTCCTCTGCACCTGTCCTTGTTCCTTCTTCGATCTGTTTTACTACAGATTGGAATGTACTAATGGTGGGAAGATGGGTTTTTACAGTTGGGAACCGCCAAATGTTTCCGCACTTATGTTCCGGACCGTGAATGTATCAAAGTGACCAATGCGACCCCTCTCGGGGATAATTATGGGAACCGAGTTGTAAACCTTTGTGTACCATGTAACCCTATGGGAGAAACATGTATAAAAGGAGCGACCCACTTGCAGCAATTTGAAGCAGTCTCCCCAAGTTGCACGTGTTGTACTTGTTGTGACTTCTGTGTTCCCTGCAGTAATAAACCTCGAATCTTTGACGCCGAAGGAAGTGTCCCGTGTCTCTGTCATTTGTACGCCGGAGCAGGTTACCCACGAAGGTTTCAGGTGTTGTCCCCTGGCACCGCTGGGTCTTAAATAACCCAGTCCTTCAAACCATTGAGCAGTGTAATGTGCAGGTGGGGCAAGGAGAAAAACAAGGGTGACATCCATTTTGAACAAGGTACATTCCAGCCTTTAATTGAGGCCCAGTTAACGTTAGTCTAGAAAAAACAATTTGATACATCCTAAGAAACTTGTTTAAAATTACAATAGCATTATATCAGTGCATACATGTACAGTTTATTGTAACATCCCATTCCACACATTATAAAATATTGCACAAAAAAATAAATGCAGAAACAGCCCTAACAGATTCGATGGACCTGTGCTATCCTCCATCTATACTAGGCAATATAGTGTTGTACACAATTCTGTGTTCGTTTTACCACCAAGTGGTTGGTCGTACACTAAAGGCCTGATATATATTTTGACGTACGGGTTACTCTGGCACACAGGTGACAGATATCCCACACTTAATTCTATAGGATATAATAGAATGTATAATTTGGCGGACGGCATATCTGTCAGCGTTGTGACGGAGCAATTTGTCCGGCAAAATATAAATCATGCCCTAAGGCATATAAATCTTGTCTGTTTGACATGGGCACCTATAATTAGGTGCCATGTAGGATTCACAAGACACATCCTCTTTGTTATGCAAACCCTAAATGATCTCTGATTTTCCCTTATTTTCTCATTACTATTGAGACCTGGTGTGTGGACTAGATGTTCTTAAATACATTTCCCATTTCTAACACTCCAATTTCTGATGAGATATTTTTCGTTCCCTCAGCTAAACTTTCTGCTAATACTTTTCCTCCTGATAATATCATTGTGACATTGCGAGCTAAACAATCTCCAAGATCAGGATTCTCAAGATAATGATTTTTTCATTTTATCATCTGTTAGCAGTTCTAAATTATGTAAAGTTTTACAAAAAAAATATTCTCCTCTGCTATTGGCACATATCAAATCAGGCTCAAATGAAAATGAAAAAAAATGACCGCTTCTGGAGACTACAGAATAGTTCAGAAATATGTTGACGACCGTTGATACAAGAAGAGGCCACTCCCAACATACATATGGGTTTAATTTTGTGACGATAAAGTTAGTTTCGTCTACATTATCATACAGTTTGACTAAGGTCCTTGGTTCTTGTACAGAAATATGCTGAGGTATCTACAGGCCCCTATCTCCATTCCATAAGAAGCTTCCCAGTTCTAAGTGTGAAACCATATGATGAAGCAAGCCAAGCTATATGGGTGAGGACATTTGGATAATATGCCCTGTATATATATATACTAGGTAGGATATCAGCAAGCACACTTTTGTGTAGATATAGGTCTATTATGGTAAGTGTGTGTGTCACCCTGTAATAATGTCCCCTCCCACTTCTTGTCAAAATATTATTTTAGTGTTAGCTATGATCACGATGCACATCACAGGTCAAGTCAGAACACTGAGAAGCTCCAACTCACTCCTTCTCATTCCGCCAAAAATGAAAAAGAAAACCACCCAATACCGATCGTTTTCTGGCAACGCTCCCAGGATATGGAACGCTCTCCCGGGAGTCCTCAGATGCAACCCCTCCTTCTCTTGTTTCAAAAGAGACCTCAAACTCCTTCTCCTTGATAAATACTTCCCTGAACAACGTCAACTAACCTAGACCTCAATATCCCGAGTTGACTCCCATTCAAGGATTGTTGGCGAACGGACTATGCTAATCACCTTGTTTTTCTTTTTTTTTCTCTCCCCCTCAGTTGCACAGTTATTTATTGTTCATACTGTTTTTTCTATCCGTGGTTTGCTTACTTACTGTCAGCCTTCTAGGTAATGTAAGGCCCTTCGGCTTTGCACAATGTGTATGTGAAGCGATCTGATACCTACGGGTCTAGCTTGCGCTATACAAAACTTTAAAAATAAAAATAAATAAAATTAAAGCTGTATCCCTGCACACTATGATGATGTGATACATATATGTATGTGTCTGTGTGTGCGTGCATGCATGTGGGTGTCAACGTCTGAAGATCTGCGTTATTTAAACTCAGCAAAGGGTCGTCGGTTTCACTCAGTCACTCCAAGTGACTGCTAACCGCTGCTATTGGGAATGGCATGAGCAGTAAATAAAGCATTCATTCAATACCTCGGTGAATCATTGATCTGCCTTTCATGGCTTGGCGAGAGGCAATCATTCTATGGCTCAACGAGCCCATTGGAGGACGCGGACGCTTTTAAGCAGCAGCGCCTGCGTCGCAGGCATCCCAGCAGTGACAGCTCTTTGAAGCGCATTTGAATTTCCCTCACATCTCCGGAGCACGCCTGGGAAAAAAGAATGAGCATTGTTCCTGACTGCTCATTTTATCCTGACATGGGCTGGAGTCCTGCTGTGGCAGCTCTTCAACCTGCTCATCTCAGCGAGGGGTCCCTAAAGGGAGAATATATGGATTCTTAAATGAGACGGACTTGGAAGAGACGGAAAGGAGAGAGCGCTCGAGCGCCTTCGCGCGCGCGTCAGTTAGTGAGCGCATGAGCGCCCATGTGTGTGTATGTTCATAAATGTTCATGCACATGCACGTGCCGGAGCTTGTGTGTACATGCCTGTGAAAAGAAACGTGTGTTTATGAGGAGGCTATGAAGTGAAACTTCTAACAAACAAGAGAAAGTTCAGGGAACCTGGCCCCGGTGGTGCAAGGAACGGCTTTATTGCAGTTGAAGGGGTTTGAAAGGTCATTATGCATTTGGCAGAAAAAGAGCAAAATGAATTTCTGAGCAGCAGCATCTGGGAGATCAAAAGAAATCCTTCTTCAATCGGCATATAAATCTCTGCTCATTACACAAGATCATGTTTAGTTATTAATAGGCCTTGGCGACACACTGACATTTTCCAGAGCGGGTTCCAGGATGGCACCGGAGACACTCCTGGCATTTAGTTTATCATTTCATCAGTGTCGGCCTGACGCTGACCCCCCGTGACCCCAAATCTCGCGCTGCCACTCATCCTCAGCGTGTTTATCAACAGACACGTAATCAGCACACACGGGAGAATGTTCCGGCGTTTGCACAGAAAATTAATTCACTTTCCGTACTCTGAAAAAATATCATTCAATTTTGCATAATAACGATAACGGGCAGTTGACAATTATTTAGGTGAAAATGGCGCGCCGGCTGATTGGAATGTAAATGGGTTTCGCATATTTGTCTGCCTGCCAGCTAGGTCACGAGCCTCAAACGTTGATTTTATCCATTGTTGGGGATTAACGCGAAGGCTCTTTGGCATATTTTAAATCTGTCTGTCCTTATAAATTGGCGACGATCCTTATTAGTTAGCTATTTTCTCCGAATTACGCCCCCCTCAATCCCCCGCAGAAATGCAAAATTGAGTTCCAAGCAAGCTCGGTGGTTAATTGGACCTTTGTTTTAATTCAAAATTCAGAAAAAGTTTTTCAAGACTTTCGGAAATAAGCAATAAAGCCACACTGCCCTTAAGTGCCGCTCACACGGCGCTACAGCCTACACGCCCGTATGCCCTGCTGTTTGGCTCTGTCAGCCAAGCATGTCACCTTTTACTTATGTGTACAATGTCATACCCCTCTATTCAACACATAGGAGTAAGAGTAAATTCTTTATTATTTGATTATTTAAAATCATTACAATAAGAGCCACAGTTGCATTATTTTTTACATAACATCGATATCACAGTGCTTACGAAGGCCTGAGGGGAGTAAAACTTGAGCAAACCAAAAGTCCTTAAAATGTAGAAAGTGTGATTAAAAATGTCACTGTGCCTTACTAAAATGCATGAAAATAAGGTGCAGATGCTAGGTACCTGTAGAAAAATTCATCATTTCAATCATACAAGAATCAGCCTGATTCTTGCATGATTGAAATGATGAATTTTTCTACAATTTTTAACAAATAAAGAAGGAATAATTTTCATATGAACTCTGCTCGTTTGGACTTTGTGATTGTGCGCCTCCACTATCTTTAAAATGCTCTATGATCTGGTAACACAGTGACGTCATTCAGCAGCAGACGTCAGGGTTAACAGCACATCTACCAATACTTATTTGGAACTGGGACTAAGGTGCGGCAATTCTAAGGCTCGCTGCTGCCTTTGCTGTAAAATTGCAACATGTTGTGAATTAATCCTTGGAGTCATGAAGCCAAAGGACTGTTTGTTTGAGCTAAGTTGGTCTGTGAATATATCCGATTGCTTATTGTTGGGCCAATCTGGGCTCAGGATCTGCTGGCAATGACAACTAGTTCTTTCTTGGTAGTGGTTCACTTCTGATGAGTGGATGAAATGTATGTTTGGATTTTCAGCTATCAGCCTGTTAAGAAGTCAATGCCATTGTTGGTGAAGACAATGAGGTAATGATACGTAGTCTCTGCACAATGTTGAATCTTGATCCTGTGGTTAGCTACGAGGACTCCAACGATTTTCATTTATATACTGTAGATAAATGAAGGAGGATGAAGTCTTCAAGGATCTGTAGGGATTCGTCTGTACACACTGCATTCAATCTAAAAGGTAGGATGGGAATACATGGCGCACCGTTTTGGTGACTCCAATGTGCATCACAAGTGAAGTGGACAAGTTACACACGGAGCCAAGGGTCACCTTTGTTAGTGATGAGGAAAGCATCATCTCAGACTTTGATGGTCACAGTCTCTGTACCAAGGAGAGGTCTGTCGCCTGATTTATTGTCGTGCAGGAGGAATTTGAAATACATGTGTTATTGCAGTTGGATGGCTTCTGATCTTTCTATTATTTTTCAAAAGAAGGGTAGGTAGATGATATGCCCCTAGTTGTATAGTCTGTCAGGTCCAAAGTCAGCAATGGGAGAGTTTGCCCTATACTGAAAGAGTCTGGAATTATGGCTTGCTTGAGCAAAGCATTGACTGTGTTGAAAAGCAGTGTGAGTGCCCTTCTCTGTTAAGGGATGTCTGGATAGTTGAGGGGAGGGTTTCATATTCATAGGTACTGGGGTGGGTCAAAAGAATGTCTGTGAAATTAATTAATGGGAGTTTTTGATGGTGGATGACTTGATTGTGCTGAAAGGGAGCTCTGGTCAGATTGTAATCATGTGTTGGCTGTTGTCAACATGTTGTTTAATTTGGTTGACCTTTTCTATGAAGGAGTCCTGAGTGGTATTACCCATGTCTCTTTAATGATGTCTGAGATGGATTATCTTACAGCTTTCTCTATATTTCAAATGTAGGCTTCAGTGATGCTGAATTTGAGTAGTAAGGGGATGTTACTGTTGGGATCTTCATTCAATGTGTTAACCTCATCCACTTTCTACTCATTAGCAGGAAGGATGAAAAGGATAAAGTATGCCTTGACAGCCACAGACAAAAGTCTGTCTAATTCCACAGGTATCCGGGGTCCAGTTCTTGGTTTAATATTTCCACTTAGTAGCGACTGAGTACATTCGAATCAGCCAAACATCCACCTTCAGAAACAAAAGCTAAAGCTGGAGGAAATATTTCAATTGACCTAAAACGAAGAAATCTCAGATTCTTAGGGAGAATTCTTGATCTGAGTGAAGAGGTGAGCTAATAACCCCCCCCCCCAACTAAATACTGGCCTCTTCAGCATAAAGAAACCTCTTAAGAAAAACAACTTTTCCTACGGCACCTGAAACTCAGAGCTGCACTGTAAACATTTGTTAATTTTACTCAATTGAAGGGCACTCATTGAATTTAAGTTGGAATTATGAAAGTCTAAATCACACTGCTACGATTTGGATTCTTTAACCATAGGTTTACTACAAAAGATACTAACAAATAATAGATGTAACAGGGCTGTGAACAAACATGCAATTTGATTGTATGTGAAATTGGTGTATCTGGAATCATTATTTTTGAAAGATTGTATAGTAAAGGGATGCACAAAAATCACTGACTAAAGTTGCATACTTCATCATTTGGTTTTTAGTTATCACCTCAGATGGATGTAGTAGTTGGAGTGCATCACTTGTGTCTGGAGTTCTGTTGTGATCCTTTCTTCCAGTTGTGTTGTCTTTTAAAGAACTGGAATGTCAGTATGTTTTTGTTGTCTAGTGGTTTCTTGGCACCCAGTAAATGGAAGGCACCTGGTCAATTACGAATGCCTTAGGTAGACTAGTTTCCTACCTTAATTGGAATTTTCCTACCTCCAACTACCTTTTTGACTACCTTGGTTAAAGGGGAATCAGAGTGTATGTCTGTTAAGTGTAGGTGGCAATAAAAAAAATTGTACCTATCACTTCTCATGAGACTTTGGCCCTGATTATGATGATGGCTGGACCACACACCAACAGTCTGGTCAGACATTAAATGGCTGGGGTAAGACCGTCGCCTATGACAAGATCATCAGATCCCTACGGGGCAGCGGGTGGACTCGCAATCCCGAATGGAGGCGATGCCAAGGCAGGCACCACCGTCAGGATTACAATATCTCTTTCTAACAACCTTTACATGTCAGAAAGACTGCCGTGAAAAGGCTGTCGTTAACAGATTTTGGGCACCCCAAACAGGACCCAAGTCCATCATGGGCCACTGCAAAGTGCTCCAGGGACACATGTAGCGCCCCCATTCACCTCCATGCACTGTGTGCCAAGCACCACATGGTGCATGCCACATGGTTCATCTATTGTGCAGGAAGTGATCTTTTTTATGGCGACTTGTGCTGTGGTGTTTTTCCTGGGCCACAGCACAAGCCGCAGTGTAAAGGTGCACTTTGCGACTGCCAGCATGGTTGTCACATCATAATGCAGCAGTTGGACCGCAGACTGCTTGTTGGGCGGTGTCCTGACAACCGTGATAGCGGGTGGTGGTCCGACCTCCCGCTATCATAATCAGGACCTCTGTTCTCACCAGATCTGATCAAGTGACCGATTTTATGTAAAATGCTATATCATAGGGAACTACTAAAGTTTGTATTTTAGTCTCAGTGGAGTAGGTAACACTGATTTACATATTTCCACTTTGAGCAGATATAGGTAATCAGGTATTACTTACCCATCATTATGTATGCTGGATTACCTATATTTACAGTCACTGCCTTTCACGGGTGGGAGTGGCTGCAGATATAGGTAATCCAGCATTACTTACTCCACTGAGAGCCAAGTACCATCTTGAGTCAGTCCTAGAGTTCTAAACAGAAAAAAGTAACTATCAAACCATACGCTAAGCACAGAACCGTAAGCCAAAATTGTGCACTACAGCCATGTAATGGCTCCTCAAAAAGAGGCGTAATAGAAACAAGGGGTTTGCCCTAGGCGGCTGGACGGGGCTGTATTAAACTAAGAGCAAGTAGTGTCCAAGCCTTCACGTTTCAAATGCTGCTACATTCATTTAACAGACTATGAACCAACAATTCAATTGATATTTGCTTGAGGCATTTATTTGCTGCTAATTTCTATGTACTTTACTCCACATTTGAATCATGGGCCGGAGAAGTTAGATTCTTTTCATTCTAGAACAAATTACACTTATTTATGCAACAGATCAAACAAAAACATAGAAACTTCGTGGTGAATTAGTGTGATGTAAAAAAATAATACATGAACACGTGATACAATACAACAAATTATATAAACATTATGTCACCAGTCTTAATTCACAAACAAAGCATCTACTTGGATATCCTTTAACATCCACATTGTATAACTGAGTTAAGTAGCTTCTATTAAGGGGAACAAAACAATCAAGCCCAGTAGTGAGATAACTGGGCGGAAAAATGTTATCAAATACAACAGTCCCCGTGTTGTGTAATGCTGACACGTTTCGATTCCCAGGGTGGCTTATGGAATTCTCCTCAGGGGGTGGACTGGTTTATCTGATTGATTTGAATAAGCAATTCCCGTGTTGCAGGAGAAAAGATGCAAGTTAAAATGTAAGTATCACGACTTGTGCCAATCGTGCCATACTTCTACCAATGCAGTAGTTCTGCTTGTTGGCAGTAATTGGAAGCTTAGTTGAGCTTTCATGGGGCGATTTTTGCCATGCCGGCGATGTCGGATATTTTGTTCAAGGCCGTTCCGCAGATTGTTTTGTCAGCGGTGGCACAAATTGCTTTAAAGTTCACAAAAAACAGACTCATTGCATCTCTTTGTATTCAGCTAAGTGAGTCTTCAATTGGTGCCTCATTCCCAATCACTAAAGCAGGCTTGTGTTGTGGTGTTTTTCCTGGGCCACAGCACAAGCCGCCGTGTAAAGGAGCACTTTGCGACTGCCAGCATGGCGGTCACATCGTAATGCAGCAGTTGGACTGCAGCCTGCTTGTTGGGCGGTCTCCTGACAACTGTGATAGTGGGCAGCAGTCTGACCGCCCGCTATCATAATCAGCCCCTCTGTTCTCTCCAGATCTGGTCAAGTGACCGATCTTATGTAAAACGCTGTATCATAGGGAACTACTAAAGTTTGTATTTTGCTCTCAGTGGACAAGGTAACACTGATTTACATATTTCCACTTTAAGCAGATATAGGTAATCAGGAATTACTTATCCATCATTATGTATGCTGGATTACCTATATTTACAGTCACTGCCTTTCACGGGTGGGAGTGGTTGCAGATGTAGGTAATCCAGCATTACTTACTCCACTGAGAGCCAAGTACCAGCTTGAGTCAGGCCTATAGGTCAAAACAGCCATGAAGTAACTAGCAAACCATACGCTAAGCACGGTACCATAAGCCACAAATGTGCACTACCTCCATGTAATAACTCCTCAAAGAGAGCCAGCATGAGCTTCAAGGCATAGTGTGACCTACAGACCCCTTCAAACTCCTCAGGGGGACCACAGCTACTTTGAAGGAAGTAAAAAATGCTGCTGCATTCCGCAAAAGGTGTTTGTCTCTACTGGAACAGGGCTGTGCATGAAATAACTTCAAGCACAGGTTGCCAAACATTCTCATTACTTGTCAATCTGGTAAGTGAAGGGTGGCTATGAGAATGTGTGGATAATCACAAACCTGGCTCAGTTGGAGGTGCCTATGCCAAGACCTTAAGCTTTCCTACTGGAAGGCAAAATGCTGTTGCACTGCGAGGACTATGAAGCATGGTAACACAATTCAAATCCCAAAATGTATCTGGCCATCTATGTTTAAGAGGAAATCTTAGAGTACATAGCTCCTCCATCGATCTTTCCGCAGTAATAGCACAGCATCCTCATTCATGTCCAGATGGTTTGAAAAAGCATAACAAAAAGGATTATGACCAGGTTATCGTCCATATTGTGCAACATCTTGAAGTCAGTACCATGCTGGGGAGCCACAGCTGGTGCCTGACATATTTGAAAAGGTTTGCTGAGGACATAAAGCCTTGTGGGAGCCCTTCATATGAAAATGCCTAAAAAGCCTCAGTATTCTGCATATCTTAAATATTTTAACTTATACAACTTTTCCAATGAAGAGAAACATTCCTGTGTTCTTTTCAGACAAAAGGACTGCAATGTATATGCAGAACCACAGAACACCAGCCCTGAGTCAGCAAACCCAAATCAGCAATTACATAATTTTTTCTTACTTATAGTTTCATAATGTGTACATATTTACAAGGACAAGTTAGTACATTTATACCTTTTAAAATGTGATTATTCCACATACTTCACAAAATGTTCCAACATATTATTAGAGACAGCTTGTACTGCTGATCAACCAAATATGCATGTTGTGTGCCACAATCCAGCAGATACTGAGATATTTGTATTTGAAGTGTACATTTTACAGAGGGATACACACGGCTTGTGAATTCCTAATGCGTGTCCATTAGATTAGTGGCAGACTGGTAGTAGCACAGGCCTGACCGGGCATTATAAACATATCTTTACTTTTTTTATTTTTTTATTTTTGGAAGACCTTTATTGACAAAAACCGCACATGCAATACAGCAGTGAGCCCGAGGGCTAGCAAGTACAGTACATTGCAACAGAAAAGGTGCTAAGGACATATAACAGGAGTAATGAGGTCTAATTTTAAAGATTTTTCCTGTAGGATAGACAAGAGCAGGATATCGAGGACAACGAGTTGGACCTGGCGTCATAGAAACAGGATTGACAAATAGGAACCGTAATAAAATGCCAGATTCGCTGCCTACCACACATGTGAAACGTCTATACCCAGAAAAAGGAGAAAAGAAAAACGGAAAAGAATAGAGGGCCCATAGAACCTAAAAGAAAAAACAAAAACCCCCCCCTATCCACCCCCCACCCTGCACCCCTGCAGCTAGCTACGGCCCAACCCCCCCTAGCAGTGTGCCTGTCGCCCAGTCAAAGGAGTCCCGAAATATAGAGAGTAAGAAAAGAATCCTGATCTATAACTCTCAAAAATGAATAAAGGTGGGGAGGAGCCCACCGCCCGTCCCCCGGCCCCACCGTCCCGCAAGTCCAGCAACAGCACAGAGTAAAAAGCCCGGTGACATTAAGCAATACAATCAGGATAAATTAGAGATGCAGAATCGACACATAGCGCAGTCAAAGGCAGCGACACACCACCCACATGCCCAGGTCAGCAACAGGAGATCCCCAGTCCATAATAATAGATGTTCACCCCTGGCCAGTTCTCTCTCCGCCACCACTGCTAACCACAGAAACCCGGAGAATCCAGGGAGATGCGTACGACAGTCCAAACGGGGAACATCGACTAGAGCACTCAACCATGTCCCGTACATACAGGGCCAATGAGAACAAGTTGGGCCAAGAGTACGCCACACCCGTGGCACAGAGCGAAGTCGAACCAAGGATGAAAGTCTCAGTGTCAGGCCCCTTCTGGAGCGATCTCCGGGTGGAGGGAGGTACAGTGCTGGGATAGAACACTCGTCGTGATTGCAGTTCGTACTTTCCACTTCGGCCAGGGCAATAATCAGCAGTAGCAAGAGGCACCCCGGGGTCTGGGGTCGCTGGGCAGGCACCGCTGCGCAACGCCGCCATCTTGTCGCGGTCAGACGTAGAACAAAGAGCCCCGCTACAGTCTGACGAGGCGGCCATTTTAGAGCATCCACGAACACTGATTAGAGCGTCCACCTTGTTGATCAGGGTTTTTGCAGAGTGTAACACTTCGGAGTGAAGGGAAACAATAGCCGCCAATAAAGCTCCATAGCCCCGAGCTGTTCCATGTGTCCTCCTGGTCAAGTCCATGATACAGTCTCTCCAAAGCTGCCATCCATTGTACACTTCGTGACCACCACTGGAAACACCTCGAGTAGTGCAAAGCCGCTAATATTGGCTAAAGGCGTACAGCTCGAGGAAAGGCGTTAAGCAAGTCCAAAAAGTGGCCGTAAACATCGCCCCAGAAGCAAGCCGCTCCGCCCGACATTGAGGGGGTAGAAAGATCGGGAGCCTCCCGCCGCTAGCAGGGCAGTGTTCAGGCACTCGTCCGTAGTCGCGATGTAAACATCTGCACTCATACAATCTCTGCGGATAGTCTGCCAGGCACAACCAGCGCAATACCTGCAGTCCAAAGGAGCGCACGTTTCAAATTCGGCCGCTTCTGTTGTGAATGGTCCGACCGGGTCAAAGCCGCTTCTGACGCCCGGTGTTGATCACCCGGCAGCCGGCCCCAGCGTCCACTCGAGGCCCCAGACTCGGGTCCGCCGCGGGCCGCAAACTTCAGTCGGACATTGCACCCACTTGCAAAGAGTCGCAAGCCTCAGGATTACACCGCAGGATGCCTGGGCACATCGGCTTCCTCGTTGTGTCTTCTAAAAACAGGATCGCCGGCAGGATAGGCACAAAGAATGAGACGGTCTCCGGAGCCGAGGGACTACACGTCCGATCAGGTCGCCATCTTGGCTCCTCTCCCCATATCTTTACTTTTAATGTTCTAAGTGTTGTAATAAATATTGGTGTAAGGACATTGTCAAGGGAAATCTTACTGATGATAGAGGAGATGACTTTTAGTGGAGTGACCAGAAGACATACCCATCAGGTCGGCCATTCTTCACAGAAATTATTCTCATTGCCTAGAGAAGGGAGAGTGTGTCAATCAGCATCTGTACTTGACATACAGGACAGACGATCCAGATTGCAAAAAGATTTACCTCGGCTAAATGAGAGTGACAAGAGCTGCTCAAGAGCCAACATTTCAAATCCACATGGGAGGTGCTTGGTGAAATACAGGACTCGCTGTCTGTCTTTAATCTTTATTCTGGATATATCAAAATCCAGAGAGATCACATAAATACATTATGCTACTGAGATAAACACCAAAAACCATTTAGATTTAACAGCAGCATCTAAAATACACATGATAAAATAACGGATAAAGGGGCATATTATCAAGGGGGTTTATCTCTGCTTTTTTGGCTTTTAAAGCCAAGAAAGCGGAGATAAAATTGTCTCCCTATTACCTAGCTGTCGCTAACACCAGTTAACGTCAGCTAGTAGGAGATAGCGACCATCTTGGGCTCCGCTTTGCATGTCAGTGAAATTTATCACTAATGACATGCAAAGTGGACGTGCCAAAATGTTAGCGACTGGAAACAGTCGCTAACATCGCTATCTCCTATTACCAACTTTTGGAGATATTCGCGCCTAACACCTGCCCCTGAGCAGTTCTTAGCCATGTTATCCAATGGTAGGTGGATAACATGGCTAAGAGCATTAGCTCGGTAATGCATGAATATCGCTGACTTTTCAGCGATATTCATGCATTTCGGCCGATTTTTTCCGCTTAGGAGATAAACCTTGATAAAAACAAGGTTCCTAAGCGATAAAAATCGCCGCAGCACAGCGATAAAAATATTGCCGCTAAGCCAACATAGCGATAATTATCACTAGTTGTTGGTAATATGCCCCAAAATTATCATTTAATAATCAGATTCATTATCTAAAAAACACGAAAATACCTGGCAGCTGAGGTAAAGTCATTCATCAAGAAATCATCTGATTTTAACAGCAGCAGCTATAAAACATGCAATGAAACAACAGATACAATCAACACTTAGTAATTGTGAAAACATCAAAGCTCGACATAAAAATCTGAAAACATAACAAAGTGCATTGTATCTTGTGGAGACACAAGGTTGCAGCCATCAGGTGCTAGACTTTTTTTGCCTTATTCCAACCCATTTGGTACCACAAGCAACCAGTCGAGTAAATTCAACCAAAACAAAGTCAACAAAAACGCTGGTTGTTAAAAGTCATGGCAGTTAGTTAGGGTTTTATAAACAGAATTTTTTTAACAGGATATATAAGCTCGAACAGAACGTTTATTTATTTCCTGGCCTGCTCTGTCAGCCAGACGTAAAGTCATAGTGGTAATTCCGGTCCATACTTTTTAAATCAGCTTTCTTGATCAGCTTAGGATTCTAGAACAGATCACTGGGACCCACTGAGGAAAAATAATTCATAAGAAATTTTAGGCAGTGTATATGCTGGGCATTATCAAGGGGTAACAGTGCTGTAAAATAACCCCGGGTAATTCCATCTCTGACCTTATCCAAGTTGTAAGCTACCTTAAAAGTGGAAGGAGAACAAGTGTATCTGCTAGGTCAGTCAGTCAAATATCTTTATTCTGTAACCATAAAAGAACACGTAAAAGTACATTAAAAGCACAATTAATTAAAATACATTTTGACCATAACTGCAACATAATCAAGGCAAACCATATCATGTAACAAATAAAAGTTTTCTCAAACATACAGCACTTGATAAAAAGTGGGCCAAATTGATACAAGTAAAAACACATCAGCCGGCCAGGGTACAACACAACTTTTACGCAATCTTTTATAAAAAGTACAGAACATAGTAAAGTGCAACGTGAACTGGGCTGAATGATTGTCACAATTACACAAAGTAGGAGTAGAATAATCAGAAGAGCCTCGAGGGACTGGCAGCAAATGATTAAATACATTTAGTCTAATACTTATCAGAAGGAATCAATGGCGATTTAGCATATAAGATACGGTTCAATTCGAGAAGTTGTCTGCAGTGCCAAGTAAGTTCTGGCTGATGATTTATCCATGGCCATAGAGAATCTCTCACTTACCCTCCAGTCCCGAAGGCTCTTCTAGTCTAGGCATAATCCTCAGTAGCTATTGACTTTGGGTGATAAAAGATATCTGGTTGACACAACTTAGTAAAACTTGCCTTAATATCCATGCAATATTAAGCACTCGATCAAGAGCCAGGCAATCTATTAAAACTAAGTGACTAAAATGCTTAGGTGAACATGTCCACACCAAGACCAAAGAAGAAGGGGTTGCATCAACCATGTGTCCTCTAAGCAATCAAACCGAGTTCTTCATGTATAATAATAAAAAGTGAACCCTGGGGAAGTGAGAGAAGCCTTCTCAGAAACGTATTCCCCAAGACTTGAAGAGAGGGCATTTTGGCATACCCGCAAATACCACTGCCATATGTTACGATGAAAACACACTTTGCCCTATAAACCTCTAATATGTCATTGATTGATCTATGCCCCAATCTTGATGCAGATTCAAACACAGAAGCAATGCTCCTCATGAACATATGCCTTCTACCATCTATCATGGGTGTCCAAGATAAAGAAGAGTCAAAAGAAACACAGCTAAGAAGGTTACCTTTTATACAGTACTGTCTGGACTTAGTTGACCGTGGTCCGATCACCATAACATGGGACTTAGTGAAATTAGTACTCATATCAAGATTTTCCATAAATACCAGGGATGAATTAAGATGCAGATCAAGGCCCATTATAGTTTGTGAAATAAGGACAGCATCATCCCCGTAAAGTAGCACGGGAATTAATCGAAGATCAATTTTGGGCATATCCCTGCCGATTTCTATCAGTGTCTTCTCTAGACTGTTAATATATAAGGTGAACAAAAAAGGTGCCAGGATACATCCTTGGTGCACCCCCGTTTAAGACTAAGGTGCTCAGTGCACTCTCCCCAACACCGAATCTAAGTGAGGCTGATAAATTAAAATGAAGGTTGCGCAGAAAGAAACCTAAGTGAGGATCTGCCTCTAGCTCCAACATAATGGCCCAAAGTTTTTCCCCGTAGACCCTGTCGAAGGCTGTAATTAAATCTATGAATGCAAGAAGGCAAGCTCCTTTTTTAGCAGACTTATATTTGCTTATGATCATATTCAAATTGAGACCTTGGTCAATAGCACCAAGGCAGGAGTAAAACCATACTAAATGTCCGAAAAACACACTCTGAGTAAAAGCCCACTCCAATAATCTGTTCAAGAGAATTCTGCCGAAAATCTTAATGATAGAACCCGATCAATGAAAAGGGGAGATATCACTTAGGATCTGAACTATTGCCATTTCGAAGACTGGGGCAATAACAGTCCAAGCGCTAGTAATCCCTCAGATTGATTATGGAAGTGCCGCCCTCTGTGGCCTCCCCCTATCAACAACCGCACCATTAAGAGCCTCCATCAATGCTGCAGCGAGGCTCATAACTGGATCAAAAAAACACTCACACATCTCTCCTGACTAAAAAACTCTGAATTGGCTACCGTTCGAAGCCAGAATACACTTGTAAATCGCTTGCATTACTCACAAGCCATTACACCACAATTCGCCCACCTATATTGCTCAGAAATTGACAATCTCAGGAGGCTGAAGAGCACAAGAAGCGCAGAAACTCTCCTTTTGAAACCTCAAAGATTCTACAAGAAAAAACATACAAGCGCTCCTTCTCAGGGATGACTCCCAGGATCTGGAATGCCTTTCCTCCAGAAACTAGACTTATCTCATCCACGGCATTCTTCAAAAAAGAAGTCAAGTCGATCCTCCTGGCTAAATTCACTTGAACTTAAACTCTGCAAATACTGTTTGCGTGGATGTCTCTCCCTATATTACATTGCCTGAATCGACCACATAACCACATTTTACTACCCAGAAAAGGGGGTGGTGATGAACAGAGTGTCTGAATTAAGCAGACCACTCTTACCCAGTCCAAAGATCAGGGCTTGATCCATCACCGTTATTTAGCTCACTGCACCATCCCAGCTCAGAACCTGGCTATATGCAAATCAGTCTGACCCTGGCCCAGTGCATCATGGGAACAGGGCAGACTAAACTACCAAGCCAATTCTTCACCAGAAAGCAGACAAGCTTCCGGGGACCGGTTTCTGGCATTTCAGCCGTCGTCGGCCCGGCTTGCTTGAATCCTGATGGTGCAGTGAGCAAGGGACGCATGTCTGAGTATACCCTGCCACACCTATAGTGGCCAAAAACGATTCAGAAAAGGGGGTGGTGATGAACAGAGTGTCTGAATTAAGCAGACCACTCTTACCCAGTCCAAAGATCAGGGCTTGATCCATCACCGTTATTTAGCTCACTGCACCATCCCAGCTCAGAACCTGGCTATATCAGACACTCTGTTCATCACCACCCCCTTTTCTGAATCATTTTGTCCACCATAAGCGTGGAAGGGTATACTCAGATGTGAGTCCCTTGCTCATTGCACCATCAGGATTCAAGCAAGCCGGGCCGACGATGGCTGAAATGCCAGAAACCGGTCCCCGGTAGCTTGTTTCCTTCCCAGTATAAGAATTGGCTTGGTAGTTTGGTTTGCCCTGTTCCCATCATGCACTGGGACAGGAACAGACTAATTTGCATGTAGCCGGGTTCTGAGCTGGGATGGTGCAGTGAGCTAAAAAACGGTGATGGATCAAGCCCTGATCTTTGGACTGGGTAAGAGTGGTCTGCTTAATTCAGACACTCTGTTCATCACCACCCCCTTTTCTGAATCATTTTGTCCACCATAAGCGTGGAAGGGTATACTCAGATGTGAGTCCCTTGCTTATTGCACCATCAGGATTCAAGCAAGCCGGGCCGACGACGGCTGAAATGCCAGAAACCGGTCCCCGGTAGCTTGTTTCCTTCCCAGTATAAGAATTGGCTTGGTAGTTTGGTTTGCCCTGTTCCCATCATGCACTGGGACAGGAACAGACTAATTTGCATGTAGCCGGGTTCTGAGCTGGGATGGTGCAGTGAGCTAAAAAACGGTGATGGATCAAGCCCTGATCTTTGGACTGGGTAAGAGTGGTCTGCTTAATTCAGACACTCTGTTCATCACCACCCCCTTTTCTGAATCATTTTGTCCACCAAAAGCGTGGAAGGGTATACTCAGATGTGAGTCCCTTGCTCATTGCACCATCAGGATCCAAGCAAGCCGGGCCGACGACGGCTGAAATGCCAGAAACCGGTCCCCGGTAGCTTGTTTCCTTCCCAGTATAAGAATTGGCTTGGTAGTTTGGTTTGCCCTGTTCCCATCATGCACTGGGACAGGAACAGACTAATTTGCATGTAGCCGGGTTCTGAGCTGGGATGGTGCAGTAAGCTAAAAAACGGTGATGGATCAAGCCCGGATCTTTGGACTGGGTAAGAGTGGTCTGCTTAATTCAGACACTCTGTTCATCACCACCCCCTTTTCTGAATCACATTTTACTACCTTGCACTGTTTGCTACTTTGTCTAAATTGCCTTATGAAGTTGTTTTTCCTTTTGTCCTCTTTTTATATTCATGTAAAGCGCTCTGATATCTGTAAGGATCTTGTTCGCGCTATATAAAACTCTGGAAATAAAATAAATAAATAAAGAGTTAGAAGAGGATCCCAAAGAACAATACTCAATTTGAATAGGTAGCGCGGAACGCCATCAGGGCCAGGTGTCTTATTGGATGCTAACATTAAAATGAGATTGTTGCCTTTTTCTAATGTAAAGGGTATAGGGTAATGTGCATGATCAAAGGGACTATCATGGGACATAGAGTTAGGTGCATCATACATTGAATTGAAATGATCAACCCAGGCCTTAGGCTGAATGGTGCACTGTAAGGCAGGTTCAACAGCTGCTCTTGGTATTGGTATTACAATTTCCCAACACTTAGCGCTGTCCCTCTAATGACTAGCAACTAACAGCTGTTCCGAAGCTTCCCCTTTCAGTAAACGCTTTCTACACTGAGTAACTCTCTTATAAGAGACCCGGCAAATAGAAACCAATTTACAGCCTCTAGGATCTAGCTTAAGAGCCTGCAGAAGGACTCGGTGGGCCCTGGAGCAGTTAGTATCAAACTATTTAAAAGTCTTGAGTCAGGGGTGTTCTGCTTACCCATTAACAAGGTCTCTATATTAGGACAGATAACATTATTAGGATTTGTAATAGACATATCAATACAAGTTCATCAAGCAAACATCGAACCCCCTGTGACAAAACCTGAACAGATCTCCGAGAAAACATTGGGTATTACTGAGCTCCACTTCAAATGGTGATCGTGAGAGGAAGACACCCGCTTAGTGTGGTAGGGGGATCGGGCATTTATGCCTAAAGTCCCAGTAGAAGGTAGCTAAAAGGGAATTGTGACCGCTCAATTTAGTCCAAATTACCTCAAAATGACCCAAAAATCCCTTCAAAAGATGGGAAATAAAAAAGAAGTGAATAACAGTAAAAGTAAGTAAAGGTTGGGGTATGTCCTTGCAAAGGGGAAGCAAAGTAGGGGCTCAGAGTTGAAACCAGATGATACTCAGCCAGAAAGGGATTTAAATGATCTTCATCTGGGGTATGCAAAAAAATAAAAAATCCATAAAAGGGAAATCTCCAATCCCCAGCTGATTAAAACACCGATTCACTCAGGGGTGGATATTAAAATCCCCACCAAGAATGATAAAACTTTTCTCCAAGCTGGATTTGGGCATGACGTAAAAAAAACCTTAAGAGTCATAATATGACAAGGTATACCAGACGAAGAGGGAGCGTTATAAAAATTAACAACCAACAGGCTAGGTGAATTTTAAGATTTTAACAAAACTACAGCTATCTTAGACAAATCTGTATGGCTAAGCGTTAATGAGACCAGAATTAAAAGTCCTTCCTTTACTCTCCTATAAATAGAGGTAACAACAGGAACAGAGAAGGAAAGATGGCTATTAAGAAAGAAATCTTTAGTGGCATCCCACATCTACTGTAAACACACATTATATTTGGCTATAAAGTCATAGAACGCATTATTATCCTTCTTACTAAAAAGGCTAGCAGTGTTTCAATTTAAAAAAGAGACAGTGCCTTGGTCCTCCTGAACGACCTTGTACTCCCTCATACTAACATCTAAGTTGCTGACATCCGATTTAGTCAGTCAATCTATATCACCCAGAAGGAGTACGGAAATACCAGTTACCAACACTTTGCTATGAGGAAACACCCTTTACCACTCAGTCTAAACCACGTAGTGCCTTTACAATGCAGGGACTACATCAAACGCATTGTTACTATGCGTTCCTTTAGCATGCAATTCGTTACAATGACTTGCTTTAGGGAATGCAGTGTTGGACTGGTGTTGGATTTAAAGTCCAATGCCTTCCCTACTGATTCACTGATACACCGACTGGAGTTGGAATAGTAAATTATACTATTCCAACGTCCAGTGCCCCACTAAGGCAATGTAATAAGTTACATCCTAAAGGAACACCTGGTAATGACGCAGTCATGGCAGTGACTGCGTTGTTAAGCCATGCATGGGTTAGGCGTGCGTGGTTCCGTCATACAACCCTTGATTTGTGACAATATAGATAGCATATAGACAGAAAACAGCAAATTATTAACATTAACTACTACACAATCACTATCTAATGTCTTTTGTTGGGAACTGACACATGAAACTCTACGGCCATACAAATTTTAGGGCATATTAGCAAGAACCTCGTTAAAATTATCACAGTTTTAGCGACAGAAAACTGCAGCTAAAACGGCGATAATGGGCTTGCTAATATGCGTTATAGAATTTCAATAGATGCCCAAGTTAGATGTCCTGCATATCTAATCTGGGCTTCTATTGGAATTCTATAATGCATATTAGAAAGCCCATTATCGTAGTTTTAGCAGCAGTTTCCTGCCGCTAAAATGGCGATAATTTTAACGAGGTTCTTACTAATATCCCCATTTCTTTTACAATGGTAAACTATGTCCCAGGAGAGTATGAGGTCAATGTATCACTCTGTTCCGAAGAGGGCCAAAAATTTCAAAAACGTTAGGCTTCAGTATAGAAACTTTGGCCAGCATGACGAGGTAGGGCTTTGCAGCTGGAGGAAATTCTAAATTGTATAGCAAAATAACAGCTTTACACAAACTAGGAGTTCCACAAAGAGCTGGATCTAAATGATTCTCTCCAGAGAGAGGCCCACCTGGTAAGGCTTGCTAATTTTGATCTTCTACCACGCTAAGTGAGGGCATAATCATTTCAGCTGCAGAATGGCTGGTAACACCACAGGGAGGATGAGAGGTTGCTGATAAGCAGGGACCAGGAGCAATTAGATCCCCAGATTGAGAAGAAATAACATTATCCCCTTCCATGATAGTCGAAGATTCAGGGTCAGGCTCTCTCTATACTAGGCTTCATAGCCACACTTGCACCCTGACAACTCAGCTTGGCCAAGGGACAAAATGGTCTCTTGGGTTGCTAATAACGTCTTCGATCTGAAGAAGACTGGATTCACAAGCGAAAAAATAGATGAAACCAGGAATTCGAGCTTTGAAGACCATAAGTATATCAACAATGATGTTACAAGAGTCACTGAAAATTGAGCAGGGCAGGTGGCCTTATGGTGAGGGCTGGGGAGCTATTTTAGGCATTGCAGGCTTTTTCTTCGTTGTAATACTTGATGTAATCGTCCCGAACCCACCCAGAGGGTCAACGTTAGCAGCAGGTTTAGGGCCCCCAAATTACCAGAGTTAGGACTGTTGCAGACAAAGAAGAGCTAAAGGGAGACTGATGATGGAAGTGGCTTTCTTTGCTTGCACATCAGAACCAGCCCCATTACCTAGCACAGCCTCAACTACAGTAGGGAGTGAGATTTGTTCTGAACTTGCAAACCAATCCCTAACACCACTTAGACTGAATTGATTTAATTGATATTGCCCCGGAGGTGAGTGACAACATTATATTTGCCCCATTACAAGGGCATATGAAGCTCCAGCAGCTGCTGATTTTTTCTGCTTACCCATTGCCAATGCTCATTGTAGCAGTTATATAAGGGAGAAAACACGGGGTCAAGAGGGGGGGGCCTGGTCCGGTCTCAGCTGGACGTAGACGGGCACAACTGGGCCCATCCTGCGCCATGGGAGAAGAGACCTCCTTTTAAAGCGCCCAACCACTGCAGGATGAAAACCTCTCCTTCCTCCTCATAGGGTTATTGGTAATGGAAGTCTGGCAAGCGTGTCCCATGGGAAAGGATGAACTCCCCTCCTTGTTACTCTCAGGGCATTTGGTAATCAAAGTCTGGCAAGCATGTCCTGCGGTGCAGGAGAAAAGACCTCCCTTTATAGTGCCCAACTGTTTCAGGATGAAAGCTCCTCCTTCCTCCTCACAGAGCAATTGATAATGGAACTCCGGCAAGCACATCTAGTGGGTAATTAATCCCAACTCTTGATGTAGAGTAAGCCAGTGAGCACACTTGAGAATGCTCATAAGGCATCTAAGATACTTATTGTCAACTATCTGAAGCATGGAGGAGTTCGTATAACCCCAGATATCACTGGCATAAGAGACTGCAGGTGTACATTTCATCTGATATGACTTTAAGTTCAAAAAGAATTTTATTAGTAAAAGAAAAACAGGATATCAATACATAGTACATAAATAATTCAAGGTTAACTGAAGGAAATTGAAAAAGAAAGCAAAAACAATTAAGAAAAACATTGCAGTAAAATCAATGACATAAGCTAACCATGGGCATTAAGATTAAACATAGGAAATACAGTGGTTGCAAGACATGTTCAGGTAAGAGTATATACATAACAGGTAATACTGAAGAAAAGAAGGAAATGTGAAGGGTATTCAAGGGGGTTTAGGAACCTCCTGTTGGGCAGGCTGTAGATGGAATGAACGATTGGCACATTTATCCAGATACAACGTAATAGGAAGCCATAATTCTGCACGTTTCGCAGCCATATGAATAGGGAAGACAAAAGCAGTATCCAGCCTATGATTGTGAAAAACATTGTACCACCATGATTTGAGAGAGATGTTAGATGAGGTCTTCCAATTGACTGTAATCAGTTGAAACGCAACAGCCAACAATAGGTCAACAATGCGAACATCAAATTCAGTATCCTCCCAACACGGCGAAAGGCTTCCCAGGAAGATGTGAGTGTGAGAGAAGGGAATGCGAGTGTGGAAGATTACATTGATTTGAGCCCACACCTGTATCCAAAAATCATGAGTAGATTTACAAAGGAATAACATATGAAATAAAGTAGCATGCGGAGAGGAACAGGACCAGCAAATATCCGGAACGGTAGAAAACTGCTTATTTAGAGTAAAAGGCGTATGAAGCAGCCTATTATAAATAAAGAACATAGATTGCGTTAGGGTCGCCGCTCTGGACGATTTACGTATCCTCGTCCATATCCTGTCCCACAGGGAAGTTGGCCATGTTGTGACAAAGTCATGTTCCCACTGTTCTTCCACCTTAGACTTAGGCCTAGTAGACTCAATAGCATAAAGTTACTTATAAATAGTAGAGGCCTTGGGGATAGTACACAGGAGAGAGTGAAGACGTGAAGCAGGGGTGGAAGAGGGGGGAGGAACCTGTACTTGTAAGAGTCGAGTGTAAGTCGCCATCACCGTTGTTTTAAGTAGAAGGTATTTGGGAGCAAAGGATGCAGGCAAGTCAAAGGAAGAACGGAGAGTGGAAAAAGGTAGAAAGGTAGAGTGTGAGAATAATTGCGAAATCCAGACTAATCCCTTATGTTTCCAGGATTTCCAATAAAAGGGCTTATTATGAATTAAGAGATATGCGTAATGCCAAATGGTGGAGGAAAGGAAGTCAGCAAGAGTGGCAGGTGGAGGCGGGTTGGAGGATAGGAGGAGTGAGGTAGTAAATTTATGGATGGGAGTGGGAATTGAAGAAGGTTTACGTGAGAAAGAAATGTATTCAGCAAAGGAAAAGGGGGATAGGAAAAGGCGCTCAACCTTAGCCCATAAGGGACAGGGAGAGGTGGGGTCCTGCAACCAAAAGGAAGCTTGCCACAGTAAAAAAGCTTTTTGATAGACTGGGAAATCCGGGAAGTTAACTCAGCCCTCTGATGTGGGGCAAATAAGTCTGGCAAGGGACATCCTGAGTTTTTTGTTATTCCATAAAAAGGAAGACAAAACCAAATTGATTTTCTTAAAGAATTTAGAGGGAATGGGCAGAGGGATATTGGAAATTGTATAGAGAATTATGGGGGATAGCATCATCTTAATGGTATCAAGACGACCCCACCAAGACAGGTAAAGGGGATGCCATCTGGTTGCTAGATCCGATATTTGTTGAATGCATTTATTTAGGCAAAGGGAGACGGTATCTGAAATAGAGGGGGTTATGTGTAAGCCTAAATACTTAATGTGCGAGGAGCTCCAAGTGAAATTGGAAGCACTAAAGTCAGGTTTAAAAGTAAACTTCGTCAAGGGCAAGATCTCGCATTTATCGTTATTAAGTTTGTAACCAGATATCAGAGAGTAGTTCCGCACTTCCTCCAAGAAAGCGGGAATTGAGCATGTTGGATTGGAGATGAAGAGTAAAATATCATCTGCGTAAGCAGCAAGTTTAATATGGGAATTTGCGGTCTGAAAGCCATGAATGTTGGGGTTCTGACGAAGTTTGGACAAAAAAGGCTCCAAAGCCAAGTTGAAAAGAAAAGGGGAAAGGGGACAGCCTTGGCGTACACCTCTACTAAGATCAAAAAAGAAGGAAACATGACCATTCGCGCAAAACTGCAGCACGTGGGTGAGAGTACAATAAGGAAATCAAGGAAATAAATCTGGGACCGAAACCAAACCATTGGAGAGTGTGGAAAAGGTAAGGCCATTCAACCCTATCAAAGGCCTTTTCGCCATCTAAGGCGATCGCTGCAAGGGGGTGTTGTATACGCGGGCATTTCCATAAAATGTTAAACAAAAGTCTAGTATTGTCGGAGATAAATCGACCCTTTACGAAACCGGACTGCTCCTCACCTAAAAGGTCGGGAAGCAGAAGGTCCAGTCGCGCTGCCAATGACTTAGCGAATATTTTGTAGTCGATGTTTACAAGGGAAATAGGTCTGTAATTTTTACAATATTTGGTGTATTTCCCTTCTTTGGGTATCAAGCAAATGTGAGCCTCGGAGAAGGAGCTTGAAGAGCTACCAAGGGCAGTAAACGTGTCTATAAGAGATTGGAGTTTTGGAATAAGTAACTTTGAGAAATGAAGGGAAAATTCAACAGTGAAACCATCCGGTCCAGGAGCTTTGTCCATTTTGAGGTGTTCAAGTGCAGTAAGCAGTTCCCTCTGGGAAATGTCAGATTCCAAGTGGGAGAGGTCAAGAGGAAAATGTTCAGGTTTCTGGATGGTAGAAAAGAAATGTGTGAGAGACTGGGGAGAAGGTCGAGTTTCAGAGGAGTACAGAGTTTTGTAGAAAAGGGAAAACTCAGTGAGAATGTCGGCATCCTTGTGCTTGAGAACATAATTAGTGTCATAGATGGATTCAATGTTTAACTTATTGTGCTTAACCTTCAAATAATTAGCGAGGTTTTTCGCAGCTTTGTTCCTACCTCCATAAAACTTAGCACTAGATTTCAACAGATACAGTGAGGCATCTTCTGTAGATTTCTCATTAAACTTCCTTTTGGCAGCAACAAGAGCAGTCACACTATCTTGCGAGTGAGAGGTAAAGTAGGCGTGTTCCAATCTCTTAATGTCATACAAAAGGTCCCCAGTAAATTTACAGGCAGCTTTACGTTTTTTTGCCACAAAACTAATAATAAAATCTTGCGCAGCAGCCTTAAAAGCATCCCAAATGGTATGATTTGGAATAGAGGGGGTGTCATTGAGCAAGAAAAACTCTTTAAAAAAATGGTAAAGGAGTAGGTAAACTTGGGAATTGTTGAAGCGCCACCTTCTGGGTCCAACAGTTTTAGGGAGAACATAAATGTTGATTAAAACAGGGGCATGATCTGACAGTTAAATCGGACCAATTTCGGCGGTAGTGAGGGTTTGGGCAATATTGTGGGAAACAAAAATGTAGTCAACCCGTGATTGGGAATGGCGAGAGAGAGAATAAAAAGTAAACTCCTTTATAGTCGGATTACAGATTCGCCAAGCGTCAATGAGATTATGTTGGGAAATGGCTTGAGTAAAGAGCTTGTGGGATTTATTAGGAATATAATGGGCATCAGATTTCCTATCAACAAAAGGATCTAGGGGTTGATTGCAATCACCAGCAAGGATGAAGTTATCATCCATAAACCGGGTTATGTGATGGGAGAGATCGGTCCAAAAAAGAAGCTCGCCACCTGTGGGAGCATAGACATTAAGGAGAGGGATTGGAACACCCCTAAGAGATAATCTGACATGTGTCCATCTGACATTAGTGTCCGACTCTTGAGAAATGAGAGAGAAGGAGAGAGACTTGCGGCATAACATTGCTACGCCGTTACGCTTACCATCGCCTTGTGAATAAAAAACCTCACCCACCCATCCTTTCTTATGCTTTGCAGGCTCGATGTCTGAAAGGTGAGTTTCCTGCAAGATTGCCACATCAACATTCAGTTTAGCTAAGTGGGACAAAATTCTCTGACGTTTGATAGGGGGGTTAATACCCTTAACATTCCATGAAATTATATTCAATGACATGCTATAAAAAGTAACCTGTAATAAACACAATAAGCATAATGAAAGAAAAAGCCCATGAGAAACAATGAAAGGGGAAGAAAGAAACTATCATCAAAAGTTAAGAAGCAATTATGTGTTATACAAAGTAAGCTGTAATAAACACAACGAGCAATGTTAGAGAAAAAACCCATGAGAAAAAGGAAAGGAAGAAGAAGAGAATGCTTACAGAGAGTAATGAAAAGGGAAAGAGGAGAAACCACAATGAGTGTGAATTGAAGGAGAAGAAAAAGAAGCGGGTCTAGGAGGAGAAAGAGGAAAAGGAACATCAGAATGAGAATTTCAAAAATATAAGAGTGAGCAAAACCTGAGCGAATAAGATCAACATCCATGTACAAATAAAGAAAAGGAGTTGTGAAGGAGAGTAGACAGAACAAAAATAGGAACATAAGGGAGAAACAAAGGACCAACATACCTACACAAGGAGCTGATAAGGAGGGATCCGGGGGGATGGGACCACATAGGCAAGGCAACACATCCAAGGTCAGCTGGGTGGGGAGCTAGGGATACATCACCAAACGAGGAGAAGGTTCCTGTGGAGGGGAAGGAGGAGAAGAAGAGATTAAGATGCAAACAAGAGTTGAATCAAAAATACAAACAACAACGAACAACAGTGCAACTCTGAGAAAATAAGAGTCAATACTCTGAGACTCCCTAAAAGAGAAAAAGAAATGAAGTGCAATGACATTGTAAAAACAAGTAAGACTAGAACTCAGCCAGGGAAGGAGGGCGAGGAACCAGAGGAATCCTTGGCAGAAGTCTTATGTGCGTTGATAAAACTTTGGAGGTGCACCGGATCCTCGTAGGTGGTTGTTTTGTTATTATACGTGACTTTAAACAGGCAAGGGTGGTAAAGGCCATATCTTGCCCCCATCAAACGGAGATCTCCTCTCATGTTTAGGAAAGCCTTTCGGCGGTTGGCAGTAGCTTTTGCATAGTCCTGAGCGAAGAACAAAGAGGAACCAGACCATGTTAGTTTCGGAGAGGATTTGGCCGCCGTTAAAACCTTCAGGAGATCAGTATACTCTAGGACAGTGTTCTTCAATCTGTGGGGCGCGCCCCCCTGGGGGGGCGCGACACGTTCCCAGGGGGGGCGCGCACTCCACTTCAATCTGACCTTTGTTCCCTGAGTCCCTCCGTCGTCCGTACAAGTCTTCTGGTAGGGTTCTGGTATGTGGAAGGGGGAGGGAGGGGAGATCGATGGGGCAGGAGTTGCCCATTCTTTTGTCATGTTAACTCTCCCAGGAGGGGGTTAATTCACAGAGCTGACAGCTTCAGCTGCAGTGGAAGGCACGAGTCTCCTCTGCTAAAACCGAAAGCAAACAAACAAACAGCCATGCTTTCGGTTTTAGCAGAGGAGACCCCTCGCCTCCTACTGCAGCTGAAGCATTTCAGCTCTATGAATTAACTCCCTCCTGGGAGAGTTAGCTCTTCCCAGAACGGAGACCTAAAAACACTACATACTGTGCGGAGGTTTACCTACACTGCGCATGTTAGAGGGTTACTTCACTCTCCAGTTTTCTACCTTTCCTTTTCGCTTTCTGCCCTCTTATTTCTTTTTCTCACCTTATTGCTTTCTGTTTCCTTTCATGTAGGCCCCACGCTCTTTGTCTTTCTCCTTACTCTCACCACAGTTTTCATAATTTCCGTGTACCCATCTCTGTAGGTTCATTGCAACCCTCCCCTCCCCCCCCCCCCATCAAGTTTCTTCATGGCATTATTGTAACATATTATATATGTGGTTCTGCATAAATAACTGACAGAAGGGGATGACCTAATTCATTAATTATACTTTCATTGTAGCCCAGCCTTCTGTGTTGCCAGTGTCAGGCCCAGTGGCTTTTCCACTATGGCTGCTGAAGTGGTGGATTGCCTGGATTTCCTACACCACTGGTAAGGCTTGTTCTCTCACAAGAGGGCCAGTGCCCCTCTGCTCTGTAGTAGGGGCTACAGCTCTGGCAACCGGAAATTCGAACCGGAGGCGGGCATGTTGGGAGGGGAGGCAACACAGACTCACACATTCATCACCTGCTGAAGGGTACATCACCCCCAAACAGGGCTGGCCTTTGCTCAGTCCTATCACTGGGCGGAATCACATTTCAACTCCCCCTCCCAACCCCGCCAACCCACCCTAACTTTGTCCTAGCTGTAGCCTACAACTTCATATAAAAGATGAACAAACTAAGAACAATTTACAACTTTGACTTTTTAAAAACATGTTCTTTTTGCATCATGTTGCTCTAGAAACCTCATTTATAGCGAGCACAAATAAAAATGCAAATACCAGAAAGCAAAGTGAATCACTAAAACTTAATTGAATACCACTAAATATGTAACACTAAGTTTGCTAACATTATTTGAACAGAAAGAGAAAAACGTTTTTAAGTTTAGAAAATAATGAGCTTCAGCTGCTCCAAATTCAGATCTTCCTGCCTGGCTCCCTACTGTCATGTCCTACCTCATCATCTTCCCTGCTGCTGAGTAAAACGTGACAACAGAGGTACTTTTGGGGGCTTTCAAATTCATTCTGCAGGCTTGGCTGAATACACACACCGCCCACTCTTCTCCCATCATGTGATTCACCCTCAACTCGGTTCATTCAAGCCAGTGCCAAGTTCTGGGAGGTGGAAGTGTGAAAGAAATGGAAGGGGTAGAAGACAGAACAAGCATTGGAAATGCAATATGACTTGCATTTTTGGAGTTGGAGCAATTGGCATTGTAAATGGCAATGTTTTTTACAGATGTAATAAATATGCCATTTCCACCTTAATAAAATAAAGAACTCCTTTGTTTGTTATTTTCTGTAGTATTTTGTATAGCATGAAATACCCCTTATTTTGAAAAGCTCTTCTCTTTTATATACTTCAAGAAATGCAGGGCGATTTAAATATGTAAAATAAACACGATAGTCCTCTACTCTGCAAAGTGTAATGCTATTTGTATGAAAAACATGCAACAATTTGCACACATTTTATCATGGAAAGTGGTGTTTTGAGCTGTGTAATAAGCCTCTGTCACTTCACCACACCCACCCCCTCACAAACCCGCAGTTTACTAAACACTCTTATTGTATTGAATGTATTCGCTGAATATGCCCGGAATGTGCGCGTGGCAGTCGAGTCCAGAAATTTCTGTCAGGTGGAGGGGGGGGGACAACGTCTTAAAAAAATCAGCTGGGGGGGCTCAACCTAACAAAAGTTTGAAGACCTCTGCTCTAGGAAGTAGAGAATGACACCTCTTGGTCTCTGTGAGGGAGAAGCGAGAGTGGACGAGCGACCTAGTCTGTGGGCGCATTGAATGTTGAGACTTGTACCTTCTGGCATATGGAGCAGTTTAGGAAGAAACGATTTGAAGAAGGCTAGTGAATCCGAGCCCTCAAGTCCCTCTGCCAGGCCGTAAAGGCGGAGATTATTCCGTCTATTTCGGTTTTCCAACTCCTACACCTGTTCCTGAAGTGAAGATACTTGAGAGTGTAGATGGGGTACTACGGAGCAGGTTTGCTGAAGAGACGCAACAGAGTGCTCGGCGGAAGATACCCTTGTGTCAAGTTGTGACCAATTGTCAGTGAGAACCTGAAGTTTAACTTTTGTTTCCTCCATAAAAGGGCGAAGAGATCTGATTTCCTCCAGAAAAGGACAAAAGGATCTTATCTCCTCCAGTAAGAGCTCCATAGAGAAAGGCGAAGTTTGCTGGGGTGGTGAAGGAGGGTCCTTTTTCAGTGTTTTGGTGTTGGTTTTCCCCAGTACTGGTTGGGACGATTCCATTGTTGTACCTGAGCCAGACGAGGCGAGGGAGTGTTCTAGTTTGGAGAAAGCTGAAAAGACTTTAGAATTTTTCACAAAAGCCGTCTTTGTTGTATGAGGCAGGTGCGTCATAGATTTAAGCCTATCCATAGATTATACGTCGCAAGGTATCTGGCATATGTTATGTGCAGGAGAGGAAATAAGCTCACAAAGGGGCTGTGCCAGATGCAGGAGTCACCAGAGTGTAGAAGAAAAACACATTTAACACCAAATAAATTCCATGAGGAAGGTTTACATGAAACTGCTGGCTGAGCAGGAGCAAATTGGGAGCACTAACGTGCAAATAAGCACATTGAAGCAAAGGCGAAGAGAAAAGAGAAACTGTCTGAGTTACTTAATCACATGCTTGATGTGCAGGATTTGCTGGACAGTAGAGAGTAAGGGGGTGCACGGAGCATTCCTGGTAATATAAGAGAAGGCATCCGGAATGCACCAAAATGCATCAGAAATGTGTAAAAAGTTGTGGTGGCAACCAAAGGCCCAACTGATAAAACCCCTCTTAATCGGCTAGTCTCTGAAGGGCCAGCGCCAAATAGTAGCAGGGTACAAAGCAATGACGTGCTGAAGAGCAAAGTTGTAGATCACAGAGTCGTCAGCAGGGTCAAGAACATCATCAGCCAGCCAAATATGTGCATAAAGGCAGATTCCTTCACCTCAAGGCCCTCATAAACTGTTGCAGAAGGTAAAGTGAGGAGATATGAAAGGCAGGACAAAATGGTGGTCGCATTGGTTCTGAGGCGACATTACAAACTGCATCAGAAAAGTCATTCAATGAGGTGTGGAATGAGTAACCAATCCTTGAGACCCCAATATTAGCAAAAGTCTCAGAGGCCAGTAAATCAGAGGAGCCATATGCAGAAATCCATGAAAAGGACTGTGAAAGCCGTCACGGAGGTGAGAATGCAGAGAAGCGCCAGGCGTCACAAAATGGCGGCCGCAAAATTGCGGAACTTACTATGGCAAAATACTCCGTCAATAATGGAAGGAAAATGTTTCCAAGCGTCGCAAATGCATCCTGGAGTGTTCCGGTTTAGCTGCGTGTCCTCCAAGCAGGAAATAATGGTCTAGAACCAGCGCGTCCCCGGAGCCGCAGCGGAGCCTCACTCAGACGCCGCCATCACCATTGGGCGCCAAGCCACGCCCCCATCTGATATAACTGTAGTAAAGATTTGAAGTGCTTTCTCCCCAGCCTTGAAGCGAAACGAGAAATCAAAGAAATATCCATCATAAACTTATTTTTCTTAGAGATAATTTATGGGGACCAAGTAGCAGAATCAAAATGAACACCCATATAAGAAAAGGTATTAGTTGTAGCTAAGTCATATTCTTGAATGTGAAATACCCTTGACCCTAGATCTGGTAGTCCTCGACCCAGCCACCATCACAAAGGATTTATTATAGTTGGTTGCTAGGTCCAGGCCATCCATAAAAGTTACTAACAAATCTAAGAGGTTCTGCAGGCCTACCCCTGTTCTACAAAGGGCGACATCACCGGCATAAATTAGAGCTGGGAGGGGGCATTTCCCCACTAGGGCAAAGTCCAAACCATTGATTAACGATTGCTTCTCTAGGTTGTTTATATAGATGGTAAACAAAAATGGGTCCAATATATAATGTTGACATACCCCTCTGCTTACCCGAAAAGCCTCAGTACAAGAGCGCTCGCTCTTGTATCAGACTACCATAGACATATTTAAATGTAGATCACACAAATGGACAAAAATATGACCACCCTCATGGACAAAAATATGCTCCACAGTTTGCCCTGTTGATCCTATTGAAAGCCGTTTTGAGGTCCATAAAAGCCATATGGATCGAACTGATTTTGGCTACTGTGTACCTGTTAATAATAAGGTAGAAATGAAGGCACTGATCAATTGCTCTTTTACTGGGCCCGACTCCATATTGTAGGTCATAGAGAATATGATTTACCTCAGCCCTGGAAGTTAATCTGTTAAACACCATCCAACCTAAGACCTTGACCACTGAGTCAATCAGGGAGATTGGTAAATAGCACCATTGATCATTCTTATCTCCCTTCTTAAAAACTTGGATAATAATTGATGTGGACCATGATGGAGGAGACCCATCCTTAAATGGTAAGAGTACCAATGTTTTAGCCCTCATTTCTGATTGTAATGCCCTAAGCAGTTTTTGATGTGCATTAGATCCAGAGTTATCAGGCCAACCAGGCATAGGCATACCACGACCTAGGCTTGATACAGATAAATGTTCAAAAACCTTAACAGCTATTGAGACATGGACACTTAAGATTTCCTTGTCTCATTGACTCAGTGTTAAGACAAGTTGCAAAGTCTGAGGCACATCTGCTAAATAATTTAGCATTAAAAACCTTTGTTACAACTTTTGCCCATTTTAACCTCCTCATCCGATCGATTGGGATCCCCCCAATACTTGGAATTGAAAAACCCCTGTTGATCGGTGTATCTCACCCAAAAGAAGGACAGATTGGGTTACGGTCACTAAATTCACAGGCCAGAATCCTTGGTTCATTAATTATACTCAACAGTGAGGTTGAGACAAATACAAAAGTCAATGATCGAGAAACAACACCACCTCATAAAGTTTGAAAAAGAGGTGAGGCCTTGAGGAAAAAAAATATATAGAGAAAAGCAGGTCAAATTGATGCAAAAGGCTATGTAAGAATTCCCCGTCAGGTGTATTATAGATGTAGAGCATTCATTTTGCTTCATCTTATTTTCAAGTAGGTTTTAGAATAATTCCCTCGCAAGGATGAATGTTAAAATCTTCCATTTAGTTGTATTGTGTAGAAGTGAGTCCCTGCTCATCAAGACGTTCCTGGAAAGACCTTAGAGAATAAAGATGCTATAAATGACTCTCTGTGGAATTAGTATTATAATAGTTAAGCAGTGAGAGTTCAGTCAACTTGGGAAAGGTAACCAGCAGAGGGGGAACATATGGGGAACCAGTATGTAGCTCCACAAACTTTATATTAATCTGGAGAAAAACCAAGATAATCAAACTTCCCTTTGCTCTACCTGCACTGGAGTAAATAGCGTAAAAATAGAATAATTTATATTTATCTAAACAAAATGAGGGGAATGTGTTCCATGTTTCCTGTAAACAGATAATGCTATAGTGTTTAATAAAGTCAAGCCATTTGTTGTAAAGTTCCTTATAACTCAAGCCCACACTGTTCCAGTTTAAAATCTTGATACAGCTTGTAGTAACTCCCTCGGATACAACAACCCTCTCCTCCGATTCAATACCGAACGCTTGGGAAACCAAACATTGTGGGATCAGTCAATCACAACTCCCCAGAGAATTCTGAGGTTCAAGCATGTTAGTCAGGTAAATTCTAGAAAAGGTGCTAACCATGTCATTATTTTCTGGCTGATATATAGTACCCCAAAAAGGGGAGTTGACATGGGCTAAACAAGGCTTAGAAGAAAAGTTCACTGGTGACATCAAGATCACTGACACATGGTCCTTAAAATTGATTGTGCCAGTACTCTGGTCACCGCTCCTAGATGGTTAAAATTTACCACAACACAGTAACCATCAAAACACTTTTGATCAGAGCCAATCATCCAACCCTCCTGACCATGATCTCCTGTTGAGCTGGATAAGCCCCCCACCCCCCACAAACTTATGTCTCCAACCAATGTGTGAATTTCTTTTTCAATTGCTAGTAATCTTCCAGTGGCCTCTTCTGGAAAGCAGGTACATTTCCTAGAAACACCACAAAAGGTGAGGCATCCGGTGGGAGGTTAATGGAAACATCTACAGAAGGAGAAGCTACCATATATTGATTGAAAGTTGGCTTATTAGAGCCAATGGCATTTTGAGAAAACATGTTCCATACAACGGGTGGATGTGGAGTCACACTACCACGGGGGTCTTTGTTTCAAATGTGTTGATAGGGTTATTTATAGGGCCTTCAAACAAAGACTTTGCCCGGCCCAGAGAAACTACTTGTGTTTGCTCCACTGCAAGGAATCTTGCCCTGTAGGAAGCCCTCCAAGGGCCAGGCATGACTTCCTCCTCCGGTAGTACTGTCTAATAGATAATGCCCATGAGCATCATTTAGGTGTCCCACCTACGACCCCAGGTTTGCCCCTTGCCACCCCTGGCACGGCCGTTGCAATCCCTGGCCTCAGAGGTAGCAAAGTCAATGTCAAAAATACTGAGGCAGCTTGTTGTTATCGGTGCGGGCACTTTACTCTTGTTTTCTGCCCATTTTGTATTATACTAATAACGAATAATAGTTTATTATTTACCATTAGTTTAATAAACAAAATGGAGCACCAAGAGCTAGAACAAGATCACCAGTTGCAGGTGATGTAACTAAAAAAAACATTTAATGTATGTTGTGTGCATGCTTGTGGGTAAGAGTGTGTTTGTGTGCATGTGTCTGTTTGTGTGAGCATGTGTAAGTGAGTGAATGAGAATCAGTGATAGTGAGAGCCAGTGACAGGTAGTGAGTGAGAATGATTGTCAGTGAATGAGTAAGTGCAAGTGCAAGATAGTGAATAAGAGTGAAGGAGTGCAAGCAAGTGATAGTGAATGAGTGACTCTGAGTGAGTGTAATTGAGTGTGGGTAAGACTCTAGTGCCTGCCACTGGCCCTGACACACTGACCATACTTCTTGTCTTATACATCCATGCAGGAAAAATACTGCTGCTGGCAAACTGTAGGCAACTGTCAGCGTGACAGGTACTTATGACAAAATACTGGCACTGGCACTCTGGCTATGTGGGTTTCTTTTAAAAAAATGTATTTTCCTTCGTCATTGTATGTCGACTCCCCCGCCCCCCACCCCCACCCTGCACCACTTTTCCTATCTGCACAGGCTGCACCTGCATGCTGGAGTTAATTTTTGGCATAATGGTCATCCTTAAGTAAAATCAGATGAAACTCTTGGAATACAGATCACCCAAGGAAAAATGCTGCCACTGGCATACTTGAGGAAAATTTTGCATTGAGGCGACTGTGACATTAGCCCATTGGAAATGCTTCTTGATATAAGAGAGGAAAACCATGGCACGTGGGAGGGGCAACCAGGATAAAATACTGGACCTGACATACTAGAGGTAATTCTGACATAAGTTATCTGGATGGAATTAGTTGCCAACTTCTGACATTAGTATGTTGTAGGCAATATTTGGCATAAGGGAACACCCATGTCAAATGACTGGTCTGCATGATAAAAAGCTGGCCCTAGCACAATGGAGGTAATCTTTGATGTATAGAGGCACCCAGAGCACATTTTGAAACCAAGAAAGCAATAGGGTCTTCTTTTCAGGAGCATCACGTTTCATTGCCTTAGCACACCATGAAAGAATTTGAATATGAATAAGTGTCCTTTTTAGCAAAATTATGTGAGCATTGTGCTTTTAAATACACTATTTGATCCGATTTAACGCAAAATGTTCGCAAAGGGAAACCACCCATAACCTTCTAGAAGAGGTCTGGCTTTCAGTAATTCGGGGCATAATGGGGATTTGGGGGGCAGCCAACCTTAGGGAGGTTGCCCCCTGGGTGTATTGGGGAAGTGGAGCAGTCTGACAACTGCTCCGGTTTGGGCTCTCATGGGCTATAAACCTAGCCCAGGGGTATAAAACCAGAAATGGTGTGGTCTGAGCCACCATTTTTTCTAGGTGGCACGGTGGCTGGTACCTTTAGGCAGTGTTTTTCCCCACCCTCCCGTCCCTTTAGATAGATGTTTTTGGGGATGTTAGTTATGTTTGAGGCTATTATCTTTGGGCTTGCTTTGTATGGAACAGGTGTGCTATGGTTGTATATATGTATGGCTGTCGCTATGAAGCGGGGTGGTTGGCTGAGAAGTTGGCATGGTTTACACAAGTTTATTGTTGTTGACAGCGGCAGTTCAGGCTAAAAGGGAACAGGAAGACAAGCTTACTTTTGGACAGGCCAGGAAGTTAGAGGTTCAGTAGAAAGTTTAGTTAGAGGTTAATAGTTGTAGTTAAGAGGGAGTGGAGTATAAAGGTCTCAGATGCAGTTGATCAGCACTAGAGCAAGTAGACAATTACAGAATTAAGTTGTTGTGGGGGGAGCGTTATTTAGGGGTGAGAGGTAGCTTAACATAGATGCACAACCTTGTATAGTGAGGTTTGTAGTTTTGTAAGGCAAAGGCCCAGGTTGTGTTTTTGTGATGTGCACCTGTTTCAATAAAGCAGCCTTTTTCACAAAAACCTGGTGTCAGTGGCCGTTACTGCTACCCATCTTCCCCAAGACTTCATGGCCAAATATTCCAAACTAGAATACAAAATATTGAAACAAATGGGTGAATGAGGTCCCATCTTGTGAGTTTTGGTGCCTTTGGCACCTTTGCCAGCCATGGGGAGCCTTAGCAGGAATTTCTGCTTTTTGAAAACCAAACCTGCAGCATAATTCATTAGTAGGAAACCTGAAGAGAAGATACATTTATGTTCAGACCCCAGTAACAGAAGCTCCTAAGGGTCAGATGTAGATGGGAGATTTTGGCCATTTACCGGCCGGTAACGGCCGAATTCGGCCGTTACTGACCGGTAAATGGCCATGGAGATGTAGGTGGATAAAAAACATGCATTTTCGGTAATTTTACCGATTCGGTAAAATTACAGAATCGGTAACATTACCGATTCTGTATATTTTACCGAATCGCTAAATATACCGGTCAGTAAAATTACCGAAAAAGCATGTTTGGTATGTAGGTGCCAATTTTAACATTGACACAGGGCTTTGAAAATCGGTATTTTACCATGCAATACAATTGCATGGTAAAATACCGATTCAGGTGTACATGCACATCTGTGCATGTACACCTGTGCCATGTGGCACACATACATGCCCTTAGGGCATGTATGTGTGCCATTTGGCACACAAGCCTGAAACAGGGGTGCCAGAGGGTGTCAAAGTGACACCCCCTGCACCCTTGCAAAATTCGGTATTTACCGATTCGGTAAATACCAAATCGGTATTTGATATTGAATCCTATGGGCTTCAAGGCCCATAGGATTCAATAGCAAATACCGATTCGGTATTTACCGAATCGGTAAATACCGATTTTTACCGATTCGGTAAAATTAACCGAATTGGTACCTACATTAGAAATACCTACTCTTAATTACCGAATCGGTAAAATTCCGTAATTAAGAGTCCGTATTTCTGATTTTGCTACATCTGGCCCTTAGTGCCTTACATATGTCACATGAGCTGTACTATAGAAACAAGGGACATAAACTTTCTATTTTATTTTGACAAATAAATGTGCCTTTAAAGCATGAAGTTGTTGAAAGCCTACATCACATTGCATTTTAAAGTAGAAAGGCAGTCTTATTATGTGCAACACTTGTAAAGCAAAGATTGATTAATGTGTGTGTTTTCATTTACAAATCATAGCATGAAATATTTTAGACAAGAAAAGAACCGGATGAATTTACTGCGCCATGAAAGAAACTTCCATTAACAGCACCAGCTGAAATACAAAGAGGTTCTTTGAATAAGTTACAGAGTGGCCTTCCTAGCAATAAAATCAAAACAGCTTTAAAATCAGAGACTGCTGGCATCAGCAAACAAGCATTTACAATGCAACAGTCTCGCCTTTGCAAACGTTAGAGCTATTGGCTTTGTAAATGACAACATTTTTTTTTTGTGTTGGTTTTGAAAACAGATAGATAAATGGCATTGTCATTTACAATGCCAATAGCTTAATCTCTCGCAAATGTGAGACCTATTGCATTTGCACCCAAACACACACACACACACAGAGCCACACACAGAGCCACACACAGAGCCACACACACACATGGAGCCACACACACACACACACAGAGCCACCACACAAAGAGCCGCACATACACAGAGCCACATACAGAGTCGCACACACACACAAAGCCACACACACAGCCACACACACAAACACACAGAGCCACACACACACAGCCACACAGGCACAGCCACATACACACAGAGCCACACACAAACACACACAGCCACACACACACACAGAGCCACATACACACGCAGAGCCACACACACACAGAGCCACACACACAGAGCCACACACACTCACACACACAGCCACACATACAGAGCCACACACACACTCAGAGCCACACACACACAGGGGCTCCCCGGGACGTGGCACAGCTGAGGCTCTGACGCAAGCAGCACATTTCCTTGTAGGATTTATACTATGGTGTAAAGTGGTGGCAAACACACACACACAGAGCCACCACACAAAGAGCTGCACACACAGAGCAACACACAGAGCCGCACACACACACAGGGCCACACACACAGCCACACACACAAACACACAGAGCCACACATACACAGCCATACAGGCACAGCCACATACACACAGAGCCACACACAAACACACACAGCCACACACACACACAGAGCCACATACACACACAGAGCCACACACACACAGAGCCACACACACAGAGCCACACACACAGAGCCACACACACACACTCAGAGCCACACACACACAGGGGCTCCCCGGGACGTGGCACAGCTGAGGCTATGACGCAAGCAGCACATTTCCTTGTAGGATTTATACTATGGTGTAAAGTGGTGGCAAACGCGTGTGATATTTTGTAAGTTGAAAGAGGATGGGCGCGAGAATGATGTGATCTGGGTCAACAGCAGATACTGAAAACAAGATATTTAATTTTTTTGGTGCAGGCGCATAATGAAGCAGATGTGGTTCTAAAGCCATGGCATACTTTTTCAATTCACCCTCCAAGCCCCAAAATGATAGTGATGGCCCTCTGATTGTTATTAATGCAATCAACACCATCAAGCCTCCACTCCCACCCATGACACAACACAAGCAGCTGGCACTGAAGGAGGACCAATACTACAGAGTTACCCCCCCCAACACGCAGGTACCACAAACAGCGGAAGAGCACGCAGGTCTTGTCCACCCCCGAGTTGCCGATGAGCAGCAGCTTGAACAGCAGGTCATACGTCTTCTTCGCCACTGGGAGGTGGCTGGGGCCTAACGCCTGTCACTGGAAAGGGGGGGCGGGAGACCTGTCACAGACAGGGGGTGGTGAAGCAAGCCTCTAACCACGTTGGGGCGGGCGGGTATCTTGTCTCTACACAGGGTCAGCACTGGGGGAGTTGGGAAGCCAGGCCTGTCACCTGGAGCACGCCTGTCACTGGGAGGAGGCTGTCAAAGGCAGGGAGTGGGAAGATGGGCCTCTCGGGAGGGAGGGTGGGGGTGCGGACTCTCACCCACAGGGGGCGCAGCAATCTTCCTTCCCTGAACACTCAGCGGCGGAGCCAGGTGAGCGAGACAGCTACAGGCCCGACACCCTCTCATTGCTTAAGCTCTGCTCTTTCGGCCCCTTCAGCCCAGCGCAGTCGCAGCCTCCTTTTCTCCGACAGACTCACTCGGGACAAAATGGCTCCCGTTCACTCTCCGCTCCAGCCTCGCGTCTGCCCCTGCTAAGCGCATGCACAGTTGGCTGCCAAGGGACATGAAACACTCCCTCTGGCTCGCGGGCGTGGGAATCCTTACAGTCCGGCGCAGTCACCACAGTGAGGTTAGGCGACGACGAGCGGGTCTGTGGCCCTCAACACCCCCAGGCATAGTTAGTACCTGGCCGCCTGCATCAGCGGACTTCAGTCACAGTGGTTTCTGCTCTCCACGGCTGCCCCCTTGCACAGGAGGAAGCGTACCAGGGGCTCCCAGCCCCCGGCAGCCGCCAGCTGCAGCGCAGTGTTGCCGTCCTAGTCGGTGCAGTCCACTGGCGGCAGTGGGAGGGAGCCTGACAAACTCTCCGGCTGGACCTCCCGGGAAGACGCCCGCCGCACTGGGATGAGCCGCTGCCATCGCTGACACCCTCGGGCTCCAGCAGCCACCGGGCGCTTTCGCAGTCCCCCTCTTCGCAGGCGCGCAGCAGCTGCTGGCAGCAGGCTGGGAGGCTGCGCTCCATGGCAGCGCCGGTGAGCGCACCCTGCAACCCTGTGACTCCGACCCTCTGATCTTGATTGGTGTCCCAACGACCCGCAGCACTACCAGACGGCGTGCCAGGCACCAAAATACCTTACAATGAAGCCTTATCCACATCGACTTGCGGTCACCCTTTACTATCAAGCACTGAACAAATGAAACAAGCGCTCGCCATGACACAGCCCCATCCCTTTCAGACTGACTTCCTGCTGACGTAAACGGTTGCTTATCTTCTTTATGGGGCGAAACAGATGGCCCCATAAAGAAAATAAGAAACCTTTTACGCCACCAGTAAATCAAGTAAGCCAGTCTGAAAAGGATGGGGCTTAGAGAGAAAGAAGAATGTCACTAGGACCTCTTCTCCAATGGCTGGCCACCGTTTAGCATGAACGGTGACACCAGCCAATGGAGAAGAGGGGCGGGGCTTAACCTCGCTAGTGGAAAATACTGAATATCATTAAATCTCACCAGCTCGACTGCGCATGTGCGCAGTCTTTTGCAGGCCGAGACCTAAAAAGTGGTGTGCTATGGAATTGAACTCTAGACTCTAGTCATTGAACAAAACCTTTATTTGATGTTTTGACTTGTTTAGTTATTTGTATTTTAGTATTATATTTATGATAGAGTATTTTAAGAAATAGGAAAATTTGTTACTATTTAATTATACAGTATCTTTTACACTAACACTTGTTTGTGCATGCTTTATTTATTATTGACTTGTAGCTTTTTTCCTGGCAGATCCATTTAACTAGTTACATTTATGAGGCTGACTGCCCATCTCAGATTGCGCTAAGGCAGTGGAGTTGAGGAACTATTACAGTGCATTTTACTATAATTATTGAATGCTTGCAAATGTGGGTTTGTGCGGATAAATACTGGGTCTGACAAGAATTCAGATCACTTAACCTCAGAAAACCAAGAGAATGGCGCCCTGTGTGCCTGTTACCCATTCACAGTGATGGATCCTTGCTCTTGCAAAGAGAAAATGCTAAGCTAATAGCCTGCAGAACGCACCCCATTGTAAAATCTTAGGGGGAGCTAAAAATCATAGAAATACAAGTTCATTCTCCTGGGGTAAGTTGTTTCAGAATCTCATTAGACATTGGGCTATTTTGTCTTCAGGTTAAGAATTACATACAGTATAACATTTTGTTTGAATCCTTTATATTGATAAATAACCCTTCAAAATGATATTGACGATTCTGATAACTGCTTTAATTCCTGACAAACCCCATAAGTGGACAGACACCCCCGAAAACTGTCTCCATTGTGGGAAGAATAAAGTGAACATTTCAAAGGTGAGATTCCATACATTGTAGAAAAGGAACTCAAACTCTGGGCATATGTACAAGGAAATGGAGCAGCGCCAAATTTTGCAGTGCCGCTCTGCGCCATTTCCAAAATGCAGGGATATACCATTTTTACAAGAATACGGTGCACCACTGTATTTTTCCTGGCGCCAAAAATAGCTGCCTATCGCCAACATAGACACCCTTGCACCATAGTGCAAGGGTGCCTGCATTGCAGCAATGATTGTTTATGTGCAGGAAGGTGTTCCTCCCCGCACATAAAGGGACACCTCCATGCAGAAAAACAATTCTTAATGGTGTTTTGCTCTTTCTTGTGTGCTGCATTCTGCAGCACACATAGAAAAAGCAAAAATGGGAAGAAATACAATTATTTTTCCTAGTTGCACCAATCTAATGCCTACTTTTGCATGGCGTTTGTTTTTTGTTTTGCCTCAGATTAGCAGATCCTTGTAAATCTAGGGCTGAGCAAAAAAGCAATGGGAGTTGCGGTGCAATGCCCACAGCAACACCCATTGCACACCCCTTTCATGCAGATACCTGCGTGAAAGGGTACCATATTTACAAAGCGATGTTAAGCCACAAAAAGTGATTTAATAACACTTTGTAAACATTGGGCAGGGCATTGCCCCTCTGTTGAAAGGGATGGTGCCTTTGTGTGTCCTCTTTCTACTTGTATACTCACAAAGATTTTTCAGGAGAAAAAGTATCTTTAAAAGAAAATGCAAGTGCTGCAAGTATTCCTTTCAGTGTGAAAAAGCCAAGAGCAAGTTGCATCGGATGGACTTTTTGGAAACCATCAAAGTAAAAGGCATTGCGCCAGAAGCTGGAGAGATTCAACATTTCTGTGACTAGCTATTTAAAAATAACGTAAAATACCCACTAGAGCTAATAGGCAAAAAACATACTTTTGGATGGCTTTAATCTAGCATACTCCCAACCTCTGAGATGCCATGGCTACTTAATGAGATATGTGTCCCAGGTAGCTTATTTTAAATAAGTTATTGTATGTTTGAAATAGCATGGCTGATGAGATCATATTAGTAAATCAATACCCATGTACCAATTGTGGTCATGCAATGTAACTTAAGGGGCATACTGCTAGGAGGCAGTATTGCTGGATGGACATGGAGAAAAAATCCACTCATGCCACCAGCATGGCAGTACCTTAAAATGAAGGATAATCAGACACAGCAAATGCTGCTGACCTGTGGCCCAGCTACCCTATTGAAAACCTCAGACTGACCCATGGGCCCAATACGTCCCTTGTATTAAGGGTACACTAACTGCAATATAGACTTGACAGTCCTGGACGACCACACTAACCAATCCTAATAATGACTGTCTGTCCAACAACAATGATTGGAGCCAAGGATCCTATCAGTGCCCATCCCCTTTTAAAGCAGGGAGACTGCCCAGGTAACAAGGGAAACAAAGGCTTCACGTAAGCATCACCAAGGGAGCTGCTGGTTGGTACTCACCAAGGCACCCCGTAATGGTGTGTTGCAGGTACGCGAGATGACAGCAACCACCTGACTAAGCTTGAAATACCAGTGAGGTGAAGAGTGGTCCCCAAGCCCTGTTGAAGTTACTGCAAATAGATTGGCAATGAAACATTTCGGCCTTTCCTAATTGAAATGGTCAAATACATACTTTTCTGGTCATGCTGCGGGCCGTTGGGACACCAATCTGAGGGTACCTATGCACCCAATAAAGGATGATCGTTTGCAAGTGCGTTACGCCTCATTTTAGCTTGGAGAAGCAAATTTCTTTCTTTTTTTCCACAACGGGGTCCAGTTGGTATAGAATGACACAAGCACTTACAGTGCATTCTCATACACACCACTTTTTTCTTTTCTTCACCTCTTAAAATCTAGACACTTTCCTTCTATCTTTATGGTTATGAAAGTTACCAATGATGATTGCGTGGCAAACTGGTGAGTAGCAACCAGCAGCTCCCTTGGTGATGCTTACGTGAGGTACTTTCTGACCTTTCACACATTTTTTCTTCTTGCTTCTTGCTATTCACAAGATGAAATGCCATCTGATGTATTGACAAATGATAGATATTGAGCACTCAGATTGGGAGGTGAAGGGCACTAATTGTAAAAGCAAGCCCGCAAGCAGAGATAGTGTTTAAACTGCTCCTGACATCCGTTGATTAATTAGTGTTCGCAGCGCGGCCGGCAGTGGGAGTAAATGCAGGGCGGTGACGTGGGGAGGGGGAGGGGCAGGGTGGGGGGTAGTAATGTATGGATTACGGAGTTTTACATGTAAGTAAACATTTAAAAAAAATAAAACAACATTTTGTTGAGTACACTGCATCCCAAAATGCGATGCAGTGCGCACAACAAAATTAGTTTTATTTATTTAAATGTTTACTTACCTGTAAAACTCCATAATCCATACATTACTACCCCCCACCCTGCCCGTTCCCCTCCCCACATCACCGCTCTGCATTTACTCCCACTGCCGGCCGTGACCGATGTTCGTGAATAATCATGTTTTGTGGTTTCACAGAAAGGAGTGCCATTGAGTCAGATATAATAACAACAACAATTTTGTAATTGTTATTTCTGTTTCTAATTAATACCCTAACCAATCTGAGATTGAGTTAGAATCCCAAAAAGATTCTATTGTGAGCTTGAACTATTGTTCTTCACCAGTAGGTAGTTATAGTTAGGATTATTTTCAATGCAAAATCTCAACATTCTATTGTGAATAACTTTGGCGCCGGTTGAGGAATCTGCCTGAAAATTTCCTCAAATTTGCCTTGCGGCGCTCCGGTCCTTCCTTGAAAGTTTGGGGGGGGATTCGTGAAGCAGGGGCCGAGATAAAAGGGGGGTCCCAAAACGTGTTTTCCCCATGTTAATTTCCATAGGGCGGTCGACCTCACTTTTAGCCCGAACGGCTGAATGGATTTTCACCAAACTTGGACAAATTATATATATCTGTAAGCGCGCCCAGAACGCGCACCGGGGGGCATACCAGCGCGCAACGCGAGTTCGTGCGCGGAAAGCTGATTGGCTCTCGGGTGTCTGTAAACATTCCAAACAGTCCGGAGCGGCCGCCATCTTGTGTCTCGGTAGGATCGAGACACAAGAGGTGGCAAAAACAAAGGGGAAAATGACCAAAAGGGGGCAGGGTAGACCCCCCTGACCCCCTAGGATTGATGTGGGGGCTATAAAAGGGCCCCGCGGGGCAAAAAAAAATTACTTTTTTTTCGATTTGCGCAGGGTGCGCGCTGGTACGCGCACCGGGGAGCGTACCGGGGAGCGTACCATGGGGAAAAAAGAATGACAGAGTTCATAAAAAATGTAGTCTTTTTTTAAAAATTGGAGGTAGTTCTAAAAAAAACTGTTTTTTTACTTCTTTTTGTTGTTTTATATTTTTTTTATTTTTTTTAACATTTTTTACTTTTTTTGGGTTTTCTGAACAGTTTTATATTTTTTTGTATTTTTTTATGGGGAGAAACAAAAAACAGGAAATTGTAAATGGCTCAACTGGAGCAAAAAAAAATTGAAAAAATTAGGGATTTTTCGGGCACTTATGGTTATCCCCAGCACAGATGATAAGTTTTATACTTTGCTCACCATAGCAAATTAACTTTCCACAATATTTGCACATGATTTTAAAATCGTTACATTTTGGTTGTGTGATAGGCATTGTCTCTGTTGCCTCTGAACCCGATGGAGTTGGTTCTTTCGATGTTGAGGGTTTAGATGTTGATGGGGGTAGCTTACTGCAGAGGTCCCTTACCTCTGCAGCAGAATAGTTGAATGGGTGCCAACGGATCATGTGCCGAATCATGGTATGATTCCCGAAGGAATATTTTTTGTTTGGGTTCCCCCTGGACAGCTCAGCATCACAAATCAGACAAGTTACTTTCGCAGCGTTGACTTTTTTGAAACCCCTTGGGATTTTGTAGAACTGCCATACGAAGTGCTCTTTTGGTTTGTAGGGCTGATTAACTTCAGGCAGGAAATGCCTTGTCTGTCCCTCCTCTTCATCATCCTCCTCTTCTTCTTCTTCTTGACCACCAATGTGATCTTCTGGTGGTCTTTTTGATGGTGGTGGTGGTGGTGGGGCAGATGCTCCAGCTGCTGCTGCTATTGTAGCCATTTTAAAGTAGAAAAGATTAGAGACAGATCTCCAAACAGGTCTTCCTCAGTCAAAGGACAAAGTCAGAATAAGGAAAAAAGGTGGGGGCTTTCATCATTTGGAAAAAAAAACTGTTCTGGACCAATGAAAAGTGTTATTTTCAAGTCACATGACCAGGGCTTTCATCATTTGGAAACCAAAAGTGTTGTGAACCAATGAAAAGTGTTATTTTCAAGTCACATGAGCAGGGCTTTCATCATTTGGAAACCAAAAGTGTTGTGACCCAATGAAAAGTGTTATTTTCAGGTCACATGACCCGACGCGCTTACGCTACGCGCCCCGGGGCGCGTAGCGTAAGCGCTTCAGGACGTTTCGCGATCATATGCGCTTGCGTGCTTCCGGGTGCGCTTACGCTGTGCATCGTATGACGCATCGCGCGGCTACGCGATACGTCACGATGTTGTTTTCGTTCGCGGCAATAGCAATAACGGGAAGCTCACCGGTACGCACCCCGGGGCGCGCAAAAGCACTGCGCTTACCGGTGAGCGCATCGGTACACACCCCAGGAGCGCACCGGGGCAAAAAAATATATATATATATTACATAATTATACAATATAAAATTCGTAATAAAAAATATTACATTTCATACCTATAGAGATTTGCTATTAAAAAACCTATGAAATTCACTGAAAAAACCATAGGTTTCACACCAGTTATAGTTAGGAATTAGCATTTAGAAAACCTATTAAATTCACTAAAAAAACGTAGGTTTCACACCAGTTATAGTTAGCTGGAAATTTTACTCGCATAAAACCATTGAAATTCACATGTTATAGTTAGTTGGACTCACTATAACTTGCGCGTGCAATGCACTGCTGATGACGTCACATATTACATCACTCATGACATGGTCAGTGACATCACTCATGACATCACTGATGCCTGTACGGTTTCAAGGGAGCTTTCCTTCACTCTCATGGTGTGCGGGTACCCCGTACAAATGTGGAAATGCTGGTTGACTCAATGCATGTGAACATTCAGCAAACTAAAGCATCTTTCAAGGGAGTCCAAGAATGGAGAACAACCCTGAGGTAGTCCATATTTTCTGATCCTAAGGTGGTGGCTTATGGGGAGGACAAGAATAGTTCCATAGGCCATCTGGTGGTCCCAAATTGGGGGCACTGATCGTGCCACTGGTCCTCTCCCAAAGCTAGGTGAGGGGTTCCCAGTCCAAACACCATTCAGGACGTGCTCACACAACCTAGCCCTGTTCTGTAGAGCCCCTGTACTCACCTGTTGAGTTGGGGTGATGGATCACTCATCAGGGTGGGCGTGGGAAAGAACGGCACCCACACTCCTTGGCATCCTCAGCTACCCCCACCACCACCCTGCAGGTCGTGCCTGCCCAAGAATCATCACAAGCGGACAGAGGAACCAATGCAATCCTGGCAGAAGTGCTCAAGCCTTCATCTCCTCGAGTAATCTCTCTCTTTCCCTCCATTCATTCTCTCTATATCCTTCTCCCCTCTCTCTAGTCCCAATCTCTTATCACTTTCTCTCTACATTCCTCCCTTTTAATCTCTCATGAGGCCTCCCTCTGCCCACAGGTGAGCTTGAGAAAGTGATACAGATGCCAGGAGTTGTCCCTTCCCTTTGAATGGACAGCTAAGGTCTCCAGAAATGCCAGATTTAATCTGATTAGCTTTTATACATTCCACCGGGCTTATCTGACCCCAGAGCATATTAACAGATATTTTGCAAGGGAGGACATCCGATGCCCGAGATGTACTACGGTCGCAGCGACATGCATCCACATGATGTGGAGCTGTATTTCCTTTATAATGACAAATAACAACCCAGGCAAAACCAAAGTTGAACAATGCAATGAAGACCTGCACACTAGTAATAACACTGAACTAAAATGAACGTATGGTATAAAAACAATCAACATTTTAATAAATTTCAGGGGGTCCTTGTTGTTTACAATTGAGCTGTATTTCATTAACACATTAGTGACGCAGGAGATGGCTAGGATGACGGAGAGGGTAATCCCATGCACTCCGACACATTTACTGCTGGGTTGGTTTCCCCACACTGCTAAAACCAGAACCACGGGCAGGTTCCAGGACCTCGCCATTGTCCTAGCAAAGCGGCAAATTACTTGTAACTGGAAAGACCCGAGGAGCCCCAGTGTGCACGGGTGGAAGCGGGAGCTAGTAACACGGGTGGGATGTGGGAGCAGGGTCCTTATGAGGAATGAGTGGCGAGGGATAGGCAAGGAGGAGAGAGCCAGGGCCTGGAAAGTGCTGATGCACGACATGTAGCGAGATGGACGGGCGTCTGACGCTTCTACCCCTGAGAGGCCACCACAACAGGAGCTTCCCTAGCGGCCGAGGTAGGGCGAGGGGACTCCGGGGATCCCGGACGGGGGATTGACATATAACATACTCTCTCAGGAGAGGGTAGCTACAGAACAGGGGACACCCGCGGCGGGCTTTCACACAGGATCTGGCACAAGGGAGGTAACTTTCAAGGCAGTAGAGATACAATGGAAGACAGCAGTGCGGGAGGGGGAGGGGGATCTAGTTAATTGTTTGGTTTGGTGGGGGGGAGGGGTGAACACGAGGCTAACGCCACATCATCCACCCGGGCAACAAGAGCGGACATGGACATATTAGACCCAAGTTGGAAGGGAATACAGAATGGGCCCTGGGATATATTGCCAATAACTAAGGCCAGGATATATTTGTGTCAAGATGTGTGATTAAACAGATTGATAATAAATGCCAATAAAGTTTGTTTAAAAAAAAAAAGTGGTCCCATCCCAAAAACAAGCCTAAAGCGCTCCGGCCGATCGGGGAAATGCCCGGCGGAATGAAAGGCATCACGCCGACCCAACACAAGCCAGGACACTGCTGCTCGAGGGTACAACACGTGCCCGACCAATAGACCCCTCAAGGGTCTCTTCACTGGCTGGCAGGCAGCCCTGGAGTATACAAATTACAAATGTTTTCCATTTCCTTCATCAGGCCAGCTTACTTTAACAAATGCAGCCAAAATCTTTATTATTATAGCATTATGGACTTTTAACTTTACTGTGAAATTATTATCGATCGCCTTCGACATCATCGCGTTATAATATTAAGAAATACTTATTAAAGATGTATTGCTCTTCTTAGTACAGCATGGCAATAACAGCAATGGGATAAAGCAGGTAATTGGGATATTGTAGAGATGTAATTTGAAATGTAGGGGGTGGGAAGACGAAACAAAATAAACTGCCCGAGGGAGGTGTTTTTATGCATTTTCCTTGCAGAGCGGAAAGTTCTCTGGGCTGGCTCACAAAGACCTATCGCCCCCGTTGGCATTTTGATCAGCTTCAGCAGACAGCGCCTTTTCAATCTAATGACAATTATTTGTAGTCAGAATTATGCCGGAGTTCATTAACCTCTTCGCCGCTAATGACAAGGGTAACTCGTCATGGACTTTCCATTGATTTCAATGGAAATTAAATGGAACTAAAAATAATGCCTTAGCAGTAAAGGGGTTAATTAGACCCGTCATATTTTGATGGGATCCCTTGATTATGTCAGCAGCCGCCACACTCCGTCTTCCACACCGCTTTGTATTCGACACTCGGCTAAGTTTTAGGACGTATCAGCTGCCTGGTTGATTATATTTTGCTTCTAATAAATCCGTCCCTCGCCTGAATGTCATTAATAATCCACCCGGATTACCATACCGACAACTCTCAGAAGGAGCACAGTGCTCAGAGGCAGACTCGCAAACAAAACCAGGAAGCGTTTTTCCCCCTTCAGAAATGAAACTCTAAATTAAGGGCAGATTTGCATAGTTTTCTCTGTTTTATATGCAGTTTTTAATAATAGCAGTTGTTTCGAAATTAATGTTATGCAAGATTGTGGTGTTCATTTGTGCTGCTCTGTTCATACCCGGAAACTGTGAGACATGAGAGTTGCTAGAAATGGCACCGAATTAATTAAAGAGACGTCACTTCTAAGTCACTGAGTCGACTCTGTCACAAGCCACTAGCGACAGTCTGTCATTGTTTTAGGCAGCTGTGCCGCAGCCCTACAAACCGCAGATGTGGCGCACTTGCCATTCTCTATATAATCTAGTCGGAGGCAAAAGGGCTGGTCACAGGGGTCCGGCACCTCTTTTAAAGAATACAATAAAAGCCATCTTAAAATTCCATCCTGCCCTTTCATTAAAATTAAATGTAAAAAAACTAATTATTTCGACATCCTATATATTTGAAATACATTTTTTAACTTCCTGTTGGAAGAAATGGGCAACTGTATGAAATGATCTTGTGTTATAAAGCGCTCTAAAACCCTCAGGTACCACAGCGCTATTGCGAGACAGACCAGTCAACAGAGTCAAACCAACCAAGCAATCAGGTAACTATCGTGAGAAAAGTCAAGCTTTCAAATGTTTTTAAAAAGATATAAGGGAGTATGCTTCAACATTTGTAATGCCTTAGCTTTTTGACACAGGCAGGGCAGCAGGCCCTTTGTTAATGAACGTTTTCATTGTCCGCCTTGTGCAACTTGAAGAAAGGACTGGTCGCTTGTATTGCATTATATATCATAATTGGAATATTTTGCACATTTATTGTAGGCATGGGCGGATTTTGCGGATTCGCAATCCGCAAATTTGCGGATTTGCGAATTTGCGGATTGCGAAAATCCTCAAAATCCGTGAATTCTCGCGGATTTTGCAGATTTTTTTTTGTGTTCGCACGGTTTTCTGCAAGTTCGCGAGGGTTTATACAATTTCGCAAATTGCGAAATTGTACAAAACCCTCGCGAACTTGCAGAAACCTGTGCGAACACAATGTGCCCAGTCAATGTCCGATCCTGCACACAACACACTTCCAAAGCCCTTACATGCCAGTAACCCGATTCAAGGCCCCATTCTCCCGATTTTTTTTTTAAATCTCCCACTTTGCTCTTCTGAAATGTTGGCATGTATGATGTAACTATTTTACAATGGCGCCAGCAAGCTGCCAGCACCGTTGTAAAATAGTTACAAAGTTAGCTTTCACAGGAAGCACTTAGATAAAATAAAGCAGCACCTGCTTCGTTTTATCTAGTGGTTCCTGTGCAAGCTAACTTTGTAACTATTTTACAACGGCGCTGGCAGCTTCCTGGCGCCATTGTAAAATAGTTACATGAGTGGGGGTTCAACTTTTGAACCCGTTACGTCCGCGGATTTTTTTTTGCGGATTTTGCGGGAAATCCGCAAAATTCGCGGATTGCGGATTTCCCAAAAATCCGCAAAATCCGCAGGCGTAACGGATTTCCCGCTCATGCCTAATTTATTGTGTAGTCTTATTGTTTTTCACTCTGTTGTATCACAATTGGTTTATGTATGATTTCTGTGTAAGTGAACACTACATGAAAATGTCTATTGAAACAAAGTGTTGCCCTACACATAACATGAAAATAATGGCATAATCTTGTTTTCAAAAAATCTAAAGAAAAGTGAAATAAATCACACAGACTTTGGAAAGGTACTCTAAGGTCGCGTTTACTCATTCACGTGTCATGAATGTTCTATCTGGACATCTTGCATGTTATATATTACTATAGTGGTCCAGTCCAGGTAGCATAAGGACCCAAGCCTTTTTTGCTTGATCAGAAATGTATGTGGGCACAGGGTGCCACAAGTTGGCGGTGGCGACTGAAAACAAACTCCCTCCCCATCTTTCCTTTCTAAATCTAAAATAATAGCTTTTTTAAGGTGAGCGGATCTGAGAGACCTACTTGGTGTGTACCAATAAAATAGAGCAGTCAGTTGACTAGGGCCTTTCTTATGCAAAGCCAAGAAAACAGTACACAGAACCTTGAAGGAAATTTGCTTCTTAACTGGAAGTCAATAAAGAGAGTGGTTACTGTCTCTAACCGAGAGCCTCTTGCGGATGTTTTAAATGAGGCGGGCAGCCGCATTCTGTATAACCTGAAGTCTATTCAGGGAAGACCTGTTAATATTGAGTACAGTGTGTTACAATAATAAAGCCAAGAGGTGACTTAGGTGAAAATGGCTGATTGGTGCAAGTCCGTCGGGATAGAAGAAAAAATAATTTTTTTAATCCTTATGATGGAAAAACAGTCACTAGCAGAATGACTGACCTGTGTCACATAAAGTCAGCAATGAAACTATAAATTTAAGGCATGTCTCAGCCATCATTTTGGGCTCTGGTGTCCTTTATAACTGAAGAACTCCAGTAGTATTTTAGCACCGTAGCCAATGGTAAATGGTTATTTGTCACTGGAATTTTAAAGGAATGTGCTGCTTTTCACTGGAAATGTAGTAGCATTTGTTGGCATCTCTAAAGTAAACAACTGAACACAAGACAATGACGCAACACAAAGCACAGCAAAAAAATAATATGGCATTGACATCGATTCACCAAAATGTTAGATGTAGCAGAAGGGACAATCCGCACCCTTTGGCCTGTAATGACATCAGTCGGAGTGACATCATATAACATTGGGCCCGGAGGCATTATAGGAAGTGATGTCAAGTGAATTTAGACCCTGGTGACATCACAGGAGGTGCTGTCACAATAAAACAAGATAAGAACAAAATTAAACAATAAGTTCAAATGAATAAAATAACAAAGATGCTAAAGCAAATATAAGACTATTTTAGTTGCCAACTATATTTTACTGAGGTGCTACAAAGATATGTCATGCAGTCAGCCATCACATGCCCAGTGGGAAACATCATATGCCAGGCAGCTTAATTACAGCCTCAAATGCAAACCAAAGCTCCAAATGCACAGCAAAATCACAACTGAAAGCTTCCATCAGGCACAACGATTTTGGACAACATGGGCTCCAGCAGTGAGGGCTTCCCTCATACTCACAGAATGGGCACAGAAGAGGCAGTAGAAAAGCAAGCTTCCTGCACCACACAAAACAGATTCAGTATGATCAGTAGTGCAAGCACTCATGGCTTACGCAAAGCATTTGAGGCGGCCTTTGTCACTTTCCCCCCTGCAGTAAAAAGTATACCATGGCACAGGTTTCAGCTGACAGTATTGACGGCTAGCAACAGTAGCAGGAAACTGCTTCAAACCCCTCAAAGTATGCAAGTCCATTTGGAAACAGGTAACCCATCTCTTTCTTTTAACACTGTCAAAATCATGTTTTATATCTATTTGCGTACTCACAAACAATACACACATACACATTTGCATACAAATTTGATGCACAGACATTCTTGGACACTTCTAGTATTATCAGGGAGTTGCTCAAACTTTACACAGTGGTGGCTATTAGTATGACTTTCAGCATGCTTGCGAGCCAGCAGTGTTGCTCTGATACATTGTAACTCAGCCTAATGTGCCAGCAAGAGAGTTCCTCATGCCAAAGCTGGATAGACCCATTTAGATAAACATTTCCATGCCAGTACCACAGTGGTACAGATATGTCCATATTCTCATTCGGTATCACATACCCCACATAGAAATTCATGGGCATGAAGTGAAACAAAGAACACATTTTCAGGCAGTATCATAATGACCCAGGTAGGGGCTTATTTTCATGCAGTATTACAATGCCCAAGTTGGGCACATACTTTCCAGTATGACAATGTCTGAGATAGATACATATCTTTATGAGCTATAAGTCTTGACACACATAGGTACAGCATGGGCCCGTGCAGGTAAGAGTGGCCGGGATGGCCCCATGCAAATGAGAGAATCCCTTTGCCTCGGCACCCGCGCCATATTATAGAAGCGGGTGCAGGGGCAAAGAAGCTATCAGGGTTGCCGCCCGCACAGTGAAACATGGAGAGGCTTCAAAGCAGCCGCTCAATTTTTCACCTGGCAGCGTGAGTTTGGGGCTGCCCTGGGGGCAATGCGTTTGCTATGATGTGGCCCAATTTCCTGGTTAGCGCTGGGCGCACATTTTGAAAGGTGCCCCAAGAACTAATCAGGAAAACGCGCTGCATACTTAATACGATCCCTGATGTGTCCATTTATGCAAGATGTTTTAGAGAATGTCCACATCTCTGTCCTTTCTGAATGTTACCCTCACCACTTCTCCATTTATTGCTTTCTTTCTTGGACATTAGATGAGACTTAGGGGCATATTATCAAGGGGGTTTATCTCCGCTTTTTTGGCTTTAAAAGCCAAGAAAGCGGAGATAAAATGATCTCCCTATTACCTAGCTGTCGCTAACACCAGTTAGCGACAGCTAGTAGGAGATAGCGACCATCTTGGGCCCCACTTTGCATGTCAGTGATATTTATCACTAATGACATGCAAAGTGGGCGTGCCAAGATGTTAGCAACTGGAAACAGTCGCTAACATCGCTATCTCCTATTACCAACTTTTGGAGATATTCGCGCTAAGCACGAATATCTCCAAAAGCTAACACCTGCCCTGAGCAGTTCTTAGCCATGTTATCCAATGGGAGGTGGATAACATGGCTAAGAGCATTAGCTCGCTAATGCATGAATATCGCTGACTTTTCAGCGATATTCATGCATTGCGGCCGATTTTTATCGCATTTGCGATAAACCTTGGTAATACCAAGGTTTATCTGCGATAAAAATCGCCGCAACTCGGCGATTATTTTTTCACGCTAACCAAGCAATAGCGATTATCGCTATTGCTTGGTAATATGCCCCTTAGTTGTTATGAGGGTGAGCTCAGCTGAGAACCAAGGCCAATGTATTTTGGATAACAACTGACAGCCTCTAGTTCAGTCCTCCTAATATTGTCATCAGGGGGATGGTGCAAAAAATGCTGATTGCAACCCATAACTCTATGCTATTAAAGCACACCTGCTTTTACCATCATTTGAATTTTATGTGAAAAACTGAACCACCAAGCAAGCTTTTGGTAGGTTATTATGTTATTAGTGTTGATATGACAGACACTGTATGATGCACTGGGATGGCCGTCTGCATGAATCATGTTTGGTTTCTTCTTACCATGGGTTTGAGAATGTGTTTGTGAGTTGTACTAAGTAGAGGGCAGTTTGATGATATTCCTTGTTTTCTTGTACATAATATATATTTGTGGGAGTGGCTGGAGCTCTAGTCAAGATGCATTCGTGCTTGCCTGGTTATTTGCAATTTATATGCATATGAGTGAATTAACTAGATGTATTGGGTAGTGTTTCAAAGGCCCGATAATGATCTAATATTTTATTTGCAATGTGCTGAGTATATCAGATGAGTTCATTTTAGACATGTGCTCTGATGTGCTAGGGTGTGCCCATAGTATGCTTGTAAGTGATGAATCTTTGCATTGTCTGATGTGTGTGAGATATTCTGTCTAATATGTTGTGTTGTAAGATTCTGTGTGTTGTTATTCAGGGAGAAGTGCTTAAGGGAGGAAGTGGACACCCAACCTTAAAATGTGTCTGGAGTGTGTGGTTCTGAATAATATGTTCTGTAGGGGGGTGTTCTTAATGTTGAGTGCTGTGTGGGTTCTATGGAAGCTATTTATAGCATATCTAAGCTAGAGGTGCATAGTATTATCAGTCAAGGGAAACAGGAGTAGATAGAAGTCATTTGAATTAGGTTTTGCTTTTGAAAAGGAGAGGTATGCAGTCAATAATATGCAGATCCAACACTGATCGAACAGGAGCCATATGGCTATGCTCAATACAATAATAATTGTAAGCATTGAATAATCAAACATGTAAGCACTGGTTGCCCTCCGGCTGAAGTGCACTTGAGGAAATGAAACCTGACATGTAGGACCAACCTACAAGGCAGAGGTGTTCAAGACACCTGTCTCCTTTCTGTGGCTGCATGGGTGCTTTATGTCGCACCCATCTCTGGCTTGGTGTCAGTGAGTATTCACAAAGGACATCTGTTGAAGGGCCGGTACACACACATCTGTTGTATGGGATGAGGTCTTGAGCCTTTCCAGGACCCGACATGGACAGAGAGGTAGGGCTGAAGGGCAGAGGACAAGCACTGGACACAAAACATCAGTCCCAGGGGGAAGTGTGGAAATTGTCCACCAGCTAAATCTGCTGAACGTTGATGAGTTGGGATCCACAAGAGAGAATGGCAGACTAGCAGAGTAAATTGTCTGGAAAAAGTGCAGCGGGTGTAGCATACAAGCTGACGTCTAAAATTCCAGTTGTAATCAGCTCCCAACCCCGATCAAGCCATCCATGCAAAGCCTCCACCTGCCACACCTTCACATAACCGCATCCCTACACCAGTGGAAGTATCAACGACTGACCCGGCCATTATTGCCCCACTTCATGACCTGCACAATGATAACCTTCCACAAATCCCATGCTCATGCTGCATTCCATGCTAGCAAGTACCCTACCAGCCCGTGTTGTACAACCAAGTCATGCCACACACCTCTCTCGAAGATGCAGAGAAAATATGATGAGTCTACAGCACTGAATTACCTCGAGATGGGCTACAGCTGTTACTATGAATCAATAGCATTTATCTAATCTGCAATTCGTATATGGGAACTTGCTGGTTACATAGATACCAACACTAGATGCATTGATATCTGCCTCCGCTGCCCCCAGCTACCTTGTCATATCATATCACAAGGTTTTGAGCCCAATTCGTTTTTACCAGTGTTGGTCTTGCCTCAAAACTGAGATACCATTGCATACTACAAGTCAGAAGAGCTGCAGTTGCAGTTGCAAGAGCTGAGAAGATGTGCCCATACTGGTATATCTGGGCTTACAGTAAATCAGGAGTGAGGTGCAATGTCAAAGTTCTTCAGATGTATGACCAGACATATAACAGTGCATGTTGGGGATCAGACTTGGTTAATGCTACTTATAGAGGTGCATTATGAAGGCCACGAAGATATCTTAGAACTAGTAGAGTGATGCAAAATGTAAGTCAGGTTAGAGGTGCATTGTGAGAGCTTCGTAGAGATCTTAGTAACAAATTAGTGATGCCTAGTGCAATTGAGAATATAGATGTGTTACGAAAGCTCCAAGGAAATGTTAGGTCCACAGTCCCAGTTCGCTGGAGTAGTTTCTACTGGGTGATTCTGCCCAGCTGATTCTCAGAGGTCCGGTGTTCCTGCATCCTCCATTACCAGGCGTAAGACCCAAAGTTTCTTGGTGCATTTACACATCTGTCAAAACCACATGTGTTTTTGCTGACATTTTCCACCTGTTCACAGCCCATGAAAATCATTAACTATAGAGTCCCCAGATCAAGAATTAATGTGTGGTAAAATGCCTAAAATTCCTGGTGTCCTAACATTCCCCTATTCTGTGGGCTGTATCTTGTGATGCAAAGTATTAGGCTTGAAGATACCAGCCCGAATCAGTACTTTGCCCCACAGTATGGTCAATCTAAAATTACAGACATGTTGTAACGAGACCCTAAGTAGTGGGTTATCTCTGTGTAAGCACTGGGATGGCTGTTTGTGGTGCAAGTCAGGCTAGGGATGCATTATCAGAGAGTGCCAGACACAGTGGCCCATTCGGATGGGGGTGGAACTCCACTGTCATTTTTCCTTGGATCTCGACCTGCAGTTGCCACAGCCAAAGTGTGATCATATTCCGCTGTGGACGTTGTTCCATCGCTAATTTCTCTATGACACAGACTTATGCTGTTCCTGCTCAGGAAGCAGTGTAGGAAATGCGGGCTGCGGAGGAAGTAAGTGTTCGAACGGGTGTCCATTATGTACCCCCGTACACAATTTCTGACCCTCAAAGAAATGCTTGAGAAGTACTGGCTTTGCTAGCCCACCACCACACCACGGCTCTAAGTTTTGGTATGCCCTGTGGCTACATATGGAGCCTCCAACGTTGAAATGTTGCAGGAGAAAGGGTTCTTGGTGTTGGTGGTGGGACTCCCCCCGCACTGTAACAGAGTGCTCCCTTCTCCCACCCACACACCTGCGGGCTTCTCTTTCAATCGTGTATGGGGTTCACTTGCACCTCCTTCAATTCAATGTTAGGTCAACTGTGGTGCTGCTGGTTTCATTGAGTTCTCAGCCATTCGCAGACGCCCTTAAGCATCAACTTTCATGCCATAGAACGGAGGCCCAGGAATTTGCTGAAGGCAGCCTGCTGTCCAATACCAGTGAGAATCAAGCAAGACACAGGTCCCCTCACCTCTGCCCCGGAAGCAGTGCTCCCTTCACACCAGGCAGGGGGCAGAAATCTGCAACACGAGGTGCGTATATCCGCACCCCAATCGCCAGCAGGCCACTTCTCCCCACCTCTTTGCAGGTGGGGGGCTTGGCCCAGGAACCCGCACTACTCCACCCCCTCATTCCCTGAGCGGGGTCACTGCCCCCGCATCTGTTGAGGTGCATTTCACACCACCCAGGACATTGGCATAATCATTGACGTCCATCAGGGGCCACAGCTTTCCCGGGCCGAAGCTTCAACATCAGAGCCCAAAGTACCCCCCCCCCCCCCCGCCCCATAAGATCTGACGTCATGCACTGCAGTGTTATTATCTATTTTTATGAATTTCCCTCCTTCAAAGATCCACGCCTGAATCATAGCACGGTAAAAACACAAAGGAACGCATAATGGATGTTATTTTCACTTCCAGTAATAGCATCTCCATTTCGGCTAATGGCAGGCCCATTTCCTGATTCAGTTCTTCGCTTCCATTAAGGACAAGTGTACACGTGCAGCACCTGTTAATGCTGTCGTCATTAAGTGATCGCAGATTACACCTTTTCAGGTCACATCTTTGCTACCTTGATTGTACATTACTTCCACGAAATCCTTAGTTTTCAACAAAATGCAATGTGGCTTTTTCTATAAACTTCACGCACTAGACAGTCAACGGAGCCGATGCCGTCCAAAGGCAGCGTGTTTCATCAAACTCATTCCAATCCATGATTTTTACTTTCCAACTCAAATGTGTGAAACATATGGCAGACACTAGATGAAAATATATAAAAAATCGCAGATCTACTACTACAAGAGGTGACAAAACTAGAAAGGAGCCAAACAGCTTGGAAATTTATTTTTTATTAAACTCACTTCAAGCTTGTTTTTGTGTCTGAGCTAGCTACAGTCTTTGAATACCTAACACCGGCTCCTTTGAAAAGTCTGTGGGCTACTCTCAACATGTTCAAAGTGAAAAAAACAGAAAATAAGAGATAGTCTATATGAAACTGGTGCACACTTCGCCCAGTCAATTGAATGGTCCCTTCTATTGTATCTGTGATTTTTTTGGCCTATTTTTAGTTTCGATTTTGTCACCATAAAAATTGAAGTGGTTCTGCTGCTGGACTAAATCTTACTACCTCTCCTAAAGTTGGGCAGGCCATAATGAAGCAAAATGGCTGACAACATGCAGTAGCTCGGTGCTCCCAATGCCGAAAATTCATCCTGTCGCATCCTAAGTCTGTCTGGGCTGTGGAGAAGCGGGTGGGGCACCCCATTGACTGATCAGGTGCCCTAACATCACCCTGAGAACTGCTGACTGGGAGGATTGCCACATGGTCTGGGTTGCGCTTAGAGGCTGTCTTCCTTCTTTGGCCAAGCAGCATGGCGCGCCATGCTCCCACCAAGCAATGCAGGCCCGCCAAGCAGAAAGGTAATTCTGAGTTCTACACCAGGAGGCTGCAGTTCTGGCCAGGTCACACTGCTTATGGGATCTGTGGCGCTTAGAGGATTATTGGCAAGTGCTTCCTTTACCTGCTATTGGTCGCTACCTCGGGCCCGGGACCAGAGACCTGTGGTTGGCTGCCACTGCTGGGCCGAGGTTGGGTGGGGGCCCTGATGACTGATTGCAAAGGGTGCTGGGCTGGCCCCACCGGATCTAGGTTGCACCTCTCCCACATGCCATTTGCCTTCCCCCTCCCTGACCCTCATGGGGCAACTCTGCAGCAGTTTAAGGTTTTGGGCTCCTGTATGATAATGGACTTTTTGAGACTGGGGCCTGACTAGCCCTTTCGTTGCATGGCTGATGGCGCGTTTGGGGAATGGCGGAGCTGTGCCCCTGTCTGACCTCCTTCTGGGGCTCGTATAGGTCTCACTTCCGTTCATCAGGGCATCGCTGATCTGGTAGTAAAATGGAGGGACTTTTCTGACCCAGATGAGGGCTGGCTAATTGGTCTTACCACAATGGTACCAGCATGCTGAGGGATAAAGCCTCCAAAAGGACCGGCAAATTAAAATGGATCAGTACACAGGTGGAGCAAGGAATGGGGTGTCTGAAGTTCTGCATGCTGACCTAGGAGCCCATGGCGCACCTGACGACACCACTGTGGCTTAAACTCGTGCCGGAAAAAGATTGTCACCATATCTCTTGAGATCAACTATATGTAAAATGACCTTCAAACGTTTAGTGAAGAGTCATTCCAAATTGAAAAGACAGTAGGGAAGACAAACCCTGAAGTAAACAAACTTGAGAGCTCACTTTGATCCCTTTTAGAAAGCCCAATCAGCGGACAACAAAGACAAGGTCGTGCAGATGCAAACTCCATTTCAAAGGATTTCTGGAAAAAACAGAGGGACAGACTGCAGAGATGCTCTTGGAAAATTTGATTATGAACTGTCCTAAACCCACCGGACTCTCTCAGTGCCTTATAATGGAAAAAGTGCAAAGGGCGATGCCCCCCACCCCCAGCCCCCCAATAAGTTTCAGGGCCCCACCCACAGCCATCATTACCACAATACTGAATAGAGATCTGATTCTGCAACAAGCCTGAAAATACGACAGAGGTGAGACAAGACGACGCAGCCGGCAGAATATTCCCAGACAACACCCAAAACGTACAACATCTCAGTAAGGGCCAGATGTAGGTAGGCCAATACCGGTCGGTAACGGCCGAAAATACCGATTTACGGCCGTTTTCGACCGGTATTGTGCTTTTGGGATGTAGGGGACTGAAAATCGTCACAATCGGTAAATTTACCGAATCAGTAAAGCTACCGAATCGGTAAACATTCCGAATTGGTAAATTTACCGAATCGGTAAAGTTACCGAATCGGGAAACATTCTGAATCAGTAAATTTACCGATTCGGAAATTTTACCGATTCGGTGAATTTACCGAATCGGTCAATATACCGATTCGGTAAAAAAGAAGTGGTAAAATTGAATATTGAGATGTAGGTAAGCTCTTAAATACCGAATTTGCTTGAAATTCGGTATTTAAGAGTCTGTATTTACCATGGATTGAAATCAGGTGGTAACCAGGTGCAGCCTATAAAAAAGGACCCAAAATGCAATACTTTTTTCACAATGGCGGCATTCTATGTCATTGCGAGGCAGCTACGGCTACAGGAGGAAGGAGAGAGGGAATGGTTGAGACAGGAGGAGGTCTACAGACAGAGGATCACCTTGTTCATGCTCACAGAGCCAGAGATTCTCCAGAGGTACAGGTTGGACTCAGACACCATCTTGGGCCTCATCAGGGACCTCCACCCACTGTTGGAGCACACTACCCCAAGGGCGCACGCCATTCCACCCCACGTGCAGGTGCTGTGCAGCCTACACCTGCTTGCGTCTGGGAGTTTCCAGAGTGTGGTTGCTGCGGTAGGTGGGGTGACCCAGAGCAGCCTGTCACGCTTTTTCCACAAATTCCTTGATGCCATGGTACAGAGGATGGACCAGTATATAACTTTCCCTGAAACCCATGCTGAGCTGCTCCAAACAAAAACTGACTTTTATCTGATGGCGCATTTCCCCAATATCATTGGCTGCCTTGAATGCACCCACATTCCCATTTGTCCCCCTGCTGCCACCGAACACATATAAAGGAATAGAAAATCCACCCACACCATCAATGTGCAGGTGATCTGCAATGCCGAATGCGCCATCACTAGCCTTGTGGCAAAATTTCCTGGGAGTACCAACGACTCCTTCATATTTCAAAACAGCGATATCTATGCACGGCGACAGCAGAGGAATTTGGTGAAGGATACCTGCTAGGTAAGACACAGTGTGCGACCCCATTAACACCTATTGCAGAATGTAGTACATGTATGCATGTGAGTAATGTATTCCCATTTCCTTTTAGGGGACAGTACATATGCCCTCCGCTCCTTCATCCTCAACCCCTACCTCAACCCCTCAACACCCAGCCAAAGGAGATGTAACAGCGCCACAAGAGCACAAGAAATATTGTGGAGCGTACCTTTAGTATATGGAAGAGCAGGTTCAGGTGCCTGCATAAGAGTGGAGGTGCCCGACAGTATACCCCCATCACCTGCTGTAAAATCATTGCTGCCTGTGCCATGTTGCACAACCTTGCTGTGAAGAAGGGCACAGAGGTGGAGTTGTCAGACTTTGAGGATCATGACGACGAGTTGGCTGTGCCTGAACCACAACCTGCTGGAGTGTCAACACGAAGTGATGGCAGATACAGACATGAGGAGATTACACGCAACTATTTCTGAGTAAGTAATGAGACACAGACAGGTTGTGTATGGGACCAACGTATTTTAATGGTGCCCCAACGTTTAAGCACGTAAGTGCAACAAAAAATAATATACACGCGGGGACTGTATGTCCCGGGTTACTTCACCCATGAACGGTAATGTCACTTGCGCCCGCACTTCCCTGAGCCACTTGGATGTTGTTCGCTTTGTTCAGCGTGCCCTGCAGCCTCAGCTTGGCGCCTGGCACTCCTCCGTGTCTCCACATTAGAGCTTGCTATGCTGCTCCGGCTACTTGTGTCTTCACCCTCTGCCACGTCCAGGGCAGTATTCTGTGCTGTGTGGGATATCAACATTGCCTCTAGAGCACTGGTCATTCTGGTCATGCCCCTGGTGACCTCAGTTGTATTCTGCGTCAATGCCACCTGTATATTTATGCCACTCCTGCATAGCAGGGATGTGGCAGTGGCCAAGCGATTGATGGCCGTATTCTGGGCACGGGCATCCCGGCGCCATGTCTGTGACACACTGTCAAGTTTAGAGTATAGCTGCGTTACTGAGTGGCTCATCTGCTGCATCCCTGCTGCAATGTCCCTATTTGTTTGTGCAACTACTTTATTCGCCTCCGCTATATCTCTCATGCCCTTCCCTTTGTCTCCTATGTGCACATTCAGGGCTCTGATTTGGCATTGGCAGGCTTGCATTGATTTGCCCTTCATCCATTGAATGCGCACCATGGTCCCCTCCAGCCCACGGAACACAGTGCCCTCACCACGTCCACCTGAACTGCTGACTCTGCGATGTCTTCTGCGAGAAGGGCTCATCTGATTTGTGGACTGCAGTGCTGCTGAACTATCATCCACGGTGTCTTCAGCCTCCCCCTCACCCTCTGTTGCCTCCATTGATGATTGTGGGGCCACGACACGCCTCCTGGCTGGTGGGGTTACAGGAGTGGACTGGGGCAGAGATGGTGAAATTTCTGGTGAGAATTGCAAGTGAGGGGATTGGAAAAGCTGTGGGGAGTGCAGCATTTCTGAGGTCAGTACAGTGTCATCTTCCAGGGACATGCCAGTTGTGTCACATTCGTCCTGTGAGACTTGCAATCGGCTTGTACCTGCTTCCTCACTCTCCTCCCTCTCTGGTGCAGTCCCTTCTGTGTCAGTGGGTCGACTGCGTGATTTGGCCCCTAAGTATAAATGAGCGAATATTAACTGAGTGCTACTGTGTAACTACAATAAATGATTTTCACATTTCACTTTCATTTATCTGCAATCATTTCACTAACTTGCTGATGTCTGCACTGTTACACATGGTCTTACATTTGCTGACTACATTTTCCATAATGCATTGCTCCTGTATGGTGCTAGCAGTACTGGACTGGGGTTTACTTGTCCACAAAAGGTAAAGGGAAGCAGGTTGGTATGGGGTGTCATTCTGCGCATGCGTCTTACCTTTTTATGTTGCACCTCTGGCTGAGCTGTCCACATCTCCCAGTCCACAGACTCTATCTGCCTCAATGGTTGAGGCCACCAACTCCTCCAGGTCAGTCAGGGGGGGGGCTGTGTTCCTGCCTCCACCGGTTAGGCCTGCGTGCTTGTGGATTTCAGCCAATTTCCTCTTGGTGAGGGTCCTGAGGTCATAGAATCTTTTTTTAAGGTCCTCAGTGTTCCTGGTTGTGACTCCCACAGCATTCTCTTTCTCAACAATTGCCAGCCAGATTTTTCTTTCAGAATCAGCAACAGTGAGGGATTGCCTGCCAAAAAGTTTGTTGTGCACCCTCACTACCTCCTCCCCAAGTACCTGCAGCTCCATGCTGCTGAACTTAATTTTCCTCTTCCTGTCTGACTTTTGGCTTTCACTGCTGCGTGCCATTTTTCAGTTTGTAAAGTTACAAAAAACTCTCCCTGCTGCTCTGTGACTCTGCTCAGCTCTGACTGCCTCTCCAGAACCTTCTAATTAGTTGCAGCTGCCTGGGTAGCCACTTCCTGGTAGGGAGGGGGAGTGTGTTTGCACCTGATTGGCTGCCTTCATAGGTTTCACTTTTGTTTTTTCACCCGATTCGGTATTTACCGATTCGGTATTTACCGAATCGGTATTTACAGAATCGGTATTTCCCATTCAATCCTATGGCCAAAAAGGCCCGTAGGAATGAATGGGGAATACCGATTCGGTAAATGAAATACCGATTCGGTACATACCGAGTCTACAATACCGAATTTTACTGAATCGGTAAAAATTACCGATTTTTTCCCTACATTCCATTTACTGATTCTGAAATACCGAATCAGTAAAATTCAGTATTTTAGAATCGGTAAAATGGATTTACCTACATCTGGCCCTAGATCCTTTGAGGTAGTGAAACAAAAGCTTGGACTACATGCTACTCCTACCAGTCATATTGCGAGTGATACATGAGGGAAAATGTAACGTATTTATTTTTAATGCAGATTTATATAGTGCAAACTCGACCCGAAGGTATTAGTGCGCTTTACTTGAGCACCGTTACACAAGGACACATTCAGGCACAGGGAGATTAAGGGCTAGATGTAGGTAATTTACAATTACCGATTCGAAAATACCGAATTTTACCGATTCGGTATTTTCGAATCGGTAATTGCAATGTAGATAAAAATTCGGTAAAAAATACCGAATCGGTAAGATTCGGTATTTACCGAATCGGTATTTACCGATTCGGTATTTGCAATTGATTCCTATGGGCCTGGAGGCCCATAGGAATGAATGTCAATTACTAAATCAGTAATTACCGACTCGGTAAATACCGATTCTGTAAATACCGAATCAACATTTACCGAATCAGTAAATAAGCCTCCTACATAGGAAAAGGCTTTTACCGGTCGGTAACGGCCAAATTCGGCCGTTACTGACCATTAAAAGCCTACCTACATCTAGCCCTAAGTGATTTGCCCAGAATCACAGGATATGGATGCGACCCGAGGCTCGAACCTTGATTTCCAGTACCAAAGTCGGCAATCTAGCCGGCAGACCACATCCTCTCCCCATGTTGCCCCAGTATCCCCGAGGATACTTGGTGCTGGTTGAAACCTGGGACTAGAGCAAGATCTTCCTGGCAATCTCCGAAGGAGCCGGGCCCTCGAGGAACTGTTGGTGGAAGTGGGAGATTCAGGCAAAAGGAGTTAAGGGGCCGTTGAGGGGTTGTCATGGCTCACCTGTCCTCTTAGAGCATGAACAGCCTCAGGGGCTGTTCCCCCTTGAGAGCCTTGGGGATGGCTTCTGGTGAGAATCAAAGTCGGAGCCTGGACGCTACAGCGGACTGAACACTGCGGGGTAGGAGGTAAGGTGGAGTGCATGGGGTCCCGTAGGTAGACAAGTTCCACTTGGTTCAAATAGTTAAAAAATCTTCCTGTATGGAGTTTGAATTATTAGCTGCAGTACAGTTTTTTCTGGACATTTCCTCCCTCTTTGAGGTAGACCTTAGATAACTTGTTAGAGTAGCTGGTGTGAAGTCTGAAGTCCTCTTAAACTTTGTCTCAATTGGGTCCAACCTGGTAGTCAGTGGGCCACATGGGAAACTTCATCTTCCACATCATGAACATAATTTCTTCTTTCTGCAGCTTTTGCTAGATTGTTTAAGTCAGCCAGAATTCGTGGGCAGACCCACTATCACAATGTTACAGAGTGTTTAGCTGGGGTGGGAGGGGATGGGGGACGGGGGGTTCGAAATTCAGGTTAGGATATGAAAAGCTGAGTAATTGTTCAGTGGTTTCGAGTGTTGTTGGCTCGTTCTCGTATCTTAGAAGATAAAATGTGGGCAATACCTTCTTGCAGGAAACTCACCTCACTGAAATCGAAGAATGTAAAATCATATAGAAGAAGAGCAGGGATCATATTTACTTACTGCTGGGGGGTCGGGGTCTCAATTTGATTAGCTGAGGATATCCTTTTCCAGTTCAGATATGTACCTGTGGATGTTGAGGGCAGTTATATCAATGTATATGGCATCCTAGATGTCAGGAAATAATATTTCATTGAATCATATGCTTCTAATTTTGAAGATGAAATATTTTCCCAGAGAATAGTAGCATTTTTTACCCCGTACCAAGATATTCACATAATATGGGCAGGTAAATGGCATTCTATCTATATGTTCCTCTAAACAGCACACAAAACCAGAGATGATTGCAGCTGTAGTGGAAAGTATGGGTAAAATGGCATATGTAGACATCTGGAAAGCATTGCACCCCACAGTAAGAGAGTACTCCTGTCACTCACTCATACACAAAGAGTAGATGTGGCTGATTTTTGGTTGTGATGGATGTATTAATCCAATTCTCATGGTAAAGTGCCTGGGCAGATTCCTGTCAGACCTCTCCACTCTCTAAATAGAATATGACCAGGATGGAATCAGGAGGACAACTTCATCATAGAGATTGAACCCTGAAATCTTCACAGACACCACATGCTTTAATGATTTTCTCACTGTACAGGAATCATACCTAGAATATATCTAGGATTCCATCAACACTAGGGCAAATGAGTGTGAGGCCATAATGGTGGTCATGAGAGGGGAATGTTTGGGAAAGTTGTGCGAGATCAGGAGGCAGCTACAAAAGAACCTGGAAGAATATGAGATAGGCTGTCTCAGCTGCAACAAAGTGAGGCCTAGTCTGCACAGCTGTAGTCAGAGACAATGGAGGTCAGGAGGACACTGGAGGAAATACAAAATAGCCTAGACAAATACACCCTAAAACAATATCTACGCAAACTACACATGGTGGGAGACACATCAGGCAAACTTCTTCCTTGGCTACTGAAGCAAGAGTTGTATGCCCATCTGATCCTTTCTCTGAACTATCACAATTGAATAATAACCACAATGCAGGCCACAGTTAGTAACACACAACAATCCTATTTAGAGGGGAAATTACTGGGTGCTTTGTCCGTTGATCTAATAAAGAGATATCTGGAGGCTATGTGGCTTCCTAGGCTCATGGAAACTATGGTAGAATATGTGGATGCTGAGATATTGCTGAAAGAAATAAAACAGGTAATGCAATCAATGCTTACAAGGAAGACACTAGAAAGTGATGCTTCCCACCAGAATTCAATCACGCCCTGACACTCCAGTTGTCAGACAAATTACTTGAGACATTTGGTGAAGCTAGGCCATTGGGCTCACTTCCAGAAACAACGAGAAGGGCATCATTTGTAGGATGCTGGAACTGGATGAAGATACAGGAGATCTCTCGTCCTACAGACATTTGACCATGATTAACTCAGACAGTCAGGTTCTATGTAAGGCCTTGGCCAATAGACTGTAGAGGATGGTGGAGAAGCTGGTACACAAGGATCAATGTAGCTTTGTGCCAAGTTGTAGCAAAACAATTAATATTTGTGAACTCACATACCTAAAGCATGCCACAAGCAGCTCAACAGATCAACTTGCGTTGATAGCTGTGGTTCTTGAAAAGACCTTTGATAAATTGAGCTGTGCCTACTTGATGGAGGTACTGAGACCCATTGATTTTGGACCAAATTACCTTATCTGGTCTTGGCTACTGTACACTAATAACAGAAAGGGGGGACAGTTCTTTGGGCTTTGGTAGGTCCAAAGTACAAGCCCTAGATGCACTTAACAAAGATAAGAGTACGAAGTTTCTTGGTGATGTAGTAATCACCGGTAGAATGTCATAACTAGTAAAGTCCGACAATATATTACAGAGGTCAAGGAGGGTAATTCCTCCTTTCGGAATTAGGGCTCTCACACACCCAGCAAGCTAGGTGTCATGCTTCATCATTTGAGCCTGCTTCTCGTCGGGCCGGCGCTGCAATGCTCGACGGGCACCCTTAAAGGGGCTCTTTATTGGAGATCTTTTGTTACTTGCCGGCAGTGGGTGTGAGGGGCTTAGTAGGGTGTAGGCGTGTATTGTGATGTTAAAACAGTTGAGGGAATCCTCTTTGCTATGGCTTTATTCTGTGAGGGACCCTGCCTGAGTAAAATATTAGGGGAGGGGTAGCTAGTTTTGTTCTCAATGTGACAAATTACATACTCTACTCCCAGATGGTCAACATGTTTCTCGCTCTAAACTAGTCATGAAATGATCAATGGCGATTCTTTAGGACAGTGAAAAAATAATTAAAGAAAAACTATCTACAAGTGTGTGGTGAGGTACGCTGCTACCCACCACTGGCTTTACCCTAGGAAAATGTCCATTTGGGAAATGAGGCAACTTGGAATTTAAAGAAAAAGACCACACAACATTCCATATCAGTTGCACAGTTGGCCATGGAGGGGTCTTCATAATACATAACTTTGATTAAAAACTGTGTTTTATCAAGTACATCACAATTCCAGATGACAACATGGAAAACACAGCATGACTTTCATCGACAACAAAACACCATTTGAATCAGTGGTGAATAACTTCTAACAGCACCAACTAGGTGAGTGTGGTAGAGACTCACCTATAATAGTATAAGATTTAGCCTCATCAGGTGCAGTGGAGCGCATGTACACCCAAAAAGTGGTGTCTCTGCAAAACGAAGATAGGAGACACACAAACGATAATCAGGGGTAATGTTCATGGTTGGCTGCAGCCAGGTTTGTACAAGCACATGTGGGAAAATACTGTAGGAGTCCTAGTCTGTTTGATAGTGATTCGAAATGGGTACAAGCATACCCGCCAAACAATCGCACAAAGGCATGCCTCCAAATGAAAGCTGCCAGTCTCGAGGGTAAAGAGGGTATAGAAAGAGGCTTAGCTCTGGAGGCTCGCTCTACCCAATGAGGGATGCCACCGAGCCTGCAACAGTACAGCCTTGATCCTGGCCCAGACTTGTGGCAGTGTTGAAGGCGCCCCTAAGCGGAAAAATTCACAGTGGGGCTGCCTGCTCCCACTCGGGGTACTAAAACAAAGCTCAGGCCAGAGTCCTTTAAATATCACTCATCGGCAAAGACCAGGGAAGTGCAACACCATGCCACAAAAAACTCACCTGCTCCTCGTTGGGAACCCGGCGTCCGACCTACCCTGCTCCGCTGCTCCCAGGAAGGTACTCCTGCCGCACATAACATGGCTTTAAGTATCCTACATTGCGGGCATTAAATCGCCGGCAGGACGGTCGCGGGGTGTGGCCCCGCAATCTGGTGATGCGATGATCGGTAGAAATTCTCACGTGACCAGTAAACATTGCAGCCATCTTAGAGTGTAGTTAAAGTCAAGCGAACTGCCTCTGGTTAGATGAACTGCACAAATTTGTTAAACCTACACAATGCAACTAAAAATTGAAATAAATAATAAACGTGGTAGTTTTTTTTCAATTGAAGAGGGAATACGATGAAGCTGTAATATCAGGTCTGGGCCTACTTTGTATGTAACATTGTTTGGAAGTGTTAATTAGTATGTAATTTATTGTACTGTCTTTTATTGTATCTGTTTTTTTATAATTGTGTTTTTTTGTTATGGAAATGTTGAAATGGGTATATTTAGATGTTTTTATTTATATAGATAATTGTTTAATGATTTTTTTTAGTAGCAAGATATTGAGTTTTTTCGGGGGTAATAGCGGGAAGTTTTTTTGAAAATATATATTTTAAATGAAAATGGGTGTCATTAATTTTGAAAAGATGTAAATTCATTTTTTTTACACATTTTAATTTTCATGTCATTAATATATATATATATATATTAATGGTAAAACAATATTTTCTTAAAATTAAAAACATTCAAAAGATAGTGCTACTTTTTTTGTTAAAATAAAATATTTATGTTTTTCTGTCAAATTTTAAATTTGTAAACGCTTTTTAATAGGGGGCAGTCAAGCGCATATACTGTGTAGCTGTACCACCTGCTTCATAGCCATTGTGAACTGCAACCCTGTAATGACAAGGCGTGAGGATTATATGTTATATGTTTTATGTTGTAAAAACAATAAAAATATATTGAAATTAAAAAAATGTTTTGCTTTAATTTTTTTAAATATTTGCTACTTAAAAATGTTAACATTTAGTTAAATGCTTTCATATTTTATAATTTTAAAATTTGAATTAACTGTGTAACTGTACCACCTGCTTCATAGCCATTGGGAACTGCAACCCTGTAATTACAAGGCGTGAGGATTATATGTTATATGTTTTATGTTGTAAAAACAATAAGAATATATTGAAATTAAAAAATGTTTTGATTTAATTTTTGTAAATATTTGCTATTTAAAAATGTTAACATTTAGTTAAATGCTTTCATATTTTATCATTTTAAAATTTGAATTAATAGTTAATTATGCTATGGTGTCAAGGTGAGGAATGTTAGAATTGTATTTAGAAAATATTTATTATTGGTAATAAACATATATTTTTATTTTAATATGTAACTTTGTATATATAGGTTTATAGTTTAGGGTATTATTATTAGATATTTTAATTTATTTATTTATTTAGGAGTTAAAAAATTGTATGAGTATGCAGTATTAATTGTGTATTAAAATGTTCATTATGTATTACTTTGTTTAAAATTATTTGTATTGAAGTGCCTATAGTAAATTTCACCTCTTTAGTGTCCAACGCCTTTTTCAAGTAGCCTTAGATTGGAGTGAGGTTATTTATTGTCACCCTTTTAGTGTCCAACACCTTCTCCAAATTGGTTTAGATTGGAGCAGGAATAGTACATGTCACCCCTTTAGTTTCCAACACCTTGCTCAAATTGGTTTGGATTGGAGTGGGAATAGTCAAAGCAACCCCATTAGTGTCCCACTCCTTCCTCAAATTGGTTTAAATTGGAGTGGGGAAAGTAAATGTTACCCTTTAGTGTCCAGCGCCTTCTACAAATTGGTTTAGATTGGAGTGGGAATAGTATATGTCACCACTTTAGTGTCAATCAATTAATCAATCAATCAAAGCATTTGTAAAGCGCACTATTTATCCGTGAGGGTCTCAAGGAACTAAGGGGTGGGGGAGTGCTGCTACTGTTCGAAGAGCCAGGTCTTAAGGAGACTTCTGAAGGTCAGAAGGTCTTGGGTCTGCCGTAGGCAGAAGGGGAGGATGTTTCATGTCTTGGCAGCGAGGTGGAAGAATAATCTGCTGCTGGTGGTCACTCTTCGGATGCAGGGGACAGTGGCGAGGGCGTGGTCGGAGGAATAGAGATGATGGGTGGGGGTATAGAAGCTGAGTCGGCTGTTGAGGTACGCTGGTCCAGTGTTGTGGAATGCTTTTTTGCGTAGGTGAGGAGCTTGAAGGTTATCCTCTTGTTGATGGGGAGCCAGTGCAGGTCTCTCAGGTGGGGTGTGATGTGGCTGCGGCAAGGGAAGTCGAGGATCAGGCGTGCGGAGGCGTTCTGGATGCGTTGGAGTCGTTTCAGGAGTTTGGCCGAGGCTCCTGTGTAGAGGGCGTTTCCGTAGTCCAGTCTGCCGCTGATGAGGGCCTGGGTGAACGTCCTTCTCGTTTTGGTGGGGATCCAATTATAGATCCTGCGGAGCATACGGAGGGTGTTGAAGCAGGAAGAAGAGACGGCATTGACCTGCTTGGTCATGGAGAGGGTGGAGTCAAGGATGACCCATAGGTTGGGTACGTGGTCGGTGGGCGTTGGAGCTGTTCCTAGTGCGGTCGGCCACCAGAAGTCATTCCAGGCCGAGGGGGTGGATCCGAGGATGAGGATCTCCGTCTTGTCCGGGTTCAGCTTCAGTCAGCTGTTTCACATCCAGTTGGCGATGGCCTTCATTCTCTCGTGAAGGTTGGTTTTGGCGGTGTGGGGGTTTTTGTTGAGGGAGAGGATCAGCTAGGTGTCGTCAGCGTAAGAGAGGATGTTGAGGTTCTGCAGTTGGGCGACGTGTGCGAGTGGTGCCATGTAGATGTTGAACAGAGTTGGACTGAGGGATAAGCCCTAGGGTACGCCACAGATGATCTCAGTGGCTTCGGAGCTCTGTGTTTTTCCGGAGAGGAAGGAGGTGGTCCAGTCCAGGGCCTTCTCTTGGATCCCGGTGTCGTGGAGGCGTGTTCGTAGTGTGCGGTGGCAGACTGTGTCAAAGATGGCTGACAGGTCCAGGAGGATGAGGGCTGCAGTTTCCCCGTTGTCTAGCAGGGTCTTGAGGTCGTCGGTGGCAGTGATGAGGGCCGTTTCGGTGCTGTGGTTGCTGCGGAACCCGGACTGGGACGAGTCTAGGATGCTGTTCTCCTCGAGGAATTTGGTCAGTTGCTTGTTGACGGCCTTCTCGATGACCTTCGCCGGGAACGGGAGCAGGGAGAAAGGTCAGAAGTTCTTGAGGTCTTTGGGGTCCGCCTTGGGTTTCTCGAGTAAGGTGTTGATCTTGGCGTGCTTCCAGCTCCCCGGGAAGTTTGCTGTCTCGAAGGAGATGTGGATGTCTTACCGGAGATGGGGTGTGATGGTGGTGCTGGCTTTGTTGAAGATGTGGTGTGGGCATGGGTCTGACGGGGATACGGAGTGGACGGAGTTCATGGTCTTGATGGTGTCATCGTTGTTGATGTTTGTCCAGGAGGTCAAGTGGTTGGTGCGGGTGGTGGTCATGGGGGTGGAGGTGGAGGTCTTGGTGGTTGCAGGGGCGGTTGTGGTGTTGAAGCTGTTGTGGATGTCTGTGATTTTGCGGTGGAAGAAGGTGGCCAGTGAGTCGCACAGGTCTTGCAAATGTGGGATGTAGTTGGTGCTGGAGTTGGAGAGTTCCTTCACGATGTTGAAGAGCTCTTTGCTGTTGTGTGCATTGTTGTATAGGTGCTCTATGAGGGAGGCTCTTTTAGCGGATCTGATGAGGTGGTGGTGTCTGCTGGTGGCATACTTGTGGGCTGCGTAGCTTTCCAGGGTTCGTTCACGGATCCAGTTCTTCTCTAGCTTTCAGCAGCTTTGCTTGGAGGTCTGGAGGTCTTCGGAGTACCAGCTTGCTTTCTTTCTGGTGGGGCTGTTGGAGGGTTTCTTGAGTGGGGCAAGGGTGTTGGCGCAGTCGTCGATCCACTATCTGAGGTTGCAGGCTGTGGTGGATGGGTCGGTCGGGTCTGCGGGTGGGCTTCGGGTGAGGGTAGTGGTTAGCTGGTCTTCGGTGATTTTGCTCCTGCAGTTGCGAGGCATCTGCTGGGTGAAGTGGTGTGTGGTCCGTTTCTGGAAGGTGAAGTGGATGCAACAGTGGTCAGTCCGGTGGAGTTCGGTGGTGTGGTTGAAGAGAAAGTGGGGGCTCGCGGAGAAGATGGGGTCAAGCGTGCGGCCGGCTGAGTGGGTGGGTGTTGTGACAAGTTGTCTGAGTCCGAGGTTGGCGAGGTTGTCGATCAGGGTGGAAGAGTTGGAGTCCTTGTTGTTCTCAAGGTGGAAGTTTAGGTCCTCGAGGAGGATGTAGTCCGTGGAGGTGAGGGCATGAGTGCTGACGAAGTTGGTGATGGAGTCGCTAAACTTTGGTCTGTGTCCGGGGGGTCTGTAGACAAGTGTTCGTCTGAGGGTGGTGTTGGGGTCGGTGTGGATCTGGAAGTGCAGGTGATCGGTGGTGCTGAGGGTGTCGTCTGTGCTGGTCGAGACCCTGACGGTGTTCTTGTGGACGATGGCGATTCCACCTTCTATTCTGTTGGTGCGGTCCTTGCGGGTGATCTAGTAGCCTTGGCTATGGCGATGTCGGGTGCCAAGGAAGGGTTCAGCCAAGTCTCCATCAGGAAGGCGACATCTGGGGTGTTTGTGTTGAGTAGGTCCCAGAGTTTGACGGCATCTTTGCGGGCGGAGCGGGTGTTGAGAAAAGGATGCATCTGAGGTTCTTGGGTTCTTTAGTAGGTGTGTTGGCGGGCTGGATGCTGGTGTAACTGCAGTTCCTGCAGGAGAAGGGTCCTTGGGTGCGCTTCAGGGCGGCCAGACAGCAGGTGTGTGATCGTCCGATGTTGAGTGCGTGGAGGGTGCAGGCATCGTAGCGGAGGCGGGCGTCGAGGGGTTCTGGCGCGGGGCACGGTCCAGGCACGGATGGGTGCAAATGGGCTTGCCTTAGGCGTGGCCACTGCGTGCATTCGTTGCACGGCCATTGCGTGGCCTCCATATGAGGGGGGGTGAGAGGGAGGAGTAGCTGGGAGGCGGGAGCCGGTTGGCGAATGGGAGAGCAGGGGGGCGGGGCTGCAGGGATGCAGCAGCGGGAAAAATGGGTGAGGAACGGCGGGGGGAAGCCAGGGAGAAACTGGGCACAGAAGAAGGCGAAAGTTAGGCACACAAGGAGAAAAAAGCAAAGTTAGGCACACAAGGAGAAGAAAGCAAAGTTAGGCACACAAGTGAGTCTGGTAAAAAAGAAACAAAATACAGAACAGGCAGCAGGCAAAGACTGGCAGAGTGAGTCTGGAAAAATGAAACAAAATACAGTACAGGCAACAGGCAAAGTCTGGCAGAGCCGTGCACCAGCGTGGGGAGGAGTGACATGCCTGAGAGCAGGGTCAGAGGTCACTCCTTTTACCACTGCGCGGCCTCCATATGAGGAGAGGTGGGAGGGAGGAGTAGCTGGGAGGCGAGAGTGGGGTGGCGAATGGGAGAGCAGGGGAACGGGCTGCAGGGATGCAGCGGTGGGAAAAACGGGTGAGGGACAGCAGGGGGAAGTGAGGGAGAAACCTAGCACCGAAGAAGGTGAAAGTTAGGCACACAAGGGTAAGAAAGCAATGTTAGGCACACAAGGAGAAGAAAGCAAAGTTAGGCACACAAGTGAGTCTGGTAAAAAATAAACAAAATATAGAACAGGCAGTAGGCAGAGTCTGGCAGAGTGAGTCTGGTAAAAAAGAAACAAAATACAGTACAGGCAAAGTCTGGCAGAGCCGTGCAGCAGCTTGGGGAGTGACCTGCCTGCGAGCAGGGTCAGAGGTCGCAGTGTTCAACACCTTCCCAAAATTGGTTTAGATTGGAGTGGGAATAGTAAATCTAACCCCTTTAGTGTCCAACACTTTCCTCATATTGGTTTAGATTAGAGTTGTAACAGTAAATGTAACCCCTGTAGTGTCCAATGCCTGCCCCAAATTGGTTTAGATTGGAGTGGAAATAGTAAATGTAACCCCGTTAGTGTCCTACACCTTCCCCCAGTATGGTTGGATTCAAGTGGGAACAGCAAATGTCACTCCTTTAGTGTCTATCAATTTTTTACTTTAATTTATATATTGTAGAAATCGTTTGTGTTACTTTATTACTATTGTAGGTCGTTAGAAATATAGTAAAAAAATAATTAGGCGTGGGTTTGTGTACAATATTATTATTAATTACATTGTTTTATGCAATGAAGACATGTCACATATTTTTATCATTTATTTATTTTTTCAAACTTTGTTGCTTGTATTTTTGACATTTTTTATTATATTTTATTCATGTCAAAAACAAACATTTCTAGCAAAGTAAGCAAATAAAACATTTCTTTGTAATTTGGGTAATGGATTGTTCCAGTCTTAGTTGCTGGTAGCTTTGATATTTTTGTAATGCTTCTAGAATTTTGCAAAGTGTATGTTGGGTTCTGCCTAATGTGGATCAGAAGGCATTATGCCATCCTTTCACTGTGTTGGTTTGTTTTGGCTTCCTGTGCCAGGGTTTTGTCATGGAGATTCCACCATGATATTGGAATTTGAGTTGGTCCTGTGTCCTAAGCAATGTAGTCTGCCAACCCAAGTGTCTTCGAAATAGTCATTTAGGGGGCTATGGTCATCTTCATTTTGTTGGTAGAAATGTTTTTTCTGTTAGTAGACTGTAGTGCTTGGTTACCTCTGGGACAGGGACATGGGCTAGTATTATCCTTTATTTGACTTCAAAGGCAAATTGGCTGTTTGTAGAATATTCGACACTTAGGGCAGATGTTTGGAGGTGTCTCCATATTCTTTGATTGAAATGATAGTAACAGCCTTGTATGGCTGCGTGGGGGTACATTTTTAGAATGGTTTGAATCATGGTTTGCTGAAGGTTTATGTTTATTTTATGGGGATAGTAATCATTTGTTTTGTGTTTGATATGTTTTAGGAGCTCATAGTAAGTGCTGCTTTGTTTATTTGGTAGTAGAATACATATAAAGGGGATATTTGTGTTTTGATATTAACCATGTGTCGTGTGTATCTGAGTGAATTGTTTGGACATATTTTGAAGATCCCATCCATCATCCACGTGTCACATTGTATGCGTTTTAGTAAGTTATCTGTATCTGTTATCTGTTATCTGCTGCAGAGAATATAAGGATTTATTTTTCATTATTTAGGTTATCTGGTAAAAGGAAAGGTTCTTCATTATGTGTCATTGTTAAGTGTTTAGGTATGTGTATGTGTTGGTATCTTGTAGAGGCAGGTGCGGTATCAATGGTGACTCTTTTAGTTTGTGCAAATACATGTTTTAAAGTGGGGATAGGTGGTAGTTGGCAAGTTATGTGTTCAAGGACTTTAGGTAGTATATGTTTAAAGATTTTGCTTGGGGGTTCCTGGGAGCTAGTACTTGCTTTTATTTATATCTTGCAATATCTCTCTTATCTTGCAATATCTCTCTTACTTCTATTTATGTTACTTTTGGGGGATGGTTGTGCTCTTTTACATGAATTTCAACATCATTGTAGCTGCCCTCCTATAGCATGCATTAGAATAATATTAAGTACATTTCCAGTTAATAGTTTCTGTTGATGCAGTTTCTTGACTGTAGGTGTAGTCCATGTGATTAAGGGCCTAATTATGAGTTTGTCAGTCCATAAGACTGTCAAACTCACACTGGAGGTGCATTGGTGGTCGTGGACTGCCGCACCAGTGGTCGGACCGTCATATTACGAGTATGGCGGTCGGACCGTAATAGGATGCTGCAACCGCCAGCGATCCGTGATTTCTGGCGGTGTCGCTGTGGTCAGAGGCTCCAATTTGCTTTGTAGTTCTGCTGCAGTACTGCCAAGCATGTTTGAATTTTCCTCACCGCCTCAGTTTTCATGGCGGTGAGGCTACCATGAAAACTGTGGTGGTGAGAAAACAAAGGGGGTCCTACAGGGCCCCCTTTTGTCTCAGGGCCATGAGTTGCATGCAGTGGGGTACGTGATGTGCCCCCATGTCTGCATGCACCCCCTATCCTGCATGGCAAGGACTGCACAGTTCATGCCGTGCAGGAACGGACTTTGGTGCTCCCATTGTAGTGCCTTTTTAATAGGCACCACTGTGAGAACGCCAAAGGACCGCCCACCAGACAACAAGGTAACTCGTAATCTGGCGTTCTGCCGGCGGTGAGGTTTTGATGGTGTGGGAGCAGGGCAGTGGCATGGCAGTGGCGAACTGCTCCCACACCGCCATTCTTAGAATTAGCGCCTTAGTTACTGCTTTCCTTTCTGTGAAGTTGTATACTTTGAAGCTGTATCTGAAAGTAGTATATGGTATAAATAAAGAGTATATTTTAAAGACTGTATATTTATTATTTACATTTAAAATGATGCAATCACTTCTATTTCGTTTACCTACATATATGTTGTGTAATGAAGTTTTTCACAATTTTGCAGCTTTTCCATTGGGGTATTCTTATGTGGAACTGGTGCTTTATTTTTTGTTGGATGAAAGAAAATTGTAAGTTTCACTTTACATATTAATTTGTAGTTAGTTTCTAGACATTGAGGTCATTAGGTTTATTTTTGTGCTCTATTTTGGTGAGTTTATACTTTCGTATTGATTTTTGTATACTTACTTTCTAATATCTTTTTGATGCTTTTTGATAGTAGCTATTTTCAGGCAATTCATTGCTAGTTCCAAGTTTGGGTTTTTCTTTTCGGAAGTCTATGTCAAAAGATAGAAGTTGGATAGCAATTAGGGCCAGATGTACAACGCATTTTACTGGTCGCAAATGGCCCATTGGGTCGTTTCTGACCTCCAAAATGCATTTTCCTATGTACCAACCCTACTTTGCAAGTCGGTTTGTGAATCACTATTTTAAAGGAGCATGCAAAGGGGGTCTCTGCGAGTTGCACTGGTATGTATGAATGTTTTGCAACTGGGAATGTGGTGGCAAAACATTTGCTGATTACCACCAATTTCAAATTGGTGGTAAGCCATTCGAAATGGGAATGGATCCCTAAGGGACCCTTTCCCCTTTGTAAATGAGGCCCCCAACATTTTTTTACGAGCAGGCAGTGGTCCTATGGACCACTGGCCACTCTAAAAAAATGAAAAGAAAACTTTTCATTTTCATTTCTGACATGCATTCCATTTTCCTTGAAAGAAAATGGGCTGCATTTAAAAAAAATACCTGCTTTATTCACTTTGTTCACCCTAAGTTGGCAGAGTATGCCCAGACGTGGGTCCCTTGCTCACTTTGCCACTGGATTCAAGATAGCCTGGCTGATGAGGGTTATGAACCCGAAACTGGTCCCAGGATGCTTGTTTCTGGTCCAGGGAAGACATGGCTTGGCAGTTCTGGCTGGACTGTTCCCATGAGGCACAGGGTCAGACTGATTTGCATATGGCCGTGTCTGAACTGGGGTGGCAGAGTGGGCTAAAGAACGGCGATGGATTAAACCCAGATCCTTTGACTGGGTGTGAGTGTTTGATTGATTCGGATGCTCCGTCCATCACCACCCCCTTTTGTACCGCTTTGTTCGCCATAAATTGGCGGGTATGCTCAGACGTGAGTCCCTTGCCACTTTGCCACTGGATTCAAGCAAGCCGGGCTGAAGACGGCTGGAATGCCAGAAACCGGTTCTCAGAAGCTTGTTTCCGGTCCAGGGAAGGCATGGCTTGGCAGTTCGGGCTGGACTGTTCCCATGAGGCACAGGGTCAGACTGATTTGCATATGGCCATGTCTAAACTGGGGTGGTGTGGAGTGCAAAAAAAAGATGGATTTAGGCCCAGATCTCTGTACTGGGGTGAATGTATGACATTGTTCTGCATTCTGTCCATCAACTGTGGTTTTTGCATTTGTAACCCCGAGTGGGATGAGTATGCTCAGACGTAAGTCCCATGCTCTCCACACCACTGGATTCAAGCAAGCCGGGCTGAAGACGGCTGGAATGCCAGAAACCGGTCCTCGGAAGCTTGTTTCCGGTCAGGGAAGGCATGGCTTGGCTTGGCAGTTCGGGCTGGACTGTTCCCATGAGGCACAGGGTCAGACTGATTTGCATATAGCCATGTCTGAACTGGGGTGGCAGAGTGGGCTAAAGAACGGTGATGGATTAAACCCAGATCTGCTGACTGGGTGTGAGTGTCTGATTGGTTCAGATGTTCCGTCCATCACCACCCCCATTTGGTGGAGAAGTGTGGCTCAGGGGTTAGAGGCGGCAGACCCGGAAGCTGAGATCGGCCCTGGGCCAGGGTTCAATTCCCCGCCTCGGTGGGTCTTGGGCTAAAAATTCCACGGACTCGATAATTCTCGCTCCGGTGCCTTCTCGACTCACGGGTTCACACTCTGCGTCTCTGGGATATAGCTTGCTTAATCTCCACAACGGCCCCTCGCGGCGGGATGCCTGGCTTTCACCTTGTGGATACCCTGCCGGGGTTATCTCACAGGGGAATACCAGGACGGGTTCCCTAAGCAAGCGCTTAGATACTGACCTCGGTCAGTGATTTGCGCTATATAAATACATGTACATTTACATTTACATTTGTACCGCTTTGTTCGCCATAAGTTGGCAGGGTATGCTCAGACGTGAGTCCCTAGCTCACTTTGCCACTGGATTCAAGCAAGCCTGGCTGAAGACGGCTGTCATGTCTGAACTGGGGTGGTGGAGTGAGCTAAAGAATGATGATGGATTAAACCCAGATCAGTTGACTGGGGTGAGTGTTTGATTTGCTAAATCGCTCCTTCCATCATCCCCTTTGGTATCACTTTGTTCGCCCTAAGTTGGCAGGGTATGCCCAGACGTGGGTCCCTTGCTCACTTTGCCACTGGATTCAAGATAGCCTGGCTGATGAGGGTTATGAACCCGAAACCGGTCCCAGGATGCTTGTTTCCGGTCCAGGGAAGACATGGCTTAGCAGTTCGGGCTGGACTGTTCCCATGAGGCACAGGGTCAGACTGATTTGCATATGGCCATGTCTGAACTGGGTTGGTGGAGTGAGCTAACCAATGATGATGAATTAAAGCCAGATCAGTTGACTGGGGGTGAGTGTTTGATTTGCTCAAGCGCTCCGCCCATCATCCCCTATGGAATCACTTCTTTCAAAAAGCAGTCAAAGACATTGTGGTCTGCTGACCCCAGCAGGGCACCATCGCTGTAAGTGACTGCCATTCCTAATAGATTGCGAATTGTGACCTGCCTCATGAATAATAATGAGGCAGGTCCCTTGTGACCCATTTGGGAAATCCCAATCAGTGTCCAAGGCACTGTTGCACATCAAGTTTTGCGACTCGCAAATTGTGCATCGCTAAAAATAGTAATTTAAGAGTCCCAAACCCTGCCAGTCATACATTTGACCCTTAATTATTTATTTAGTTAAGACTTTTAAGTTTAATAACAATTATGTTTTAGTGTAAATCTAAGTTTTAATTACTTGATTGAGTAGTTGTTGAAATACATATATTCTTTCTGTAATGGTTTGGTGAGAAAGTCCGGCAGAGTTTTATTGTCTTGCAGCATTTGTCATTTTTGAAGTAGTTAGTTGTTTAAATTAGTGTTCCTTTTATATTGTTGATTAGATTGTCTGTTTGGTTTTAATGTTTAAGGTTGTTTATAGTTTTATTTCATTGGTTGGTTTAGATTTAGTTAGAATTTTTTTTGTTTGTTTGGTCCCTCTGATGTAAATGCTAATTTAGTTATTATTTTTGTTGTATAATATATATTTTGCTATATTTGAATGTATATATATATATATATATATATATATATATATATATATATATATATATATATATATATATATATATATATATATATATATATATATATATATATATATATATATATATGAAATTTGAACATTTGAACGAGGAAAACCTGTTTCTATCGGATATAAGTCAGCATAAGCTATGGTGGTCTCTGGAGCCAATGGCTGTGCAATAGTGCCTTGATGACTTTTATGTAATTGGTTAGAAATGAAAAAAAAAATTTTTTTAATTTAACACAGTTATGAAGCACTGGTGGTTTGTTTGTTTAACAAAAATTATAAAAATATTTTTTAGAAAAAAGAAAAAAACTTTTGTTTATGGGTGGGTTCTAGAGATACACTGCATAGGATTTTATAGGCATTAGATTAAATACGTATAATGATAGATGAAACATTTGATGCAAGTTAAGGTCGATTGATTGACACCGGGGGAAAAAGGGTAGGTGTCATTGTTGGATTTAACCCATGTAACAAAGAAACTCTGAAATATGACATTAACAATTTATATGTCGAACAATATTTATGAGTATTGGGCCAATGCATTTAAGCACATATGTTTTGTAATCATTTTAGAACAAAAATTTGCAACATGTATTTTACAATAATGTTTAGTGAAGAGTGAGAGAAAAGAAAAGAAAAAAATACTCAAAGTATTTTCTCTATGCCTATCATAGCACTGTCACTTTAAAATGAGGTGTATCTCACGACACTGTTGTCATGTGATCAAGGCAGGGATCTGCCGAAACTCGTCATGACGATATGGCAAGCACAAGAATAAATATTTAAAATTGCACTGAACTTGGGTCTTCCTCGCCTTTTTCAAAATTTGTGAAGCAGGACGAGCCTTGCAGCATATATATATATATATATATATATATATATATATATATATATATATATATATATATATATATATATATATATATATATATATATATATATATATATATATATATATATATATATATATATATATGTTATATATGTTGAAGCAAATGCCCTGAAGCATAGGAACACACTCGAAGTCACTCTGCCCTCCGGCTTGTAAAAATGCAGCATGCCTTAATGTTCCAATAATTATTAAAGTGCCAACGCGTTTCAGGGTTCCTTGACCCCTTCCTCATGTGCTTAACACACAAAGCATCGGAAACTTTCATGCCTGCATTTCCGGATTTTATTCATTTGCATTACATCATATATATATATATAGGAATGAAAGAACACTCCTTCTTGCAACAATAGTTCCTCTGTGCTCGAAATGGCGTAAGAACCACAGTTGAGGGCAGCTTAAGTTTCATTCAGCTCCTGTAAACAGCAACACCATTCGCATGGCGCGTTTCGATCCTCCAAGGGATCTTGATCGCATATATATGATATATATCTCTTAAAAGTACATTTTCAAAGCGCTGTCTGCTAAAGCGGGAAACGGACTCCAGAATTGTGCTGGTATTTAGATGTTTATTCTTTTATTCCATGACAGGATGACCGTTTCGCCCACCACACTGGGCTTGCTCACATAACGAGGCGCTCTACAAAAACCATCATTTAAATTGAAACACACACCACGTGATCGCACATAGGACCTGTCATAGGCAACAGACTATGGCTCAAATTGTAGCACAAAAATACCTTACTGCTTAATTTAGTCACTATATTTACACTGATAAGCACATAATTACCATTGCCATATATAATCCTTTGATTGATCTATCTAATTAGTTTTGAGATACCAGATAATACAGTATTGGTAACTCAACCGTTCTAATACCTGCTTCAATGCTTTAATGCTGAATTGAAACTGCATGATATAACAATATAAATAACATTCATTCCTTAGGAATAATTAAGGTGCAGAGTGCAAGTGACATATGATGTTGTTCAAGATATCTTTTCTGTGACACACTGATATAAAAGGAATACATTGGCTCCATGATGAAATGTTATACCTGCTTAAATCCAGTGAATCTCAGTCACCACATATCACTGCTCCTCACTGTGTACCCAATGGCTATACACACATCTTCATTGATACAGTACATATCTCCTAATGGAGTTACGATAAAGTGCATAGTGCAAATACATCCTTGATCCCAATGCCTTTCTCTTATTCTTTATCTTCCTACATATATAATCAATCTCTATAGCATATCTAGATCTATACTGTTAGGCATAGTAAACATAACATTCACTTGAAGATGAATCACATTTGGTCAGAGCTGTTGTACTAAAATGACCTATCTATAAACAACTAACAATCAGTGCAAGAATGAAAAGTGCCTAAGTGCTTGATGAAAGTGCTTAAGTGCTTGGATTAGACCCTATAACCTATAGGGGATGGAGGGAGAGCAGAAGTTTTGTTTACTTTATCATACAGAGCACCCAAATCTGTTCTCCTTCCCTTAATCCGAAAAGTCCAGATTACCTCTGTGTGCCCACTTATTCTAGAGGAAATTATGGAGTTCCACCCAATTTGTTGAGCCCATTGGGTGTACATGTATCTAACTCCAAATTAACTTGGACTCCAACCGCCTCAGTATTTGTCTTCTATTTCCTCCTCTTCTTAACTGGTGCACTGCACCTATTACATAATATTTCAAGCAGCTCAGATCGTTATTGTGGACTGCTTTGAAGTGCCTGGCCACTAGGTAGAGATCACTATTGCCCTAAGATGTTGAAAAATGTGTACATGTACTTGCAATTTGGTGCTCCTCACCTATTTCAAACCGCAAGTACAAGTTAATACATATACTGGCCATTCTGTGCAGCAGTTGTATATTCCGTTGAGTTGAATAATTGTGGGGCTAAACACATTTAATTATTGGGTCGTGTTGCTAGCAAATTTACAAGCTCTACAGGAGCTACATTTGTAGAACCCGTTTTTTTGGTGCCAACCACGTAGTCTTCAGCTACGAGTCCCCAAACAGTATGTCTAGACTACTTCTAAGCAAAGCGTTGTTCATGGATTTGGCTTTCCTAAAGGTTAACGTGGGTTGAGATGGAAATAGTTTTCCCAAGAGCATGTCTGTTCTAACTATTGTTGTTAGTTATAGCTCTGATTTGTTTATGTTGGCTGCTATATGTGGTTATAAGGCGGGTTTCCTGACTGGTCTTATTCGTTATATCTTCAGGGCAGGCCCTCCTATATAATCTCAAAATTTTGTTATGGAGTAAATGTTCTCGTCAGACCTCGTTAACCTTGTCAAGGGCCGACTGGCTGATATGATTACTATAGCCCTTGTCTGCAAATCTGCTGGTGGTTTATCAGACACATTTTAGGAAGTCTTGATCAGTACTGCAAACTTTCTGCAGTTTCAGAAACTCCCCATATGGAATGCTTTTGATCAAATGGTAAGGATGGAAAGTAGACTCATGGAGGGTGGAATTACCAGTAGTGCTTTTCCTATGTAGAGTTGTTTATAGTTTGTTATTTACTACTTCAACATGTACATCCCAAAAATCAATGGCCTTATCATCTATTAGTGCGTTGAATTGTAAGTTTAAGTCATTGTTGTTGATGTTCTCAATGAATGCATGAGCCTGTTCTTAAGCCCTTCGCTGCGGGGCTGTTTCCCCCACTGTGCTGGGGGTTGGGGGGCGTTCTCCGGTGCTCGTCGTGACCGCGCCCGTTTAATGGAACGCTAAGCACATCAGGGGAATCAGCCCAGCGTGCGAGCGTTCCAACGGTCATGACGAGCAGCACCGGAGCGCCGTGGCTCATGACGAGCTGAGCTCGTCATGAGCACAGGAGGGGTTAAAAACCATTTCTCACTAAAACAATGTTGTCTATGAAACGCATCCAACATGATATGTGCATGTCCCAGTCCTTCTTGTTTGCTACCCTGCGATATATATCACAGCAAAGAGAACAAAAATAATTCCGAGGCCCAGTGTCTGGCACAATCTGGCGTTTATTTCAAAGTGCTCGAGGCAGCACATGGATTTCCTGATGCGTTTCGGCTCCAACCTGAGTCTTGATCACAGGTGAAAAACCAGGCTGTCATGTGGCTCAGTTTGTTTAAGTCCTTCATTTCATAGAATGCACTGAATTGTTAACAGACATTCGTGTAGAGTGCAGTGCATCTTATCAATTAAGCATAATTGCGTTATTTGAACACTGCAATCTCGTGCTGCATCATCCTCTCTACAGTGCACTTTGCTATTTACGTGGAACATAAAGAATCAAATAAAACCATCGACAGTTTGACATGCACTTCGATAGTTTATTTCCGCATGTTTTTGAAGCGCTTTGAAAGTTTATCACACCGTGCTGCAACGACAGAATAATTCATCATCCGAAATGGCAAATAATATATGTTGCTGTCCAATATTCGGTGCTTACGATGATCTGAGGTCCTTATCCAACTAGTGCTGCTGCTGTTAGATATAATATCCATACGATGGTAGCCAGACAAAGTCGGGACGAGGTGTCACATCATCGTATCCTTGCTCCCCTCCACATCTAGAAATGCCTGGAAAATCCTCCTGTAGCGTGGGGGTCAGCGGGTCATGCTCCCAAAATAAGTCACACACAACACCTCCGACTTCAAAGGAGCCTCCAACCCTGCAGGGTGGCCTTGGTAAGTACGGGGATGGAGCACATGTACATTTGCAGCAGCAAAAGGAACCAAGAGATTCCGAGGCCCAGTGTCTTGCACAGTTTGGCATTTATTTCAAAGTGCTAGTGTCAGCACATGGATTTCCTGATGGGTTTTGGCTCCAACCGGAGCCTTGATCACAGGTGAAAATAATTTTCCTTGTGAGATCGTTGCGTCTTTGTACGCTCAGGCTGTCATGTGACTCAGTTTTCTTCAAGTCCTACATTTGCAAGAAGGCACTGAATTGTTAACAGACATTTGTGTAATATTTAGGTTGTAGTTTACATGTTTCTGGTTTCAATTTATTGAGGTTGCATGTTATCATTTTTGTAAAAAAAAAAATTTGGGTTGAAAAGTAAATGTAATATATTTTTGTTTAATTGAAGTAAGGGTATAAAATGTTTTTGCTTGATTTTAAGTAATTGCTTTATGTTAATTTTTTATTTTTCTATTAATTATTATTGAGCTCTTTTGGTGATATTATTGTCATTGATATTGTGTTTTTCGATATTTTTACATATTATATTTTTTATTTAAAGGTAATGATATTTTTGTATCCGATATTTTTCTTTTCGATGTAGTTAGAAATAAATCTTTCTAACAATGATATTTTTGATCTTGATATTTGTACTTTTACTAGTTAAGTATAGCAAGTCAATATTTTTTGTGATTGATACTTATTTTCTGATATCTTTGCGTTTTGATATTGTTTGCATCAATATTATGTCAGTGATCTGAGAAATATTATGCATACAGCATTGATAAGTCATAAGGGGATTAAGAACATCAATACAGTTCTGGATAAACATTATTTATTCCATCAAGGGCAGTGCTTGCCTTTGCAAAAATGGAGAACCTCCTGTGTTGCTTCTACAGCATGCAAAACTCTCTGTGTCCTATATCTCCTCCCACATTCGGATAACTGGCCAGTTAATGGTGTCTTTGGTATGGATGGGAAGGAGGAATATCCTCAAAGGTCTCCTGTTCCATGGGAACTGCACATATGGGCCCGGCAACCATTTCAACAAATAAGTCATGATATGTCATTGGCACACTGGTGAAGAAGATGCTTCTATATATTCGGGGGATCATCCCCAGGACGGGTCTTAATTTCCTTTGATGTAGTGAAAAATGCTTTTCGTTGTCAGCTCAGGTCAATTCCTTCAGTATGCTAAGGTGGCCAATGAAGTCAGGGAGCTCTGGACTGACTTTCCAAACATCCCATCCTCTACCTGCATTCACAAGGGAATCCTGTGATTGGGTTTGAGGTGACCAGTGATATTTTGATGCAAAAAGCAGATAAACATGAGCGGATGGCTTTTGCAAACAGATTACTGACAGAGTGAGGAACAACTTGTTCTTTGGTAGGGATGTTCTCATGTAATGCCAGATTCAAACTCATACATTTCAACTTACTACTAAGCACATCCCTGACACAAGTGAAACAGAAGAGAATTTACTCAGGGAGGTCTGTGGCCTCTCCCAGATGTGGGGTTCTGGAAGCCTGGTCAATGCATTTCATTTGTAAATGTGAAAAGGTGTCAAGTTTGGGAGAGTTAGTGGTCATTAGACTGAAGAGAGCAACAGGAATTTGGCAGGAGGTTTCTCCCAAACAATGCTTACTAAACTAAAGTCAAAGTAAGGCAAGATGCAGTACAGGTTTGCATTACTCGTGGCCCCTCAGAGAACATATAGATTAGGAATACTATTAGAGGGCTTTAGCAGAGGAGACACATATTAGGGCATCCAGAAGACATGGGCGAAGCTGTTGATGGTTTGATAATATGGACAGATACACTGCAGCAGTAGCGGCTCCTGGAGGGAGTGCTATGGGTTGGTGAGGTGGGGCAGGGGAGGGGCAAGGTGGGGGGTAGTAAACTCTGGCATACGGCCGAACGAAGGTAAGTACATGATTACATAATTTCCCATATCATTAAAACAAATTACTGCCTCTCTCAGGCCCCTTAGCAAGTCATCCCCTGGATGGCACAGCATCATTCTCGCACCATGTAGTACACCATGATGTTGCCCTTTACCTAATGACATGTCTAAGGACCACATCACTTGGACCTTCAGAGCCTGCTCGCTTTTAACATGCCACCCTCTTCCACTATAGACCATTGAATAGAGTGCTGCTGAAAGCGACCTGTATGTTGTTGCCTGCTATAAACCTGCTACTATGGGAGAGGTGGCAAAAGGACAGAGCAAGTACAACTCAATGTCGTATTCTGCAGTGCGCTGTATCGCCTTCTGCAGATCTGGGACCTGGTGTCCGTTCTGCTGAATGCTTTTCTGTGGATATCAAACCCAAATTCAGTAACTCATATGCTTCGATGTCAGGCTTTGAGCAGTGCCTGGGTGGAAGTCAAGGGAGAAACTATCAACTTCTTTCAAATCTGCCAGTGTCCTGACATTTTGTTCCTTGGCGGATGTCAGAAATTCCCTCACTACCAATAACTAAGGGTCAGATGAATCAAAGGTTTTTACCCATTCTGTGTCTATGGGAAAATGTGTTCATACATATGTCCCTTTCTCTCTAACCAAGAACACATGCTGAGAACTATGTGGTGAGACATCACAAGCCCCTATGATAGTCGATTTACACTGTCCTAAAAACGTACTTTTCTGGTGATTGATGTTGGCTTTACATTGATTATTTTTGAAAAACATGATTAGGTGAGTCAGTTAAATTCATTTGAAAATTGTTGCAATAGTTGGAGAAGACACCGAGGACTAGGTGGCACGCAAGTGGGTCTTGAAGAAAGCACTTTTTGACAGCAAACAAAGGTTCACTCATTTCTTATTCGTTGGTCAACGCACATAAAATAAGCCTTATCTATTTGGCTGTTGGCAATGCTTCTTTTCTGATAGTTGGCGTTGCTGCAGAATGGTAACTTCAGTGTCCACTTCCACTCGGGCAGCTGGTTACAGTCTCTTGGAGGAGGGGGCATTCAGTTCCAAGCTTCGAGTCAGCGGCATCTGTCGAGTGTGCAGGCGTATTGCACAGTCTACTGCCTTCTGGAGAGCAGAGGGGTACTGATAGCTAATTTTGTCCACAGAAAAAGGGCATTATTTTACTGCCAAATCTTGTTTCCTCGGGTCTAAAGTGTTGCTGTGCAGTAAGTGCTTTGGCCCTACTTATCAGTAAAGGAAGCTCCAGGTAGCATGGGCAAGAGCTACATGCAGTTTCACCACTATATTCGTTTTTCATTTGTGCTTCCTATTTGCTGTCCATATTTGGTTTCCCGTTGGTGTATTTTTAGCACGCTTAGAATTCCTTAAGAGCCAGAAGTGACCCTTTTTGAAAGCTTGACGCTTGCTGGCCCTCTCTTGCAGGTAGAATTGTCTCTTCTCATCCAGACTGGGTCATAGTTTTCAGTGGAAAGCTTGGGACCATGCATGTGCAGGAAAGTTAGACCATGTTCAAGGTTCATTGCCGGGCTACAAGATTTCAGCATCTTGGGCAGTGCCAGAGTGTGTTCCCTGTAGTGGGAGTTCACTCCATCCATGGAACCTCCTTCTTGCAATTGTGCCATTATTGAAGCCTGGCTGTAGAAGAGTCACACTCTAATATTCTATCTAGGGCATGATTTCTTGATTTCTAAGGTCTCTTTCAGAGTGCCACATGAACTAAAAACTGATTGCCACAGTTTTCTATTTGCATGTATTTAAAGTCTAGCAGTGGGGCTAAAAGGGAAGATGGGGTATTGCTCTAAAAAAGATGCAGCAACACTGTATCATGACATGCAAACATAATTTTCAACTGGTAACGGTGCTATTATACATTGTGTATCATGTTACCGTGCACAATGCTAAATCAGAAAGCAGAGGCCAGCTCAACCTCTAGTGTTTTACATCCTGAAGTACATTGGTTTTGGTGAGTTTGCACAGATCTGCAGTTGTTACTACTGGGTCGCTATTGCCAGCCCTTATAATTTTGGGTACTGAAACACTGGTCCACTTGTCTTTGCTGGGGCTATATCCCCCCCACCCCTACAACCCCCCCCCCCCCCCCCACCAGGGTAACCGTTCTGGGCAGAAACGTTTTAAGGCATGAGCAAAGAGGGCATCTTCCAAGGGACCCTCTGAGAAGGTGGACTTCTTGTCAGTCTGACGTTTGCCCATTCTGTTTATTTAAACTTCTCTTTCTCTCTTTGACTGCCTTTTTCTCTGGCTGTATTTCTCTACCCATGATCATCTTAAGGATTTTTAGGCCCCAGGACATTTTTCAACTGTTTTTATGTAACTGTGTTTCTGAAAGCGTTAACATATAATTTAGTACTGTTTGGCATCATGTGGGCTTAAATTATGGGACAATGGGTAATAACATTAAAAGATGTTCTGACAGGACCTTCAAAATATATGTCTTGCCTCAAAATCCTTAGATCACACCGGTTTCGGGCAACACTTAATGAAGGCCTTGCTGCTGATCTTCATTACGCTGAGGTCTAGCCTTCCTCCTAAATGTCACACCTTCCAACCCATCCACCCCAATACTCGCATGTGTATTTTTCTGGCTTGGTATGACACATTCAGGAGGGGTTCGGGCCTTTTTTATAGTGAAAGGATACAGAGCCCTAAAGTTTGAAACATAAAAAAGAAAGAAATATCTTTAGTTGAAATTCTAAGGCAGGGATTTTCTTTTTATGCAGAGAAAGGGAGCTGCCTGCCTCTGAGGGCGGAACTCGCCATTTTCCTTTGAGAACTGTGACGTAAAGATTAGGACCAAAGGTAATGAAGATCAGGGGCAAATTATCGGCCATCTTTAAACATGTTTGGTTTGCCTTGACTTTCCCCAGTAGTGAAGCCTTGTCCCAGGTAACTGCTTGTTTAGCGTGTCTCCTACATCTTGGTAAGAGGTTAGATATTTGATTCTGTCTGCACGCTTTCCTGCCTGGCCTGCTACCTTAACGTGTACAATATTCGTTTCGACCAAGCTGCGGTAAATCTAAAGCGTTTATTTGACACAGAGATCTCATGTCAATTCAAAACCAAACTCGGAATGTATTTTAATGAGGTCTGTTTTTCTATTGATTTTTTATTTTATTGGTGAGCTTTAATGTCTGGGTGTCTTAATAGGCACAACCGTATTGGTTCCTGACTTGTCTCAAGCCCCATAATTAGGCGCAGAGCGTAAGAAATCTCTTTGGGAGATTCCCCTCGGAGTCAGCAGGCCGAGAGGATACGAGGGATTAGTTTTAGCGGTGGCAGTGTGGCGGGGGGCAGCTTGAGGGCGATGTTGGCATCGAGAGGCTGAGCAGCATCAAAGCACGGGATCGCAGTAAATACTTCACCAAAGCAGAGGCATGTGGTCTTTAAACAGCCGCCTTCAAAAAGTGGAATTTCATAGGCGCGACCTCATTTACTTGCTCTTATAAAGGGAAAAGTGCTTAAAAGCACACCCTGCAGGAAATGAACCGACCGGTAAAAAATCGTGAGCCTTGGCCCTCTAGGTAAAGGCAGCCAGAATAATCGGGGGGACAAGAATCCAGATATTTAGAATGGAGCCCATTGAAAATAAATCGAGTCAGGGGGCGATATAGACATGTCCATGCCTGTTGGCTTTATGTACAGACAGGACCACTGGCATGCTGGCTCAGATCTCCCAACGGAAAACACTGGATTTAAATCCCAATCTGGGAAAGAACACAACATCTCGTAATACCTTCATGAAGTCTTCCTCTAAGGGTCAGGCCCCCTTGAATTAATTTCTGCAATTGACCCTCTGTTCCAGGCCTTGAGGGGCAACACAGAATGTCGAAAAACTGGTCTACATCCGCCATTCTCAAGGTCCATCAATGGAACACAGAGGGGATGCAATGGCACAATGAAAGGTGTATAAGGCATGTGTGGATAGAAGTGCCACCTAGCAAATCTGTGTTTCAGGAAGCTAATGTAGAGGTGCGGTCCTCTCCGTTTTGGGCTGATGTGCTACAACACTTGCAACCCCAACGCATTTGGTGCCCCTGGGGGTGTGCCCATTTTTTAAGACACTCCCTTGAATACAAATAGAAAACTGTTGGGAGATACAAGCGGCAACAAAAACTTTTGTGGTACTTGTTAGAGCCTCAAACTTAGAGTGCTTAATAAGTTGTGTGAACGCCTCAAAATTATGAGCAGGTTGTTTAGATGGCCTGTTCATAGGTTTGGCCACCATTCCAAAAAGGATATTTTCCTATCAGGTAGGAAACTCATTAGATGTAATTCTAAAAACATAACAATATGCCTTTGGAACGTCCCTTGAACCAAAGCATATTGTTTCACCTTTAAGAAGCTGTTTCTGCATACTGAGAAGTTGGAACTGCTGTTCATGTACTGTTCATTATTATATGTAATATATTTTGGGGTGGGCTAACATACAGAAAGCATTGGATGAAATGCAGAAATTCACTAAGTTAGGGGATATAAAGTCAACCAAGCAAAAACAGAAATCCTTACATTTAATTCAGTGCCTTCTAATATCTAATACCTAGGTATTTTTGTTACAAATGATTATGGCCATTTATTCTCTATTACACTAGTCTGCCTTCGAAAGTGAAAACATTATTAGAAAAGTGGTCTTTGCTTAATCTATCACTGATAGGATGGGTTTCCATGGTTAAAATGTCAGTGCACCTGTTGTTTCTGTTTCTCTTTAGTAATCTTCCCTTGAAAATCCCATGTACCTATTTCAAGGAAATTAACGAATTGATCCAGAAGTTTGTGTGGAATAATAAACACCCCAGGGTTAAGCTAGCCTTACTACAATTAGATGTACAATGGGGCGTTACCGACCCCACATTTTCCAACCTACTACCAGGTCTCTTTGCTCAATTTGCTATCGCAACTAGGAGAGGGAAATTCCGTTTTTGATAACTTCCTTTTAATACACATGTTGAAGGAAAGTGCCATAAAACTCCCCACTTGTTTACGATCAGAGAAACTCCCTAAAAAGACCAGATATAAGGTTATACTGGCATTAGCAGCTAGGGCTCAGCTTTTTTACAATCATTAGATATTCCAGCATATCATGCTTATTCCCCTAGCCAAGATTGTGGGTAGGAGGTCTAATGCTGCCCAGAAGGCTCCACCAAGTATGGCAAGAATTAGTCTTTGGTCAGCTTGAGGATTTTTATAATCATGAGACGTTAATTATTTGGGAAACGGTACGATTGCAATCCGGCACTTTAAATGTTGCCTTTTCTATGTCCTTTTGATTGGTATACACTTGTCTTTTCTTGCAGAATAAGACATATATATTGTGTTAAAGTATTTTAAATGCACATATGCTTGAATGGACTAAAAAGGATCATAGATATTTCTAATGACCATGTGAGAGGTAAGAGGCATTTTAATTGACAGCTCTCTCAAAAAGTGATAGAAAATACAAACTTTGGGATGAGATTGTATTCATGCTTTTTATACATTTAGGAATAATACATATTGCGATTAAGAGGATACTGTGTTGGACACACCTGGACCACGAGAGATGAGTCTGGTGTGACACCGGGGGATTATAGTTAGGTGATGCAAGCATTTGTGCATATAGAGTGTGACCGCACCCCCCATCTTTTTTAAGTACATGGTCACATCTATATGAATGTGCTAATCGCTGAAGGCGTTGCACAAAGACGCATCTACTGCTTAATCAATGATGGTAGACTGATTATTTTCTTATTATTTGTCAATTTCAGCAAAACCCTAGCAGGTGGGTCTGTGATTTCTTACACTAACCTTTCGATCACGTGGTGTAAACTGGGTGTCTCTCCCAGGCTATGGGATTTACATATGAAGTACTCATCCCTTATACTACTTATTTACAATTGTAGCCCTGAAGAAGTCTGCTGTAAGCACATCAGCAAAGACGAAACATGTGTCAGCAAGGGTAAAGTTTGTTTTAGGAGATATAAAAATAAAGAACAAAACTACTGATACCACGATCTCACGTTTTGAATAACTGAGTACTCTGAGAGTGTATCTAAAGATTGGTAATACCCCCTTGTTGGGAACCTATGTACTGTCATTGACGGTCATAACTGTGTATTGCACTTCTGTCATTTTTTAATTTCTCTTTCCTTGCTGGATGTACATGTCAAATATCCATTGGCTGCAAATCATCCAGAGTAACCTAAAAGTTCTAGGTAGACCAGAGTTCTTTCTAATCCTGGATGCATTGTGAAAGGGAACATCACTTGCTTGAAGCAGGCCTTTTATTTCAGGGTGGCAGCAGAGAGAGAGAGGTTTTTGCTTTGACCAAGCGCTCGATGCATCAGTGTATTCTGATTAAATCTGTGAGTGGGATGGAACCATGCCTGAACCTGGACATGTCCAGTCACTATCACAGGCTATTGACCCATTTTAGTTTAAACTTGCTTAATCATCTATTGTTTGGAAAGGAGGGTTGGATAAAGAATGTGATTTGCAAGCATGTGCTTGTGACAATACCTCTATTCCGGATACCTTGCATATCGTTATGATCTGTCCTAGATTTAACAATTGACATTATAAATACATACGTCCCTTTCTTCTAACAATGAATATCAGTCAGGTGTGGCCTGCGCTTTTGTTTTTACAACTTTTACCAACACCCAATGTGTGTTTTTCTTTGTCACGATTTTAATGGGGACTCCTATATTTGTTGAACAGGTCTATTTGGATTATATGCTGCCCCCTTTTCTGTGTAGCTATATGGATCTGTGTGTGGTTGGGTGTGTGGTTGAGTGTGTGGTTGTGTGTGTGGTTGTGTGTGTGTGTGTGTGTGTGTGGTTGTGTGTGTATGTTGTTGTGTGTGGTTGTGTGTATGTGATTGTGGTAGTATGTGTGGCTGTGTGTGTCGTGGTGTGGTGGTGTGTGTGTGGTTGTGTGTGTGTGTGGTTGTGTGTGTGATTGAGTGTGGTTGTGTGTGTGGTTGTGTGTGTGGTTTTGTGTGTGTGGTTGTGTGTGTGTGGTTGTGTGTGTGGTTGTGTTTGTGTGTGGTGTGTGTGTGTGGTGATTGTGTGGTTGTGTGCGGTTGTGTGTGTAGTTGTGTGTCTGTGTGGTTGTGTGTGTGTGGTTTTGTGTGTGGGGTTGTGTGGTTGTGAATGTGTGTGTGTGTGGTTGTGTCTGTGTGGTTTTGTTTGTGTGTGTGTGTGTGGTTGTGTGTGGTTGTATGTGTGGTTGTGTGTGGTTGTTTGTTTGTGGGTGTGGTTGTTTGTGTGTATGTGTGTGTGGTTGTGTGTGTGGTTGTGTGTGGTGTTGTGTGTGGTTGTGTGTGGTTGTGTGGGTGGTTCTGTGTGTGTGGTTGTGTGTGTGTGGTTGTGTGTGTGGTTGTGTGTGTGGTTGTGGTTGTGTGTGGTGTGTGTGGTTGTGTGTTTGGTTGTGTGTGTTTGTGTGTGTGTGGTTGTGTGTGTGTCTGGTTATGTGTGTGTGTGGTTGTGTTTGTGGATGTGGATGTGGTTGTGGTTGTGTGTGGTTTTGTGTGGTTGTGGTTGCGTGTGGGTGGGTGGGTGGTTGTGTGTTGGTGTGGCTGTGTGTGTTTGTGTGTGTGGTTTTGTGTGTGGTTGTGTGTGTGGGTGTGTGTGTGTGGTTGTGTGTGTGTGGTGGTGTGTGTGTAGCTATATGGATCTGTGTGTGGTTGTGTGTGTGGTTGAGTGTGTGGTTGTGTGTGTGGTTGTGTGTGTGTGTGTGTGTGGTTGTGTGTGTATGTTGTTGTGTGTGGTTGTGTGTGTGTGATTGTGGTAGTATGTGTGGCTGTGTGTGTCGTGGTGTGGTGGTGTGTGTGTGGTTGTGTGTGGTTGTGTGTGTGTGTGGTTGTGTGTGTGATTGAGTGTGGTTGTGTGTGTGGTTGTGTGTGTGGTTTTGTGTGTGTGGTTGTGTGTGTGTGGTTGTGTGTGTGTGTGGTTGTGTTTGTGTGGTTGTGTGTGTGTGTGTGGTTTTGTGTGTGATTGGGTGCGGTTGTGGGGGTGTTAGTGGTTCTGTGTGTGGTTGTGGCTTTGTGTGGTTGTGTGTGTGGTTGTGTGTGTGTGTGTGGTTGTGTGTGTGGCTGGGTGTGGTTGTGTGGGCATGTGGTTGTGTGTGTGTGGTTGTGTGTGGTTGTGTGTGTTTGGGTGTGTGGTTGTGTGTGTTTGTGTGTGTGATTGTGTGTGGTTTTGTGTGTGGGCGTGTGGTTGTGCATGTGTATGGTTGTGTGTGTGTGGTTGTGTGTGTGTATGGTTGTGTTTGTCGTTGTGTGTGTTTGTGTTTGTGTGTGTGGTTGTGTGAGTTTTGTTGTGTGTGTGTGGTTGTGTGTGTGGTTGTGTGTGTGTGGTTGTGTGTGTGTTTGGTTGTGTGTGTGTGGTTGTGTGTGTATGTGGTTGTGTGAGTGTGATTGTGTGTGGTTGTGTGTGTGTGTGGGTGTGGTTGTGTGTGTGGTTGTATGTGTGTGGGTGTGGATGTGTGGGTGAGGTTGTGTGTGTGTGGGGTTGTGTGTGAGTGTGTGGTTGTGTGTGTGGTTGTGAGTGTGTGTTTGTGTGTGTGGTTGTGTCTATGGTTGTGTGTGTCTATGGTTGTGTGTGTGGTTGTGTGTGTTGTTGTGTGTGTGGTTGTGTGTGTGGTGTGCGTATGTGGTTGTGTCTGTGTGGTTGTGTGTGTGATTGTGTGTGTGGTTGTGTGTGTGTGGTAGTGTGTGTGTGGTTGTGTGTGTGGTTGTGTGTGTGGTTGTGTGTGGTTGTGTGGTGTGTGTGGGTGGTTATTTGTGTGTGTGGTTGTGTGGTGTGTGTGTGGTTATGTGTGTGATTGTGGGTGTGGTTGTGAATGTGGTTTGTGTTTGTAGTTGTGTGTGTGGTTGTAGGTGGTGTGTGTGTGGTTGTGCTTGTGTGTGGTTGAGTGCATGGTTGTGTGTGTGGTTGTGTGTGTGTGTGGGTGTGGTTTTGTGTGGTTGTGGGCGTGGCTGTGGGTGTGTTTGTGTGTATGGTTTTGTGTGGTTGTGTGTGGGGTTGTGGATGTGGTTGTGTGTGTGGATGTGGGTGTGTGTGGTTGTGTGTGGCTGTGGTTTTGTGTGGTTGTGGGTGTGGTTGTGTGTGTGGTTTTGTGTGGTTGTGTGTGGTTATAGTTGTGTGTGTGTGTGTGTTTGTGTGTGTGTGTGTTTGTGTGTGTGTGTGTAGTTGTGTGTGTGTGTCTGCAAGCCATGCAAGTTGCGTGTTGGGAGCAATTAAATTAGGCCCAATACCAATTTGTCTAGCTGGTAGGCATTGACGAGGAGAGTAAATACGTGATCGTGCACAGAAGATACTACAAAGTTTGAGACCAATAAGTTTATCCATAATAATATTAATAATAATAAGACTATTTTGATGCAACTCGAAAAAGTTTGCACACCATGTTAATTTACATTTGGATTCAAAAGAAAGTGAAAATGATCGGAGGGAGGCAGAGGGGAAAGCACGGGAAATAAGAACAAGTAACTTAATGACCCGTGACGGAGGAGACAGATGGCGGCTGTAGTGTGTAGCACACAAGAAGCACTTTGAAAACTCACCTACTAAATGTCTCGGCCAGACCAGCTCATGTGCTGGATCAGGTGAGATCTAAAAACTGTCCCTATCATAACTGAGGCTATTTTGAACATATCAGTCCTTGGTATAGGGATAACCTATGGTATATGAAAAGTATAAATGGCAAAAGTCTGTCACTGACATGTAGGTAATTCCTCTCCTAAGGAGGACAGTTGTGGCACCTGGGGACAACCCAGGATAAAATGCGAACCCAGTGCCACTGGAGGTGATTATTGACATATGGAGGCCACCTATAGCACATTTTGTAATAAAAATTAGTTAATTCTTTGTGGCTATCAGGCTTCTTTGGTATACCATAAAAGTCTTGAATATTTAATAAGTGCCCTTTCAGGGTCTCTAACTTTTTAGAAAAAGTACGGAAAATTCTGGTTCAAAATGCACCATTTGCACCCATTTTTCTGACATTTCTCGGGAAACTACTATCACACTCATTCCCAAACCCCCCGAGTCCTCCTGGAAGAATTTGGACTTGCTCACTTTGCTCACTGGGATTCAAGGCAATTTGTACTCCACACCACTTTCAAAGATCAGCATCTGTCACTGGTGGGCAAATATAAAAATGTTTGTTCTGCACAAATAAAATACACACTTCCACAAAAAAATATGTCCCGCACCGAAGGTACAGAACTAGAGGATGAGGAGGCAAAAATAAGTCAGAGATAAGGATGTTGGAAGGAGCTAAAGCAATTCCCAAAGCACCAGAAAGTGCAAATGGGAAGTGAGAAAGTCCTGCATTAGCAATTTATTTTACTTAAGATCACGTTTTAGGATAAACACAATATTCAGTAAGGATTTTTTGTGCATCACAATTTTAATTTTCAGTAAAACATATAAAAATACATGCCAACGTTTGGGAACAGACATGGGAGATCTAGAAATAGAATTCTGGATAGTTTACTTTCTGGAATTGAATTTGAGCATTGTTTCAGTAGCAGAAATATAACTAAAGGCATTTTGGCTTAAAATAGCCAATGCCTTCGTTGTTATGTTCTCGTGTATCGTAGAAACACCAACATTTCACTGCCTCTAATAATTTACATAGGCGTGTTCAAGTGTATGGCGCCCAGTATGACTCATACTCTCCAATGATATATATTTATTCTTTAACACAAATGTACGTAACGAACTCAATAATGTGGGCAACACTTCACATGTTATCGTGTAATTGATCGAAAAATAAAGAAAAACATCAATCAGTTATAACACATTAATTGTATACACATCACTATAAATTTGGCACACCTAAACTTATTTCATGTGCACAATAGTCCATACATTTTTATAATAAATAGTTTACTGCTAAATTGCTGATAGGTAATTAAACATAGCCGATGTCACATATCTATGATAACAGTCAGATTTATAAGGCCATTTGAAAATCTTTGTTCAATTTAGGTGATCAAATTGCTCTATTTAGAATCGTAAATCCAATTTTGGTTTTCATAAAAGATTGATTTACACTTTATAAGCAATTAGTCACACAATTTTTTTTAGTAAATCTTCTCTCAAGCAGGAGAAGGGGGAGTTTCATGGTGGGAATGCACTATGGAGGTGTATGTGCATAAAACCGTGAATATTCAGAAATGTTTGCACTTCCCACTGCCATGTAGGACATACCAAAATATTGTCTTCTGTTAAGTGCACAAGTAAATGTGTGTTCTAGTTGGTGGTGGGGGGGGAAGTTTTTCTCAACAGAGCAATTTTTTTAACCCATTGAGTGAAAAGAAAACAGTTTTAAAGTGCAGTTTCGCAACAGTGTACCATACATACACGCATAAATCAGGGGCAGCTCCGCCGCTAAGACAGTGGAGCGTCGCCCCCACTGCTCTCAGAGCCGAAACAAAGAAAAATAAAAAGATAATAACCTGGTTATTCTCATTTTGATTTTCTTCGCTACGGGGCTGGGTAAAGGCAGGACGGGGCTGGTGTCAGTGTAGCCTGGGAGCAGTGGTTCATGCACACTCTAAGTGTGCATGACCGTTTGGCCGACCGTCTTGGCCCGGCAAAACAGTCATGCACACTTTGCATGTTCCCCACCAGGCTGTAATACACAGCCTGGTGGGGAACATGTACAGGATCCCTGTCCCTGTCTGAGTGCCGAACCATGGCGCTCAAACCAATCAAAACGCTGCATTGCAGCGTTGTGATTGTCGAAGGGGAGTGTGTGTACTTTTGGGACTCGTCAGGAAGCAACGACAGAGATGGAGGCGGACGTGAGGAGGTAAGTGTTTTTTTTGTTCATGTCTTGTTCCACCCACAGCCCTGCAATCCCCGTTACCTGCTAGCCGCCGCTGACATACATTCCTGTCTGTGAAAATGGCTTTGGTCAGTTGTAATGGTTGTAAGAGGAAGTCCTTGTAGGCAATCTCTTGGTGGAAGTACTTTGAACAATCACTTAGGGGGGTATTTAAGATGTGGTAGGCAGCCTGCCATCCTATGAGGGGGGCAGAGGTTATTTCCTCTGCCAGATAAACGCCCCAAATATTAAGAGATCTCTCCCTGCCTGGCAGAAATCTCTTTGCCTTCAGATGATCCTCAGCCAAGGTGACTCCTCTGAAGGCACTAAGGTATTAGGCCGATCACCAAAGTTTTAGTTTTTTGAAAAACAAGAAACTAAAGGTTTTCTCCCTGGGTGTAGGCATATATATATTTGTATTTTTTTTCCAGGATTGCCAGGCGTTTGCATACAGTTCCAAACAGGAGAAACGTACATCAGAATGTCCTCCGTAAATAGGGCTCAATGTCCATGAGGCCGTCTGTCTATGCAGAAACTTGACAGTTTGTTAGACCTATAATAGGATGCAGACTATTGGTTTGGCACACAGGGTATTCCACCACGTTTGTGGCAGGGTACCCTATTTGTCAAATGGTTTATAACCCTCTTATAATATTAATAATATTAATAATAATTCCAATTTGTAAAACGCTAACATATCACCCCTTAAGGTTTCAAGGCACTGGGGGTCATCGGGGAGATTAAGTGTGCTATTGTCCAAAGTCACATGATGCTGAGCTGAGCTGCCTTCAGCGATCAAACCGTAAGCCCTGCATTCCAGCGTCATCCGCTCTGGACACTGCGCCACACCTCTCACTTAGTTTGGAATAAGAGTGAAACAGGTCATACTGACTAATATTTGTTGCAACCATTTGGCATATCATGAGAGCATCATGAAAGCACATTGCAAACTGAAGCTGAATGCAAACTATGGGGGTCATTATGATGACGGGCGGACTTAGTCCGCCTGCCATCGGGGGTTCGGATCAGGGCATTAGGATGCACCCGAACACAGGCGGGCACATCCTGTATATGTACCATTGCGGCGGGTGGAGCAGAAATCTCCGTCCGCCACAATGGTAAATGTGCAAATTGTGCGTTTCTAAGCGCGACATGACAAGCACCACGCGGTGCCTGCCATGTTGCACTTAGAAATGCGGGTACCCCCCATGTGCACCCCCCAAGCCACGGACTCCAGGGGGGCCCCGCAGGGAGTCTCCGCATGCCGCCGCCACGGAAAAGCATCAGCAAAAGCCCATTGTAACTTGGCGGGCGGTGTCTAACAGACACCGCCTCCATATTAATCATTTTCCGCCCCGGCCACAAGGCGACCGGGGCGGAAAACAGGCAGGCGGTGTTTCACACCGCCACGGTCCCCTCCACCATCCTAATATGGCGGGGGGGAATTGGGCAAAAGATGTCGGGCGGATTTCCTCTGCCAGACTGGCGGTGGCCACCGCCAGCCTTGCGGAGGAAATCCGCCCGACATCGTAATGGACCCCTATGTGTCCACAGTGTTAAAAAGTGTTACATCTTTACAAAAAAATACAACCTTAAAGAATTACTACAGATATAAATAAACCCTTACACCAGTAACAACACAAATTATTGGAAATAAGAAAAATAAGAGGATAACAAAGGGTTTATCAAAATATATGAAAATGTTCGAAAGTTGAAGATAAGAAACAACTAAATTATATTAACTAAAGCATCTACAGGGTGTGCCTGCCATGGACAATCATTATTCATTGTTACTTTTTGTTTACTTTCTGTTTACACCCAGCTTCGTTAGTTTGGTGACTTCCAGTGCCTAGATACAGTCCCGTCCATTTTGTGCATGATAAATATAAAATAATCCAATAAATTACTTCGCTTGTAGTCAGGAAGCTGTTCCAAAACTAAGAAAAATCATACGAACAATGCAATTATGTAGGCCCCAAGGTAACAGGTAACAGGTATATTTGGTCTTTCTGAAAGAACCTATTAACCTCAAAATAAAGATGACAATTAAAATGTCACTTTTACATGGACTTCCAGAATGCCCAAAAACGTTTGGTTGCAATGAAAAAGAATTGCAGAAAATCTGCTTCTGAAATAATTAGATTCTAATAATTAGCTATGCAGAAAAAATCTCTAAAGACATTTGTCTTTTGACATTGGCGTTGACTTTTTATAAGTCGTTGCGGAGGAGAACTTGCAGGGCCTTTGTGATTTCCAAGTTATTTGTTCTAATTTAAGTAACATTTTATTTTAAACTGATGCGAACTGAAATGTTTCAGTTCTTACTAACTGCACCTGAAAGTGGCAATTTTTAGGTCTAACCTTGAGACAATGTTAGCTGTTTCACCAGTCTCATGTAATAAAACAAATCAGAAATAAAAATATGTATATATATACATACCTAGTGGGGCTTTGGATCAGCTGACTTCATCCACTGGCCTGGACAACAGTCATGCACACTTCGATCACTGCTTCTCTTGCTCTGTGAGTTGCAGATGTTTTTCCTGATCACAAATGTTTTTTGCTTTCTAATCTTTAACCTTTCTTGTCATCTTTGCGTGTTTAAAGTATGCCTTCTGGTTACATTAATGCAAAGCTTACTGTACATTTTCCATGCACAATTATGATTTATATTTTCTTTAAACATTCATTATTTGTAAAAAAAAAAAGGTTTTTTTGTAACTCCTCTATGTACACACATGACTGCCAAGAAGCACCCACGCATTTCTATTTGAAATTACATACGATGGTCGTTTTTTTTTTAATCAAAATTTTGCAATGCAATTAATTGGCCACCACCCTTGGGTTTTCTTTTTCTGTTTTTATTCTTTTTTTTGTGGCATGTACTTGCAATTAAAAGTAGATGCAAACACGTAACCGTCCTACTAGCTTGCCACTGCTAGACCTATTGGCTTTGCGAGTTCTTGTTGAACTTAATTTTGAGTCCACTCTTATAATGGCTCAGTAGTAGCTAACGCCAATCAAACCCTTGAAAGACATTATTTCAATAGCAGAGGACTTTAAGGTCGGTCAATCCTTAATTGACAGATGAGGTGCTCATGTGGAAAAACACATTCGATTACATATTAGAGAAATTATTTGGAAAATAATTTCACTCTCCACAGCATTGTGCCTGCCTAATATTCACAGCGCACAATGCAATAAAGACTTACGAAGATAACTTTCCTTCAAGTTCATTAAGATGGAAAGTAAGACATATAACCGTAGGAATATCAGGTGTAATCTTTTGGGGCTGTAATAAGAAAATAATGGAGCCTCCCTTGTGATTTGCCAAAGGTGTAGAAAATGGGATTGCGGAATATAAGCTCTGCTCTCTATTTGCAAAGAATTACTTGTGTTTCTCAAGAGCACCTGGAGCCTCCTGCTTCTGAAGCTCTGCCTTCACCACGCCAGGATTGAGATGGATTGTGCCTCTAGTACTGAGAGCAGAACATTGTGTTACAGGGCAGAGGTGGAGGCAGCAATTTACAGACCAGGATGAGCGTGATCCAAACTGCAGGTCACACAAAGAAGGCGGGTAATGCGCAGTATAAACGAGGCTCCAAGTACTTCCAGAGAAAATAGTACCAGATGTGCTAAGGTATTTTCAGAAATGTATTCTTGAATTAGAATGATCTGTCTTTTGAGAAAGCGCCATGCAAACATGCAAGGGCACACATGCACATGCGCAGGTACGCAAGCCATTGACAGCCATCCAGGGCCATATCAGGAGATGCAGTCACGGCCCGTGGAGGTAGTTTCGTTGGGGCGGAGAGGCGGGGCGGGGGAGGGGCAGGGTGGGGGGTGCTAAAAACTGGAGTATGGATAATTGAAGGTAAGTAAACAATTTAATAAATCAAACTAATTTCGTAGTGCACCCTGCATCGCATTTTGCGATGCTGGGTGCGCTACAAAATTAATTTTACTTACCTTCAATTATCCATACTCCAGTTTTTAGCACCTCCAACCCTGCCCCTCCCCCGCCCCGCCTCTCCACTTCACCGAAACTCCCTCCGCCGGCCGTGGCTGTCAGGATGAGCTGCGCTGCCTCAGAGCAAAGCTGAGCACCGTTTTATTTTTAGCTGGAGGTGTCTAACTTCAAACAAATGACTCGGAATTTCTCCCAGTTAGTGCATGAAAATCAGAGAGCGCGTATCAGAAACAGGGCACAGTGATGAGTGGCTGTTTCCCACTTGTTCTGCCTTCATGGCCGGACTGGGAACCGAAACCGGCCCTGGCAAAGATCTCGGCTGACACTGGAGGTGGGAGGGGGGTATTGGGGGGGGGTTGGGGGAGGGGTTTGGTGATTGCTGGGGGAAAACTTTGTGCCACCTTTGTTGCTGGGGGGTGATATTGCGGCTATGCTGCAAAACCGGACCCCAGTAACAAAAACGCCCCTCCCCCAGGGTCTAAAACCGGCCCCCACCACCATGGTGGCCCACTGGGGAAATGCCCAGTGCCCGCTACGCCAGTCGAGCCGTGCAAGTCTTCGTGTATTAACTCAGAGCAAACCTGGGTTATATGTTTTAACTTTAGGCACTGGCGCCACTCCTCATGGTAGGCCCCTAATGTGGTAATTTTTCTGCCTTCACGCCCACTTGCCAACCTTTGGCCTTAGTTAGTAGAGAGGGCCAAATTAAGACTCAGCTTTACTACAGGTTACAAGGGCCCTAGCACACCCCAAGAGTTTTCGAAGGTGAGGAAAAGTGGTGCAAACGGCAGCACTGATCAACGTTTGCACTGAAATATTTTGGTAATGAGAGTTGACACGAGTGAACGCTTAAACAGGCTTAGTGGTAAAAAATGTAAGGCTCAGGTTTACTAAGATTTTGCATGGGGTTGGGTCATATTTGTGCAGTAGCCCTATGAAACATTTATAAGGGGATTTACAAATCCATGCAAAGCCCAAATTGGTGGCTTTGTATAAAACAAAAAGTTACATAAAGAAGCGCATAGTGCTACCATGCGTTACTGTACGTCATATAGATGTTATAAGGGTTAGAGCATGGGTGGTCCGTGCACCCACCCGTGTATTTTGATGCAGATCCATATTTAGAAAGACTTCTAAATATAGGTTTGTGCCAAAATGGTATGCGCACTCGAAGCTAGTGTAACGAGGAGAAATATCTTTATTTCTCCTCTTTTTTCATATTTGCATGTGTGCTATATTTGGCAGCACACATTCAAAGATGATATAGCCTCAAAGGATAGTTTTTGTGCAGGAAAGTGTCCATTCCCGCATAAAAACTATCCTGACCTTTGTGACATGGCACCAGCGTGCCTGTGTTGGTGCGAGGCAGTCACAAGTGTGCCAGAACTTGATGATAGTAGGACTCACTGGCGTAAGAAAAGTGAGGGGGCCTCCCTGCACGGTACTTAGAGGGGCCCCCTCCGGGCTCAATCAGGAGCTCTCTGGCCACATTGCAGTGCTGAGGGGGCCCCTTGGAGCTAGAGGCCCCCCCGCACCGCGGCGGCTGCGTGGGCCTGTGTTACACCCCTGGTAGGACTGTGACATATCTATGTCAATATGGCGCGGTTCAAACTCTTTCCCTTTTATGCAATGCAGCACAACAACTTCCCTTGCTGTGCTGCTTTGCATAAAAAGAGCAGAAGCAGTGCAAACAGCCACAGTACTGCATGAAAAGCCAAATCAACTATAGTAACGTGACGTGGCTTTCCACTGAATTCTAGCACCAAATGAAACTAGGCACAAACAACGAGCAAGCTAAATATTGCATAATAGTTCCATCCGTAACATGTGTAGTTTTGCAAACATATACTTTTTATATTGCTTGCACTTGGGCGGTTTTCCATACTTTGAATTTTGTACCAGAAAATATGTCTTCAGCGCAAATCTCAATCGCTATGTTGCATTGCTTTAGTGTTGCACTAGCACAGTATATTTAGCACAAGGTCAACCAAGTACATCATGTCTATGAAGTCCCAGGTCCAATCTGTGGCCGGCACCTGTTTTGGGTTGTTAAAAATTATGAGAAACTTCGTCCCCCTGCTCCCTATCATGCACAGGAAAACCGTGGTCCAAGCCTTGATCACGTCACGGCTGGACTATGTTAATGTGCTATACCTGGGCGTCCCTGAATACCTACTTGGCCATCAATAGGTGGTACAAAATGCGGCGGCTAGGGCCGTATTTAGGGTTGGTTCCAGGACACACATGGCCCCTTGCCTTGGGACCCTGCCTGGCTCTCAGTGAGAAACAGGGTCAAGTTTAAAACTCCGGTGCTAGCCTTTAAGGCTCTCCACAATATTGGAGCTCCCTACATTAGGAATAAAATTCAGCCCTATACTCCATCCAGATCTCTATGGTCATCGACACAGCATCTGACGATCGTGCCAAAGTTCTTTTGGTCCCGAAAGGGGGGGGTGCTCCTTCCAAGTGGCAGCCGCTAAGTTATGGAATAGCTTGCCTCCCTCTCTGAGACAGATGCAGGACTTCATTGGTTTTAGGCGACTTCTGAAGACCTGGCTCTTCCTACAGTAGAGGAGGCGACTTTTTGTTTCCCGTTTGCATTGCTTTGTCAAGGGTTACACTCCCTAGAGTAGCTGTGCGCTCTAAAAATACCTCTTAACATTAACAATAACATAAGATTAACATTGGCACAACTCTTACTAAATACGGCTCTGCGCAATTTTCTCTACTTCGCTTAATGCAGCTCTATATATTTTTACACAACGCTGACCTGTCAGATGATTAGGAAATCTATGCCCAAATGTTTTTCTTGAAAACGTTTAAAAACATGCACTATTCATAACAATGTAGAACATGTTATTAAAACCCCTGCCTTAGTGCTCTCGAGACCTTAAGAGCCCCATACTGATGCTGAGTGTCTCATTCAAGAAGATAAGAAGGTCTCCATAAAGTGCCTCTAGTTCTCTCCATACACAGACAAGCATACACACATCACTTAAACTATCACACGCACACAGGTTCACTTATACTGTATGTAATTAAAAAAAAGAAAATGCAATATATTCCAATGCAAACAATAGTGAAGAACAATAAAAGATAAGATTAAGTAATACAATTACTAAACATTGAGTCCGGTTTGGAAAATAGAATATGGAAATTGGCTGAGACCCTGAAACAAAATGGAAATGATGATGAAATATCCTCTTTAGGTTTTGTCTGCACACCGCTTGTGAAATGCATGCAAAATCTTTTGTAAAAAAAAAAAAGCTTAAAACTGATTTAGAGCCCACCCATTTCTTGCCAATACTTACCATTGGTTGACTTCCATGTCACTCTTATTTCCTTGCTTCTTATTGGTCAATGCCTCCGACTTCCTCCTGGCATTTTGTGTTTGTTCCTGCTGTGAAGCATGTCCATGCTTACAGCTTCCTGCCCACAGACTCCTGCAGGTACCCTTTTTTCACTTTTAACATGCGCTCTTATACAGAACATGTCTCTGCAGTCTGTCTTTCTCCCCGTGCCCTTCTCCCGCTGTTACTGCTCCCTCCCTGGTGTTTAATTTCACCCCGCCCTCATCCCACTGCTGTTGTGTCTTTACCCCCACCCCTCCCACTGTCTGTTGTTTGTAAAACTCCTGTTGTCCATTGTTTATAACCCACCATTTGCCTGCTTCCACTGTCTGTTGGTTTTTAAAGCCACTTTCCCACCATCCTCCTGCTGTCTGTTCTTTGCAGTGTGGGCTGCTCTGTAACATGGCTTAAAGGGAAAAAAGCAACATGACAGGGTCAATGCTCCCGCATCACAGCACTTTTTCTTTTATTACTTTAAGCTATGATTGAGTGCTGTGCAACATGTCTAAAAAAATTGACAAAGCCAGTAGATCTTGCATAGGTGAAAGCTACTGGCTCTGCCAATGCTTACTACATATGTTTTGCAGTCACCGCTTTTTAGTTCAGCTTGCAAAGTGCTCTAAGTAGTTCGATATTATTTCTTGAAATGATGCTCTTTTGTTGATCTTGCAAAGGTGGATGGTCATATCAAGTAATAATCTACAAACCCATGACCTTCTTGGGTGCAGATAGAAGGTCCAGCCAGCGATTTTTCATCACACATTCATGACAGTTCGGTGGCGCAAACTATTGCGATGAACTGCTCCAAGAGCATACAATAATGAAGGAAAGACGTAGTCAACTGAAAAATTATTGTATTATTTTCCATGAGATCATTCAAAAAGTTGTATCACGCAATATTGTTCGCCAAAGTGAGAAACAGGCTAAACAGAAATACTTCCCAAAGTCCATTTGAAAAAAAATGATAACAGTCAAAGCCCCTCCAAAATCTACCCCTGAAAATTAGAGATGATAACTAAGCTGTAGTTTTATGCAGGTCCTGAGGAAAGAGAAACGGTTTGGTTTTAGAGAGTATAGAGCCTGTTATGATGCCCTCCAACGTGCAAAACATAGATTGAGGCTGGAGGACCACACCCAGTAAATAATGTCTTATTAATATTTATAGGGTGTGGCATTTCCAACCCAAATAAAATAAGTATGAGAGCCTGAGATTTCCCAATCCAGGTACAGCTAGGTTACATTTAAAACAGTTGTTATTTTGAGTAATAGTAAGAACTCAGAGAAATGATCGGATGTTGCAACAGGAGAAGTGGCTACTGTGTGTAACTTACGTCCTCTGTTAAAAAGGAAGTTTCTGTAGTGGCCCTGAAATGTGAATTGGAGCTAACGTTGAAGCTTTTTCATTTTATGGTGATGCCAAAATAGTGTCTGGTTCTCTCTACCTAAGTACACCTAAGCTTTGATAGTGGAACATTTTCACCCCTTCCAACCAGCCCACAAGAGTAGGGGCATCAGATAGCATCTTTCAACCTGAAGTTCTTTAGTAAATTGGAAAATGTCCATGACTATCAAAGATTGCATTAGCCTCATACAATCTGATTCCAACTGCTTTGGTGGACTTTATCAACTACTCAATTATGAGGCCTAGAAATAGTACCATAGTGGACATAAGATTTACCACATCTTAAGCACATTTTGAGGAACAGGCATAGGCTTGAACAAGCAACACGCCACAAAACATGTGTTGGCTCTACTTATGTGAAATTATATTTGTGTGAAAAACAGTTATCTGCTATTTAGATTTTTGGATGAACTATGAACTGGTATTTAGAAGTCACAAGGAATACATTTCTTATCTTCAGAAAACGTTTCTCTCTGACTGGAGTTTCCATTCGATAAATACTTTCATGCACTGTTTTGGTCTGTCACAATTAACAAAATGGTCTATTGCTCAAGGACATAAGTACTTATCAGTGTTAGATTTGTGGATTACCTAATATCATATCAAATTACAGCAAGGCTTGGGTTTGATAGCTTATATTACTTCTGGATGTATTTTTCAGTTCACATATTACCCTTTTAGCTTGGCCTCAGCAGCCAGCGTTTTCCAGCACTTAATCAAAGAAATATTGGGTAGCAGAAAAATTTAATTTTCTTTCAAGATGACATCCTGGTCTTTGGCAATACGATCTGGGAACCCAACATTTTGAAGCAACTTTTGGTATAAGCTACCAGGAGGTGGAATCGTTTTGAGGAGGGAGATATGTGTTTTTTTTAAGATACAGAAATTGAGCACCTGAGTTGTTCCATTTCATTTTGGCTGAAGGGGTTATGCCAAAGACAGACTTAGTGAACACCATTGTCAAAGCTGCAGTGCAAATTGGCAAGGATTAGCTCAGCACTTTTAGGGGTTAGTAGAGTATTACTCGAAACTTCTATAAGTATTTGCAGACAAAATTGAATTTGTACTCTGTTGGGGAAGGTTAGGGTATTTTGTGGGGTGAGTAACAGCAGAAAACATTTGATGAGGTACACAAAGCTGTAGGAGAAACTGGGATTTTGACCACTTTTGAGGTGCATAAAAAATTATTGTCACAGTTCACATCAATATCCTAGGTCTAGGTGCTATGCTTTTCAGTAGCGGTCGGCAGTAGGTGTTTCTATAGGGCGGTGACGTGGGCAGGAGGAGGGGCAGGGTGGGGGGAAAAAATGTATGGATTACGGAGTTTTACAGGTAAGTAAACATTTAAATACATAAAACGAATTTCGTTGCGCGCACTGCATCACATTTGGTGATGCAGTGTGCGCAACGAAATTCGTTTTATGTATTTAAATGTTTACTTACCTGTAAAACTCCGTAATCCATACATTATTTCCCCCCACCCTGCCCCTCCTCCTGCCCATGTCACCGCCCTATAGAAACACCTACTGCCGACCGCTACTGATGCTTTTGCAGATCAGAGAGGGAAGGGTAAAAAAAGAAGCTTTTGCCTTTCGTACCCTATCCAGAAAGAAACTTTTTAGTCATTGAAACGGATGGTCTGGTGGCAGCGTGGGGTATGTAGTTCTTCTGGAAAGATGCGCGGGGGATAATATTCTTTTGAGGACAGGTCCCTAAACCCTCCACCAATGTTCCTGCTAAATTTACGAGATTTGCTGCCAAGTTGTAGTCTTACAACTGTGTTCTAGAATACATAGCAGGGCAGAAAAACATGTGGCTGATTGTCTGTCACAGCTACCAGTGACCATATAGGGTATTTAAGTCTGAAGATACTGAGGCCAGCATGTGATGTTGGGTTTTGGTGATTTTGTTTTGAATGAAAAGTAGTAGGCAGATTTTATAAATGGGGATCTCTAATTGGCAATGGTTTGCACCATTGTCCAAGTAGTGACCCTTGCTTTTAGTCAGGGTAAGGGAGTTACGCCCTTAGACATCCCCTGCTCACCCCTTTGGTAGCTTGGCACAAGCGGTCAGGCTTATCTCTGAGGCAGTGTCTAAAGCATTTGTGCACACATACAGTAACACAGTAAAAACACTACAAATGGACACCACACCAGGTCAGAAAAAATAGGAAATATTTATCTAAACCAAACAAGACCAAGATTACAAAAATCCACCATACATATGTCAAGATATTATCAAAAAAATGTTTATTCACAATAATAAAGCTTGCAGCAACAAATAGCTCCACCTGGGGCAATTACAACGTCGTGACAGGTGAAATTCCCTCCGTACGGCACCAACCGCGAGGTGTGCGGTGTCGGGCCCGGAATCACAAGGACCACAAAGAACAGTAATTTGGCAAATGATGAATACAAATATGGTGCACGCCGACTGGGAGGTGATGCCTCATTGGAGTTAGTTCGTTATGGCCCCCGTGGAGGAAAAATTTTGCTTCCTTGTGACCACAGGTGAGGGGTGGCATCGGCTCCTTACTGCGATGCAGGGGACGTGAGGCATTGGTTCCTTACTGTTTCCAGTGAGGTGACGTTACGGTGGTGTCAAGGTGGCAGTTCCTTATGACAGTGCAGTGTCGATGGGCTAGGGAGGTCACCCACGTCAGGTATACGTGCCGCGGTGATGAAGCACCTGTGTCGGTGAGGTCGGAGCTGCGGTGCAAGTTGGGTCAGTGCAGCATGAGTGTCACAAGCAATGCCCTTGACTCCAATGCAGTCAGCGGCCTCAGTAATAGCATGAGAGTATTTAAAGTGTTGTGTCGGGGCAGCAGTACAAATCGGGCAGTGTGTCATGCACTTAACGAGCAGTCCCCACAGGTTCATTTCAGGTCGCGGCGTCGCGAACCGGCGTCAGTGTTGCTTTTTTCCTCTGTGGCAGCAGAAACCATAATGCCAGGTGCAGGAGGACAGAGAGAGTGAAGTCATTGTATCCCTGAGACTTCAGAACAGGATAGAAGCTCTACACCAAGCCCTTGGAGATCTTCATCAAGCAGGATACACAGCACAGTTCAGTCGTTGTCCTCTCCTTGACAGAAGCAACCACTGCAGGGCAACCCAGCAAAGCATCCATACAGCAATGGGGGAGCACTTCTCCTTCAGCTTTCACAGCTCTTCTCCTTGGCAGAGGTCCCTCTTAAATCCAGAAGTAAACTAAAGTTCTGGGCTCTAGTCTCAATATTTGTACCACATGTTCCTTTGTTCTCTTGTGGCAAAAAGTCTCTCAGCTCAGTCCAGGCAATTTCTGTCCACTCTGGTCCAGCTTCTTGGCAGGAGGTGGAGAAAGGATTGTGCGCAGGAGACAGGGCCGATTCAGGTGCGAGGAAAGCTCCTCTCACTTCTCGAAATGCAGCCCAGGTCTATTCAGCTCAGCTCTGAGTCTTCCAGGAGGGGCACCTCAAACCCCCCCCCCCCCGTTGCTATCTACAGTGAATGCACATAAATAGCTCCTGTCACTCCAAAACCAGCAGTCAATACACAACTATTACTATCCTAAACACTTGATAACACTTTACTAACCACACACACCAAAATTACAAACTCAAGATACACGACCAAATGAAGAAATGCCAAGTGCGACATTAAAAAGCACCCACACCATTAAAAGTGCTGCAGCGCATTACTAATGGCAGAAAGCTCTACACAAATGCTGTTAACACAAAATAACATAGTATGCTAGTCAATTATTGCAAAACCAAGTACAGCAGACGACCTATCACATTTTAAAGATAAATCTGGAATTGTGGTTCGAAATTCATAATGTGGTTACCGACAAATCTGGTACAGAATGTTGGATGCTGTATAGCAGAATTTCGACCTTTACCTGACATGTACGTCTAGCAGTTTTAATAGATCAGAATGATTACATACTTGGTATTCTTCAGAAAACTGTAATTATCTAACCTTCGAAAGCAGTAACTTTACATTAGAGATTTAGCCTACAGGCTTAATCAAACATCAGTAATTATACAAGACAGAGGCTGGTTATTACCTAAGGTGTTAATACACCTAGGAAAAGGGAATTAACGATAGAGCCTCTTGAGACCTTACAGCTTTTAAAGACTAGAAACAGAGATAAACCTTATTTAAAAGCTAAGCTATTTTAATCAGTGCTAGGTCAGCAGGCAAAACATGTTTGAAGGATTTATGAGGTGTTTTTGCAGTGAGATCTGGATTGTATTTGCACAGTTCCATTCTTTCCTTGAGCTCCCTCCGAGGCTGGGACTCACAGGATTTATCAAACAGGAGTCTGGAAATGAAAACATGAATGAATACAAATTAACACACAAGCAGACACACATCTGCATTAAATACATAAATAATTACACTTCATTAACTGTATCATAATTAACCTTATTACACCAGGTAGTAGATAAGGGTTGTGAAGAAAACGGAGTTTTATGGAAAGAATAAACAGATGCACAAAACCTCTGGTAAACATTCTACTTCCGAAAGTAAGATGTGTTTTTTCCTGTGGTACTGTAGGCGTCACAGAACTGCAGATCAAATGGATTTCAAGTTGAGGAGATCAAGCCACAGGCGAAAGTTTAGAAGGGATAATCGGGTTTATTTCTAATGTCAAAAACATTCTGGTTGCAGCTTTTAGTTTTTGGTTCTACTTCACTGTTTTCTTATGTGAAGTGACGTTTAAAGTTGTTTGACCGGTGCCTTCTTAGCATGCATCAGAAAGAGGAGATTTGACCGCCATGTTTGGAAACTGGAGTCAGCAGTATTGTGTTAAATGAGGAAGACAAGGCAGATGTAGGGTGGGTGGAATCTGCCTGAATTGTGGTGGAGGTGTAAGGTTTGTCGCAGGTAGGTTTACCACCTGTTGAGAACCCAGAAGTGGAATTACATATACCTCAAGGATAGTATAGCTATGATCCTTCTGCCAGCAAGAAATCCACTGATGGTGGGCCTACCACCTCTACTTCAAAGCCGCAAGTTTAAAGTTACCACTCACTCCTAAATCAACTACTAAAAGTAGGTCCGAAGGCAAGTGCGGAGGCATATCACACCCACAGATTGCGGAGGCAGTTGAGTTTGCTGAAATAGCTTGTAGTGGAAAATCTCATTAATTGAAATTCCAGCCTATTTTATGAGAGCAAATGCAAGACTATTGCAAGGTATTCTGGGTCTGCCAGGTGAGGTAAACATTTGACAACCCAAGCTGTTTTTATCATTCAAGCACCCAAATATGTTATCAGAACCGTGTTCAGAGGGCCACGAGGGAAGCAGGAGTGACTGGGCCTAACCTTGGGAGTTGTAACCTTTTATTCCTGATGTCCCAAGACCCGACCTACTATGGATCCTAAACAACTGGGCCAAGTACCTCTTCAACACTTGTCTCTCAGTGATAGCGCAGGTTGAGCAATACAAGTCTTCTTGAGGAAAGATAAACACAGGGGGGTGAACACAGGCTCACAATTTCGAATTACGTGCAGCAGCAATAAATGATTGCCCAGTCAAATACTTGCTTTAATGAAAAAAGTAGTATTTATATATGACTCTAAAGTAAAATACAATATTCACAAACAACCCACACAGTCACCTGAGATCAGGGCTCTAATATTTCATAGGCGGGTCCCTGAGACCCACTCTCCTCCAGCTAGCAGTAGTGGCTATTCCCCATTCACTTTAGGTGACATTCAGGTTAAGCTCCACTTGTAGATAAAATCTCAGGAGCCCCGCTCGAACACTTCATTATAGTCAAAAGTGATCCATCATCAGAGCTGCGTATGGGGGGCAGAGACAGAATAGTCTACAACGTCTATACACTGAAGGTCTGCTTGAGTCTAAATGAGGCTCAGGAGTACAATTCTAATGCCATCAGGACCTTAGGGGGGAGCACTTGGACAAACACAGGATGTCAGGCAGAGACCAACAGCAGAGTTCAGTTGTCACTGGTCATTTGGGTACCTCGAGAAAAAGCCCTCTTGTAGCTTGTCGTATCCCAGTAGCTTGACCAGAAATACAGCTTTATGACTCTTGGGGTCCAGTTCTTTGTCTTGGAAACAAGAGGGATCAGATCCAGTTCTTTAGGGCTCTTCTCAAGTCACAGACATCAGGTTTAGTCCTCCTCTCATTTTTTGCATGTCCAGAAAGTGTTCTCAAGTGGGTACTAAGAAGTGACATATTTAGGCCACACACTAACTAGTGGGTGGGAATGACTCCTGGTCACACCGTAACCAATGGGGTAAAATCTCCCAGCACAACTTACCCATTTTGGACATTTTCAAGATGGCAAGATTCTTCAGGCATACTAATCTTGGGCTTTGAGGGCTGGGAGATGTGTGGGAGGGGTACTATGGTAATCCTAGTGTCCTCCCACATCTAACACTCAAATCCAGTTTAAGGCAGCCGCTGCACCCACAATGACCCCAGAAACAGAAGTGGATCCACAAGAATTGCCTTGCCATTCTGTTCTCTGACTTTCAAGTATACTCCAAGGGTTATGTGTTAACACAGCAGCCCTGTCCAGCAGGATGTGACACTCTAACAGGATTGACACTGCAGTGTCGAATAGGATGCCAATAGCCCCATCCAGCATGTTCAGAGGCATTATCTCAGCCCATTCGGGCCAGCCTATTGTTTGCTCTTGGGAGGCATTTCACATCTATTCAAGACTAATTAGTGGCTGGGAGAAGCTAGAAAGTCAATGCAAATTAGTCTCCAGGAACTTCAGGTAGGGGAAAAAGTACATTTCAAAAATTATTGTTCCTTATTATTTATTAAAAATCCAACTTCACCATACAATTGGATTTTTTAATAAGTAATAAAAATCGTTGTTTAACTATTTTTCTAGCTGGTCCCTTTCCCAAGATACATTATTAGTATTTCAATCTGCGCTATTGTTTTCTACAGAGACAGCTATGCCTGCCACATTGAAAGTAGCTTTTGGTTGCTAGTCACTCAAGGGGCATATCAATATTAAGGGGCCTATTAGGATGGCGGGCGGACTAAACCCTAGCGGTGCTGGGACCCTCTGCCAGTGGTGCGGTGGTCCCGCACCCGCAATTAGGATGCCACTGCAATGGTGGCTGTGGCATCCCCCATGCACAACATTGTGGCGGGTGGTGCTCACAGCAGCGCCTGCCACAATGCTGTGGCTGCTCTGTGTGCATTTGCAGGCACAAAGTGGCAGGCACCGCGCGGTGCCTGCCCTGTTGTGCAGGTAAATGCTGGGGGTGCCATGTGCTCCCTCACCCCCCCCAACATCCTGGGGCCCACTACAGGCCCCCAACCCAGGAATCAGCATGCCTTTCCCTGGCGGCATCGCCGCCATGGAAAGGCTGCTTCCCGCTGGCATCCTAATATGGTTGTTGGTGTCTAGCATACACCGCCACCATAGGCAACCCTTTTCCTCCCAGTCGACCAATTGACTGGGCAGAAAAGCGGCGGACGGTCTTCCCGTCCACTGCGATCCCCCCAGCCATCATAATATGGCAGGGGAAAATGGGAGGCAGGCGGGGGATGATGTAGGGCGAATCGCCACTGCCATGCGGGCAGTGGCGATCCACCCTACATCATAATAGACCCCTAAGGGCCATATGTATCAACAAATTTCCCCATAGACAAGGAATGGGCAAAACCCTGTGATACATCTGGCCCCAAATGTCTACATGTCCTACTTTTAAATACCACACACCCTGCCTTCTGGGTTACAAGGCCTACAGCGGGGTAACATTATTTTTTTAAAGGAAGGCTTCTATCTGCTAAAATGGGTTTATTTCGACAGGTCGCATTACAAATGTTTTCACTGCTACAGTCAGGCTATAATGATAGGCCTGAATCCATGTTTGGACTGCCACTGTAGTGGATGACACAAACGGTGCTGCAGTCCACTAGTGACATTTAACTTCCAGGCCATATACTATGTACCTATAGGCAAGTTAAATATAGGAGTATACCAAGTCAACCATGTTTAAAGGTGGAGCAGAGGCACTTTAGCAGTGGTCAGCAGGGGCAAAGTGCACATAGTAAAATGCACAGTGTCCTAAAGCCAGCAAAAATATAATATTCAGCAAAAAGCAAAAAATGTGTTTTGACTACGCGGACACTACAGTAGTCCTAAACTTCCAAAATGAATGGGGCAAGGAGAAAAACAAGGAGGTGCACAGGGAAGGTACACAGATACACTGAGAAATAGACAAAAATGTAAGTGAGTACAATTTCACCAAGTTACTACTCAGATAGTACTATCTGCCAATTGGGCTAAAATTTAAACCTACTCACCCTTATACTAAGTCACTCACAACACACAGGGCACTGAAAAGAACTGCAGTGGAATCACACAGTACCCAATGGAGGCATAGCATAACACTATTACCAAAAATGAAAAAGTAAATTAGTAGAATCTCACTAGTATAACAGTTCACACCCCTTGACAGCACCGTTGAGGCATTCTCAAGCAAGTCAAATAAAAAAATCTTAAAATAAAACATATTATAAACAAAATTAAAATAGCCAACACAGTTCTACAATTATATCACTATAAAAATATGACATCATGATCTGCAGCTATGCACATATTGGCAACCTTGTTAATGCAACAAACACACAAAATAGATAAATAATAGGATCATACGTTATACACTGCCATAAAAATCAATACAACATGCAATTGGAAAATCACATGTGACTTTACATGCACATACTTGTTGAGCCAAGGAGAGGGTATCCTCATTGACCACACTTCCAACACACCCTTCCACACGTGCATCCCATCAAATCTACATTTGTATTGCATAGTTGACACTACTGTGATGAATGTGTGAGATGTCCTACTTTGCATGTATGTAAACTGTTAAACATCCTGTAAATACATATATTCACAAGGTGTACGATATCAAGCAATGTAATTCAGTTTCATGTGCTAGATCTACTGTTTACACAAGTGTTACACAAGTGTGTGTGTCATCTCTACTGACTCCTCTATGCTGGAAAGACTTTTGTTCCCATCTCTGTTCTGTGACCTCTTTCCCCTATGTTCATGTTTTATACAGTGTAAGTATATTTAGCATAGATCGACCCTACCTTGAAGAGAACAGCACAGAAGTGCAAATTCAGCCATTCCTATGCATTCAAGAGGTCACGTCCTGCTGTTGATCTGTCCTGAAGTGAACCCAAAATGGCTGAGGGGAGGAGGTAGAGGGGCCTTAATGTTGCTTTATGGAAGTAGAGATTGTTGGGCAGATAGTCCTCAGGAGTATTCCTCAGGTGTAAGAGGGTAGGCTCTGAACCCAGCTATCCAGGGCCCACAAATTGCTATCCGGCAGGATATTTTCAGGAAGTGCACTACAGTGCCACCCACACAACCTAGGTCATCTGCTAGAGCTTGTTCTCTGACCCAGTTCCAGGATAAAGGCCCAGGACAACTTGGAGATCTCCATCTGGTACCACATGGAACTCCAGTCGATGATCACCCTACTGCAGAGGAGTGCCCTGATTAAGGCCCATCCAGATGGATGCCAATGAATTGTAGCAGTGCGATGAGCATATTTCCTTTTTATGTACAAGTATACAAGAGTACATATCATGCACTCTAAACATGTATCTTTCTATGTTGTCATGTATTTTAACATATAAAACAAACAGGCATAACACACTCATGTATGACTTGTTTAGCCTTTGGCAAGTTTAAAAGAGTGGAACAACTCAAAAACTGAAGTGACACATGACTTGAGTAAGTGGAGTTGGTCTGCTGTTGCCATTTGAATGTTGACCTCTCCCCTCAAAGGGATTGTTGGCTGTTGAGGAAGAAGGGAGATGTGTGTTCTCCATAGACTAGGCTACCCACAACTCTCCCTCCCCGAGATAATGTGACATTTGTGGCATTCATTTTTAATGTTGTCTTAAACGTATGTGTTATTGTACTCGTAATGTGTATTTATACAGCGCTTACTATCCCTGATGGGGTGTTGAAGCACGTTACTCTGTAACCCAAGATTAGAGTTTAATAGTTAGTAGATTAGATCAAGTTACTCTGCTTCAAGTGCAAGGCAAAGAGATGTCACTGCAGTCTAATAATGCGCCAGCTTCTCCCACGTTACCATGGCTAAATCTTCAAGAGTCCAATGACAGTTGGTTTGGTTGGTGCTGGGAGGACCGCTTCTGTTCTACAATTTGTCCAGGAAGTTGTCCAGTGCTGGGATTCTCTCCTTAAGTCCCTTATGTTTTTGTGTCTCAGCCACTATCTGGGCTGGGCGGTCAGCGGCATGAAATGGGTCACCAGGCAGAATCTGCCAGTGGTCGAACACACACTGGGAAAAGCTTGATCGCCTGTGTTAGACCTCAAGTCTGCTGTAAAACCAAAAGACTTGTTTACAGGTAGGTAGGCTTTGACCATGAAGATTGGGGTGCCCGTCACCTGGGATTCCTCAAACACATGATCTCCAGAGTACATTCGTATTCAGCTTTATAGGTTTACTAGCAGCCCGTCCCGACGTTGTCCGGGTATGAATTGCTGCCGGCCAGTAGTATATTGTTTAGTAGGATTTCGTTTTGATAGCATTTCTTATCTGTGACAGGCCTGTGAAACGCTCCGATTCACAGTGCACTGCTGATGCACTTAAGAGTGCGCGTTCAGTAGTGTGTGAACTCGAGTTTCCCTACTTTATTTTTCCTTGCAATATTATATAGCGCGAACGTGACAACATGGCATGAGCACAATTTACATTACAGAAGAACACATTCATTTGTGGTAGGCACGAGGAGACAAAGCGATTTGCCTGGAATCACAGGATGTTGAGCTGATGCCGAGATTCGAACGTAGCTCCCCAGCTCTAAAGTTCGCAATTCTAGAACTTGTGGCGGGAGGTTTGTCTAAAAGTGTATGTCGGTGTTGGCCATCAATGAGATAGACCTGTGCATTTTTCAAATGGGTGATGAAAAAATATGAGTATGTTGCTGGAGATGTGCGCCGCCGTGCCACCAATGTACTTACCGGGGGAGGTAAACACCCATTATTCCACAACTTTCTTTCCGCAAACCATCACTCCACATACTTTCATTACGAAAGTACCATGACTCCGCAATGCCATTATAACGCATGGCATTACATTTTATATGCTTTTACCACACATACATTTGCAACGAAATTCGTTGTAAATGCATGAATGGTAAAAGCATGTTTTTTTTTAATGTATATGTTTTGGGGGCCTGAGGTCTATGTTTTGGGGTGTTTGGGTATTTTAAGGGTTCAGATATAGTTTTGGGTTATGGGGTACAGGGGTAGGTTTAGGGTTTAGGGATAGGTATGGGTTTTGGGGTACAGGGGTATTTTTAGGGTTCAGGGCTAGGTTTGGGTTTTGGGGTATAGGTGTATTTTTAGGGTTCAGGGGTTAGGTTTGGGTTTTGGGGTACAGGGGTATTTTAAGGGTTCAGGGCTAGGTTTGGGTTTTGGGGTACAGGGGTATTTTTAGGGTTCAGGGCTAGGTTTCGAGGTTCAGGGGTATTTTAGGGTTCAGGGCTAGGTTTGGGTTTTGGGGTACAGGGTTATTTTCAGGGTTCAGGGGTAGGTTTGAGTTTTGGGGTACAGGGGTATTTTAAGGGTTCAGGGCTAGGTTTGGGTTTTGGGGTACAGGGTATATTTATAGGGTTAAGAGGGGTTAGTGTTTAAGGGTGTTGGGGTATTTTAAGGAGTAAGGGTGTGCTATGATTATGGGGTGCAGGGGTATTTAAAGGGAGCAGGGCGGGATTAGCACACGATATGAGACATGGCATGAAGGGCGGAACCTACCACACGCCCCCAGCATTTGTCATGCCCCCAGCACACGCCCACAGCGCAACTCAGACACGCCCACAAGGGACTACTTTGCTGTCACGGTTCTTTTACCTTTTAAATGTATATGGTGGGCCTCTGCATAGCCTATGTCCTTCTGCTGCAACTGCCCTATCCAACGCTGTATTGGGTGTTGTGATTGGTGCTGTGGTTCCTGAGATTACCCGCCTCAAAGGTTTGGGCTCTCTCTTTATAATATTAGTATGGATCTGTGTTGCGCATTATTTTTGGGGGCTCCACGTGGTGCTGTTAACTGAAACATTTCCACCTAACCACACGACTAAGTCACAAACAGAGGTGGGGTCGCACACTACTCACACACCGGCAGAAGTTGCCCCTAAGGACTCTGGTCATTGTAGTAGAGTGTTCGCGATGCATCATCTTTCGATCTTGCTATCTTCGCTGTCTTCGCCATCCCTGGACACGTGTTTCGGGTTATCAACCCTCGTCAGCAGGGATAGGCAGTGTTCTGGGGTCGCCGATGGCTGCCAATATCTGCCAGGTATAGTACCACTCCGGCGCGTAGGTGCGGGATCCCAGGCTCGTCAGCCCGCTGCTCAAGGGAGCTTTAAGTTACAAACAGAGGTGGGGTCGCACACTACTCACACACCGGCGGAAGTTGCCCCTAAGGACTCTGGTCATTGTAGTAGAGTGTTCGCGATGCATCATCTTTCGATCTTGCTATCTTCGCTGTCTTCGCCATCCCTGGACACGTGTTTCGGGTTATCAACCCTCGTCAGCAGGGATAGGCAGTGTTCTGGGGTCGCCGATGGCTGCCAATATCTGCCAGGTATAGTACCACTCCGGCGCGTAGGTGCGGGATCCCAGGCTCGTCAGCCCGCTGCTCAAGGGAGCTTTAAGTTACAAACAGAGGTGGGGTCGCACACTACTCACACACCGGCGGAAGTTGCCCCTAAGGACTCTGGTCATTGTAGTAGAGTGTTCGCGATGCATCATCTTTTGATCTTGCTATCTTCGCTGTCTTCGCCATCCCTGGACACGTGTTTCGGGTTATCAACCCTCGTCAGCAGGGATAGCAAGTGTTCTGGGGTCGCCGATGGCTGCCAATATCTGCCAGGTATAGTACCACTCAGGCGCGTAGGTGCGGGATCCCAGGCTCGTCAGCCCGCTGCTCAAGGGAGCTTTAAGTTACAAACAGAGGTGGGGTCGCACACTACTCACACACCGGCGGAAGTTGCCCCTAAGGACTCTGGTCATTGTAGTAGAGTGTTCGCGATGCATCATCTTTCGATCTTGCTATCTTCGCTGTCTTCGCCATCCCTGGACACGTGTTTCGGGTTATCAACCCTCGTCAGCAGGGATAGGCAGTGTTCTGGGGTCGCCGATGGCTGCCAATATCTGCCAGGTATAGTACCACTCCGGCGCGTAGGTGCGGGATCCCAGGCTCGTCAGCCCGCTGCTCAAGGGAGCTTTAAGTTACAAACAGAGGTGGGGTCGCACACTACTCACACACCGGCGGAAGTTGCCCCTAAGGACTCTGGTCATTGTAGTAGAGTGTTCGCGATGCATCATCTTTCGATCTTGCTATCTTCGCTGTCTTCGCCATCCCTGGACACGTGTTTCGGGTTATCAACCCTCGTCAGCAGGGATAGGCAGTGTTCTGGGGTCGCCGATGGCTGCCAATATCTGCCTGCTCAGCAACCCCAAATAATGCCTAATCTCTGCTGATGACAGATAATAATCTAGAAACACGTGTCCGACTCCAGAGATGGCCAGCACTAATCTGCACCCACCTGGTGAAACACTCTGAAGACTTTGCAAGTGTACTCGCTTGTCGGACTGCATGTACCATGATGCTTAGGGGCGACCCTGCTGAGAGGTTGAAGCAGTGTGCTCCCACACCAATTTTCTACTTGAAGGCTCCCTCGAGCCGCTGTGGGCTGACGAGCTCGTGGAGAGGCACTTGCGCGCCTGGAGAGATACTACATTCCAAGGATACGGCAGCCTGCTCAGCAACCCCAAATAATGCCTAATCTCTGCTGATGACAGATAATAATCTAGAAACACGTGTCCAGAGATGGCCAGCACTAATCTGCACCCACCTGATGAAACACTCTGAAGACTTTGCAAGTGTACTCGCTTGTCGGACTGCATCTACCATGATGCTTAGGGGCGACCCTGCTGAGAGGTGAAGCAGTGTGCTCCCACACCAATTTTCCACACGACTAAGTCGCCTGGTTCATATTTATTTGCGACTCAAAAGAACACAGGTGCATTTTAGGAAGGAACACTTGAAGATGGATGAGGCCTATGAGGTAGTAATTCTCGGTCAGTTGGCCCTCAAGATGCTATGCCAGTTGGCTATAAAGGCTTGCGGGTACAGTGGCTCCTGGTTTCTTTGGGGCGGGAGAGCTCGTTGGAAGCAGAAAGTTGGAAGGCAGGATCTTGTGCAGTGTGGTTGTCAGCATGAACATCAAATGTGTTAGAGACATTTAACCAATAAATCTGATCTGAATTCTCGATTCTCTGCTTATTTTTTCATTACGAAGTTGTAACAAGAACACCTGCTCAGCGACCATTGATGGGATGCTGTGACTTGTATGTTAGCTAGAGTGCTTTGCTGTTGTAGTGAAGCACCAACAGGTGGTGACTTCATCTGTTGGTTAGTCTTGAAGGGACTCTGAGACCCAAGTTTCAAATCTAGTTTGAACACTTGAGGCAGTTCCCCCAAATAATGAAGTTTTAGAAACTGAAAACCCTTTAACACTCAAACTTGCTATTGTTTGAAAGTTTGGACCTAATGATGCAATCGTGCTGGCCACTTTTGACCTAGCATTTTGTGCACCTGACGTATTGCTCACCAATAATTTTCATGTTGTATTAAACATGTATCTTTTCAAAGAGGTTAGAACCACCTTTGTGCGCAAATATCACCTGTGCATATGAGTTTCTGTGAAGTAAGGGTTTAAAAAATAAAACCTATAAATAGTTGGCTGCTTCTTGTGACTCAAGCTATAGCATCACTAACGCGCGTCTGTGCTGACTATGCTTGTAATTTGGATATTTGAGGGGATTTGGTGGAATTAATAGTTGGTTCTGTACCTCTGCTTTGGTCGCTGCTTTTAAAGCTCATTGAAATGTTTTTTTTTCCTGGTTGTCTCTAAATTGGCATGAATAAAATCGTCTTTGTGGGTCCTAAAAAAAAAAAAATAGTAGATTAGTTATAAGTGCTATTTTATAAGACAGTTTGTAAAGTGTTATAGTAGACATAAACTCCTCTATATATGCACCTATATGTAACCTAGAAGCATCAACACGGATACGGTCTGATGCACACATGTATCTTCTGGTGTCATATACATTTATCCCCCTTATATAAATGTATCTTCTTGTTCATGTTATGAAGAGTGAATAGTATTTGGTGAGCTTATTTGTCCTACACTCAGAACACTGCAGGAGCTGCATTTGAATAAAGAATGTTTTAGTATACTTAACAGTAAAGTACTCTACATGCATTACCACTGTATCATTTGTAGCACATGACAAAATAGATAGCAGGTAAATTAAGCTATTGGTCTCTCTTTCACACGCCACAGGGGGAGGCACCCACACAGAAGAGGGCTAGAAACCCTACAGGCAAAGATCAAGGACCGTGGAAATAAGGTGGGTTCTCACCACTGCTACTGCCACAGAAGAGGGGACGGAGAAGAAAGAAAATCAGGAGGAAGGCGGTGTGCTCCATAGAAGCACCTAAGATCATCAACCAAACATTTCCAGAAGAGAGGCACAGTTAAGGGACACATGGTGAACCTTGACACTATCTAATTCAACAAGGACAAAGAGGAAAGAGGTCTTTCATACCAGCAATAACGGATAGTGTTCAGGGATCAGGCAACCACAATATTGCAATTCTCCTCTCCCATCCCTTTTATTTCTATGTACGATCTGCATATCAGCAGTAAGCATTCCAGGGACTGTTATGCCCAAGACATGCTTTAATCTTATTGCATCCCACAGCACCACCCAACGTCTTGTATTTCCAACCTCTTGCATCTAGGCAAAGTACAATACAACATGCAAGTGAAAGGGCGTTTCTGCCCTGAAGGATGTGCAGGCTGTCTGAGATTGGGAGATAGCCTGCCTCCTTTTCTCCTGGACTGCCTCCATGTCTTCTCCTAGAACCCCATTCCTCTCCATCAGTTGCTTTGTGAGAACCATTTATACTTTCACAATAATCCAAGCTCTGTGTATCATATCCCTCTGGAAATGTTTGGTCCTTTCCCTCCGCAGTCATGTCCACACTTGAGAGGTGGCTATGGCAATAGTTCCAGCGAAGCAAATGATGGACGGCCGGAACAGTTTACCCAATGGAGGATACTGAAAAAAGCACAAATCTGGGTTGAGGTGTGAATTGCCTTTGATTTCATATACCTGTTTGGTTGAACTGCAAGTTACATATTTGGACTGTGTCAGTTTTGGACATTTCCTTTGAAACATTGGCTTGCATTTGGTTGATTTACTTTGGAACTTTTTTCTGATTATGTTTTGTTTGGAAGCACCCGCCCACTTCCATACCGAAGATCTTTGTGTGCCCTGCATGATATACTTGTGCTGGTGTGTTAGGTTTGAAAGTCCCATCCCTGAAACGCACTTGTTTCATGTTATATTAGGTTAGCAGTGTGTGGCTAAATATACACCATTTGTATTCATGTTGTGCAACTCACTGAGTTATCCCCGTAAAGTGCAAAGCTTGTTAGCGAGTGTGACTCCATTTTGTATTTCGTAATCCCTATCAGACTTCTTAGGCTGGGACCAAAGTAGGCCTCATTATTCAGTATTGCTTGCCTCAGCAGGACACTGTACTTCGTAATTATTTTCTCTCTTGTTTAAGGCTGCTCCCTAACTCACTAATGAATAGACCATTCTGCCCTCGCATACTTATCCGAGTTTGTCGTTTCTGCTCCCACGTTAGGAGACACTGAGACTCAGCGCCGTAGTCTTGAATCGCAGATAACATGTACCCATCTGGCAGGTGGTAACTCATCCTACTGTGTATCTTTGTTCATGTTCGGCCCAGGACGGTAGTTTTCCATTGTGGGAGTGGTTGGAGGCGTCTCAGGATGAATGATTACTCACTGTGGACCGTTGGGGGTCAGTCCCTCCGCAGACATCTTAGGGTGCTGGTCATGATGGACTCCTCTGCAGAGTATTGCTAATAAAATGTAAGTTTGTATTCTCTACTGTCTGACCGACCCTTCATTCTTGGGAAGGCATAGCAGGTTATTGTGAGTACCCCGGTTGGCCCCTAGGGCTACTTCCTTCAGTGTGACACTATATGTTTGTGTAAACATTTCACACATTGTACCACACATAATGCACCGATGTCATCAAACCAATGTACAACCAATGAAGATTGTAATGTATTGCTCCGGACAGATTCTTTTCTATTATGACAGATATTGAGGGTAAATATAAGTATCTGTATTTAAATGTACATACATGCTGGTGAAACAGGCACATACTAGAAAGTAAGGGTGTGAGCCTGCAAAAGAGAAAGAGGGAGAGTCTTCTAGCAAATGTTTAGTGATTTGTGGTCAATGTGTTGAGATATGGGTGGAGGTGATCCTCATCCCTACCTATGTAGTGCACAGCAAATCTTGGGATGTGGGACAGGTTTTGTACTGACAGTGGATGGATGACTGTGATCGGTGAACCATCCAGGTAGTTGTTTTTCATCAGATGCTCCATGGATATCACTTGTTTTCAAGTTAGACTGTTGGCCCAATAGCCTGGGCCTAAAAGCCACAGGACCATTTGCACAATTTGGTGTTCTCCTACTACACCATGTGGAGATGTCCGAGTGCAATGCCAATGTGTCCAACAGGAGCTGGTTCTGATTATACATGTGGCAGTCTAGGGCTCTGAAGCAAGATCAGGATCTAACAAGGTATGTCATGAAGGAATAACAGGGTATGTCATGAAGGAATTTATTCCAACTGAAGTTATACAGAAAACAAAATGAGACAGCGAATGACACAATCAACATTATCGCTGGCAACCATTACCTGTCATCTCCCCCAACGCTCCCTCGAGCTCAACTCATGAACATTCCACAATTACAACCTCATGAGGAGAACTCAAACACAGCACACCTCCTCCTTTCCAAGAGCCACATCACAATCACATATAATCAAAAACAAAAAAAATGGAGAAAATGTAAAACATTCTAAAATATTATATACATAACAACTGTATAACAGAAATGTAATACATTACATAATCTTAAACTTGGCTGGTATCAACTTATCCCTGAATGATGTTCGATGACATGTCTTGGCAGCCAGGTAGGAAAAGGATCTTCCTCCCGCGGTGGTTCTGCGGATGCGTGGAACGGCGGCGAGGGCTTGGCTGGTTGATCGTAGCTGGCGGGTGGGCGTGTAGAAGGTCAGGCGGTTGCTTGGGGCCCAGGTCGTGGAGAGCCTTGTGTACGTGGGTGAGGAGTCTGAACGTGATCCTCTTGCTGAAGGGGAGCCAGTGCAGGTTTCTCAGGTGGCCGGAGATGTGGCTGTGTCGGGGGATGTCCAGGACGAGTTGTGCGGAGGCGTTCTGGATGCGTTGGAGTCTTTTCTGAAGTTTGGCTGTGGTCCCGGAATAGAGGGTCTTTCCATAGTCCAGTTGGCTGGTGACGAGTGCCTGGGTGACCGTCTTCCTGGTTTCGGTGGGGATCCATTGGAAGATCTTTCGGAGCATGCGCAGGGTTTTGAAGCACGATGATGAGACGGCGTTGACTTGTCTCTTCATCGAGAGGGAGGAATCCACTTCTGAAATACCTCTTCGCACACACTCAACAACTATTTAATTCATCCTTTCAATGATTTCATTAACCTGCGGGTGATACAAACTACACTGCTTGTGTGGCCTGGCAGTTCGGGCTGGACTGTTCCCATTGGCCGCAGGGGCAAGACTAATTTGCATATGGCTGGGTCCAAACTGGAATGGCATGGTGAGCAAAAAAACAATGGAATTAGGCCCAGATCTCTGTACTGTGGTGAATGTATGACATTGTTCTACATTCTGTCCATCAATTGTTCATTTTGAATGTGTGTAATACCAGCACCAATCAAAAATGTAATCATGTCTTTGGAAACAAACTACACGCCATTGTCTGACATTAGCTCAGAAGGAAAACCTTCTCTGGCAAAAACATCAATTAGACCAGTGATAACATTCTTAGTATGTGTTCTTCATACAAATCTAACCTTCAACCATTTTGAAAAATAATCCACTAAATAATGGCATACTTCTGCTTTGCAGGAAGATAATGAAAAGGCCCATCAAAATCTATGGCAATCCTTTCCCACACATTTTTTCAGAGTATCGATTGCTGTCAAAGGTGGTACCCTAGTCTTAAGACCTGTATCATTTTACAGACAGTTAGTACACTTGGATATTCAATCTTCTACATCTCTATTCAATCCAGTCCACCAATATTGAATTCTTAGTCTTTTCATATTTGGTGTCATGGCCAAATGCCCTTCATGACTGAGAGTTAACAGCAGATAAAGGTGGAATCAAATTGTCTCTACAAAAAAGAACCCTTCTTACACGGATAATTTATCCTGAATTTTACAAAAAGTAAGCAACACCAAAGGCAAGTTTTTCTCTCTCAGCAATCCAGCAGTAAAAAATATTTTAACTTCATTCAAAATAATGTCCTTCTTTAAAGCATCCCCCCATTCTTGTTCAGTTACACATCTCACATGGGACCAACAAATATTGGCAACCAAACATTCAACATCCTCCTCATCCTCTCCAGCCTTAATAAGTAAGTCTAATTCCTGAGAACCTGGAAGTCGTGATAAGCAGTCTGCCTTCCTGTTTTTCCCTCCAGGAATGTAAACCACTTCAAATTGATGTTCCATAAGTTTAGTACTGAGCCTGACCAATCTAGCTGTAACCTTGCTGGTATTAGCATTCGAATCATTCCAAATGGGAAATATTGGCTTGTGATCTGTTCTGATGACAAAATGAGTACCCCCAAACATAAGGTTTAAAGCTTTCTACAGCCCAAGTGCAGGCCAACATTTCACGCTCTATAACAGAATAAATCTCTGTTGAGGCTTTAATGTACAGTAGGCAAAAGCAATACTTGGATACTCTTGCATCAAAATTGCCCAGATACCAAAATTATTCGCATCCACAGTAATATACATTTTTTCCCTGGTACAAAAGGAGTTAACAAATCAGCATTACTAAGCTCTCTCTTAATAGTATCAAAAGCTCCTTGTTGCTCCAAACCCCAGACAAATATATCATTTTTTAACAAACATAATAGAGGTTCAGCAATGGTAGCAAAATCTTGAATAATCTTCACATAGAACTCATACATACCCATAAAAGCACAAAGTTCATCTCGATCTTTAGGTTTAGGTACCTCAACAGCGACTTTCACCAATCCTGGTCGAAGTGGAATTCAAAACAATAATTTAGGAACAAAATGGAAAAGTTTCATTCACAAAGCATTCTCTTGTAGGAAAATAACCAATTGCATCACAGTGCCCTGTGCTCCGCGAAAACTGTGAGGATAGAAGATATGTGGCGGGACATAGGTGGAGAGGGTGAGGAATAGGAGCAAGTTGAACAGAACTACAAAAACAACATTAATTTTGAATAAAAGGGTGGCACTGCAAAAATGTGGCATAACTAAACTACATTAATAAATACACTTCCAAAATTCTAAAAAAAAACAGTATTAGTTCATCATTACGATTATATATATCAGATAAATTATTAGTATTCACAAATTATTTGTCACCCGAAATTGTACATACATTTTTTTTTACCCCCAAGAAATCCAGATCAAACCCATGCTTGAGCAATACCTATTGATGCAGATGTAAAAATAAAAACTTTGGACCTCTAGAGAAAATCCAAATTTCGCACATAGACCCTGATATAGGTAGGTAACAGCAGAAGCCTGTGAGTACCCACCAATTTGCAAGCCTGCATCAACAATTATATAGGAAGGACAATGAAAGACACACCACACACTAGAACATCAAATATAGCTTACATCTAGTCTGAAATATTTTATATATATTGGTCTATATCTCTGTGAGCAGACATATATATTTATATAAAAAAACGATTGTCCCCTTCCACATAACAGCACAACATAGGGCAATAGGAGCAACAGACAAAGAAGAGTCAGGATAAAAGGGCAATTCCTATCTATTAAGGAAGCGGAGTATTCTATATCTTAATCTTCGGCTGTAATCATTCAACAGAACAACCCTACTACTGGTCTATTGACCTCAGTTCTCCGACAAGGAGAAATTAAAAGGAATGAACATCTACATCAATCCAATGACATGTTAAAAAATGTATTACTTTTAATACAGTCAATAAAGAGAATTTGTGTGAATTAAAGGGTTTTATTTTTGATTCTTTTCAAGATGTAATTTTTTATTCAACAAGAATTAGGGCCTTATTACAAGTTTGCGGTACAAAAGGGGGTGGTGATGGACGGAGCATCTGAATCAATCAAACACTCACACCCAGTCAAAAGATCTGGGTTTACTCCATCACCGTTCTTTAGCCCACTCTGCCACCCCAGTTCAGGCATGGCTATATGCAAATCAGTCTGACCCTGTGCCTCATGGGAACAGTCCAGCCCGAACTGCCAAGCCATGTCTTCCCTGGACCGGAAACAAGCTTCCGGGGACCGGTTTCTGGCATTCCAGCCGTCTTCAGCCAGGCTTGCTTGAATCCAGTGGCAAAGTGAGCAAGGGACTCACATCTTATTACAAGTTTGGCAGTTCTCCTGTTGGCCCGCCACTGCCCTTCTGACAGGAGGACAGCCAAGCCTATAGTGCGCCTGCCCTCGGATTATGAGTCCAATGCATGCCAGGCAGGCGGTGCTGTGGCGGTCTCACGGTAGTGGGCTGTTAGGCTCATAGAAGAGCCTAGCATGCAGCCCGCCACTATGACGGAGTCTGCGGCATGTTCAATCATTGAAAATTGTCAGAATCAAAAACCTCATTCTCCAACATGGGGACTATTGAAATGGGTTCTGATTTTGGAACAGATTTGAATTTTCTCTTGGTACTTGATTCATATTGAATCTGGAATGTCCCACATTCTGTGTGGCCATGGGAGTTTTTGAGACTAGCATTGTAGGAACCTCTGACTGCACTAGCATCGGCATTCATTGGACTGGAACCTGAACTAGAATATTATGCGTTTGCAATTGATTCACCACTTGCATTTGCCCATCACTCAATCAATTTGGATTCTGTCTACATTCTCTCTTCCAATGCCTGAGCTTGTTACAATAATGAGAATGAGTTGATTTCTTCAGCATTGCAATGTCTACTCCAGAATTTGGATCAACTAAAATACCTTTCCCTCTACCCTGTGGAACACCCACTACACCCTGTGTGATTTGACCTCCAACCTGAAAACCAACATCTTGCATTCCATCAACATTCCCTCCATGCGATTGGTTCTGAAATCCCTTAAGAGCCAGCTTAGTCTGGGCTGGCATAAATATTTTTCAAACCTCATGATCTCATCTAAAGGTTTTGCCTGCCAACAAATCAGATTCTGGTGTATATCCATACTATCTCTGGTTGCAACCACAGAACGAACTGTGACACAAAACTCCCCATAACTCCCTTTTCAGAATGTTCTTGTCTGCTATGCTGTTTAAAGATGGGCAATAATTGTTCATAATAAGCTTGCACTGATTCTTCATTTTCTTGAGTAGTTATATTGATCTTTAACCAATCAATGTGCCTCACTGGAATGTTTCCTTTAAAAAAGGTGATCACCTCATCAGATTTGGTCATTACCACAGGTGAAACTGCACTAGTATGCACATCACTTGGGGGTTCAGTATGTGGCCAATGCACAGCTGGCTTACATTCAGCCCACAGATTACTCGGTGCCACAATATTAAAGAAAGTATTCAAGCCTGCCCACCAAATCTTTGACATTTTTAGAAATCTGTCAACCTGTGTATACCACTAAGTGGGAATCTCATAATTAAGGAAAGTTGTTCATAAATGTTTCAAGATCACTTCTACTCCATGATACATGAACATACCCTCCACCTGATATTTCCCTCATAGCAAAAGCTGAAGCCTCATCTTCATCTGAGGGTCACAGGTGCAGGAATATTCCCAATAGAAGCAGAAATACCTGGAGCTATTACCGTGGGGCTACTCCAACAGCCTGCGGTTTACATTCTGAAGTGCTGGAAGAGGTCTTTCAATCTGAGTTGAATTTGGGTCAACAGGGGCTGCAGCCACAGTACCACTAGTGGTTGTAACACCCTCTGTGTTTGTTGTGGGAGCCACATATGGCAATGGACGTGAGGATAACAAAACATCTAAAATGTCATCCTCAGAATTGCTATCATGCCTGTTTTCCTTGCTGATTCCTCATCATCATTTCCTTGTTTTTGGTACTTTTTAGTCTTTTCTTTGCTATTGCTGGGTATATTCTAACTCCCTCAACTATACATTTCCTCCATCTCTGCTGTCCTTTATCCCATTGGGCATCTGTGAAATTTTGCACTGCTATCTTTGCTCTATTCTGATACATTTCTTTCTCTTTGGCGTGAGCTGCTTGCTCCCAAGCATTTAGTGCTTCATATGTGTCATGATCGCTCTCGCAGCCACAACGAGAGGACTTAAGAAAGGACAAAGTGCGCGTTCACTCCTCCTGCACTACAAGTCCCAGAATGCCAAGCGAACCGGGAAAACAGGAAGGAGGGTCTTTTCTATATAGCTCCGCCTTAGATGAGGATCGGTGCTTGACAATTGTTCTCGTGGATTCATGACGGGCGGATGGTGTTCCCCGCCGGAGTTATCCCAGAGAAGATTACCTACGCCGATCAAGTGCCTGCGCGGTCAGAAACGATTCCCTACGCCGATCAAGTGCCTGCGCGGTCAGAGGAGATTGCCAGCGCCGATCAAGTGCCTGCGCGGTCAGAAAAGCATCAAGCCAAGTTCCGAGTAGGAACCAGAGCGGTCAGAGGAGTGGAGCAACTTCCAGAGAACCGCAAGTATCCTCACGGAAGAACGGGCTCGTTCTTTCCGTTCAGACATGGGAGAAATTGCTATTGTTTTTGTTTTTGTTCGTACAATCCAGTACTAACTCAATCCCAGGGTTTAATTTCATTTGCTGTATGCTCAAGCATAATTGAGGATACAATTGAACGGAGAACAACTCTAAAAGCTCTAGATACCGATACTCGTTCTAAGGAGTACAGCACTGAGCGGGAAAGTGACTTTCAACTTTTCACTTCAGTCTGTCGGAATAGGAGGAACAGATCGGTTCCATTTACAGTGCGAGTGACAGTAACTTTGGTAAGTGTGATTACTCAGGGCCAGGGGAGAACAGGGAAAAGAAGGGAACAAGATACTTATACCTGTCCGTTGTCTTCCCCTGCTGCAGCACATTCGTCCAAGGAGGATTCCCCGGACCCAGACTCAGAGGGCCCCATCCCGCACTCCGTTCTTTCCTGCACATTATCCCTCCGGCTTTCTGCGATACCCATTCAGACGGCGATCTCTAAGACGCCCCTGGGTGTGGTGTTTAGGCAAGTCGGAAGGACATTCTTCCCATCGTCCCTGCTGACCGGATTGCTCAGGTTAGTGGTGCGCGAAGGTATTGGCGCCGCTTGCAATCGCGACAGATTGTCAAGCCCACGAATACTCTTCAGCCCGGACGATGGACGCCGATGCTACCTTTGCTTCCCTGATGGAAAGCTTCTCGGAGCTTCGTCAGGAGGTCCTTACCTCTCGTGCCGAGAATCAGGCATTATACCAAGAAGTCACGCTAATGCGTAAAGAGATGTCAGACTTATCGCTGAAGGAACCAGCGGCACGTCCTATTCTTAAACCAGCCACTTTGCCTCCCCCTTCGTCTTCCCGAACCGGGGGTTACTTCTTGCCATTATCGACTCCCGCAGCAGTCCCGGATGCGGTACCGACGGTGCAGGTGATTCAGAACCAAGGGATTCCTTTGGCCCCTCCGGAGAGGTTTTATGGGGATCCCCGTAAATTCGAGACGTTCCTGAACCAGTGCCGTCTTCATTTCCTTTGTAAACCTGTGGTCTTCCAGGAGGAAGCGGTTAAAACGGCATTCATGATGTCCTACATGGGAGGGAATGCGTCAAGCTGGACCATTCCCTTATTGGAACGTAACGACCCGGTGTTACATAATTTTTCGGATTTTTGCCTCGAATTACGCAAACTATTCGACAGGAAATCCCATATGCTCACCCTTGACCGAGAAATTATGACGTTGAGACAGGGGTCGCAAGATTTATTATCTTACATCACTACCTTTAATCGCCTGCTCGTGGAAACAGATTGGCCGGTGGAGAAGCGGATTTCCCTCTTTTATCAGGGGTTGAGAGGAGAATTAAAGGATGTGTTGGCCCAGGTGGTACAACTTCCCACCACGGTATCAGAATTTATAGATCTCACCGTACAGTTGGACCATAGATTATTGGAACGTAAAGGAGAAAGGCCCAGAGGGGACAATCGTTTCTACTATCCCCCTTCCCGTCCCAAATTTGGAGGAGAGGAAAAGATGAAAGGGGTCGAGGAGCCGGAACCCATGCAGATCGGAGGGGTCAGGGGGCCTCTTACTTCCGAAGAAAAAGACAAAAGGCGACGTCTGAAACTATGCCTTTATTGTGGTAAAGGAGGACATTTCATTAAGGAATGTAGAGCCCGTAATTACGTTCCCGGACGCTCTACCCTTCCTCGGGTTCAGGCTACTCAGAAAGACAGCGAACCGGCGGAAAACTTCAGATCTTAAGTCAGACGGAGGTCTCTGACTTAAGATACCAGCAGCCTATGATCTCCCCCGTACTGGCCAACACCCTTCATCCAGCAGTGGCCCACATGAATGTACGTGTATCTCTCTGGATTGCCTCGCACAACAAATTACAGATAGATGCCCTTCTCGACTCTGGGGCCACTGGAAACTATATTGACCAGGACTATGCGTTAAGGATGGGCATCCCTTGCGAAAAGAAGTTGCGTCCCGAGACAGTGAAGGCAGTGGACGGAACTATCCTGTCGTCTGGTCCAGTGGTCTATAATACCTTGTCACTTTTGATGGAATTCGGTGAGAACCACCAAGAACACATCCAATTTGATCTGATTGTTGCCCCACAGTTCCGGCTCATCTTGGGTATGCCGTGGCTTACGTTGCATGATCCCTTCGTGAGTTGGTCGTCCCGAACAGTCAGTATGACCTCTCCTTATTGTAAGGAACATTGCATGAATCATGAGATGCGTCCTCCTGTTCTGGTGCCCTCGCCGGCGGCCTGTTTGGCGAGCGCCTGTGGCTTGGAACTGTTCTGTTGTGCCACGGTGCTTCCCGTTGAATATCTGGAGTATCAGGCATTGTTTGACAAACAAGAGGCAGCACAGTTACCCCCCCATAGGGTTTATGACTGTCGAGTGGACCTCATACCGGGGGCGGATATCCCTTGTAGCCGGGTTTATGCATTGACGGAGAAGGAGACCCAATATTTGAAAACTTATATCGACGACAATCTCGCTTCCGGATTCATTAGACACTCTACCTCCCCGGCGTCTTCACCGATGTTTTTTATTGCAAAAAAGGACTGTGACGAGTTGCGTCCCTGCATAGACTACCGTGCAATCAACAAGGTGACGATAAAAAACCGCTATCCCCTTCCCCTCATCCCGGTCTTGATGGACCAATTGAAGGGGGCGAAATATTTCACAAAGCTTGATCTTCGGGGGGCATACCACCTTGTCCGAGTGCAAAAGGGCGACGAGTGGAAGACCGCGTTCAGAACCAAATTCGGATTATTTGAATATAGGGTGATGCCCTTTGGACTCTGCAACGCCCCTGCTGCCTTCCAATTCTTCATGGATGAGGTGCTCAGGGGATGCTTGGAAACATATTGTGTGGTCTACATCGACGATATTCTGATATACTCCACAACAATGACAGAACATGTTGTCCATGTGAAAACTGTGTTGCAGAAGCTTCTGCAGAACTCATTGTACGCCAAATTGGAGAAATGTCTCTTCCATGTCCAGGAAGTCGCCTTCTTGGGGTACATCATCGACGCTCAAGGGTTCCGAATGGACACACGTAAAGTCGAGGTGATCCTGAACTGGAAAACCCCACAGAATGTTAAGGCGGTGCAGAGTTTTCTTGGCTTTGCCAACTATTACAGACGCTTTATTCAGGACTTTTCAAAGGCCATACATCCCATCACATCCCTCCTGAGAAAGAACGCTCCCTTTGTATGGGGTCCTGAAGCAGCACAGGCCTTTCAAGTTCTCAAGAACAGGTTCACCCAGGCTCCTATACTGAGGCATCCCGATCCTCAATTGCCTTATATCCTCGAGACCGATGCGTCCCAATACGCTCTTGGGGGAATCTTGTCCCAAAGACATCCGAAAACGGGGCAGTTGCACCCAGTGGCATACTACTCCAAGAAACTTACACCATGTGAGATAAATTACTCCATCACAGATAAGGAACTCCTCGCTATTAAACGAGCCTGTGAAGAATGGCGACACTATCTTCTAGGAGCACTGCACACCGTGGAGATTATCACGGATCACCGCAACCTTTTGTTTCTCAAAACAGCTAAGGCTCTGACCCCAAGGCAGCTTCGATGGACATTGTTTTTCTCCGATTTTGATTTTGTAATCAAGTATCGACCTGGATCCCGTAATGGAAAAGCAGACGCCTTGTCCCGACTAGGTACAGAGGATACGGTGGAACCAACAGAGCCTCCATATATCCTTCAAGGCACAGACTGTTCTGAGGTTTCGCTTGCCCTGGTATCCTCCGAAGACTTTCTGGATGATTTAAAAGTGGCGATAGCGGATCTGGACATCGATACTTGGATACAGGAAGAACCAAGAAATCGACGTGTGGAAAACGAACTGGCCTACCATTACCAAGCGTTGTACGTCCCCCAGATACAGTTACAACAACAGGTGCTCAAATGGGCGCATGACTCAGTATTAGGTGGTCACATGGGCATCTATAAGACCACTGCTAATGTGGAGCGTTCCTTTTGGTGGAAGGAAGTTCGCAAGGACGTTAAAGAATACGTAAAGACATGTGCTGTTTGTGCCCAGGGCAAATCTGTACATACAAAACCCTCGGGTCTACTACGCCCATTGCCCATTCCTCCTAAACCTTGGCACACCATATCCATGGATTTCATAGTGGAGATGCCTCCCTGCGGCAATCAAACTGTGGTTCTGGTGGTAGTAGACCATCTGACAAAAATGGGCCACTTCATTGCTTTACCGGGGCTGCCTACATCGATAGAATTGGCTAAAGTGTTCCTGCAACACGTTGTACGGGCGCATGGAGTGCCCAGTGTGCTTATAACCGATCGAGGCACACAATTTACATCTCATTTTTGGAAAGCGCTCTGTGCCATCTTACAAATTGATGCCAAGTTATCGACTAGCTATCATCCTCAGACCGATGGTAAGACCGAGAGGCTTAACCAAACACTGGAGCAATACCTTCGATGCTTCACCATGCAGAATGCCATGGAATGGACCACCCTTCTGTGGCTGGCGGAATTCGCTTATAACAATGCTGTTCACTCCACCTTGGGGTGTTCCCCCTTTTTCTGCCTTTACGGTTTCCATCCGAATATGCTTCCCTTCGACTGGCCAGCGGAATCCTTGGTTCCTTCCATACATGAACATCATGCGCATTTGAGAGCCATTCTGATCGATGCGCGACATTGTTTACAGTCGGCACAGGCGGCACACAAACTGTTTGCAGACCGGAGGAGGTCGGAGGAGCCCGAGTACAAGGTGGGGGACAAGGTGTGGCTATCCACACGCAATATCCACTTGAAGGGTGTCAATAAGTTTAAGCCTAAATTTATTGGTCCCTACGGTATCAGTGAGGTGGTGAACCCTGTTGCCATGAAATTGTCCCTGCCGGTGTCGTGGTCCATTCATCCGGTGTTCCATGTGTCTCTCCTCCGGCCTTGTCCATTGAGTATGCGCTTGCCGGAGCGTCCCCCTGCAGTGGAAGTGGAAGGTCAGGAGGAATACGAAGTGCAACGAATCCTGGACTCCCGGTTGATTCGTGGCAAGGTTCAGTATTTGGTCGACTGGCAGGGATATGGGCCCGAAGACAGAACCTGGGAACCATGGGACCATTTGCATTGCCCTGATCTGGTTGCGGAGTTCCATGAGCGATTCCCTGGTAAACCGGGTCGACCGCCGAGTCGGCAGTCCTCGAGAGGGGGTTCTGTCATGATCGCTCTCGCAGCCACAACGAGAGGACTTAAGAAAGGACAAAGTGCGCGTTCACTCCTCCTGCACTACAAGTCCCAGAATGCCAAGCGAACCGGGAAAACAGGAAGGAGGGTCTTTTCTATATAGCTCCGCCTTAGATGAGGATCGGTGCTTGACAATTGTTCTCGTGGATTCATGACGGGCGGATGGTGTTCCCCGCCGGAGTTATCCCAGAGAAGATTACCTACGCCGATCAAGTGCCTGCGCGGTCAGAAACGATTCCCTACGCCGATCAAGTGCCTGCACGGTCAGAGGAGATTGCCAGCGCCGATCAAGTGCCTGCGCGGTCAGAAAAGCATCAAGCCAAGTTCCGAGTAGGAACCAGAGCGGTCAGAGGAGTGGAGCAACTTCCAGAGAACCGCAAGTATCCTCACGGAAGAACGGGCTCGTTCTTTCCGTTCAGACATGGGAGAAATTGCTATTGTTTTTGTTTTTGTTCGTACAAGCCAGTACTAACTCAATCCCAGGGTTTAATTTCATTTGCTGTATGCTCAAGCATAATTGAGGATACAATTGAACGGAGAACAACTCTAAAAGCTCTAGATACCGATACTCGTTCTAAGGAGTACAGCACTGAGCGGGAAAGTGACTTTCAACTTTTCACTTCAGTCTGTCGGAATAGGAGGAACAGATCGGTTCCATTTACAGTGCGAGTGACAGTAACTTTGGTAAGTGTGATTACTCAGGGCCAGGGGAGAACAGGGAAAAGAAGGGAACAAGATACTTATACCTGTCCGTTGTCTTCCCCTGCTGCAGCACATTCGTCCAAGGAGGATTCCCCGGACCCAGACTCAGAGGGCCCCATCCCGCACTCCGTTCTTTCCTGCACATTATCCCTCCGGCTTTCTGCGATACCCATTCAGACGGCGATCTCTAAGACGCCCCTGGGTGTGGTGTTTAGGCAAGTCGGAAGGACATTCTTCCCATCGTCCCTGCTGACCGGATTGCTCAGGTTAGTGGTGCGCGAAGGTATTGGCGCCGCTTGCAATCGCGACAGATTGTCAAGCCCACGAATACTCTTCAGCCCGGACGATGGACGCCGATGCTACCTTTGCTTCCCTGATGGAAAGCTTCTCGGAGCTTCGTCAGGAGGTCCTTACCTCTCGTGCCGAGAATCAGGCATTATACCAAGAAGTCACGCTAATGCGTAAAGAGATGTCAGACTTATCGCTGAAGGAACCAGCGGCACGTCCTATTCTTAAACCAGCCACTTTGCCTCCCCCTTCGTCTTCCCGAACCGGGGGTTACTTCTTGCCATTATCGACTCCCGCAGCAGTCCCGGATGCGGTACCGACGGTGCAGGTGATTCAGAACCAAGGGATTCCTTTGGCCCCTCCGGAGAGGTTTTATGGGGATCCCCGTAAATTCGAGACGTTCCTGAACCAGTGCCGTCTTCATTTCCTTTGTAAACCTGTGGTCTTCCAGGAGGAAGCGGTTAAAACGGCATTCATGATGTCCTACATGGGAGGGAATGCGTCAAGCTGGACCATTCCCTTATTGGAACGTAACGACCCGGTGTTACATAATTTTTCGGATTTTTGCCTCGAATTACGCAAACTATTCGACAGGAAATCCCATATGCTCACCCTTGACCGAGAAATTATGACGTTGAGACAGGGGTCGCAAGATTTATTATCTTACATCACTACCTTTAATCGCCTGCTCGTGGAAACAGATTGGCCGGTGGAGAAGCGGATTTCCCTCTTTTATCAGGGGTTGAGAGGAGAATTAAAGGATGTGTTGGCCCAGGTGGTACAACTTCCCACCACGGTATCAGAATTTATAGATCTCACCGTACAGTTGGACCATAGATTATTGGAACGTAAAGGAGAAAGGCCCAGAGGGGACAATCGTTTCTACTATCCCCCTTCCCGTCCCAAATTTGGAGGAGAGGAAAAGATGAAAGGGGTCGAGGAGCCGGAACCCATGCAGATCGGAGGGGTCAGGGGGCCTCTTACTTCCGAAGAAAAAGACAAAAGGCGACGTCTGAAACTATGCCTTTATTGTGGTAAAGGAGGACATTTCATTAAGGAATGTAGAGCCCGTAATTACGTTCCCGGACGCTCTACCCTTCCTCGGGTTCAGGCTACTCAGAAAGACAGCGAACCGGCGGAAAACTTCAGATCTTAAGTCAGACGGAGGTCTCTGACTTAAGATACCAGCAGCCTATGATCTCCCCCGTACTGGCCAACACCCTTCATCCAGCAGTGGCCCACATGAATGTACGTGTATCTCTCTGGATTGCCTCGCACAACAAATTACAGATAGATGCCCTTCTCGACTCTGGGGCCACTGGAAACTATATTGACCAGGACTATGCGTTAAGGATGGGCATCCCTTGCGAAAAGAAGTTGCGTCCCGAGACAGTGAAGGCAGTGGACGGAACTATCCTGTCGTCTGGTCCAGTGGTCTATAATACCTTGTCACTTTTGATGGAATTCGGTGAGAACCACCAAGAACACATCCAATTTGATCTGATTGTTGCCCCACAGTTCCGGCTCATCTTGGGTATGCCGTGGCTTACGTTGCATGATCCCTTCGTGAGTTGGTCGTCCCGAACAGTCAGTATGACCTCTCCTTATTGTAAGGAACATTGCATGAATCATGAGATGCGTCCTCCTGTTCTGGTGCCCTCGCCGGCGGCCTGTTTGGCGAGCGCCTGTGGCTTGGAACTGTTCTGTTGTGCCACGGTGCTTCCCGTTGAATATCTGGAGTATCAGGCATTGTTTGACAAACAAGAGGCAGCACAGTTACCCCCCCATAGGGTTTATGACTGTCGAGTGGACCTCATACCGGGGGCGGATATCCCTTGTAGCCGGGTTTATGCATTGACGGAGAAGGAGACCCAATATTTGAAAACTTATATCGACGACAATCTCGCTTCCGGATTCATTAGACACTCTACCTCCCCGGCGTCTTCACCGATGTTTTTTATTGCAAAAAAGGACTGTGACGAGTTGCGTCCCTGCATAGACTACCGTGCAATCAACAAGGTGACGATAAAAAACCGCTATCCCCTTCCCCTCATCCCGGTCTTGATGGACCAATTGAAGGGGGCGAAATATTTCACAAAGCTTGATCTTCGGGGGGCATACCACCTTGTCCGAGTGCAAAAGGGCGACGAGTGGAAGACCGCGTTCAGAACCAAATTCGGATTATTTGAATATAGGGTGATGCCCTTTGGACTCTGCAACGCCCCTGCTGCCTTCCAATTCTTCATGGATGAGGTGCTCAGGGGATGCTTGGAAACATATTGTGTGGTCTACATCGACGATATTCTGATATACTCCACAACAATGACAGAACATGTTGTCCATGTGAAAACTGTGTTGCAGAAGCTTCTGCAGAACTCATTGTACGCCAAATTGGAGAAATGTCTCTTCCATGTCCAGGAAGTCGCCTTCTTGGGGTACATCATCGACGCTCAAGGGTTCCGAATGGACACACGTAAAGTCGAGGTGATCCTGAACTGGAAAACCCCACAGAATGTTAAGGCGGTGCAGAGTTTTCTTGGCTTTGCCAACTATTACAGACGCTTTATTCAGGACTTTTCAAAGGCCATACATCCCATCACATCCCTCCTGAGAAAGAACGCTCCCTTTGTATGGGGTCCTGAAGCAGCACAGGCCTTTCAAGTTCTCAAGAACAGGTTCACCCAGGCTCCTATACTGAGGCATCCCGATCCTCAATTGCCTTATATCCTCGAGACCGATGCGTCCCAATACGCTCTTGGGGGAATCTTGTCCCAAAGACATCCGAAAACGGGGCAGTTGCACCCAGTGGCATACTACTCCAAGAAACTTACACCATGTGAGATAAATTACTCCATCACAGATAAGGAACTCCTCGCTATTAAACGAGCCTGTGAAGAATGGCGACACTATCTTCTAGGAGCACTGCACACCGTGGAGATTATCACGGATCACCGCAACCTTTTGTTTCTCAAAACAGCTAAGGCTCTGACCCCAAGGCAGCTTCGATGGACATTGTTTTTCTCCGATTTTGATTTTGTAATCAAGTATCGACCTGGATCCCGTAATGGAAAAGCAGACGCCTTGTCCCGACTAGGTACAGAGGATACGGTGGAACCAACAGAGCCTCCATATATCCTTCAAGGCACAGACTGTTCTGAGGTTTCGCTTGCCCTGGTATCCTCCGAAGACTTTCTGGATGATTTAAAAGTGGCGATAGCGGATCTGGACATCGATACTTGGATACAGGAAGAACCAAGAAATCGACGTGTGGAAAACGAACTGGCCTACCATTACCAAGCGTTGTACGTCCCCCAGATACAGTTACAACAACAGGTGCTCAAATGGGCGCATGACTCAGTATTAGGTGGTCACATGGGCATCTATAAGACCACTGCTAATGTGGAGCGTTCCTTTTGGTGGAAGGAAGTTCGCAAGGACGTTAAAGAATACGTAAAGACATGTGCTGTTTGTGCCCAGGGCAAATCTGTACATACAAAACCCTCGGGTCTACTACGCCCATTGCCCATTCCTCCTAAACCTTGGCACACCATATCCATGGATTTCATAGTGGAGATGCCTCCCTGCGGCAATCAAACTGTGGTTCTGGTGGTAGTAGACCATCTGACAAAAATGGGCCACTTCATTGCTTTACCGGGGCTGCCTACATCGATAGAATTGGCTAAAGTGTTCCTGCAACACGTTGTACGGGCGCATGGAGTGCCCAGTGTGCTTATAACCGATCGAGGCACACAATTTACATCTCATTTTTGGAAAGCGCTCTGTGCCATCTTACAAATTGATGCCAAGTTATCGACTAGCTATCATCCTCAGACCGATGGTAAGACCGAGAGGCTTAACCAAACACTGGAGCAATACCTTCGATGCTTCACCATGCAGAATGCCATGGAATGGACCACCCTTCTGTGGCTGGCGGAATTCGCTTATAACAATGCTGTTCACTCCACCTTGGGGTGTTCCCCCTTTTTCTGCCTTTACGGTTTCCATCCGAATATGCTTCCCTTCGACTGGCCAGCGGAATCCTTGGTTCCTTCCATACATGAACATCATGCGCATTTGAGAGCCATTCTGATCGATGCGCGACATTGTTTACAGTCGGCACAGGCGGCACACAAACTGTTTGCAGACCGGAGGAGGTCGGAGGAGCCCGAGTACAAGGTGGGGGACAAGGTGTGGCTATCCACACGCAATATCCACTTGAAGGGTGTCAATAAGTTTAAGCCTAAATTTATTGGTCCCTACGGTATCAGTGAGGTGGTGAACCCTGTTGCCATGAAATTGTCCCTGCCGGTGTCGTGGTCCATTCATCCGGTGTTCCATGTGTCTCTCCTCCGGCCTTGTCCATTGAGTATGCGCTTGCCGGAGCGTCCCCCTGCAGTGGAAGTGGAAGGTCAGGAGGAATACGAAGTGCAACGAATCCTGGACTCCCGGTTGATTCGTGGCAAGGTTCAGTATTTGGTCGACTGGCAGGGATATGGGCCCGAAGACAGAACCTGGGAACCATGGGACCATTTGCATTGCCCTGATCTGGTTGCGGAGTTCCATGAGCGATTCCCTGGTAAACCGGGTCGACCGCCGAGTCGGCAGTCCTCGAGAGGGGGTTCTGTCATGATCGCTCTCGCAGCCACAACGAGAGGACTTAAGAAAGGACAAAGTGCGCGTTCACTCCTCCTGCACTACAAGTCCCAGAATGCCAAGCGAACCGGGAAAACAGGAAGGAGGGTCTTTTCTATATAGCTCCGCCTTAGATGAGGATCGGTGCTTGACAATTGTTCTCGTGGATTCATGACGGGCGGATGGTGTTCCCCGCCGGAGTTATCCCAGAGAAGATTACCTACGCCGATCAAGTGCCTGCGCGGTCAGAAACGATTCCCTACGCCGATCAAGTGCCTGCACGGTCAGAGGAGATTGCCAGCGCCGATCAAGTGCCTGCGCGGTCAGAAAAGCATCAAGCCAAGTTCCGAGTAGGAACCAGAGCGGTCAGAGGAGTGGAGCAACTTCCAGAGAACCGCAAGTATCCTCACGGAAGAACGGGCTCGTTCTTTCCGTTCAGACATGGGAGAAATTGCTATTGTTTTTGTTTTTGTTCGTACAAGCCAGTACTAACTCAATCCCAGGGTTTAATTTCATTTGCTGTATGCTCAAGCATAATTGAGGATACAATTGAACGGAGAACAACTCTAAAAGCTCTAGATACCGATACTCGTTCTAAGGAGTACAGCACTGAGCGGGAAAGTGACTTTCAACTTTTCACTTCAGTCTGTCGGAATAGGAGGAACAGATCGGTTCCATTTACAGTGCGAGTGACAGTAACTTTGGTAAGTGTGATTACTCAGGGCCAGGGGAGAACAGGGAAAAGAAGGGAACAAGATACTTATACCTGTCCGTTGTCTTCCCCTGCTGCAGCACATTCGTCCAAGGAGGATTCCCCGGACCCAGACTCAGAGGGCCCCATCCCGCACTCCGTTCTTTCCTGCACATTATCCCTCCGGCTTTCTGCGATACCCATTCAGACGGCGATCTCTAAGACGCCCCTGGGTGTGGTGTTTAGGCAAGTCGGAAGGACATTCTTCCCATCGTCCCTGCTGACCGGATTGCTCAGGTTAGTGGTGCGCGAAGGTATTGGCGCCGCTTGCAATCGCGACAATATGGTGTGGGTCTAGGATGTAGCTTCATGTTTTCCCTTAAGTTTTCAATAATCTTTACATCAAAAGTACCATATTGTGGATATCTGGATGGTCCTTTATTTTCAGTAGTCTTGTACCTTTGGCGAAGCAACAAACATGAAGCCCTACATTTATTCCCATATAATGAGCTGGTGTACCTTCCAGTGGAGACTCTTCACCCTCCCGAACTGGGACCCGTACATTACCCCCATCAAATATCTAAGAGCTTTAAAACATTTCATGATCGCAAAAATCCAATAATAAATTAACAGAAATCAGATTCCGAAAACGTCTGTATTTGTTCAGTTTACAATTCCGTATATGCCAATCAATTCCTCCAATCTTGTCACAATCCTTTTTTCACAAACCTATTACAGCTCAGTACTTGATGACCCACCAACCAATCCCAGCACGGAACTTCACACCAACCGACTCATCCCAGCGCGGCACACTGATGCGATTCTTCACTCCTGGCAGCGGTCCAACCTCCGTTTCAATTTTCTCACAACTCTAAGCAAGCACAATAAACCAATAACTTTTGTCTGCTCCGCGAAAGAATTCAAAGTAGTTCATTAATTTGAGAAACAATTGAAAATAAGGTTTTATCACCCTTCAACTTCCTCACACACACATGATTGAAATCTCGACCAGCAAGAGATCAGCCTGCCTGATATAATTTCCCTTTTGTGCAATAGGTTCCACTAACACCAATCAATATCAGTACACTCACAACAATTTATTACTGTCCCTACCTTAATTGTGCAGTCGATGGTACATCACAAATCTGCATCACATACCTTAGCAGACAAATAATACCACAACTAATTTTTCTTGAGAATATCTATCCAGGGATTTTGGACTACTTCGAGACCAATAATAACTTCAGCTGCTCAACATCTAAGCATAACCACAACTATTCTATCAACTTTACCTAAACACAAAACACAGAACTTCAACACAATTACCAACTTTCAATTAGACAGTTGCGACTCATAACCCTATTGATACTCGCACCTCCACCACTGAAACTGCCTTTGAAAGCACAAACTCAGTCAGTCTTCAAGTTCAAACTTTGGGCATAAGGGACATGGGCAATTCTAAACGTGGGCAAATGATCACAGATCCTTTCTCCTGAAACATAATCCATCCTTACTCTACCACTTGAGGGAGCGGGGTATTCTATATCTTAATCTTCAAGTGTAATCATTAAACAACTCCTGCCACTGGCTGTATGGATCTTTGTTTATCAACATGGAGAAACTAAAAGGAGCAAACATCTACATCAATCCAATGACATGTTAAATAATTAATGACTTTTAGTAGAGTCAATAAAGAGAATTTGTGTGAGTTAAAGAGTGTTATTTTTTATTCTTTTTAATATTTAATTTCTTATTCAACAAGAATTAATCTTTTAGTTTCAGCACTAAAAGTTAATGTAAAATCGATATTTGATCATAAAATTGAATTCAATATTTGCTGGAATAACAGTTAATATTGTAATAGCACAACCAGTATATTCCATAAAAGGAGTTTCCTTAAGTAAATAATTTGGAATAAGGTAAAATTAGGTGTTAGTTCAGATACTCAATAAAGAATTATGATGAGAGAATCAATGCATAGGCATAAAGCCTCTGCATGTCAAGCTGGAAAGAATTCTTAGCTCTAAATTAGCAGACAATCAATGATAATAAACTACGCAAACTCTCATGCATAGAAGTTAGAAACTCAAGATGAGTCCTGTCAGAGAGTCAGAGAAGGAATCTGGGTGATACTCTAGGAACACACACTAATATAAACACACAATATTCTATGTTGCAAGGTTATTTTCTTTTGTCTCCTGCGTCCTCCAACAGGGTTTCAGTAAACTCCTGGGACTAGGCAAACTCCCCATCTTCTCACACTTATACAGTAGCCTTTAGGCAATAAGGGCCTCATTCTTATGTCGGTCAGAGTTGCCTCCAAACGACACATTTTTGGTGGAGGAACCGCCCAACCATTGGTCGGCGGTTCCGCACACTGAATTACAATCCTCCCATTTCTCAACGGGGGTTTGTGCGAAGGGCGTATACCGTCCACAGCACAAGCTCCCATTAAGGATTGGGAGTTTGTGAACATCATGTGAGGTGCCTGCCACACGGTGCATGGATGTTCAGGGGGCACCATAGGAGCCTCCCAGGCCCAGATGCGGAGGGCCAGGGGGCCCTGCTAGGTGCCCCCAATGTTGATTTCTGACAGCGTTTCCATGTTGGAAAGGCCGACATGCAAAGGCTGTCGGACACCGACATCATAATCCTGACAGCGGGAACTCGGTCCTTAAGGGATTATGAGGAGTTGCCGGCTGACCGACAGGCTCCATGAGCCCGTCGGAAAGCATCAGCCGGTCACTCCAACTGCTGCATCCGACCGCAGGCATCCAAATGCGCTGGTTGGACCACAACAGTAGATGCGGTTCAGACCGCTACCTACTAGCTGCATAGTAATGAGGCCCTTAACTTTGAAAAGTTACATTGTTAGCATTCTGTGGTCCAGACTGTTCTTCTTATGAATCATTCTTGAAGTTGCCTCCTCTCCTTCGGGGGAGAACCTGACAGGTATTTGGACAAAATATCAGGCAAAAATATTGAGTTACACCAATATTGAGCTTTTAATATAGTGATACATAAATATCGTGATGCAGGAATATTATCGATATCGTCAGAAACATTCTCAAAAATACCTGTGTTGTTATTATCGTTTCCAAAAATATAGTTGTAAAAATATTGTTTTTAATTAGCTTTATGTATTTTAGTTTCTATTTTAGTTGCATATGTTATAAAATGTTTGTACAATTGTCAATGTTTTTAAATATAGTTTGTAATTTTTTGTTATTTTTAAATGTAATTTATTTGGTAATTGTAATTTATAGTGTTATAGTGGGTTGTGAGGTTTGTAGGGGTACAGGGTGGGAAGTTAAATAATTATAAATCATTACCAATTCTCTCTTAATTAATACTAGTTATTTAATTGATAACTCTTTATGTAAATGTGGTAATTAATATATATATATTATTAAGCTATATTTTAGGTGTGGATTGTAGGGTTTGTAAGGGTTAATGGTGGTAAGTTAAGTGAGTATAATGTGTTAACAATTTAATTATTTAATTAGTATTGTTTAATTGATAATTAATTATGTACATTTTGTAAATATTACATGTTCCAAGGTATGATTTAGGGTTTGTAGGGGTATAGGGTGGGAAGTTAATTATGTATAATTAATAATTCCTTAGTAATTTTTTATTTATTTTTTAATTAATAATTGATTATGTAAATGTTGTAATTATTATATTTTTTGATTTGTATGTTATGTGCAGGTTGTTGGGTTTTAGGGGTACAGGATGGGAAGTTAACTAAGAAATAGTGGATTGATAATTAATTATGAATGTATTATTAATTCTTTGATTGATACATAATTATGCAAATTGTGTAACTGTCATATTTTTTACGTTACATTATAGATATGGGTTGTTTAGTTTGTAGAGGAATAAGATGGGTAATTAATTAAGTAATAATTAATTACTGATTAATTATTGATTGTATTGACATATTTAATTTATTGATCATTTTGTAAATTAATTAATAATTTAATATTTTATGTTATGTCTTAGATGTATTGTGTTGTGTTTGTAGGAGAATAGGGTGGGAAGGTATTTAAGTAATAAATTAAAAACTATGTATTCATTTTTTATTAAGTGTTTATTACATAATATGTTAATTAAGTATTACTTTTTTATTTCAATCACATCTTAATAGTTGGCTGTTACGTTTGTAGGAATATAGTGTGCCATTTTAATTAAATTAATAATTTTATTTTAATTGATAATAATTATTTAAAATTGTCATAATTATGTACTTTTTTAAATTAGATATATAATATCTGTATTAAGAATTTTATAATTTGGTTAATTAATAGATTTGTTCAAATGTATTATTTGTTTGAAGTGAACTGCTCTGTCTCTACTGCTGCACAGAGCAGAGTGGGAATAGTACATTTTACCCCTCCAGAGTCCAAGGCTTTCCATACTGTTGCACAGGCTGGAGTGCGAATAGTAAATGGTACCCCCTCCGGCGTCCAACCATTTCCTTACTGTTGCACAGACTGGAGTGGGAATAGTACATTTTACCCCTCTGGTGTCCAACATTTTCCCTACTGTTGCACAGACTAGAGTGGGAATAGTTAATGTAACCCCTCCAGTGTCCGATGCTTTCCCTACTGTTCTCTACAGTAGGGAAAGCATTGGACTACTGGGAATTGTAAATGTTACCCTTTCGGTGTCCAACGCTTTTCCTACTTTTGCACAGATTGGAATGGGAATAGTCAACTTTACCAGTTTAGAGTACAACACTTTCCCTACTTTTGCACAGACTGGAGTGGGAATAGTAAATGTTAGCTTTTCAGTGTCCAATGCTTTCCTTATTGTGGGACAGACTGGAGTGGATATAGTACATTTTACCCCTCTGGTGTCCAGCACCTTCCCTACTGTTGCAAAGACTGGAGAGCATAGTAGATTTTACCCCTCTGATGTCCAACACTTTCCCTACTATTGCACATACTGGAGTGAGAATAGTAAATTTTACCTCTCCCGTGTCCAAAGTTTTCCCTACTGTTGCACAGACTGGAGTGGGAATAGTACATTTTACCCCTTCAGTGTCCACCCTTTCCTTACTGTTGCACAGACTGGAGTAAGGATCGTAAATTTTACTTCTCCGGTGTCCAACACTTTTCCTACTGTTACACAGACTGGAGCGTGAATAGTAAATTTTACCCCTCAGGTGTCCAATGCATTCCCTACTGTTGCACAGACTGGAGTGGGAAAAGTAACTTTTACCCCTGCGGAGTGCAACACTTTCCATACTGTTGTGTTCATTGCAGTAGAAATAGTATATATTTTTTCCACAGATGTTACTACTCTTTTAATATTGTTTAAATCTATGTAATTTTATTATTTGTTTATTTTTTTAAACGTATAATATTTTTTATATTATTTGTACGTACATATATATAATTTTATATAAATGTTTTAATTATTTTTTGTAAATGTATTTTAAATTTAATTTGTTAATTATTTGATGTATTATGCATATATATATATATAGATGTATATATATATGCGTGTTATATTAGTACATTAAAAAAATTAAACATTTTATATAATGTGAAATAATTTTTTTATACTAGTGTTATGTTATATAAAAAAGTATATATAAATATACAAACATATATATATCCATGTGTGTATGTGTATGTAGGTATATTTTATATATAATATAAAGTAATACTTACATTTTGGCAATTTCATATAGTTATGATATATATTAACATATTTACCCTTTTAACCTACACATTTCTATTAAAATTCAATAGTTTTGTCTTTTTTAACGATATTGGTGTGAAACCATATTTTTTTTCAATATTTTTGTACTTACCCTTATATGTATAGGAAAACAATATTTTTCGGATCGATATTTTTGACACCATATTTATATATCACGATATTTGTGTTTTCGATATTACGTCACTGAACCAACCTGCATATCAGTTGTTTGATACAAAACAAGTGCCTATTCTCTACCTAATAGAAGGATTCTGGAAAGGTACAACACCTGCAGCAAAGAGAAGAAAAACATCTCATGCAAACAATAAATGGGAAAACACACGTTGAATGTTAATGCATTATTTTCAGTTAACATGGCATTGACAGTTAGGCCAACTTAAATCAACACTTGGGGGCATATTAGCAGGGAACCTCGTTAAAATTATTGCTGATTTATCGGCAGGAAACTGCTGATAAAACGGCGATAATGGGCTTGCTAATATGCGTTATAGAATTCCTATAGAATCCTATAGAAACCCAGGTTAGATGTGCAGGATATCTAACCTGGGATTCTATAGGAATACAGATGTTGGTGCTTAGTATATGTGCTATTTGAACTTAGGCTTCAATACATGTTAATGAAAGCGTTTTTGTTTGCAAATAATATTCGTTCCTGCACTATCAACATGGAACATAAATGTCTGAAAACTAATCCTTAAAGAATTGTAAAGCATCCGTGTTGTGTGTGGATAGAGTGTTGTAAATATGCCTTTTAACTCTAGCAGAGCAACACTTTCCAAATTCTGTGAAATCCAATTTGTTTTGGAGACAAACACAATGTTGGGGTCAATAGAAGATTAATTAACTCCTACCTTGATTGCGGCAACTCCCTGTTTCTGGGAAGACCTCAATATGTCCTAAGATGCCTACAAATCATCCAGAATGCCGCAGCATGCTCACTTTCAAGCTCGCCAAGTACCATTCAGCAGCTCCAGCATTGGCTGCATTGCATTGTCTCCCATTACAAAAAAAGATCCGTTTCAAGGTCCTATGCATGGCCCACCGAGCGATGCAGGGAAAAGGTCCCCTTCTGATTGGAAGATGAATTTGCTCTTACATGCCAAGGAGATCATTACGCTCTGAGAACTCTTTTCTGCTTACCATTAATAAGGTCAGAAGGGCTGTGTGGTGGTCGTTCCTTTGCCTTTCTGACTGCTAAGCTGTGGAATGCCCTCCCTGCCAATCTGCGACTGGCACAACCAGAAAGCTTTTTCAGGAAACTCCTAAACACTCATCTATTCCAAGGTCCTGCAGGTGTGCCCGTCTCAGCGCCGGGAGGCCTTTCGGGGCAGCTGTGCGCTATGCAAGACGTCTTGCATAGAAAAGAAGATAACTTGTACATTGTGCACTAAATGCTGTCCCCAGCATCATATTTGGGGTTGCTCACTAATCAATAAAGATCACGCGAAAGATGTCACAACAGTATGTGCTACCCTGCAGTAGACGGATGGTTGGAAGGAAGTGACTATATGATAAAAGTTCAGACCAAATTAATTTCAGGGTGTCATTTACCTTCACCGAGTCAGGTGACACAAAAGTTCAAATCATATGTGTGCTGTGCCTCATAGGTAGGGGCGTAATTAAACTGGGATACCCCTAAGACTTCTTAATTCAAGGTAAGCCTTTTGGTTAATGTGAATGAAGGATTATCTACTCTGGCCTTGACGTCACCAGCCACAAATACCTGGCTGAGTGAGAAAACGAACTATGAAAGCCAATCAGAAGTTGTGTAGGAAACATGGCATCTTACCAAAGGCCATAGTTTGTAAAGCTATTAAGGTGAACAGACTTCCCTTGTTCAAAGAATAAACAGTAAATGTAGAGTTGAACAATCTATCATTCTACCCTTTCCCTCAGCTTTTTTTCCACTCTTGCTATATGAAGTCACTTGCCTCCTTGTTTTCAAAATAGTAAACACGAGAGAGGAGATTGGTAAAATGCATTCTGTGTAATGTCAATTGTATTTACTACAATGCTATTAACCTCTCACCTTTTGAGAGTTTGCTGGTTTGAATGCCAGTTAAGCACCTGTGTGTAGGCAAATAACTCCAAATGATCATAGTTTAAATGGCCTTGCCCATGGCAATTACTCACGAAGCAAGAAAAGTACCAGAGTGACCCAGACAAAAACTCATTCAGACCACTACAATTCAGTATACGAAGAATGACGGCAATATCAGCACTACTCCAGATGCCAAAGAGCTCAAATGCTTGGCTTTGTGGCCCAGATTAGACCTCCAATTCTAACGCATGAAGCAGAATGGATCTCCAGGGTTAAGAAAGAAAACTCATTCTGAATAGGCGGTCAATTCAAAGTCTCAGAATTGGAGCTATTGTTTTCAGGCACAAATGTCTACATCACAACTTTTGAAAACTGTGAGGAAGCCTGCAGACTTTAGCTCTTGATACACTATCAAGCAATGGCACTGTGAGTTATTATCACAGAATATGGCATAAACCCATATGTGTGTAAGTGCCGTAAGTGGTGCAATATGCTATTTGTCGTTATTCTTGATTAAGGGGGAAAAGTGGAAGACTCACTCCTGGCTCCTCATCTGATTGGTTGTGTCCCTAGATCAAGACGGTTTAAATGTTTTATTTCACTATATGGAATGCTGCAATTTGCTGAGCCAACCAACATGCTTAGAATGCTGGCACGTGCTTGTTTTCTAGGTTCAGTGGCAGGGATATGAACCAGGCAGAGACAGTGGCGCGTGTATTTGCTAATCCTGCGTGCGCATGGCGGACAGGTGCTGACAGAGTTATTGACCACCTGCTGCCCAGGGTTGAAAGCTGTTAATTGCCCTTTCCCCCTATTGTGCGCCCTCGCCTTCAGCTGAGGTACATAATTGCGGGGCACGTAATTAGGAGCAGTTAAGAAGGCCGCTTCTATGATTAAAATGTAATTATATGAAATGCCGCATCACACCCTCACATACAAATATATACAATTTATAAGAACATTGAAACCTATATGTGTGTGTTTGTGGACACAAAAAAATTCGAATATATACGTGCGTGCGTGTGTGTGTGTGTACATACTTGTAAATATTTAAGCCTACATTATTCTATTTTTGGTAACAGGTTTATGTTAAATAATTGTGCTGTAAATGAAATAAAGACTAAACAAAACATGTATGTACCCGATCGTCGCCAGGTGCTAACTGTTTCTCATTCCCTTATTGGGAAGGGAAGACATTACGAATAACGTTATCATTTCCCAAAATATAAGTCGATCAGATATAAAAGGACAGCAGATTTTATATATGTTTTCTAAAAAAAAAAAAAAAAGAGAGAAAAGCTGAACAAACGCAAGCAGCAAGAGGGCAGGCCAGATGGTCACCAGCAAGCTTTGTGGCGGTCACACATCCATTTTTATTATTTTTCTTTTTTATACATATTTTCACACTAGAATCATATTTTGTTGAAAAGTTCTTTCCTAAATTATTTTGCTGTTCCCTCCTTGCCCTGAAACGGAGATAGGCTTGTGCTTTGAAACTGAACAATAATAAATATACAGTAGGTTAACCGTGCCCCTTCTCAAACACCTAAATTTAGAAAAAGCAAACCACTTTGAACAGTGTAAGAAAACATCTGCCTTTTCGTCACTTGATAAAACAATGCTGACTAGTTTATCATTCAAAATAGCAGTCGTGCTTGTATTTTAAGTAGCTGAGTTTTACGTTTGCTGGATTTATCACAAGCCAGATTGACATCAGGATAAGAGGTAATTTGACATGGTGTTGAGAAGGATTAGCCAAAAAGTAACGGTTTCATTCGTTGTTTTTCACTGCCAACCTATTCGTTTTCAGCTCTAAATCCAACAGAAGAGCGGTGCGGATAGGAAGCGACTTGGCATTTGTAGCTGACAGCATTTCTCTTTTTCGCCTTTTCTCCTGATTGGATACCTGGGCTCAGGAAGTCTAAAGGTGGATTGGCTGGGATTTGCTGCTGTTGCTATGAATCAGTTGCTAGGACAACTGCTGTCTCCGGGCGCTGCAGGAAACATGCAATGAATTATGGATGGTTTATTTTCTCAAAGAGGCCTGATCTGTAATGCAGATGAGCTCCAACTTCCCCCTTTTCTTCAGAGTTCTTTCAGAAAAATCCGAGTTTTAAATCAGTAACCGCCATCTACGTAGTCCCGGTTGTCACAGCAGTGACTCCTGAATATTGATATCAATTCTTATGCAAATAGGAGGTCACGGGTCACTATCTGTTATTTGTACTGGGAACCTTTGGCGGGGTTTCACTGAACCTTGTGACCGTTAGGGATGGTTTCTTTGTCCGAAGACACAATTGGACAAACTTTCTCAATATGAGAGGGAAAATATTCCATTCAATTTAGTGGCGCTCTTGCGACTACATTTGTTGTCCAAGCAATAGTTAATAAACACCTTCAGTTACAAATCCCTGAAAGCACACGTGCTTTCTCTCTGCAGGATGTCTAAAATTTAACCCTTTCAGAGGCATTATATTTTTAAAGTCTAATGTCCTTATTATGAGTTTAGGAATTATTTATTGCACTTGATATGTAACGCTACTATGGGGTACTTTATTTATCGACGGCGATAAATCCCACATATTACGAGTTCTTGAGGAATAACATGCAGATTTTGGTGTTTAACGCACCAAACTCTGCATGGCATATGTGCATACCGTATGACTTTCATAATTTTAATTTTAGCAGGCATGCCCTCCCGAAATTGAAAGACAGTTGAAATATATAAGTCATCTGATAATTATCGGATGTGTTAAAAGACTTCTAACTCGTAATTCCGACCCTTGTCTAAGCAGCGGTTTACGCATGGGTCGGAATACACTGAGCAACTCTTCACGAGGCCCTTAGTGGTTCACGCACAGTTTTTCTCATCACAATGCTGGGCAAACTAAGAAACACTTTTCTACTGCATTACTTTAGGTACACCCCCTTAAATTGGGGCACGTTTGGGAGTTGTTTATTTATTCAGTAATATAAACTTAAGAAAGCCACACTCTGGGGCCGACCAAACCAGTCATGCACACTCTGCCTTTTCTTCATGAGCCTACATGGAGAAAATGGCCTCCCCATTGGCGCTTGGCTGGTCGGCCTCCTGACCAATCACAACGCTGCAATTGCAGCGTTGTAATTGACTTAGGGGAGGGGATGGAAGCTTTCTGCTTCCAGGAGAAGAGCAGACACGAGCAGGACCAGGCCGGCAAAGGTAAGTTAACTTTTATATTTTTATTTTTATTTTAAATTAACTCAACCTGCGTGACCCTGTCCCCGTGCGACCACCCCGCCCCCTCCCGTGAGTCATACCGGCCGCAACTGGATTAATAAGGTGCTTAAATATTATTTGCAGGCAGGTCACAATTTGCACCCCCTCTTATTGGTACAGTCACAGGGATGGGGCCTGCAAGTGACAACAGACTACCTTTCCTGCGATTAGATTCCAAAACAAGATTCATTTTGTTTAAAGTATCCTAAGTTCCTTAACGGAACAAGGGCTGCTTTAATATAAAAAAAATTAAAAAGACTTCTGTTTTGGAAAACTTCAGTGAGAGCAGGCAGTGCTACACTGAACCTCTTCCTACTCCCTCAGGAGCAGAAACCCTGGTTCTCAACGGTTGAGGGTTCCAAAGGGGACTCCTTTCCCTTTGGAAATCACTTACCACCCAACCTTTGGAGTGCATAATCTATTAGTGGTTTACAACTGGAAATACTTTACAATTTGGAAGGAATGTCTAAAACAAGCTCTTTTTAAATTGCAAATTGGTAATAAGTTCTAAACCCATATTGTAATTCATAAAAGTTTTTCCGAATAACAAAATGGGGTTGGAACATAAGAAAACGTGATTAGGCTGTTGCAAACTCTGTAATTTAGCGAATTGCACCATGTGTAGTTGCTAACTTGCCTAAAACATCTGACCCACAGTTACGTTTGTAAATGATGGAATTTTGGGATCTGAAAAGGAACACATATATAAGCTTAAATCATTAAGATGTTGTTAGAAATGGGGGTCTCTAACTGGCAGAGGTTTGTACCCTTGCCCAAGTAGAGACTCTTGCTTCTAGTCAGGGTAAGAGGGATACACACTTTAGATAACCCTTGCTCACCTGGGGCTATTTACGACATCGGGACAGGCATAAATCCAAAGTACGGCTGTGACCGCGAGGTGCGGGGCATCAGGCACAGAGTTATGTGGATCTCCAAACAACAGTACCTTGAAAAAAAAGTCTATGGACATTGCACTGTGCCAGGGAGGTGAGGCATCTGTGCCGAGGTCAAGGCCAGTTCCCTGGTTGCCGAGGGGGAGGCGATGCATGATGTCCGCGAGAATGCAACATGTCGAGCCCAGGGCAGGGGAAGTTGGCGGCATCGGTGACAAAGCATCAGTTTCAGTGAGGCGATGCAAAGTCAAAGAGTTTTTGAAGTCATGCTGTTAGAAATGGCATTTCTGGCTAGCTCACACTTGCGCCAAAGCAAGGCAGAAACCACCACTCTAGTCAGGATGAGGAAGTTACACTTCTAAAATAACCCCTGCTCACCCCCTTGGTAGCTTGGCACGAGCAGCCAGGCTTATCTTAGAGGCAGTGTGTAAAGCATTTACACATAACCAACAGTAAAACAGTGTACGCACTACAGAAGGACACCACACCAGTTTAAAAAAATATCAATTTTTTATATACTTAAGACAAGACCAAATATGATAAAAATCCACAATACTCTACTTCAAAATCGTCGTTCATCACAATATGCTTTAAAAATAGTTCCTTGATGTCGATAGCTCCGTTCGGGGCTATCACGATGTCCTGAACAACAAATCCAAAAACAGTTCTGGCTGACTGCGGGGATGCAGGCCAACTTTGGAGTTGGGAAGACCTGCAAACAGTACCTTTCAGAGATGCAGGGCAATAGGGCCCTTGAAGTCACTCCGTTGCAGGTCGAGCTCCTTTCTAATGGGATCCGGAGCACTGGCGCCAACGGGCGTCGGGTGCTGCGGTGTGAAGCGCAGTGGTGCCACGTGCGGTGCAAGCAGCGGTGCGAGCAGCGGCTCAATGCCGGCGTCAGAGGGCATCATCAGTGAGACCAAGGTCACGGTACAAGATGGAGGCGGTGCTCGTCACAGTGCTAACAGGTCATGGAGCAAGCGGCGGTGTTGTCGTTGCTGAAGAGCTGTTGTCGGCTCACAAACTAGAGTAGATGGCGCCGGCATTAGTAGGCCAAGGCTGCGGTGTGGGATGAGGGCGGCGCATTGTGTAACTTATGAGCAGTGCCCCCAAACCACAGGGCAGGCAGTGGCATCGATTTCTGTGGGAAGTGGTGCTGTCAGGAAGGCCATGGCGTTGACCTGTTGAAAGGCGGTGCAGAGTGCGGGCCCACAGGTCGCGGTGCGAGCAGCGGCTTGGTGATGGCATCAGCAGGCGTCATCGGGGAGACCAGGGTCGCGTTGCGGCATGGCGGCAGTGCTCTCTGCGGTGCCAAAGCTTCGGCGTGAAGCAAGGCTGTGCAGAGTGCGGTGACCACAGGTCGCAGTGCGAGCAACAGCTCGGTGATGGCGTCACCAGGCATCGTCAGTGAGACCAGGGTCGCGGTGCGGCATTGCGGCAGTGCCCTTTGCGGTGCCTTCAGGACACGGGTTTGGCAGGGTCGTCGTAGTTGTCGGGTGGTGTTCCTCAGGTGGCAGCACAAAACACAGAGTCCCCAGTGCTTCGGGTCGAAGAACCTGAAGTCTTTGCTGTTCCTGAGACTTTGTAAACAGGGGGCAAGCTCTACCTCAAGCTCTTGGAGAGTCTCACCAATTTGGTTGCAGAAAGTCCAGCCCAGGCCTTTCACTGCTCAAGACAGAAGCAGCCACTGCAAGTCAGCCCAGCTAAGCACGCAGCAAATCGGTCGGTCCTTTCAGCAGTTTCTCTGGCTCTCCTTCTATGCAGTCGTCTTGATCCAGATGAGTTCTAAAGTTCAGGCATCTGGGACCCAGCATTTGTACGAAATAACAAAGGGGAGAGTAAGGGATCGTGTTCACTCTAGGTGAACGGAGAGTACTCCTGTTCCCCTTGTCAAGGACTAAATAAACAAAGAGAGGAGTACCACCATAGGGAAAATAGAAGATTTCCTAATGGGGCATTTTGACTGACAAAAGGAAAAAATTTAACCTTTTGTAAAAAAACCCTCACTCACCAGCCTAGTGGTGCCATGCTTCATCATCGGGATCCACCCTGGTGGCCTAGCGTCAGCAGGGTGTGCTACAACACCTGAAATACAGTGGAGCAGGTTGTGAGTGTAAGTGCAAAAAAAGTGTTAAAAATTGTCCTGGTTTAACTTAATGAAAATATGAATTTTATTTTGAAGCAACTGGACAATATTAAAATGGGCGGTGACGAGATACTAAGAGGGTAGTTACGGCCAAAGTATCTCTATATGTGCGCTGGTCTACATGTTTCAACCTTTGATGGAATGTTCCAGGTTTTCGTCAGGACCATAAACAAGGAAATGGACGGTATGTACCCCCTAAAAGGCACACCCAATCCTAGATCCTCGTGAACCTATTAGCAGAAATCGCTAATGGTGAGATGCTCAAGCAAATCTAGGCGAGCATATGTGATAAAAATCAAAAGACTCCTGTTCAAGTGTCAATTGCTTCGGAGGGCAGGGAGTGGTCTCATCACTCAGTGAAACGTATTAGTTCTGTCTTGACGGAAGAGGCCAAATACCTACATCTATCTCCCGCTGAGTGAGGGTTTTTTTACAAAAGGTTACATTTTTTCCTTTTTGTCAGTCAAAACGCCCCATTAGGAAATCTTCTATTTTTCCTGTGGTGGTACTCCTCTCTTTGTTTATTTGACCCAGCATTTGTACACAAAAATCCTTTAATCTGCCAGGCAGAGTGTGTCGATGTCCGGCCAGAACCAGATGGGCCTTCTCTGACGTGAATTTCTGGCAGGAGGTGGAGACAGCTTTGTCAGAAGCTGACCAGGCCCTTTGAGGTGCAAGGAAATCTCCTTCCTCTTCCCCTGTCATAACCCAGGTCTATTTAGCCCTTTCCTGACCTACCTAGACTATCGGGAGCCACCCTGCTCCCTAGCCATCTGTCGTCCAAAAAACAGACAGGCAATCCACATTCCAGCAAAGGCACACGGGATGACGGAGCAAAATAATACCCACTTTCTAAAAGTGGCCTTTATGAACTCAGAATGAAAAGGGCACCCTCGCTAAAGGCTGCGTCTTTAGACGCTGAGTTCAGGCCTACCAAACTTCTTTCACTTATACCTTTCTTGGGCTACGTACGTGGGTGGCACTATCCATGCTGCAGGCCCACGAGTAGCAGTGGACTCACAACCCCCGGCACCCGCAGTGCTCGTCACTGGGGACTGACAAGTAAGTCACACATCCAATCATAACACAATTTACCACAGGAGCACCAGGGCTTTACCACTGATCAGCAGTGCGAAAAGCACTCAGAAACATTATACCAGCAAAAACAGTGTCAAAACCGGGAGGGCAGAAAGCAAAAACTCGGGGAAACATGCCATAAGATGCCAAGTCTAACACACGTCCCCTCCAGCTGAAAGTAGGGGGAACTACCCACACTCCTGGGAGTTTTTCTCACTAAAGTGGAAGAACCGGGACAGGCCATCTGCGTTGGCGAGGTCTGTCCCAGGATGGTGTTCCACCATGAATTCCATTCCCTGTAGGGAGATGGACCACCTCAGCAGTTTTGGATTCTCCCCCCTCATCTGTATTAACCACCTGAGGGGCCTTTGGTCAGTCTGAACCCGGAAGTGAGACTCAAACAGGTAGGGCCTCAGCTTCTTCAGTGCCCAGACAACTGCGAAAGCTTCCCTTTCTATGGCACCCCACCTTTGCTCCCTGGGGAGTAGTCTCCTGCTAAGGAAGACTACCGGCTGGTCTAGGCCCTCTTCGTTCAGTTGTGAGAGCACCGCTCCCACTCCATGCTCTGACGCGTTGGTCTGCACAACAAATTCTTTGGAGAAGTTGGGGGCCTGGAGCACGGGGTCCCTGCACATGGCGGCCTTCAGGGTATCAAATGCTTTCTGGCAGGACTCAGTCCAGATCACCTTTTGTGACTGCTTCTTGGAAGTCAGCTCAGTTAAGGGGGCCACAATGGGGCCATATCCCTTAACAAACCTCTGATAGTATCCAGTGAGTCCTAAGAAGGCCCTCACCTCGGTGTGGGTTTGGGGGGCTCCCAAGCCAGAATGATGTCGATCTTGGGCTGTCGGGGTGCCACCTGGCCGCTCCCTACCTGGTGTCCCAAGTACACCACCGACCCCTGCCTGATTTGGCACTTACTGGCCTTAATCGTGAGGCCTGCCGTCTGCAGCACCCTCAACACTTCCCCGAGGTGTTGCAGGTGTTCGTCCCAACTCCCAACTGGAACTGAACACCGTGATGTCGTCCAGGTATGCAGTGCTGAATTCCTCCAGCTCGGCCAACACTGGTTGTCCAACCTCTGAAACGTGACAGGGGCATTCTTCAAGCTGAAGGGCATCACACAGAACTTGTAATGCCCGTCCTGGGTCGAGAATGCAGATCTTTCTTTGGCACCCTTGGTTAGGTCGATCTGGATCTCAGGAATCTAGCCGCTCCCAACCGGTCGATGAGCCCATCAGCTCGGGGATGGGGTGTGCATCAGTCCTCGTGATGGCATTGAGCCCCCAATAGTCCACACAGAACCGCAGTTCCGGGGCGGCACCGGGTGCTGTGGCCTTCGGGACCAAGACCACCGGGCCGGCCCAGGGGCTGCTGGATGGCTCAACCACCCCTAGTGCCACCATCTTCGAGACCTCCTCTTTGATGCTGGCCTTGACCCAGCCAGCCAACCGGTAAATCTTATGTTTCACCGGGGGGCTGTTACCGGTATCTACGTCGTGGGTACACCAGTGAGTAACACCGGGGGTCAAGGAGAACAGTGGGGCAAACTGCTCCAACAACTGGTGACAATCGCTCTGCAGTCAGGGTCGGGGAGAGGGTCACACAATCCACCGATCCATCCCCGTCTTGGGTGGACAGGAGGTCCAGGAGAGGCTCACTCTCCGCTTCCTCCCTGTCGTCTGTCGTCAAGAGCATGCTCACTTCGGACCTCTCGAAGTGGGGCTTCAGGCGGTTCATGTGGAGGACCCGCAACGGGTTCAGAGGAGCCTGCAAATCCATCAGGTAGGTGACCTCATTCTTGCGCTCCTCCACCTCAAAGGGCCCCGTCCACTTGTCCTGAAAGGCATTAGGTTCCACAGGGGCCATAACCTACACTTTCTGTCCAGGTTGAAACTCTTTCCTCATTTCTTCCTGGCTGGCCTCGAAGTTCGCCTGAGCTAGTTTCCTGAAGCGGGCCATTTGGTTACAGAAGGCCAGCACGTAGCTGATCTTAAAAAAGACAGGGCTGTCCCCACAAAAGGACAGTCTGGGACTGTGTCTCACACCTAGTGAGTGAACTCTAGAGTGAATATTGCATTTCCAAAAAATATAGCATGCCAATAATACGGCGGGAAAGGTAAAGTTACAGGAATTTTAAGTCTCAATTTCTATCAGCGTATGTTGAGATTAGAGAAGAACTATGTATATTTGTTTTTTTATATCTCTACAGATGCCAAGTCTTTAGGAGAAAGCCTATTACCTAACTGTATGTTCAGTTTATACATTCACGTTAAAATCTACAGTATTTCATGATTAACATAGCATACACAAAAATTATTGTTAAAAAAGAATGTTTACCACACCATGAGTTTCTCTGTTGTACATTTATTACACATTCAAATATAAAAATTCATCATTACAGAGTATACAATTATTTAAAAAAACATGTTAGTACATTTGCATAAAAAACATTTAAAAACAAAGAATCACAAGTCGACGCGGCGTTTCGGTATCCTGTATGTCTACCTTCTTCAGGACAGATTCTACATAGATTTAAAAAAGATTTAAAAACACAGAGTTACTCTTAATTGCATTGGTGCAGACTGTTCATCGTTCACAACTATGAATAGTCACAACTGTGGTAGCTAAAACGTCATCTTTTAGGCATCTTTAGTACAAAAGGCATCATTTTTTAGCACAAACTTTTCGGTTTTACATTGCTAGTAACATTTTCACACAAATAGATTTCAAAAACTCCTGCTGGTTTTGGAATCATATTGATTTTGGAAACATATTGACCATTTCCTCTCTATCCATACACTTGAACAAAACTAATGGTGTTTACCTTTCCCTTGGACTGTGTAGTCCAATGCTTATGAGACCCAATTTAAGATCTCTATTAGTAGAATTGAAATAATTGTGAATATTATGCATACCTTAAATCAGGTGGAGTGGATTTCCCCACCGGATAGTATTTCCGTTCAGAACCTTGTTGCCATCTGATTCGTGGGCTTATTTTCGGATTCTGTTTGATATAATATCACTGGATAAAATAAGTATAAGGATAAGACATCCACAGACTTAACGATGTCCTAAATGAAGTTCAAGACTGGCTGACAAAGAATCACCTGAAACTCAACCCCGACAAGACAGAAACACTCCTCATCTCAAACAAAGAAGACAACCCTCAAATCACCGAGTGGCTAAAATCGATCGATGCTCTCAAAGGCAACCTCACGCTAGCCGACTCCGTTAAATCCCTGGGCTTCACCCTAGACCCCAAACTAATCTTGACAAACCACATCAAGAACTCGGCGAAAAGCGCATTTCTCAACCTCAGACTTCTGAACAAAATCAAACCTTACATTCCCAACAAGGACCTCAAACTAGCCACGCAATCTCTAGTTCTATCAAGACTGGACTATGGGAACTCAATCCTAACAGGCATCCCCAAATCGCACCTGGCCCCTCTAAAAACAACACTTCATGCGGCAGCGAGAATGATCACAGGCTGCAAAAAATCTGACCACATCTCCCCGGCACTCAAAGAACTCGAATGGCTCCCTGTGGAAATGCGGAGCACCTTCAGAACGGCCTGCCTCACCCACAAGGCCCTCCACACCGGCAAACCGGAATATTTGGCAAACAAGCTCAAAAAAGCAGGCCAAGCCAGAAGCTTGAGAAGCTCCAACTCCTTGCTGCTCATCCTACCAAAAACCAGAAAGAAGCGAACTGCGGACTGCTCGTTCTCAGGAAATGCTCCCAAAATATGGAACGCCATCCCCCCGCACATCAGAACTATACCGTCCTATTCAGAATTCAAGAGCCAACTCAAATCCTTGTGCCTGACCCGTTCCCTTGGTTGCGGGTAACCTGGATCAGCAAGCGTCCCCTGAACCCATGCAGTAACATTGAATCCTGCTACCAAGAAGTCCTACTGTCCGAACTTTTCCGCATTCCAAATTGTCGCTCGCTGATCGCTTTATTGGATTTGTGTCATGTTGTTCTCTTTTCATTCCCTCTATTGTAAAGCGCTCTGCTACCTTCGGGTCTTGTTAGCGCTATAGAAAACTTCTAAATAAATAAAATAAATAAATAAATAAAATAATTTGTCTCACCATTGTCACCATTGTCTCACCATGTCGCGATAGACGTTCTTACAAACTAAACTGGAGGTGGAACTTAATTCATGCCTCCAGAGACAGTAAGAATATTTTCTTATATACCTTATTTTCACACTTAATACGCTTGGTCATGGACTACCAGGAGGAGCCACCGTATTTTCAGTTTTGGGTGTCTTCAATGACCCTAGGAAATATTTAATTATTTAATTATTTCATATTACCTTATGTGCAATTTATGGATTTGGGACTCTAATTATTTGACAGTGCATAAAATATCACTCACCATTAAAAATATGCTGCCTGATGTAATTTCTTGAATATTCTGATTTCAAGGCACCTCGTTGTGCCTTGAAATCGTCGAGCACGAACTCTGTTATCCACAACGAGGTGCCTTGAAATCAGAATATTCAAGAAATTACATCAGGCAGCATATTTTTAATGGTGAGTGATATTTTATGCACTGTCAAATAATTAGAGTCCCAAATCCATAAATTGCACATAAGGTAATATGAAATAATTAAATAATTAAATATTTCCTAGGGTCATTGAAGACACCCAAAACTGAAAATACGGTGGCTCCTCCTGGTAGTCCATGACCAAGCGTATTAAGTGTGAAAATAAGGTATATAAGAAAATATTCTTACTGTCTCTGGAGTCATGAATTAAGTTCCACCTCCAGTTTAGTTTGTAAGAACGTCTATCGCGACATGTATACAATGGTGAGACAAATTATAAACGTCTTATCCTTATACTTGTTTTATCCAGTGATATTATATCAAACAGAATCCGAAAATAAGCCCACGAATCAGATGGCAACAAGGTTCTGAACGGAAATACTATCCGGTGGGGAAATCCACTCCACCTGATTTAAGGTATGCATAATATTCACAATTATTTCAATTCTACTAATAGAGATCTTAAATTGGGTCTCATAAGCATTGGACTACACAGTCCAAGGGAAAGGTAAACACCATTAGTTTTGTTCAAGTGTATGGATAGAGAGGAAATGGTCAATATGTTTCCAAAATCAATTTGATTCCAAAACCAGCAGGAGTTTTTGAAATCTATTTGTGTGAAAATGTTACTAGCAATGTAAAACCGAAAAGTTTGTGCTAAAAAATGATGCCTTTTGTACTAAAGATGCCTAAAAGATGACGTTTTAGCTACCACAGTTGTGACTATTCATAGTTGTGAACGATGAACAGTCTGCACCAATGCAATTAAGAGTAACTCTGTGTTTTTAAATCTTTTTTAAATCTATGTAGAATCTGTCCTGAAGAAGGTAGACATACAGGATACCGAAACGCCGCGTCGACTTGTGATTCTTTGTTTTTAAATGTTTTTTATGCAAATGTACTAACATGTTTTCTTAAATAATTGTATACTCTGTAATGATGAATTTTTATATTTGAATGTGTAATAAATGTACAACAGAGAAACTCATGGTGTGGTAAACATTCTTTTTTAACAATAATTTTTGTGTATGCTATGTTAATCATGAAATACTGTAGATTTTAACGTGAATGTATAAACTGAACATACAGTTAGGTAATAGGCTTTCTCCTAAAGACTTGGCATCTGTAGAGATATAAAAAAACAAATATACATAGTTCTTCTCTAATCTCAACATACGCTGATAGAAATTGAGACTTAAAATTCCTGTAACTTTACCTTTCCCGCCGTATTATTGGCATGCTATATTTTTGGGAAATGCAATATTCACTCTAGAGTTCACTCACTAGGTGTGAGACACAGTCCCAGACTGTCCTTTTGTGGGGACATCCCTGTCTTTTTTAAGATCTGCTATCCCCCCAGTCCCCTATTAGTCTGTGCGGGGTCCTCCTTAAATTTCATAACTAAATACTCAGCACGTAGCTGAACACATCCTGGGCTGTCTACTTGGGAGCAGCCTCCCAGCCCTCCTTCACCAAGCTGAGCAGTCCTCACAAGGGGTGACCTTACAAAAGCTCAAGGGGGCTGAACCCGAGAGACTTTTGGGGTACCTCCCTGAACGCAAAGAGCAGGCATGGTAAGAGGATGTCCCACTTACGCCTCATGGGTTCAGTGAGACCCTTGATCATCTCCTTTAAGGTCCGGTTGAACCTTTCTACCAGACCGTTTCCTTGGGGGTGGAAAGGGGTGGTGAACTTGTACTTAACACCACAGTCCTTCCACAGGGATGTCATATACTGATATGAAATTGGTACCCCTGTCGGAAACCACCTCTCTGGGCAACCCCATGTGGGACAAGATCCCCATTAGCTCCGAGCTCAGAACTGGCGCTGTCGTTGTCCTGAGAGGGATTGCCTCCAGGTACTGGGTGGCATGGTCCACCAAGACCAGGATGTACCTGTTGCCCATGGCTGTCTTGGGATCCAGTGGACACGCGATGTCCATCCCTACCCTTTCAAAGGGTGTCCCCACAACCGGGAACGGTTGGAGTGGTGCTTTGACATTCCTCCCACTCTTGCCACTCGCCTGGCAAGTTTGGCAAGGCCGACAATGCACATCCGACTGCCTTCGCATTTGAGGCCAGAAAAAGTTGGTGACAAGCCGGTCAAAGGTCTTGTCCTGCCCCAAATGTCCTGCCAAAGGCACATCATGAGCCAGACCCAGTAGGAAGGTTGGGAAGCGCTGGGGTACCATCAGCACATGGGCTGATCCAGGTTCCGCGACCTTAGGCTTGCTGTACAGGAAATCATTCTTCCAATAGATCCAATGTGATCTGGACTGATCACCAGTCACCTGGGCTGCGGCCTGCCACCGCAGACCCTCCAGAGAAGGGCACTCTTTCTGCTCCTGGCAGAACTCCTCCATGGTATGACCCCCTTCTTGCTGCCAATGGGTCAGCTCAGAGATGTCCCCCAGTTCAGCTACCTGCTCCCCTGTAGGCACCGGGGTGTCCCCCTCGAGGTCCGCCTCCTCCAGGGCCGTGGCAACCTGAAGGGCTGGTTTCCTGTGCCCCTTGCCCTTTCTCTTGGTAGGGACCTGGGCCACTGTCTGAAGCTCCGGGTCCCTCTGATCACCCTCTCGGACCACCATCGACCGAGTGGACACGCATGCCCACTCTGGCAACCCCAACATCTCCAAGTGGGACCTGAGCTCAACATCCTTCCATAAAGACTGCTCCAGGTCGTTACCGAGCAGACAATCGACAGGCATGGAAGGGCTCACAACTACCCTCAAGGGACCTGAGACCCCCCAATCGAAGGGAACGTGGGCCACTAGGCACTGGCGCTCTGAATTATCGACTGCGATAGCCTGGTGGAATGCCCCAGGGACTACCTGAGTCTCAGGGACCAGGTGACATCGGACTGAGGTCATACTGGCTCCAGTATCCCTGAGAGCCTCTACCCTTTTCCCGTTGATGGTCACCCAGGTGCTGTATTCTTTGTGTTTGTGGGCACCTGGGTTCCTGGGACCATCTCACTGTCCCCTAGTGAGACGAGGGTAATTTCTGCAGGGTCCCCACCCTAATGTGGGTACTCCTCCTCCTCCCCAAGTGCTACGCAAGCCAACACCTTAGACTGCCCACCGGTGGGTGGCTACACCCCCTTTGAGCACCTGGGGTCCCCCTTCGTGTGCCCCACCTGGTCACATGCAAAGCATCTGCGGGCGGGCCTCAGCCGGCTTTCCGGTTGAGACCACTTGCTTCTTGTCTCCGGGAGTTGGGAACCTTTACCCTGGGTGTTATTTTGGGGCCCTTTAGAGAACTCCTGTGTTTTACCCTTGTCCCCCCACCTTTCTGCTTATGACTCTGCCCCCCTTTGGCTGAGTCTCCCCCAAACGCTTTCTTGTGAACCCTGGTGCTCACCCAGCTGTCCGCCTCCATAGCAAGCTTCCTGGGGAAAGTCAGCTTACTATCAACTAGGTGCTGGCGCAGATCTGCAAAACATAGACTGGTCAGGTGCTCCCATGCACTCAAATTGTAGAGCCCCTGATAATCTGTCACATTACTGCTTTTTACCCAGCCATCCAACGATCGGCAAAACACATTCACACACTCCAACCATGTGTTGGCATCAGACTTCTTACTGGACCTAAACTGGTCCCTGTACTTTTCAGGAGTAAAACCATACTTAGTGAGGAGGGCGTCCTTCATGTCTGGATAGGTGAGGTGATACCCCTTACCCAAAGATATTAAAGTGTCCCTCACTTCTTCAGGGAAGAGAGGCCAAAATCCTGCACCTCAATTCTCCTCAGGGACCCCATTCACGTGGCTTGCTTCCTCGTACTCCTGAAACCACCTTTGTATATCATCCCCCTTCTTGAATTTCTTGCCCACATTCTTAGGGATGTGCAAGATTCTGTCTGCCTGTCTTGACGAGTTCTTTTGTTTTCCCTCTCACTTTCCATTCTGAGTTTTTTCAACTTAAACTTCCTTGCCTCCCGCCTGTGCTCCAGTTCCTCTGGGGACAGGCCACTGCTGCCTGGCCGGAAGGGTTCCCCCTCCCAAAAGCACATCCCTCCTAGGACTACACTCCCCCACCTCTCCACTAAGGTCACCAGATTGAGCACTTGCCTCTCTGGCTGCTACCCAGGCCCTCAGCACCTTTTGTAGCTCGTCCATCCTAGTGAGGCCTATGACTTGGACTTTGAGGTTTTTGCACACGGACTTCGAATCTCTCACTGTGTAGAGCTCCAACCTATCCTCCTCAAAAGCAATGTCCATGGATGATGCTCTTGATTCCAGCATGATGAAGCAGAAAGTTCACCGGCAAGATCACAAAAATCAACCAAAAGGAAAATGGGCTAGTATGTGTCTTGTAATGGTCTGCGATATGGAAGTAGTGCACACCAATCACTGTAAGTCAAGTGCAAGCCTAAGTCGGATCCTCCCGCTGACAACCAATGTTGGAAATTGCATTTCTGGCTAGCTAACACTTGCGGCAAAGCGAGGCAGAAACCACCACTGTAGTGAGGATAAGGGAGTTACACTTCTAAAATAACCCCTGCTCACCCCCTTGGTAGCTTGGCACGAGCAGCCAGCTAGAGGCAGTGTGTAAAGCATTTGCACATAACCAACAGTAAAACAGTGCACGCACTACAGAAGGACACCACACCAGTTTAGAAAAATATCCAATTTTTTTTGTACTTAAGACAAGACCAAATACGATAAATATTCACAATATTATACTTCAAAATTGTCACTTAGCACAATATGCTTTAAAAATAGTTCCTTGATGTTGAATGCTCCATCCAGGACTATCATGAAGTCGTGAACAATAAATCCCAAAAAAGTTCTGGCTGACTGCGGGGTCGTAGCCCAACTACGGGGTCGGGAAGACCTGCAAACAGTACCTGTCAGAGATGCAGGGTGATGGGGCCCTTGAAGTCACTCACGTTCCAGGTTGAGCTCCTTTCTGATGGGATCCGGAGCGCTGGTGCCATCAGGCGTCGGGTGCTGCGGTGTGAAGAGCAGCGGTGCAGCGTGCGGTGCCCCCAGGTTGCGGTGCAAGCAGCGGCTCCATTGTGCCGTCGGATGGCGTCGTCGGTGAGACCAGGGTCACGGTGTGAGATGGAGGCAGTGCTCATCACTGTGCTAGCAGGTCATGGTGCAAGCAGCGGCGTTGTCATTGCTGAAGTGCTGTCGTCGGCTGATGAACTGGAGTCGATGGCGCCGGCAGGCCAAGGCTGCGTTGTGGGATGAGGGTGGTGTGTCGTGTATCTTACAAGCATGCCCCCGAACCACGGGGCAGGCAGTGGCATCGATTTCGGCAAGAAGTTGTGGCATCAGGAAGACCACGGCGTCGTCGTGTAGCGAGGCAGTGCAGAGTGCGGGTCCACAGGTCGTGGTGCGAGCAGCGATTCGGTGATGGCGTCAGCAGGCGTTGTCGGTGAGACCACGGTCGCGGTACGGCATGGCGGCAGTGCCCTCTGCAGTGCCAATGCTTCGGCATTAAGCAAGTTGGTGCAGAGTGCGGTGCCCATAGGTCGCGGTGAGAGCAGCGGCTTGGTGATGGCATCAGCAGGCATCGCCAGTGAGACCAGGGTTGTGGTGCGCCGTTGCGGCGGTGCCCTTTGCGGTGCCTTCTGGACACGGATTCGGCAGGGTTGTCGTAGACGTTGTCAGGTGGCATTCTTCGGTGGCAGCACAAAACACACAGTCCCCAGTACAAGCAGTTCTTTGAGTAAGTACTCCTCAATATATATTCAAAAAGAGCAAGAAAGAGGAAGAAAATTCAGATCCTTTTTTGAGGCAGTTTATTGTGTTTGTTTTCTATGCATAGAATGCAAACACAATAAACTGTCTCAAAAAAGGATCTGAATTTTCTTTCTCTTTTTGCTCTTTTTGAATATACATGAAGGAGTACTTACTCAAAGAACTGCATGTACTAATTATTTTTGAGGCTCAAGAGGTCCTGAGCACTGAGTAAACCTCCTCCGAAACTAATTCCCGAAAAAAAATGTGGGCAATACTATCCAGCACTGGGATCCAAGGACCTCTTCAATGTAATACTAGTCTCCAGTGCTGCCGGTCAAAGAACTTGAAGTCTTTGCTGTTCCAGAGACTTTGCGAAAAGGGAGCAAGCTCTACTTCAAGCACTTAGAGAGTCTCACTGTTGAACTCGGGCCTTTTTGGCTGGTTCACCCCTGAACTTTTTGCTTTTGATGGCGACCTGGCCTTCGTGATTTCTGGCTTGGCGTACTTTTTCCCTGTGTCCCAGGGTAAAGTGCGTGCGTGTAGTGAGATTGGCCTGCCCTCCCATAGGAATGCATGGGGAATGTAGTATGTGTCCATGTTAGTCTCTGGTGCAGGGGAGTGCAGGTGCGAGTTTGGTATGTGCGGACTCGTGTGGTTAAATGCTGCGCAATGATGTATGCAGCATGATTGTGTCTAATGTGGAAGTGCCACTTCTAGAAGTTGGCATGTTTGTGTAATTTGTGTCTGGCGTGTGATTGGCTGGAGCTGGCTGGTGAGCCTGGCTCCAGGAGTCAGGATGGGTCTGCCCCGGTGGTGAGTGTTGAGATTAGCATGCTGATGTGAGGGAGGGGTGAACCTGGGACCTGAATAGGGCTGGGCTTTCCCAACACAATGCTGGCTCCGCCCCTGTGGTGCGACTGATGTCCCTAGCCTGGCCAGTGAATAGTGAGAGGGGCTGAGCACATCAAGAGTGCTCCAAAACCAGCTGCGACTGGTTTCTCCCCCACCCTGCACACAGACAAAGGATTTACTGTATAAAAAGGGGCTGTGTCCCCTGGCAAACTGTTCTCTTCTTGGATCCTTTCTTGAGGGGGGCTGCTGCTGCTGGGCGCCAGGAGTGCCGCCACTGGGGATTGCCTCCCTGCCTAGGAGTACCCTGTGAGCTGGATCCTGGGCCTTGCCCCCCCCTGCCTTCCTACAGAACTTTGCCTGGACTTTTGATTCTGTTTCTTACAGCGCAGGGAGCGCTGTATTTGTCCTACTAGCGCTGGGGAGCGCTCTGTTGGCATTACTGGTTGGAGCAGGTGCCCACCCTGCAGAGTTGCTGCCCTCGAGGGATTCCCTGGCGTGGGGGGCCCCCTTTTTCGCTGACTTGCGGCACGGGTGCCCACCCCGCATTGCCTGCTGCATATTGTGCCCTGGTCTACGGCGTGGAAGCCTACCCCGCTCATTGCCGTGATTTGGCCGTGTTTTATAGGCCCCTGGCAGGTGCCCACCCCACCAGGAACCTCGTGCTAATTACAAAGGGAGCCTACCCCGTACTGCCAAGAAATCCTCACGCTGCCTCCGCAGAGTGCCCCGGAGCCTGGAGGCTCGTCCAAGGGGCCGCGCTGCCATTGGCTATCCTAAATAGCGCGACCCGGAAGTGGTTTCCGCTGAACCGGAAGTCGACGGGAGCCCACCCCGCGCTCCGGTGTAAGGAGGGAAGTGCCGGCGAAGGAGAGCCTGTGCGGGACACGCAGAGCGCCCAGTATCGGCTGTGGAGACAAGGCGGAGGGGGCCCGAGGCACAGAGCCGGTGCCTGCCCCCGCCGCAGAAAGTGGAGACACGCTGCTCACCTCCCAAGGAGAGACCCGGTGAGTGAAGACCCGGGTAGGCGGTTGCTGGAAGGTGCAGGCTCTTCGCACCAAGCCCCGAGCGGCCCGACAGTCAGTGGGTCGCTCCCACAAAGCTCTCCAGTGCCGAGGGAGAGAGGGGGCATTTGGTTGTTTTAAGTCTCCTGCGGGAGACTCCAACGCAGGGCATTATTGTTTAGAGCCCTGAGAGGACTCCGGGGGCCAGTGTCTTTTCCAGTCCAAGAGCAGGACTCCAACGTCTGGCCAGCATCGTTGTTTAGAGCCTAGAAGGCTCTGGGGGCATTTTGTTTATTTCGAGTCCCCAGAGGGGGCACTCCAACATTGGGGCCACATTGCTGCAGAAACCACAAGGCTCCAAGGGGGCCATTTTTGTTGCAAGAGCCCACGAGACGCTCCAGGTTCCCACGTTGTTTTGAGCCCCTTGTCCCTGTGGGAACCCAGAGTTCTACAGCTGCCCAGCACTTAGTGGGCAGCTGCTACTTTTAGGCCACTGCATCTTTCTTTGGCTGCCTGGGCAGCCTGCCCCAACATTTGGGACACAGGGGGTCTTAGCCCCATGAGAGGTCAGTAGGCCTAGGGGACAGTTCTTGTGTTGTGCCCTTGCATAGGGTACATGTTTGGCCCAATTTGGTTTGCGCAGATGTGATTTCCTGCCTAATGTGATTGATGCAATGCTTTTGCCCAGGCCTCTAAACATGTATTTTTAATGCCTAGGAGGTTGTTTGCCATATAAGAGTGATGTTAGTGAGGTCATGGTGCCCTGTGTGATATTTACCTAAGGTGTTTTAGGGTTACGTAGGTGGTTTTACCTGTTACCAGTGAGTACTGGTTGTGTGGTACATGTGCTAATTTTGGTACTACAGTTATATGTTCTACGTACTGGTTCTAAAATTGATTACTCCTGACAGCGGTCCAGGTGGCCCTACCCCATGTAAATAATTCCCTCTACATTCTGCCTGTGCCCATGGCACCTTGTAAAGTATATGTTTAGTATCTAATGTTTGTGGTATAATACAAAGACTATTTTTTATATATACCCTTGTGTGGAGTTTCCTTTGTGGTGGACCTTGGGTGTTGTTGCTGGGTGCGCGCGCAAACGCTTTACACATCGACTTTGAGATAAGCCTGACTGCTCGTACCAAGCTACCAAGGGGGTGAGCAGGGGTTATCTTGGCGGGTAACTTCCTTGCCCTGACTAGAGTGGTGGTTTCTGCCTGGCTTTGGCGCAAGCCTCAGCCAACCAGAAATTCCCATTTCTAACACTCACCAATTTGGTTGCAGAAAGTCCAGTCCAGGCCGTTCCCTGCCCAAGACAGAAGCAGCCACTGCAGGTCAGCCCAGCAAAGCATGCAGCAAAGCGGTCGGTCCTTTCAGCAGTGTCTACGGCTTTCCTTCTGTGCAGTCGTCTTGATCCAGATGAGGTCTAAAGTTCAGGGGTCTGGGACCCTGCATTTATACACAAATATCCTTTGATCTGCCAGGCAAAGGTTGTCGGTGCCCTGCCAGAACCAGATGGGCCTTCTCTGGCGTGAATTCCTGGCAGGAGGTGGAGACGGCTTTGTCTGAGGCAGACCAGGCCCTTTGAGGTGCAAGGAAATCTCCTCCCTCTTCCCTTGCCATAACCCAGGTCTATTTAGCTCTTTCCTGACCTACCTAGACTATCAGGAGCCACCCTGCTCCCTAGCCATCTGTCATCCAAAAACCAGACAGGCAATCCACATTCCAGCAGAGACACACACATGACCGAGCAAAATAATACCCACTTTCTAAAAGTGGCCTTTATGACCTCAGAATGAAAAGGGCACCCTTGCTAAAGGCTGCGTCTTTAGATGCTGAGTTCAGGCTTATCAATCTTCCTTCACTTATACCTTTCTCGGGCTATGTATGTGGGTGGCACAATCTGTGCTGCAGGCCCACGAGTAGCTGTGGATTCACAAGCCCCGGCACCGGCAGTTCTCGCTACTGGGGACTGACAAGTAAGTCACACATCCAATCATAACAAAATTTACCACAGGAGCACCAGCGCTTTACTACTGATCAGCAGTGCGAAAAGCACGCAGAAACATTATACCAGCAAAACAGAGTTAAAACCAGGAGGGCAGAAAGCAAAAACCCGGGGGAAACACGCCAATAGATGCCAAGTCTAACACATGTTCATTGTTTTACGGCTCTGGGATAATGGGATGCTGGCACCGGCAGTGACAGCGGCGGTGCGAGCACTGGCATCGGGAAGGAGATAGCTGCAGGCGTCGGCAGCGTCAAAGAGCATTGGCACTGCAGTGCAGGCAAGGCAGTGCGACGTGCACTTCACAAGTGGTTCCCCTGGCCTCGGTGTAGGTCACGGCATCACTGGCAGCTTCACTGACTGTGTCGGAGTTATTTTTCTTGCTTTCCTTACGTTTCTTCCAGCTCCCCACAGCAGGAACCAAAACTGGAATAAGCTCCTCCTGTTAGGTCAGAACTCCCAGCAGTGAAGTTCAGGAGAACTGGCGTTGAAGTCTTTGTGTCCCTGAGACTTCAGAACAGAAGGCAGCACACACAAGCCCTTGGATATTCAAGCAGGTTCTCAGAAAAAAGTTCCAGTCTTTGTCCTCTTCCTTGGCAGAAATAGCAACTACAGGCCAACCCAGCAAGGCATACAGCAAAGGGGCAGTACTCCCCTCCTCCTTACAGCTCTCCAGCTCTTCTCCTTGGCAAAAGGTTACTCTTGAGTCCAGAAGTGATATAATTCTCTGGGGTTTAAGGTCCACTACTTATATCCCATTTGTATTTTGTCTTTGTTCTCTATGTGTTAATGGTCTCTGAGCCCAGTCTAAACCAATTCTGGCCTCTCTGGTGCAGCATGACCATAGGAGGTGGAGACGGCCTTGTGCAAAGGAGACACTGGTTACTCAGGTGCTAGTGAAACTCCTCCCACCACTCTAAATGCAGCCAAGGTCTATTCAGCTCAGCTATGAGTCACCCAGGAAAGGCAGGACACAACTCGACCGCCCTTGTGGCTGTCTACTGTAAATGCAAATCCCCAGCTCCTGTCACTCCAAAACCAGACAGTCAATACGTAAAATAGAAAAGGCAGAATGGTTAAATAAGAAAATGCCTACTTCTAAAATGTGTGTGACAACAACACAATTGCCAATAATGATACTTATTCTACATCTGACTATTACCAATCACTTGTGACACTCGTAGTGACTGAAAATAGATTAATTTTTCTTTTTCATTTTCTGTTGTCTAAAAAGATTACATTTCATCAAAAATCCATTTGTAAGTTCATATTATTATTTCCATGAACAATCGCAACAATTTTGTTAGAACCACAGAAAAATACAAACATATACTCGTATCAGTTATTGCCTCAAGACAATAATCCTAGTTCACATGTACAAGAAATGGTTATTTACTAAAGTGTTCTTGAGAAAAAATAAGTGCTCCTCTCAGTCGCTTCTGTCTATGTGATACACTCTTTTGTACCCTCTTTTGTTCTATTTTTATAAATGTGTTCTATTTATATACATTTATAGGCAACAAGCATATCCCTTGTTAGGCGCCTCTTTTTTGTCTTCCTTTTTTCCATCTCAAATTGCTACAATCTAAATGTGTCATTTATTTGTAAGAGGCCAAGAATAAGGGCTCTCACAATTCATTGTATATTATTGAATAAGTGTGTATCTGAAAAAAATCCCCTGAGGGCATCATTACCATATACTACAACATCTGAGAAAGGGGTCCTGTACGCTAGCATTTCTAGACATCGAATAGGCGTTCAATTCTGAAAACTGGGAATGCCTCTGATAGGTGTTGAAGAAAGTGGGACTTGGCCCTCAATACATAGCATGGGTTAAACTATTAGACACGGACCCAGGAGCCAGGGTGCGTACAGGCGGTATAGTGTCAAGCAGTTTCCAACTGTTTAGGGGCACCCATCATGGCTGTCCTTTATCACCCCCACTTGTTTGCATTTGCTATAGAGCCCATGGCAGAGCTGTTGCGCTGAACATTGAGGCCCTGGTGAATCACTGTGCTGGAGTCAAGATTGCCCACACAGAACAAAAACTACTATACTTTAATATAGGCAGGGTCCTGGATGGTTTATGAGTATCGATTAGGTTGTGGAGAGACCTCCCTCAGTCTCTGATGGGCAGGGCGGCGATTGTGAAGATGGTGGTGCTACCCAAGTGCCTGTATGCGCGTCAACCATTAATTTTAATGGGGTAACCCAGTGACCCTCAGAACCTGGGTAATACGTGGTATGCAAATAGTGGTTCTGTCAGATTAAAGTCAATTTCTTTGCTCAATCGCTACTTTGCTTAGTATTTGTTCATATATACCTTTTTTTTAAGAAACATGGAAATACTTTTAAGAAAAATGCACACACCAAACGTTTTTACTGTAAGCAAGGTTGTAATTATTCAGTCACTTTGCAAAGCTTTTTTTCTTTTTTTCAAACATTAAAAGTTCGGTTGTCCACACAGATTGAAAAATGAAATAACAATAAATAAGTGCAGCAGTGAATAAACGTGATCTGTGATTAATGGTGACTGTTGTAGTGATACAGTTTCATGGAAATACAATTAGAAACACAGGTCCAGCAATAACTTCAATCTCCTCAATCAGTATAGTTATTCATATTTTTCTGTTGAGATGCAGTGAGGACCAATTGGTGGATTAGCGTCGACGTTTCGACCCAGCAGTATGGTGCTGATTTATAAGCAACCGTTTCGGGTCTTCATCAGGACAAGAGGGGGGACAACCTAAAATTAGATAAAAGGTGCCTGTTTTAGTGATGGGTGTGTGCACAGCTAATCCAAAAATTGGAGAAGCACGGCGGGACTCGCTCACCTGATGGATAGAAACTGAGGCGTCTTACTCGTAGCCTCCGAGGGGTGATTAATCTCTCCTATATTGAGGCGTGGTATCTGTAGATTATTAATAACATTTAGTACCAGCCCTGTGTGTTATTTTAAAAAAAATAGACACATGGTTCATCGGAACACATACCTTCGTAAAAGAATGTATCACCATCCGGTGAAGAATTCGGGTTTGAAGTGCCGCAGCCGCGATCACCTAAACAATAAACGTATCTTAATTAGAGGGATTCCCTGCTTTATGCGTACTTGATCAGAATTCAGTATTTTTAAGGGAGGAGAGGTGCGCCGGGCACCATAACGGTAGCCCTGTCACTTACGGTGACCGCACTGCGCCGACACTTATAATTCATATTATCGAGGACGCGGTTGTGGACTTACTTGAGGAGCATGACAGCAGCCGTCTGTATCTCTCTCCCGTTCACGAATCATTAGGTAAGGTCGCGTCCGATTACCTGTTAAAGAGCCTGTGAGGGCCTCTTTTTTCAGCATCTGTGTAGAGCTTGCAAAAAATCAATAGATTATGTCAAACACAGAAACATTATCTTATACAGAAGAGTCAATTGCCAACATTATTCAAGATCAAGCAGAATTCGATTACCTTGGCACAGGAGTAACACCAACAGACACTACATTGAACGACAAACTTTCACAATTAGAAAGATTAGAGAAAAAACTAATAAGGACAAGACTCCATGGCCATCTACTAACCAAATACCTTGCGGCAAATATAATTCCAAAAGGACTTCAAGTCAAAAATGAGCCGGGAATTTTCATAGAACTACCGAAATTCAGAGAAGGGTTCAGTTTTGTGGCGAATAACTGCTCCCGACACTGGATGGTGTTGGGAGCTGAAACTGCTTTAGAATACGTTAAAAAACTAATTTCGCAGATCGCTGATCTAAAAAAAGAAATCTTGGAAGATAAAGCCTTGACCAACGCAAAGGAGGCACTAGAAAGGGCAGAGAAGGCCACCGCGGAATTCAACACAGTAACCCTAAACAAAAAATTGGAAAAACTAGCCAAGGATATCAAATCGTACGATAAGAAACATACTTATCCTTACATCAGCGACAATTACTACGTCCAAGACGCACAAGGGTATTACACCAATCGCAATCGCCAAACAGCCAGAAGGTTTGCTACCTTCTCCAACTCCTCCTTTGGAAGCGGACCTGAAAGTGAATCTGACAATACTAACCTAATCCCAAGGGGACAACAGCAACGGAACCACTATCAACAACAGGAACCGGTGTTCCCTCCGGGAACAAACTACCCTACAGGGGCTCAATACCAAGGTCCATCTACATCACCTTTTTTAGGGGATCCCTCCTGGAATAGCAGAGACCCGAATTAGCGACGACCCTCCAGATGGAATCAGGGAGCGAACAACCGCAGAGGGAATACGAGGGTACGCTTCAACCCCAACCTCGTCAGAATCACGGCGAGATCAGTACCAGACAGAAAACGTACAGATGGTAGAAGAGATTCCCACCACATCCTCCACTGAAACACAGGGGACAGGAGAATCAGTGAGTGAACAACCACTGAAGGAATACGAGGGCACGCTTCAACCCCCAACCTCGTCGGAATCACTGCGAGAGCTACATCAGACAGAAAACGTGCAGATGGTAGAAGAGACTCCCACCACGTCCTCCACTGAAATGCTGGGGACAAACCCAAACTCGACAGAAAACGCCCAGACGGCAGGAGAGATTCCCTCCACGTCCGCCACTGAAATACAGGCGATCAACCTACATACCAATAGGAAAGATCCAATCATCAACATCTCAGATCACATTCTGACCAAATCAGAACATGACATACTATCAAAGGGACTATCGTTTGTACCCACGACTCCACCCAATACCTTCAATGTAAAACTTGAATTACAACAATTTTTTCGGAAGATCCGACTAAAATATTTCTTTCATCAGAAAAGGAGGAATACATCAGAAAACCAACAGCCACCAACTTCCGTCCTGGATCCACATTCAATCCAGCAAACCACCTTATGAATGAAAAGATTCTTGCCTTCGAAAAAATTGTTATGTCTGAGGTAATGAACGTATTAAAAGAGTCTAAATATATCAAGCACAACATCACTAAAGAGGAGAGAAATGCTCTTACGGCTCTTAAAACCAACCAATCAATTGTGATAGAAACAGCGGATAAGGGGGGAGCTGTAGTAATACAAAACAGAGAGAACTACATATCTGAAATCCAGAGGCAACTGAACTGTGAAGACAGCTACACCAAAATACCTGGTGACCCCACAAAAGAGATTAGTAAACTAATAAAGAATCTGACCACACAAGGATTAGAAGATGGCTTCCTCACTGATCCAGAGTCACGTTTTCTGAACAAACAACATCCAAGAATTCCAACAATCTACACAATACCCAAGACTCACAAAGACCTGATCAACCCACCTGGAAGACCCATCGTGTCTGGATGTGGTTCGATACTGGAGCCCATAAATCAATATCTAGACAACTTTCTCCAAATGTTTGTTCTGAAAACTAGGTCATACCTCCGAGACACTATGCATACGATTCAAATATTCGAGAATCATCCGTTCAACAAACAAGAACAGTTATTTGTCACGCTAGATGTTTGCTCTCTATATACGAGCATACCACAAAATGAAGCGATGGAGATAGTAAGTAAAATACTCAATACCAGAGAAGCTCCTCATTGGGTACCGACAGAATTCCTAATACAGCTACAACAAATAGCAATGGCCAAGAACTATTTTATGTTCCAAAACCAATTTTACGTCCAATGCAAAGGGGTAGCTATGGGCGCGGGCTTTGCGCCGAGCCTGGCGAACCTCTACATGGATGATTTCGAGTGGAAGCACATCTACTCCGAGGGAAATCCATACTCCAACTGTATCACCAAATGGAACAGATATATAGACGATATCATAATGATTTGGACTGGTACCGAAGCACATCTAAATACATTCTTGATTTGGCTGAATGACCGCTCAACAGACATCCAGTTCGCAATGGCATGCAACAGAGACTCGCTACCCTTCCTAGACCTGACGTTTGAGGTGGAAGATGACAGAATAGTAATGAATCTCTATAAAAAAAACAACTGATCGTAACACATTATTGCAATATAATTCCCACCACCCCAGAAATCTACGCGACAATCTACCATACGGACAATTCTTACGTATCCGTAGAAATTGCACCAAGTGATGTGATTACTTCAAAGAAACAGACATATTAATCATGAAACTAGGAGACAGAGGATACCCCAGAGGCCTACTCAACAGAGCACGAAAGAGGGCATGGTATCGACCCGGAGAAACGCTACTAGAAGTAGTGGAAAAACCTGAGATAACTGAAAGATTGATTTGTGTAACCACCTTTAATACCAGGAGCCATGACATCAACAAAATAGTTAAGAAATACTGGAATTTGGTGGGACCAGAGATTGGGATTGAGGAGACACCCATGTGCACTTTTAAAAGAACAAAAAACATTAAGGACTATGTGGTTTCCTCATACTTGGATACACCCACCAACAGTAACATCAGGAGTCAACTAGGAATGCCACCCGTTACAGGGCACCATAGATGTGGGGCGTGCAAAGCATGCAAATATACCAAGACTGTTAATTCCTTTATCCACGGAAATAAGACACACACAGTGCACAACTTCACAAACTGTAACAGCCAAAATCTCATCTATGTCATCAAGTGCCCCTGTCAGTTGATATATGTAGGCCAAACTACCCAGCGAGTAAAAAATAGGATCTTACAACACCAAAGCAGAATCTGTTGCAAAGTCCAAGGTGCACCACTAGTTGAGCACTACAACATGTCCAACCACTCACATGAACAACTGGAATGGTGGGTATTGGAAAAGATTGAACTACACCAAAGAGGAGGGGGTATGGCCTCCATTTTGAACTATAAAGAGTGCCTCTGGATCCATATCCTAGACTCTGTAGCACATGGATTGAATAGCCAGGAGGAAACATGCATACAAAGGAGCAGACTTTAATAATGCATGTCATGTAACCTTAATCAAGCACTGTATGAAAACTTATAAATGTGTTTTTTTACTGCAGACGTATAATATGTATACATGCAATTGACTCCTGGAAAACAGTGTAACAATTGGATGCTCCATTTAGACCCCGGCCAGACCCTGGTTCCCATGTTGCCCTGGGGTATCTGTACGCCCTCCGGGGTCCGTAAATACCTCCCACACGCCAGGACCGACTGGTCCATTACTTCACATGACAACTGACATGCTCCCATAGTCAGTCAAACGCCGTTATCAAATCGGCCACTTTCAACTACATAACTATACAATAGTTGAAATTAAACCTCGGCCACTTCGGGGTTTCCATGTAACCCTGTCAAACCTACATGCCCTCCGGGCTTTGAAAATTACTTTACACGTCAGGCATGACGTGTCAACTCAGACATGCAGCCGTGCACGCCGCGCTGACGTGATCTGTTCTTTAACAGGTAATCAGACGCAACCTTACCTAATGATTCGTGAACGGGAGAGAGATACAGACCTCTGCTGTCATGCTCCTCAAGTAAGTCCACAACCGCGTCCTCGATAATATGAATTATAAGTGTTGGCACAGTGCGGTCACCGTAAGTGACAGGGCTACCGTTATGGTGCCCGGCGCACCTCTCCTCCCTTAAAAATACTGAATTCTGATCAAGTACGCATAAAGCAGGGAATCCCACTAATTAAGATACGTTTATTGTTTAGGTGATCGCGGCTGCGGCACTTCAAACCCGAATTCTTCACCGGATGGTGATAAATTCTTTTACGAAGGTATGTGTTCGATGAACCATGTGTCCATTTTTTTAAAAATAACACACAGGGCTGGTACTAAATGTTATTAATAATCTACAGATACCTCGCCTCAATATAGGAGAGATTAATCACCCCTCGGAGGCTACGAGTAAGACGCCTCAGTTTCTATCCATCAGGTGAGCGAGTCCCGCCGTGCTTCTCCAATTTTTGGATTAGCTGTGCACACACCCATCACTAAAACAGGCTCCTTTTATCTAATTTTAGGTTGTCCCCCCTCTTGTCCTGATGAAGACCCGAAACGGTTGCTAATAAATCAGCACCATACCGCTGGGTCGAAACGTCGACGCTAATCCACCAATTGGTCCTCACTGCATCTCAACAGAAAAATATGAATAACTATACTGATTGAGGAGATTGAAGTTATTGCTGGACCTATGTTTCTAATTGTATTTCCATGAAACTGTATCACTACAACAGTCACCATTAATCACAGATCACGTTTATTCACTGCTACACTTATTTATTGTTATTTCATTTTTCAATCTGTGTGGACAACCGAACTTTTAATGTTTGAAAAAAAGAAAAAAAGCTTTGCAAAGTGACTGAATAATTACAACTTTGCTTACAGTAAAAACGTTTGGTGTGTGCATTTTTCTTAAAAGTATTTCCATGTTTCTTAAAAAAAAGGTATATATGAACAAATACTAAGCAAAGTAGCAATGTATGCGCGTCAAGGCATACTCTATGAGATCCCCCGGTACTACTTTGCCAAGCTAGATAGTTTGATCAAAGACATACTATGGGCCATGGGAGGAAACAAATAGAACTACCAATGCTAAAACAAACCTGGGAGCAGGGAGGGATTGAGATTCACAACATAGAACTCTACTGTATATCAGCCATTTACAGCATGCAGTCCACTGGCTAGATGGCTGACTACTGGAAAAAGAGCCTCTTGATGGGATCCCACTGTAACCTACTACTCCATGCACTGCTTATGAGTGGAGCGCTTGTGATGACAGACACACCCTTCCTTGCACGATGGTGTGTCGAGTATGGGACTGTGAGGTCATAAGGATATTACAACCAGACCCATACACACCTGGGGGGATATTCCCAAGAACGTGTGATAAGTATCCCAAAATTAGTTTAATGTAACTCTTCACATCGCAGTTTATTGCGGGAAAACAATGCTGTGTTATCGTTCTATTCTCAACACGGCTGTACCATGCGATAGTCACACGATAACGTGTCAAATGACGGCGTTAAAATCAACCGGACGCCGCAAAAATGTGAAACACAAATGCGAAAAAAGTGGCGATGTCCCAAACTGTGAAACAAAAATCAGCGATAACCAGCGACAGACCTGCAATTCCCCCGCGTGATGCAGGAAAATGCACCACAAAAGCTGAGAAAAAAACGGTGAGATGACAATGCACTAGTACAACCTTACAAATGTCCATTGTCCCGCATCAAATAGGCATCTCCTCACAAACAGTCTGTATGTAAACTTCGCCAATGCGTAAACATACATGGAACAGACTGTGAAACCGCATTTCTCATTCACATTGCAGAGGGACAATCAACACCTCCTGCACACAGACGTGACATGTCTATGATCAATCAACTATGAAAGAATGGCCGAATGTAGGGGCAGTGACTCCCCCTTACGTGCATGTTGCTCATGTTGTGGGACTTGAGTCACAGGGTGCATCCCTGCATCATGATGGTACAAATTTGACCCCAAAAGAAGCCCTGTTGTCACTTGTAGGTCACAAATGACAGCCCATATGTAATGATGTACGACACATGTGAAATGCCGAAGAGTGGGATTCCGTACTATCTGTGACACACAGGACTGGCATTTCGAATACGTGACACCCGAAACAGCCTCTCTGGACAGATATGGCACACCCACCATCTATTTTCAAATCATGCAGTCGCTAGCACTACATGTTGCACTTACACTTGTCTGAGTGATGTGCTTGTACAGATGAGCGACATGCACGCAGGGAATGTGTCTTGGAATGCATTTATTTGCACATGCTTTGCCTCTGGTCATTTTGTACTGTCCCATGATTGCTAAGGACTGTCACAATGTGACGTGTTTATGCGAAGAAATTGTCAAGCTGGTGTTCCTATGGGCTATTACTGCTGTGGCGGCAGTGGGGTGTGGTCCAGCTGCCTCATCTTCCTCATCATCGTCCGGTGCATCTGGCACTTGTATCCATGGGGCATTGGTGCATACACATATGTTGTGCAACACACAACATGCACCGATCATTTTGCACACGTTGTCTGGCCTTACAGGAGCCTTCCATAACAGAACAATATTCCCTCGTGACCTAAATATTTCTGCAAATTACAAACTCTATACTTTCAACAAAGGCCTGCAACACAAGGTGACAACATATACTTTTTCACATTTGTGATTTTTATTTCTTTTTTTTTTTAATTCTTATTTTTTTTAAGCATGGGCGAATTTTGCGAATCTGGCGTTCGCGAATTTTGCGAATTTGCGAACTCGCAATCTGCGAATTCTCGCGAATTTGCTGATTTTTTTTTGTGTTCGCAAGGATTTATGCCAGTTCGCGAGGGTTTTGTACCAGTTCGCAATTGCGAACTTACATGTCAGCTCGCAACGGTCGCGATTATGTTGTTTCTACGTCTGGTTCAACATCACAGGTTCCCAGCACCCTCTGTTTCACCCCTGCCACCCTCTGTTTCACCCATGCCACCCTCTGGTACATCAATGCCACCCTCTGGTTCATCATCACTGTAGATTATGGGGGGAAAAAGCAAGCACACCTGCCCTGCTTCAACTGACATGAATTAATTTGGGGTTGATTTATTAATAAGTCACTGTTTTAAAATTCCAGTCTGGCACCTGCTTCCTTATCTGTAATTTGTTTTCTGTTGCAGTGCAATTTTTTTTTTCCAGGACCTTTGTGGCCTACTTGTAGCTAATCTATGAGCCTGCTGTGAGGGTCAGAGCAGGGTCATACAATTGTTGCAACTAGCAACTGAACTCTGGAGGGGCCCCAGTCAGGAAGCACTACAGGGAATGGTTACTAATGATGAGTTTGAACTTTTGCACCTGCTGAATGCTTTCACTTTTGCAAAACTCGTTTTTCTGCAGAACAGCATTACAGCAACTGTAATGCCCCAAACAAGCTTACTTGTGAAAGTTGATTTCTAATCCAAAAGTGATCCAAAGAAAGTCCAAAGGCCTCAAATCCAAAAAAGTGCAGGCAAATGTCAACCTGAGGAGTTATTCTGATAAAAATCATCATTTTCAGAAGGTCTATGCTGCTTGCTAGTGGATTTCTTGTGCAGAATTGCAATTTTTGTAATTTCGCGAGTGCAAGATTGTTGCTGCCCGCCGCACCTACATGTTCGCAATTGCGAACTTACACCGCACGCCGCAAAATTGTATCACCAAGAGAAAAAAATCCGCTGCGTGCGAATGTGCGGATTTTCGGTAAATTCGCGAGCGTTCGCGGATTGCGAATTTACCGAAAATCCGCAAAATCCGCGAGCGGAATGGATTTTCCGCCCATGCTTATTTTTTTTGCAATATTTCTTTAAGTTCATAACAATCATTTTACAAAAAAGACATATAATTCATCATTTAAGCAATAAAAATACAAATACCATACAGAGAAAAGAATCTGATACACTCTCACGATTACCTCATGCATACTCTCTTATTATTTATTTAATTTATTTAAAACATTTGTATAGCGCATCTGTCACCTGGCAGGTATCCTGGCGCTGAGAGATTACTCCTAAGGTGAAATTGAAACGGGGGGCTAGGAACGAGTAATGGTGAGGGATTTAGGGGAAGAGCCAGGTTTTAATCCGCTTTCTGAGAGGGAGGAGTTGTGGGAGTTGGCGGATGTCGACCGGCAAACTGTTCCAGAGCTTAGCGGCAGCCACTCTGAAGGATCTTCCCCCCGTCCTTACCTTGTTGAATCTGGGTACCGTGACAAGGCAGGCTGAGGCGGATCGGAGAGTTCTGGTGGGGGTGTACCAGGAAAACATTTTTTGTAGGGATCTGGGGCCAGTTCCGTGTAGTGCTTTAAAAACAAGACAAAGTGCTTTAAAAGCTATTCGCTGCTTCAGTGGGAGCCAGTGTAGCTCGGCTAAGGCTGCTGTGGCCGAGGATCTTCTGGTCCATCCGAGAGCAAGTTTGGCTGCGGCCGACTGGACTCTTTGGAGTCTGTCCAGTAGAACAGCTGGGGACTCTAGCAGAAGTGCATTACAATAGTCAAGGCGACTAAGGATAGTGCACCTGACTATTAGTGCTCGTGCCTGTGTGGGAAGTAGTGACATAATTTTGCGTAAAGAACGCAATAGGGCCGAGCAGGTGGAGACTGTTTTAATTACCTGCGCTTCCATGTTAAGTTTGTCGTTTAACATGACGCCCAAGTTGCGGACACTAGTGACCGGCTGTGGTTTTTCTGGGGTTTCCGGGGGCCAGAATTCCGTAGGAAATAGACGAGGAATCCGGCTCCCGGCGCAGAACAATACCTCGGTCTTTGAGGAATTGAATTGCAGGGAATTATTGTGCAGCCAGCCGGCTGTGTCTCTCAGGCAGTCGTGGAACGATTCCATGGGAATTGAGTCTTCCCCCTCCCAGGAAAGGATAAGCTGGGTGTCGCCCGCGTAGTTTATAGTTCTTAGACTGTGGGATTTAATCATACACTCTACATTCATTCTTTATTCTGTGTCTGAGGGGTCACAAGTTGTTGTGTGATCTATTATGCAAGGTCGACGCCTTTCGGTGGGATGAGACCACCTTCCTCAGGACCTTTAGCAGAACAGACGATCTTTCCCAAGAAAATTATAAGCTCTGTATGGATATCTGTAATAATAAATAACAAATCATGTATATGTGACACTATCTTGAGTTCATGTTTTATCATATCTTATCATACAGTACACAGCTACTACATTTTTTATAACTTTCAGTCATTGCTTGTGGAGAAATCACAAAGAACTAGTTCATTACATCTTGCTATTTCTTTATGTCTTTTGTCAATGCTCCGTCCTAGAAGCAAACCAGCACTAGTGTCTCTATACAGTTGCTAAATATTGATTAGGACTTACTAATGGGGTTACAGAAATAGGGTAAAGAGGCTGAATCACGAAAAGATTGGTGAAGAGAGAAAGATTTCAAAAATATATGATTCTGACATATCATTAAGCTGCATAACTTGAGGAGACAGAAAGGTTTTATTGCCAATTCTAATGAAAGGAGTTAATAGTTTAAACTGCATGAGTAGTACTTTATGTTCTTACCCTAGTAGCAAATTTGAGACAGATCGTGACTTCGATTATGACTTCGTTTTGTCAGCTGGTATACGGAAGAACGTTCCTACAATAATTTGTACAAAATAGATATATTTTTTTCCTCAAAACCTATGGGAATATTGTAGGGTTGAACTGCTATTAATTGTATGACAGCTTACCCAAGTAACTTTATCCGTTGACGATCTTTTCAGTTATATGGAAGTTGTGGTAAGCTACAAACCTTCACTGTTTTAATATGATGCTTGTGAATTTCTAAAAGAGATACGAGTAATACTTAGTCTAAGTGATCGTGTATCTAGTAGTTAATCAGCACATTGGAAGTAGGAGGTAAGACTAACCTTATAGGTTACAGGAGCAGCTCAACAATAATCCTTTGATGTTCTTCAAATGACTTCTTTATTTTCTCAATTTATCGGAGGCATCTCACTGATTTTTAATTTTACAGCTGAAATGAAATAACGAAAGCCAAAATCGGAAAAGTTAATTTGGTCTTTGCTCAATGCAGCTAAATAGTGCTACGGTTGCTATGGCTCGTAAGATTCCATTGTTATTAATTAAGTTTAAAGTCAAGTGCAAATACAAGCTAGACAGTGTATCCTCTTGGGGATCACGAGCGGTTTGCATTAGTGCCCTCGCTAAATCCAAAAGGGTTCCTCTGTGCTACCTTAACCCATCGTAATCGGGAAATGCTCAAATGCAGTGTTCACAAGCTACAGTTTCTGTTTAAAAACAACCCGTGTTTCACGAGGGAGCATGAGTCTCCAAGATTAAAGCGAGACTACATGCCCTTAGAGCAGAGGTCTTCAAACTTTTTGATGCCGAGACCCCCTTGTAAAAGCTTTTTAGGCGTAAGGACCCCCTTCCGACAAAAGATTCTAGAAACTGGTACTCCTCATCATCAACAACTATCGACAAACATAAATGCCCCTGTTATACCTCATCACATCCATCCATCCATCATTCATCCACCCACACTTCCACACATCCATCCTTCATCCATCCACCCTTTCATCCTTCCATCATTCATCCATCCTTTCATCCATCCTTTCATCCTTCCATACATCCATCCTTTACCTATCCATCCGTCCATCCATCCACCCATCATTCATCCACCCACCTTTTCACACATCCATCCATCATTCATCCATGCAACCTTTTATCCATCCATCCATCCATCCATCATCCATCCACCCTTTCATCCTTCCATCCATACATCCATCCTTTACCTATCCACCCATCCATCCATCCACCCATCATTCATCCACCCACCTTTTCACACATCCATCCATCATTCATCCATGCAACCTTTTATCCATCCATCCACCCATCATTCATCCACCCACCTTTTCACACATCCATCCATCATTCATCCATGCAACCTTTTATCCATACATCCATCCTTCATCCATCCACCCTTTCATCCTTCCATCCATACATCCAACCTTCATCCATCCACCCTTTCATTATTCCTTCCATATATCCATCCACCCTTTCATCCATACATCCATCCTTCATCCACCCACCCTTTCATCCATCCATCCACCCATCATTCATCCCCCACCTTTTCACACATCCATCCATCATTCATCCATGCAACCTTTTATCCATCCATCCACCCATCATTCATCCACCCACCTTTTCACACATCCATCCATCATTCATCCATGCAACCTTTTATCCATACATCCATCCTTCATCCATCCACCCTTTCATCCTTCCATCCATACATCCAACCTTCATCCATCCACCCTTTCATTATTCCTTCCATATATCCATCCCCCCTTTCATCCATACATCCATCCTTCATCCACCCACCCTTTCATCCATCCATTCACCCATCATTCATCCACCCACCTTTTCACAAATCCATCCATCATTCATCCGTGCAACCTTTTATCCATCCATACATTCATCCTTCATCCATCCACCCTTTCATCCATCCATCCATCCATCCATCCATCCATCCATCCATCCTCCATCCACCCACCTTTTCACACATCCATCCATCCATCCACCCTTTCATCTTTACATCCATCCACTCATCATTCATCCACCCACCTTTTCACACATACATCCATCCTTTCATTCTTACATCCATCCATCCTTCATCCTTCCTTCCTTCCTTCCATCCATCCATCCACCCACCCATTCATCCTTCCATCCATACATACATCCTTCATCCATCCATCCACCCATCATTCATCCACCCACCTTTTCTGTGCCTCTCTCATGGAGGGGGAGGGGTCAGTATCCTTCTGAGTCGTCTTCCTTCTTCTTCCTCTCTCATGGGAGGGCATCTCTGTGCCACCCTGCTGGGGTGGGGGGGGGGGGGCAGACAGGCTGTATAAACATCTTACCGTGAAGAACAGACTCTCAGCCACATTTCTCCTGCACAGACGCCAGGTATGAGGGCTCGTTGGACTTGAACCCATGGTTGTAATGTCCTTCTGCTGTTTACTGTGTGTTTGTAAAGCGCTCTGATACCTACGGGTTAAACTAGCGCTATATAAAACGTTAACAATAAAAATAAACCCCACAGCTAAGTCCATTGAACTCAAAGGGCTACAGCCTCCTCCCCCAGCCCCCCCCTCCCAGCTCGTGTATGTGAGCCCGGCTGTAACAGCTTCAGGGACACAAACAAAGGCACACCAGAGTACTTCACAGGTCTTCAAAAGACCTTTACTTGTTAATGAGGCTTTGATGTTTGCCGTGAGCACCCTCAATCAGCCCGACGTCAGGAACTGCACTCTGGCAGAATCTGCGACCCCCTTCCCAGGACTCCACGACCCCCCTGGGGGTCGCGCCCCACAGATTGAAGACCTCTGCCTTAGAGAGTATACCCACAATTTAGGACGATTGGTATCTACTGCCGTTATAATTCTCAAAAGCCAGGACGCGTGATCGTACCCCGCAACCGTCCGAGTAGTTTGCTTACCTCAGTTGTCGAGAGACGTGGACGCCACAAAACCTCGGCTCGTAATCCCGTAGGCTAGAAAGGACCTATGTTAGGACCTTCATTTAAATATCGAGATTCTCACGCCAAATGTCCGATTACGTAATAGGGGTATGGCGTGCTGAACAAGCGCCATTTCTCAGTGGTGTCATATTACAAAAATGCGAAAAAAAGGCATTTTATAACAATGTTTTGTAAGTTCAATCAAATGATTAAACAGACAAAGTTTTTAAAATACAAAGATCCAAATGTGTGCCTAGAAGCAGCTATCTCTCCGAGCTTCGAAGTTTCCATCGTATCTACGCCCTCGGTTAAGGCTAACATGGGCGCCATTACTAAGTGGGGTTTTTTCCTTTAGCTGTGTCCCGATTCAGTGAATATCAATATAAAAATCCCTCGTGATGGAATAGAATTAATGAATGAGTCTGATAAGAAAACAAGGGATGAAAAACAATGGAAAAACACATGTTTGCTTGAAATAAACTTCAACTGTATCAATCACATTTTGCACTCGCGAGTAAGGCTAGCATGGACGCCTTTAATAAATGGGGTTTTATTCCTTAACTATCCCCATTAAATAATTGTCATTTTAAACATAACCCCTGATGAGCTTGGGTTGGTGGATGAGTGTGTTGAGTATAGATCGATATACGTACGTCGCCCTCGAAAGAGAGTCAGAACAGCCTATTACGTGCAAGACTCATTGTGTCTTATTGTAAGGGTGAGAAAAGATATTGAGTATAACTCATTTCATACAAGATACATTGTATAATGTTATCAGAGTGGCTAAAAGAAATCGAGTAAGACTGGAGTATTAGGAAAAAAGATTTTTTGTTGAAAAGTACCCACTGTCAAACATACTATTAATCAAGGTGTACTAAGCTGGTTATTCTGTTACATACCAAGAAATATTTTCATTTAAGCCTATTCTCACACTGCCCAGACGAAAAATCCAATAACATTCCCGTTTTTTTCTTGTTCTTTCCATTGATTCGCTGTTTTTATATTGGACTTTTTCCAAGATACACCATCTGAGTTCAGATTCTTTGTGATTCAAATCAACACAGTGTTGGGTTAAAGGAGCTGTCATTTTGATCGTTCTTACAGCTGATTTATGTTCACTGAATCTCTGTCTGAACTCCCGTCCTGTTTCGCCTATATATGAAAGACCACAAGGACATACAATATAGTAAACAACGTTTTTGCTTCTACAATTAGTGAATGACTTTAATGTTATGTTTACATTATTGTGCTGGATAGTGTCACTAACTATGGTGGCTTCACAGGCATGGCAATTGCCACATCTGTGATTTCCTCGAATTGTATCCAAACTCGTCAGAGTTGTCTGTGTCTCCCGTGGTCGGAGTTTGTTTCGTGTGTGGACCAGCAGGTCTCTAAGATTCCTATTGCGTCTGTAAGCTATTAAGGGCTTCTCCAGATGAGTCTCTTTCTCCACCTCAAGAATTCTCCAATTCTTGTTGATTACATTTTTTATTTTGTAATTCAGTGTGGAATGATTTATCACGCATGTTATCTTGTCTTGAGATTTCTGTCTTTTGTGATTGAGCAACGCATCTCTATCGTAATATTTTGCTCTTTTAAAAGCTTGACGAACCAGGCGGTGTGGGTAGCCTCTTTCGATTAGCCGATCTTTCAAGGATGCACTATGAGTGTCGTAGTCGGTGAGAGAAGGACAATTGCGGCGAATTGGAAGGAATTCCCCAAAGGGGATCGAATCTTTCTGACAGTGGGGGTGAAAACTCCCAAATTGAAGGATAGTATTTTTGGCAGTGGGTTTACGGAAAAGACTTACCTGTAGTATACCATCCTTACCTTCAATTGCAATGTCTAAGTATTCGACTCTATTTCGACTGTAGTTAGATGTAAACTTTAAATTTTTATCGCTCGCATTAAGCCACAGGATATATTCCTCAAGTTGTATCGTATCACCGCGCCAAATAAAGAAAATATCATCAATAAAACGTCGCCACACGGAGACGTTCTCGAAAAAGGGGGCAGCTGTGTTGTAAATGTTTTTTCTCTCCCATTCCCCCATATATGTGTTTGCCACACTTGGGGCACAAGATGCTCCCATACTTACAGGACCTTCCACCTGTGATGTCCAGGTACCGGAAACGTGACTTCAATACGCCAAATGTGCGTTCCACGATACCCCTGGGGCGTTTGTGGGCCCCATTGTACTGCCTCTGGGCCTGGGCGTTTGGAGCTCGGAGGGGTGTCATCATCGAAGCGCAGAGTGTATATCCTTGATCACCTGTGACAGCGCAGAGAGACATGGGTCAATAGTTGGTCATGCATGTCGTGTTGGCAGGCTCACTGGTTCATTGGTGTGTGATATGTGTGACTTAGTGATTCATGTTGGACATGTACTGCTTGTAGCAAATGAGCGGCATCAATGTGTATTACGTTGCCTCATTGCTGCTCCTCCATCCCCCCGGACCTATTTACTAGTGTGCGTTGCGCGGTTGCACCACTTGCACACCTAAGGCACACCATCGTCATGCCTGTCTGCGCATGTCCACACGCCTGACAACGACACAGTGATGCTGTGCGCTGAAGGTGGATGGCCACATATGGTAAGGATAGGGTGGACACAGTTGTAGAGTTCATGGCTGGCTGAACAAGCGATTCGGTTGAGGGTAGACCTTTGGCTCGTGATGCGGTAATAGCGACACACACAACAGCTGTCATATATAATCCTCGACCACGAGCGGGCTTGCGCTCCCTCATTCACCCCTTAGGCCGAGCCCGCACTCCAGGGGCATGCTAGTCTACATTGCAACATTGTCCATTGCGGGATGGGTGGCTCCATCACTACAACAGAGACACACACATTAGTTACCTCCTTGGCAAGGCCAACACTTAAAAACGCACAGAGCCCCGGGTTGATGAACCACACCCCAACACTGGTCTGTTGTATGCAAGTCCACTCCGCTAATGCTAAAATGGGGGGTACAACACAGCTACATGGCCCAGATCTACCCTACTGCCTGAAGTGACATGATTGTGTCCGCTGTACACAGCACAATGTAATGTGGTAGGGCCCGGGGACCTCATGCATACATAATGACCACACAGACACACATGGGTAGTTTGCGGGACTGGCTACGGGCATGTGCGCCGGGCACCTTTTATTTCCACGGTCACATGTCCAGTGACACCTGTGCTGGATGTGTGTGGGGTGTGAGTAACACAGCCCTCAGGGAGTGGTTGGTGCTGGAAACAACTACAACCGTGATCAGACAATAAGAAGGGATCACTGAAATAATATCGAGGGACAAAATATCGACTTGCAAAAATATTGTGGACAGTCAAAATATCGAGTTTGTATCTACAAACAGGTAAGTACAAAAATATCGAGTACAAAATATCGTTTACAATAATATAGTTGTAAAAAATATCGACTTTATTAAAAACAGTGTTAAATTAAATTAATATTAAAATTTAATTACTAAAATATACTTAAAAGTACTTAAATTAACTTATAATAATTAAATAATAAATGAAAATAATAAAAATATTTTTTTACAATCTTATTTGTTAAAACATATATATATAGTAACATACTATAATTAAATAAGATATTATTATATTACCGTATGATACCAGAAGTGTAAAAAATACTATTCCCACTCCAAAGAGTGCAAGCGTAGGGAAAGCGTTGGATAGCGTAGGGGTTAAAATTACTAGTCCCACTCCAGTGGGTGCAACAGTAGGGAAAACTGACCCTGAACCCTAAAAATACCCCTTTACCCAAAAACCCAAAACTGACCCTGAACCCAAAAAATACCCCTTTACGCAAGAACTGAAAACTGACCCTGAACCCAAAAAATACCCCTTTACCCAAGAACCGAAAACTGACCCTGAACCCTAAAAATACCCCTTTACCCAAAAACTGAAAACTGACCCTGAACCCTAAAAATACCCCTTTACCCAAAAACTGAAAACTGACCCTGAACCCTAAAAATACCCCTTTACCCAAAAACTGAAAACTGACCCTGAACCCTAAAAATACCCCTTTACCCAAAAACTGAAAACTGACCCTGAACCCTAAAAATACCCCTTTACCCAAAAACTGAAAACTGACCCTGAACCCTAAAAATACCCCTTTACCCAAAAACTGAAAACTGACCTTGAACCCTAAAAATACTCCTTTTCCCAAAATTAATTAATATTATTTAATTGCCAATTAATTATTAATTAACAATAACAATAAAGTAAATATATTAGCACATTAGCTGTAATTAATTTAATTTAATAATGAATATTATTTTTTCCCAATTAATTAATTAACAATAACTAAAAATTATATATATAAATAAATTACTCTAATTAATGTAATTAACTAATTAATATTATTTAATTACCAATTAATTACTAATTAAAAATATGTACAAAATTATATTAATGTATTAACTAATTAATATTAATTAAATACCAATTAATTAATAATTAAAAATATTTACAAACATATATTAATTAATTAATTATTATTAAATTACTCCCCACCCTTATCCCCTATTAACCCAACATCCCGCTCCTAAACATTAACTACAATTTATATTACTATTAATAAAATATTTTTTTTAAACTTTTTTTCTACATATTATCGAAATATTTTACTTTGACTATTTATATATATTTTGTCTTGTCAATTTTTTTGAGTCGATATTTTTATACTCAATATTTTTTTATCATTATTTTAATCGATATTTTGACCAACGATATTTTTGTTATCGATATTTTATTATTGTCGATATTTTTAACTCGATATTTTGTCCATTCGATATTTTGGAGTCGATATTTTGTCTGTGCACCAATAAGAAGTTCAAAGTTCAAACAGCAAGGATCCATGACTTGAGCTTCACAGAGTTAGTGGCCCTGGATGCACTGCAGCCGGCACAGGCACACCGCCACGGGACAGTGACTTGTGGTGCAATGAGGTAGGGCCACGAGAGCTGAGCAGGTCCTCGTCGAAGTCATAGGTGAATGTTTTGGGAGGTTGCGGGGGACAGTGGAAGATGTTCTTCCAGGGCATGATGCGGAGGGCAGAACGAAGCAGAAACGGCAATATGGAAGAGATGAATGCTACAGACTCATTTCTACCACCAAGTCAGTATCAACTTCATGATGATGAGGACAGCCCCCAGGCCATGTACTCAGACGCCACCAAAGTTCAACCAGGGAGTGTCCATGAGTGTGGGGGAACAGACTAAGTGGGACCAGAGCTGAAAGGGTATGCAGTCTGCGATGAGGCCCGTACAATTATATAAACTCTGCAATAAGTAAATCCCTCAGTTCCAAATGTGGGTCCTACTCGACCGTAGTGTAGGCCATAGGTAGCGGGCAGCATTGGCCCACAGCCACGTGTCATTAGCTTGCGATGCACAGAGTTAGTGGCACCAGAGCAGTTGTTGGTAGTGTTTGATCACCTCGGTAACAATGATCCTTTTTTCCTCCTGACTGTAACGCATCTTCCTCTTACAACTTTCCTTGCGTCCAATGATATGAACTCTGCCATTGAAAACTCAAGACTCAGTTCCAAATGTGTGACTTACTTGACCCCAGTGTAGGCCGGAGGCAGAGGTGGAGTACGTCAATGAGAAAGGAGTACTGCGGACCTGTTTTGCGGAGGCCGTGATGGTCTGAGGAGACCGCCAAGGTCACAGGCCTCTGGCTTGGAGCTTGCCCCGGCATGTGGTGGGCCCTCTGTGACACGCCAGTGTCGGCAGGTGAGTAGGCCTTGGCGGTAAATTACGTTCTGCTCGCGGAACTTGGGTAATTTAGCGTTCCGTGGAGAACGCGGCATTGCCAAAAATTCCACGATCCGCGACTTCGCAGAATTTTTTGCTTGTTCATGCTTTTAAAATCGTGTTCGCAAGACATTTCTACCCGAGCACGTAAACAGTGTTCGCGAACAGGAAAAAAGCATTGCGAACTGGCGGAACAAGCAATTCCGGGTATTCACGGAACTCTGCACATGCTCTTGGACATTTTTACCATTTCACAGAGCTTTGCGTTTCACGACTACACAAATTACACTCACCCCAACAGGTGAGCAGTGAGTCCTGGGTGTGCAGGGCAGGGAAGATCAGTTCAGGGACCAGCGGCCAGAGTGCAGCAGGCGCAAGGGATCGCAGGCAACAACGCTCATGGCGACGGCGTCGGCCTCGTGGCGGGGTGAGAGGCTCCGCCCTGCCAGACAAGTTGGGCATTTCCGGAAGAGAACCACTGCCAGACCTACGTACTTTTTATTCACACCCCTAAGCTGGCCTGGCGTACGCCGGGCCAACCCACTCCGCTCACGCTTACAGCGGGGGACTTGCCAAGCTGCTTTTCTGCGATCATCCCCAATGGCTAAGGTAACATTGCTGCATCCATTGCACTCCAAACAACAGCAGTATATGTTGACATGGACATGTCTGTGGTCTGCATACTGCAGTCTGTCCAGCACATCCATGCCACACTTGGCATTGTGTACATCCTCATTCATGGGTCACTTGCCTCCTTCGCACATGCCTAGTTCCCACCTCTCCCCACAATCTGCTATTGTGTGGCTGAGGTGTCATGCCTTTGATGGCTTATGTACATGGCTAGCCCAGGTTACCACAGTAAGTTGTGCTGTCATGTATGGTGGGTGAGCATGTTGTTTGGCATGTTGTATGTGAGTTTGTAATGTGTGCATTTCCAGGGTTGTGTGTTGCTTGATTGTGGACTTAGGGTGTGTGGTGTGTTCATTTGGTACTTACCAACGAGCAGAGCTCACTGCCTGGGTAGTTGGCGACGACATTGGTGAAGAGTCCCCAGTGGTCCACTATTGCCTGCACATTGATGGAATACGTGTGCTTCCTGTTGCGGTATTTGTGTGCAGTTTTGGCAGGGGGCACAAGTAGGACATGTGTGCAGTCAATTGTCCCCAACACGTGCGGGTAGCCAGCTAAGAAATTTCTCCCCGAGCACGTAAACAGAGTTCGCGAACAGGAAAAAAGCATTGCGAACTGGCGGAACAAGCAATTCCGGGTATTCACGGAATTCTGTGCGTGCTCGCGGACATTTTTACTATTTCACAGAGCTTTGCGTTGCACGACTACGCATATTACACCCACCCCAACAGGTGAGCAGTGAGGCATGAGTGTGCAGGGCAGGGAAGATCGGTTCAGGGACCAGCGGCCAGGGTGCAGCAGGCGCAAGGGATTGCAGGCAACAACGCTCATGGCGACGGTGTCGGCCTCGTGGCGGGTTGAGAGGCTCCCCCCTGCCAGACACGATGGGCATTCCGGAAGAGAACCACTGCCAGACCTACGTACTTTTTATTCACACCCCTAAGCTGGCCTGGCATACGTCGGGCCAACCCACTCCGCTCACGCTTACAGCGGGGGACTTGCCAAGCTGCTTTTCTGCGATCATCCCCACTGGCTAAGGTAACATTGTTGCATCCATTGCACTCCAAACAACAGCAGTATATGTTGACATGGACATGTCTGTGGTCTGCATACTGCAGTCTGTCCAGCACATCCACGCCACACTTGGCATTGTGTACATCCTCATTCATGGGTCACTTTCCTCCTTCGCACATGCCTAGTTCCCACCTCTCCCCATAATCTGCTATTGTGTGGCTGAGGTGCCATGCCTTTGATGGCTTATGTACATGGCTAGCCCAGGTTACCACAGTAAATCGTACTGTCATGTATGGTGGGCGGGCATGTTGTTTGGCATGTTGTATGTGAGTTTGTAATGTGTGCATTTCCAGGGTTGTGTGTTGCTTGATTGTGGACTTGGGGTGTGTGGTGTGTTCATTTGGTACTTACCAACGAGCAGAGCTAGCTGCCTGGGTAGTTGGCGACGACATTGGTGAAGAGTCCCCAGTGGTCCACTATTGCCTGCACATTGATGGAATGCGTGTGCTTCCTGTTGCGGTATTTGTGTGCAGTTTTGGCAGGGGGCACAAGTAGGACATGTGTGCAGTCAATTGCCCCCAACACGTGCGGGTAGCCAGCTATGGTGTAGAAGCCTTGCTTGATCTCCAGCTGTTCCTGCGCTGTATGGGGGAAGTGAAGGTACTGGGGTACCAACATCCAAGACAGTTGTGATGAACTTTGATAAGGCTGGCTGTGAGACTCCTCTGACTCTGGCAGTTGTTGGTTGGAAGGTAACAGAGGTCAACAGATGCAGCACAGTCAGCAGCCTTGTCTGTGGAGGGATGTTGGTTGTCCGCTGTGTTGGTACCGTCAGCCTGTGGGCAATGATGTGCAGGATGCGCAGGATGGTTGTCCTTTTGAGCCTGTAGTGGGTAATGACATCCTCTGGTGTTAGGTCTGTGAGGCAGGTGCGTTTTCTGAAGGTCTGCTGTTTTTTTCTGCGCTGCCTCTATGGTAGTTTTGGGGCGGGAATCCAGGGAGGGGCTGGCCTGGGGGTGGTGGCGGTAGGTGTTGTGGCCCTCTTGGGGCTCCGAGCTGCATGATCAGTAGCTCCATGGCATCTGTTGTTCTTCTGGTGTGGCTCTGGGCTGGGGTCCCTTTCATGGTGCGGGTTGTTGTCCGACTTTACACCAGGTAAGAGTCAGTGTTAAATCCCTGCTGCTAACACACCTTATTGCATGTTTTGTGATCTTATCGCCGATCTCGCTGGTCGTTGAGAATGTTGAGGAGTGGTGCTTTCGCAGCTTTTTACACAGGAACGCCTACTCTGCATATCATTAGCATTAGTTGCCGGGGTCATCTGTGGCAATGTTTTTTGCTGCTGCTATCACAGGTAAACTGGTGATATGAGCTATTAGCACCAGCTTGTGAATAGGGCGATTAATTTATCGCCACTTTGGATACGAAAAAGTGCCGATAACTCAGTGATAAGTCCTTGACGATATGCCCCCCGATATGCTGATATGGGCTCTGAAGCCTTTTGCAAAAATAGCTGAGATGATGTCAGTACAGAAATGGAAGTATTGAGGCTGTGAAATACTGCAAGATGTATATCTCGGCTGCCAGTATATTATATAACAAGATGCAATAGAGTCCTTCGTGCTGTATGCAAAGATCTATACAACAGCACTGAATATATGGCCTCATAATGGTAGGATGCCAAAGACTGATACCGCACATATACCATGCGTTAAGGGAAGATTTGCCAAAGATAACTCCTAAAGTGCATGTGAAATGGGCGGGGCCCTGGAAGAAACCCTGTCCACTCAGGACTGGGAAAAAGTGCATGTAGGAGTGCAGACGGTGGGACCCATCAAGCAATTATAACTAATGTAATATAGTTATATGCATCAGGCATATCTCTCACAAAAGACATTACATAACATCTACACCACCATGTCAGACTTGTGTGCCTACTGTGGGATTCCTGAAGCAGACTTTGTGCCTGTGGTGTGGCAGTGCCCATTGAGAATGCACTTCTGGAGATAAGTGATAGATAATATAAACAGGTCCGCTGGATGGGAGATACCGCTTATGCCCCAGGCAGTATAGTTGTGCCCGATTCCAGCACCAGCAAAGAAGAAACTTAGCCAAAAATTAATTTTACTGGGTCTACTGCTCGCAAAGCAGTGGCACATTGCTATAAAGTGACTGGGTGCGGTGCCCCCAGATAAACAGACTGGCTCGGGGATATGTCAGAATTGGCAGTGGCAGAATAAGTCTGAATGAAACATGTGGGATTGGTGAGAAACTAGAGGACGATTTGACTGCATGGGCACTGATGCTGACTTATTTGTGTGAACCTGCATACAAAAGTATGGAAGCTGGGGGAGTAGAGAAGGCAGGAATGACCAGTTTAGTGGTGGAGGGCCATGGGGAGCAAGGAGAGGGGGAGCGAAAATTCTAGATGCCCAGTAAGGCACCGGACTTGACCAGCGCATAGGGAGGGAGGATGCACAGTGGGAACAGGCTAAGATCACAGCAGGCGGTTGGGCAGGCTAAAGGGGCTATTGTAGACCCAGGGGAGGGAGCTAGAGTCCGGATCATTAACTTCTATATATGATGATCGTGGACAATTGAGATGCGTGTGCAGAAGAACATGAGTAGCAGAGGGGGTGGGAGGAGCTGGGGAATTGTTATTACATCAATGTTTTACTACAAAATATGTGTGAGCACTTTGACACTGGAGTCATGGTGACATGTTTAAATCTGGCAAAAATCAATAAAGTGCTGTAAAAAAAAATCTGGTCCCTGTATCCAGCCTGTGCTGCATCGCGGTCAGTCTAACCTTGTAAGTTTCCAGTGGTCTAGCATGACCACATGACCGCGAGTGGCACATTGTACTTTCAGGTGCTATATTTATCTAAATCTTTAAAACTGTATATCTTCTGTTCTACTGATGGCATTGTGGACTGGGGTTTGCTGCGGACCGGAATAACAGGCGTGGAGGCCGTATATATTTGGCTATGGTAGCTGTTTTTATTGTTCTGTCTGACAAACAAAACCGGAGTATGCACAGAGTTCAGGGGTGAAGCTGTAGTCGACTCCCAAGCGTACACCGGCTGATGGATCTTCCGGAGGTCTTCACGTCTTCCGGGCGTTGGGATGACCTCGGAGGGAAATAGAGAAGCAGGGGTTAGTCCTTTCAGCATGGACTTCTCAAGTACCGGTACCAACACCAAGGCCGTGAGGGAATAGAGATGACCGTGAGGAGGGGAACGGACAGGGCTGTAGACGGGAGGGGGTCAAAGAGGTGTGGGGAGGGTAGAAGAGAGGTGTTCTCGTGACGGGTTGGTGTGTAGGGAGTATGATACAAGTTATAAGTGCAGTGTCTCTAAGATCTATTATATACAGTGCAAAGGTGCTCTATCAGTGCGTTCTAACTCTATACAAATATTTACAGTTATTCACAAAGGGGACACGGAGACGGTAACTAGGTACTCACGTGCCCCGCCGTAACTCTCCCGCGAGTCACGGCCGCTCTCCAGCCACCTCCTGAGGACTCCACCACTCCTCGGTCCAGACGTCCTCCAACTCTCCGCCTTCGGTCCTCACGCTCCTTCCGCTCTCCTTCAATGGTTCGCTGCGCGCTGTCTCCTGCCACGAGTCGGCTATCGGGAACGCTCTCCTCTCTTCGTCGTCGGCTTTTGTAGTTCCAGGTTCTGGGAAGGGGGTGGGACTTCCGGTTTCCCGGTAGGCGGCTTCCGGTTCGGCACTTCCGGGTTCTAGGTGTTCGTGATTCTCCGTTCCCGGGTAGGGTCTTTGTCCGGTCCTCTGGTCACGTTCCTGTAGGGGGAACAAAAGAAAAGGACTCCTGGTCGTCAGGGACGCAGGAGGGTTAGAGGTCGTGGCACCCCCACTCGGGAGTCGCCCGGTTGAGGTAGGTGGTGTCCCCCTTCCACATCCCCTTTCCCTAGCTGTCTTTCTTGTGGGGGAGGACGGTGGGGGATATCTTGACAGGTAATCTGCATTGCCCTGCTCAGCCCCCTTCCTATGTAAAGTCTGGAATCTGTAGGGCTGTAAGGATAGAAACCAGCGTAGCACTCTGTCGTTATGTCCCCTATTGCGTGCCATCCACTCTAAGGGGGCATGGTCCGTATACAGAAGGAATTCCCGCCCCTCTAGATAGTAACGCAGGCTCTCTACGGCCCATTTAATGGCTAGGGCTTCCTTCTCGACTACCGCGTAATTCATCTCACGAGGGAAGAGTTTCCTGCTAAGGTAGAGGATAGGCCTCTCTAAGCCTGCCTGGTCTTTTTGGGAGAGGACTGCTCCCAGTCCCTGTTCTGAGGCGTCAGTTTGGAGAATAAAGGGTTGCGTATAATCAGGGCTGATGAGAACTGGCTCAGACACTAGTGCTTGTTTAAGGTCCTGAAAGGCTTTCAGCATCGGAGGGGAGGGATGTCGTAACAAGGATTCTGTTCCAGTGTTTTTCTTTAGAAGATCTGTCAGGGGTACTGCAATCTGAGAAAAATTAGGGATGAACCTCCGATAATATCCTAAGAGCCCAAGGAAGGCCCGGAGGTCCTTTTTGGTTTGGGGGAAGGGAATTGACTGGATGGCCTTTATTTTATTGTCTTGAGGTCGTATGACCCCTTCCCCAAGGAGGTAACCAAGGTACTTTACTGTTTGTGCAGCAAGAGTGGTTTTAGCGGGGTTAATAGTGAACCCGTATTCACCCAGAGAGGCGATCACTCGTTTCAGGTGGGACAGGTGTTCTGGCCAGTCGTTGCTATAAATGACTATATCGTCAAGGTATGCTCCTGCGTATTGGGCATGAGGTTGCAGGACAATGTTCATAGCCCGTTGAAAGGTCGCTGGGGCCCCGTGAAGCCCGAAGGGCATAACTTTGAACTGGAATAGTCCGTCAGGCGTGGAAAACGCTGTTTTCTTTTTATCCTCACTCTTCAGGGGGATTTGCCAGTATCCCTTGCAGAGATCCAGCGTGCTGATGTAGCAAGCTCGTCCAATGCGTTCTATCATCTCGTCTACTCGGGGTAGCGGATACGTGTCAAAACTCGAGACTTTGTTGACTTCCTGGAAGTCGATACAAAATCTTGTAGAGCCATCGGGTTTGGGAACAAGAACGATGGGTGAGTTCCAGCAACTAATTGATGGCTCGATAATGCCCATTTTCATCATTTCTTGGGTTTCCTCTTGGATGACTCTACGGCGGGCTTCTGGGACGCGATAGGGGCGTTGTCTCACGACCTTTCCGGGTTCTGTATGGATTGCATGTTCGATGACCGTGGTGTGTCCCGGAGAAGTGGAAAACACCATTTGTAAGGGTGACAAGACAGTCCTGAGGTCCTGCCGTTTGTTCGGAGGTAGTTCTGGATCTACACAACTTTCGAAGAGTGGGTTCCCTGGGTTGGTCTTGCTGGATAGCACTGGTTGGGGACCCTCCCATTTCTTGAGCAAATTTATGTGATAGATTTGTCTCTGGTTACGGTTATGGTCTAATTCGATTTCGTAAGTAACAGGGGTTATCTGTCTCGTTACTGGATAAGGCCCTTGCCATTGTCCCAGAAGTTTGTGATCGGATGAGGGTAGGAGAAGCAGTACTAGGTCCCCAGGAGCGAAGGTTCTGGGTTTGGCTCCTCTGTCGTATTGCCGTTTTTGTGTAGCCTGGGCGGTCAATAGGTTTTGCCTCACTATTTCCCTGATCTGGCCCAGGTGAGTCTTGAGGTTGGCAACATATTCTGGCAGAGGTCGGGTACGGTCAGGCTCGGCTTCCCAAGCCTCCCGGGCCATATCCAGGAGGGTTCTAGGGGGTCTTCCGTAGAGGAGTTCATAGGGAGAATACCCTGTGCTGCTCTGGACCTTGCAGCGGATAGCAAAGAGGGCCAAAGGAAGCATTTCCTCCCAGCGACGGCTTTCCAGACCCAACAATTTCTTGAGAGTGGTCTTCAGGGTCGCGTTATACCGCTCTACAAGTCCGTCGGTCTGGGGGTGGTAGGCAGAGGTCCTGATTTGTTTAATGCCCAGTTGGGAACATACCTGACGCATGAGAGAAGAAACAAACGGGGTGCCCTGGTCCGTCAATATCTCTCGGGGGAAACCCACTCTGGTGAAGATGGTTACAAGGGCTCTCGCTATGTTCTGGGTGGTGGGATGTTTTAGTGGGACAGCCTCTGGAAACCGAGTGGCGTAGTCTACGAGAACGAGAGCATACCGACATCCACTCTTTGAGGGTAACATGGGGCCTATCAGGTCCATCCCTACCCTGGTGAAAGGGACATCAATGAGGGGGAGCGGCTGAAGGGGTACTCTTGGGGGCCGGTATCGACTGTTCTTTTGACATACCGGACACTCTTTGCAGTATTGGCTCACTTGTTTGTGTACACCAGGCCAATAGAATTTTTCCAGTATCGTTTGTCCAGTTTTGTCGTCCCCGAAATGCCCTCCCAGCAAATGACTATGTGCCAAGAACAGTACTTTCTCGCGAAAGGGACCGGGAACGAGCAACTGTGGTTCTTGTTGGGGTCCACCTTTCCTATACAACAGACCGTTCCGTTTAAAGAAATAGGGACATACGTGCAAGGGATCCTCATTTTCCAGGGCCTGTCCCCAGGCGTCTTGTAACACGGGGTCCTCTTGTTGGGCTGCACGGAACTCCCGATCAGTTTCCCAAGGATGTGGGTCCACCTGAACAGGATAGGCAGTGGCGTGTGACCTTTTTTCTTTCTTCTTTTGCCCTCTGGTCTTCTGGACTTTGGTTATGGACTCTACGGGAGGAGGGTTTCGGGAAAAGGGAGCCTCGGACCACCATTTCTCCAAGGAGTGTGTAGCATCATGTAACAGACTGGGTAGTCCGTTGTAATCACTACCCAGGATAACCTGTTCCGGCAGGTTGGGTACTAGGCCAACATTAAGGGGACTTCTTTCTCCGGAGGACTGTTGTACCTATACCCTGGTGGTGGGATATCTCTTGGTATCACCGTGTACGCATTGGATGTCTACGGTGCCAGTTATAGGCCCCATCGGATTGGGCATTTCTTGCGGTCGTAACACGCTCTGCCGGCAACCCGAATCGGCTAAAGCCATCATAGGATGTCCATCGATCTTCACCGGACACCGGAAGGGAGGAGGACTGGCCTCCGTGGTGAGACACACATAGTTCCGAGTTAGTCCGACCTCCATCGGTTCCTCCTTCTGCGGACAGAACCGTGCTATATGTCCATATCCCCCACAGTGGTAGCATTGAGGGCCGGGAAGACTTGGTCTTGGGGTCACCGGAAAGGGAACAAAAGGGATAGGTTCCGGTTTTCGAGGAACCAACGGCCTCGGGGGTCGTGGATGACTTCCATGGATCGTTCGTGCAGGATGATCGTCCTTCTTCTGGAAGTCTTGTGCACGGCTGAAGGCACTTGCAATCTCGACAGCAGTGTCTAATGTGAGTCTAGAGTGCTGACGGACCCACTTTTGTGTAGCGGGGTGTAGAGAGGCCAAGAATTGCTCCAGATATATCTTAGCCAAGATTTCCTCTTTGGTGGACGTGGCAGGCTTCAGCCAGCGGTTGGTTAGGTCTTGAATGCGGAACGACAAGGCCCTGGGAGTTTCCTGTGGTCCTTCACGAGCCTGTCGCAGTCGTGCCCTGTAAGTCTCATCGTCAATCCCAAGCCGCTCAAGGATGCATGTCTTGATATCTTGGTACGGGGTCTGCCCTTGGATGTTGGCCTGTTGGAACGCCGCCTGGAGTTCACCCGTCAGCAGAGGCCTAAGATAGTGGCTCCAGCGATCAACCGGCCAAGCAGCCGCCTGAGCCAAGCGCTCAAAGTTCGTAAAAAAGAAGTCCGGGTCCTCTCCTGGAACATATTTCTGTAATACCACCGAGGGTAATGCAGTTGCGGGTCTCGATTGCCCCATGACGTCGACTAGCTGCCCAAGGGCTCGGTCTTGAGCGGTGCCCTGGTCTTTCAGGACATCGTGCAGCTGGCCTCGATCGTCCTTGGCCGTTTTGAGAAACCGCTCCATCATCTTCCCAAGGAGTTCCTGGCTTTCTGCGAGTTGCTTCACGGCGGCCTCCATGCTTCCGGATCCCACTTCTGACACCAGGTGTGGACTGGGGTTTGCTGCGGACCGGAATAACAGGCGTGGAGGCCGTATATATTTGGCTATGGTAGCTGTTTTTATTGTTCTGTCTGACAAACAAAACCGGAGTATGCACAGAGTTCAGGGGTGAAGCTGTAGTCGACTCCCAAGCGTATACCGGCTGATGGATCTTCCGGAGGCCTTCACGTCTTCCGGGCGTTGGGATGACCTCGGAGGGAAATAGAGAAGCAGGGGTTAGTCCTTTCAGCATGGACTTCTCAAGTACCGGTACCAACACCAAGGCCGTGAGGGAATAGAGATGACCGTGAGGAGGGGAACGGACAGGGCTGTAGACGGGAGGGGGTCAAAGAGGTGTGGGGAGGGTAGAAGAGAGGTGTTCTCGTGACGGGTTGGTGTGTAGGGAGTATGATACAAGTTATAAGTGCAGTGTCTCTAAGATCTATTATATACAGTGCAAAGGTGCTCTATCAGTGCGTTCTAACTCTATACAAATATTTACAGTTATTCACAAAGGGGACACGGAGACGGTAACTAGGTACTCACGTGCCCCGCCGTAACTCTCCCGCGAGTCACGGCCGCTCTCCAGCCACCTCCTGAGGACTCCACCACTCCTCGGTCCAGACGTCCTCCAACTCTCCGCCTTCGGTCCTCACGCTCCTTCCGCTCTCCTTCAATGGTTCGCTGCGCGCTGTCTCCTGCCACGAGTCGGCTATCGGGAACGCTCTCCTCTCTTCGTCGTCGGCTTTTGTAGTTCCAGGTTCTGGGAAGGGGGTGGGACTTCCGGTTTCCCGGTAGGCGGCTTCTGGTTCGGCACTTCCGGGTTCTAGGTGTTCGTGATTCTCCGTTCCCGGGTAGGGTCTTTGTCTGGTCCTCTGGTCACGTTCCTGTAGGGGGAACAAAAGAAAAGGACTCCTGGTCGTCAGGGACGCAGGAGGGTTAGAGGTCGTGGCACCCCCACTCGGGAGTCGCCCGGTTGAGGTAGGTGGTGTCCCCTTCCACAGGCATATTTGTCATTTTGGAGAACATATAATGTATTAAAATGTACTATATTTTTCTAAATCGGTGTAGGGTTTTTCTTGTGTTATATTTTCACTTTATTACTGTTTGTGTGCTGCATAAATACTTTACTCATTGCCTTTTTTTAAGCCTGACTGCCTTGTCCCAAGCTACTAGAGGGTTAAGCACAAATGAATTTAGTGACTTTTTGTAGTTCACCTTGACAAGGACTGCAGCTGTTGCATGAGAAGGGCTCAAACATCCCTCAGCCAACATCCCAATTTCTCACAAGACTAATTTAAAGCTTCAGTTTTATCAAACAATGTACAGGTTATACTAGACATTCACCAAACAACAACAGATGGGAGTGCTGAGTAATTACGACTGTCCACAATGTCTTACTTGAAAGAGCAGATTTGGTTCACGTTTGCCAGCTGTCATACTTTGGAAGATATTGGGGCTTCAGTTTTCTCCAAATATGTTGAAATAACTAAAATGTGTGTTGAAAAGTGTATTTTGATTTGCAAACTCAATTTTTACCTCCTGAATTTTGGTGTTGTTCTCCTATGGACTTTATTTTTACCTAATTGATTCTTGTAAGAGCTTGGAAGGGCCACACCACTCATTTGGAGATCAATGGCTTCAAAAATGTTTCCTCCCTTCTCCTTTTTCCCTTTCCCTCCTTTTTTCCTCTTCCTTAATATATTACAGGTGTATATTATTTGTCACATACTGATTTATATTTATTATATTGTTTTGAAACCTATGACATTGCCTATCTTTGAACTCCAATAGAAAATTATGACACAAAAATGTTTCCTTTTTTATTTTACCTAAGAAGCATGCAGTAATCCTAGAGCAGACAAGACAAGGAGAAAAAAGAAATACAGTGTTTTCTGGGGGGATTTTCAAGTATGAATGTAAGCAGTGTTACCGTTCATTTATACAATTACTTGTACAGTTCCTTTTTTGATTTGTGTTCCTATCTGCTTACCAGGAAGTTGTGTACTTCTGAACGTTTTGAAATACATAACAAAATGGAAGCCCTGAACATATATCTGCTCAAGCTACAAAAAAAAGTCAGCACAGGGGCTCGCAACTTTTTATGAGTCGAAAATATATATTTTTGTATGTTTTAGATACCAGTTACATATCCTCCTCTTCAGTAAGACCGCTGCCTGCCCACACCTTCCATGTTCACCATTATGGCTTTGTACACAACATTTTCTGTGCTGACCAGTGGTAGGAAAGTCCACTTTTCATGTCTCACCCCACCTACTGGGTGTGACTGCGACTCCGTCAGAAGTTTGTTTCAGCATCCCATGACCCATCTTACCCCCGTGCTGAGCCAAGCTGAGGAACCCCGATTGGTCCCTGTAGGTTCTCACAGGAGGAGGTACCCGGCAGCAGTCGGGGAAGAGGCGATCAATCGCAGCATAATGGGGCAGTGCGCCAACACCTTTGGAAGGCAGTAAGGCTGGCAAGGAGGGTCACACTCGCGGCTCTCTGCTGGTGCATAAGGGTTTTTGCATTAGGATGATCCGGCGTGCACCGTGCAGAGGACCACAGTGCAGCTCGACCTAAGAACTTGTAGCCCTTGGGTGGGCTGCCGGACTAACCGCCAGACTAACCCGCATGTCCTCACAGCGCTGCTCACATTAACTGCCACAACGACTGCACCCGGTTCGGCTTCGTTTCCTTGCAGCCTCGGCACTGGGACCACTTGAAACCACTGGAATAGGTGAGAGGAAAGCAGCAGAGGGTTACATTAGCTGGATTAATCCAACATTGCACACAGGACTAATGGGCAATATTGGGCAAGCAGGAACTGAGATGCAAAACCTTAGCATCAAAACAAGCTAGCAAAGGAATAGGAACTTGAGTGGGACTTTGTGGGGGACCTTGGGTCTTGCCCACATAATTTCAGCCATTCTTGCTGATCTTGGACAATAGCATGCTCGTCCTCCCCCCCCTTCACATCTTTGGAGTGCCTTGGGGAGGCCTGTAACAAAGAGGGTGAGGCATTGCATGGAAAGTTTAAGTTCCTACCACCGATTGGGAATTGGGGATTTGATCCTAAAACAAGAAGGTAGAAAATGACACCAACCCAAAAGCCAATGGAAAATAGTCAAACTAGCGGGCGTGGTAATGCACCTTCCCCCATTATTCGTCACCCCTACTACCACAGTAACCATAACAATATTCAGCACTTAGTCCTTTAGATCTATAATTTACCAACACTTGAGAATGTGGCAAGAAACAGCAAACAAGAAGACGAGCCCTTCTGATGATGATTGGGACAGTTCACCACATTGTCACTACACTGCCAAAATGTGACTAATGGACCAACGGAGAGCAAGCCTAGCTGTGGCTAGATCCCAGCTAGATCCCTTCAATAATCAGAAAGCAACAATCACAGCAACTACTTTTCAATAAGGCAAACAACACACACACAATGAGATCAGGTAGGGTGAGACAACAAACAGCAACGAAATCCAAAAAAAGGCCATAAGTGTGGGAAAAAAGACCAAAAACATGAGGCAAGTGGCGGAGGACAGCACCTTAGCCCCACTACCCCAATCAAGTCCACTGGCATCTCAAAAGACGATGAACATAGACCACCAACCAAAAATATACACAAAATTGACCTTAGTTAAAGATGCAGAGGTGGGATTATATTTGATCAACACAGACACTGATGGCCTGTCTTCACAGGTGCAGCCAGAGATAATTCAACAACAGCAGCCCAATGGTAACCAACTGACCAATATCAAGAACAACGAGAGACCGAGGATGGGGCCCGAAACAGTCCCTGATAATGATTATACCTTAAGCCGAGCATTTCAAGACAGCAGCCAAGAGAACAATGCAAAATTTCAGGAACTTGACCTAATTACCTCCAATGCAAGGGATAATACAGAAGGGGAGGGGGAAACTGAGCCTATGAACTGAAAAGTCAACCCCTACCCAGCATTAGGAAAAAGGCTCAAGAACGATGGCAGCAACGACAGCATCACTCAAGCCCAGGGCTCCCAAGGGGCTGGAAAATACAATAAGGGCTTCTACTTAAAGGAAGAGCTTTTCACGGCCACCTATACACCTTTGTTGGGCACTATTATTTGATCCTGAAGGCCCACAAGTGAAATAAGGCCACAAAACCTTGAACCAGAAATAGCCATACACCAGAGCAAGAGTCCAAAACATGGCTGGCTCACCCAACAATACCTGCAATACTATTAATACCAACACCATCTTGAGAGATAAAATATTCTCAATAAGAAGGAGGTAACTACCTCAAGAATACTACTGATGAATTCAGCTTACTCCAACCACCAAGTAGAACTGAGGATATGGGCAGCAAAAATACAAAATCTAACCTAGGAACAACATAGGCTTAATCCTCATTTCCAGGCAATGGCTCTCACAGTAAATCGTCCCACTAAGAATATATCGCTCAAGTTACCTTGCAGTCAGGATTCCATTCAAGACAATTTAGATATATCTCCAGGGAATGCCTCCCACAGTAAATCTCCCACTAAGAAAATATAGCTGAAGTTACCTTGCACTCAGAATTCTAATACAGACAATTTAGACATATCTCCAGGGAATACCTCTCACAGTAAATCTACTGTAGTGTAGTTCCTATATTCCCAATAGGTTCTGCACATTGGAATAATATATCCTATAGATTTGACGTAAGACTTAGGTCGACTAGGTCTCTATTTAATATATTAGACTTAATTGTGAGTGCCAGCTAGCCCAGAGGTCACTAGAAACTTTCTTGAATAAACAAGAAGGGATTAGTTTCCGACAACTGCATAAACATGACAACTTTGTTTACCCAAGAATAAAACTAATCTTCAGAGTCGTGGAAACAATAGATAGATATTTTACTCAGTCAATCGTGCATGCTTCGTTTCAGCAGAGGTGCAGAGAAATAGAGAGACGGGCGTTTTCAATAAAAGGGTTTATTGAACAGTTTTCTTTCTCAGACAGGTAAAATGAACTGCTGCAATTGTAATACTGGTTGCAAAGTATAATGAGTACAATATGAAGAGTATTATAAAATAATGCTGTAAAAGCATTGTATGGTTCCTAGACCATAGATAAATACATACATAAATAACAAAGGCTAAAAAGTACTCAAGTGGTGCTTCTAAAATACGCCTACCCAAAATGTACCTAACCTAAGTCTAGTACGAGGGAAGAAGTAAGAGAGGCGTAGCATAGGTTTAGCTTGTTTTTGCCAAGAATCTAACCAAGAGTTCTCTTAGGGTCTAATCAGCTCCGTACCTTGGTTTTAGAATGTCGGAGGTCTGGTATCTCTGTCTCGGGACTCGATTTCCCAACACACTGCAAGGGGAGCTTGGAAACACTGGAGCTGGATTCTCCGCGAGAGAAAGGACAGCGCCTCTGTCTGTGTGTCAGCTGGATGATCAGCTTCCTTCGGCACTTGCTGTAGCGAGCTGCGTCGGGCAAGTAGATAGTCGAGCTGCTTCGAACCACTGTGTGTTTGCTAGGTCAAGTGTAGGCATATTTATACCTTGAAGGTGCCTGGTTTGACGTAAAGTTGCACATAAAAGAACCCCAATGGAATGTTAGTTCTTTGAAAATGCCATGATTTCTAGGACTAATCAATGTTCAAGTAAGGGGGTGTCCCTGACTGCTGAAGCTGAGTTTTCCAAGAAATCGTTGTGACTTTTTGGAACTAGTGGAAGTAACCATGCCTGTATTTGGACTGGATGGGTTATGTCTAAGTATGGGCATGATTTATATGCCTATATAAGGGCAATGTGAATTGTACCTATATAAGGGCATGAATCAGTAAATTTTGCTTGATTCTAAAATGCTTCACAACACTACTAAGTATATATCACTGAAATTACCTTGCACTCAAGATTCCAATCAAGACAATTTATACGTATCTTATCTAACGGCACAAGAATGGGTAGAGCTGGTAGCCTCTTACACTCTCAAACCATCAGAAGTATGCAAGGAAAAAATAATCAGGATGCCCAAAACTAGCACCAAACAGGACAGCAAAATATGACAGCATATGGATTTCATTATTAAACACAATGCAAATGTCAATTAATGTGCTACAATATCAATCTGACAAAATAGACTTACAATAATCAGTCTTAAACTCATTGTCAATATGTGTCTCCAACATTGACACCAAACTGTCTGACTCAACAACTTTATTAGGCGGGCCTAAAATTAGACTCAGCTTACGCAGGCAAGCTGCTCCTGCATAGTAATTGAAGACAAACTATCAACGCTCCCAACAATGATGGGGACCCCGTAATGTATGAAGCCCTGACCAATTTAGATAACAGAAAATACGAAGAGCCGCCGAATCTCCAGTCTCTGAGGATGGCGACCACGGGTGGAGCAACCTCAGCAACTCAGGGTGACACCAGGATTACTGACCCCCCTGACTCTAAACAACAAGGAAGGCAGAAATAGAAGACCGACATAGCTACATATTTTAACAGCTGCATAACAGCTCAATCGGCAGCAGATCAACAACTGGGGGCATTAGAGGCTAAGTCAATTAAGGCTGACAAAGATGTGGACCTTATCCAAATGCTCCCAGACGAAAGAGAAGAACATAGGGAGGAACCATCCACACAAGAAACTAAAAGGGCTAACATAAGAGCACCAGATGAAACCTGGGGGAAAGAATCAATTATCCAGCTAGATCTAGGGTCAGCTACAGGGCAAGATCGAGCCGCAGCACTCTCCGGTCTAGCGCTTCCCCAATCTGAGAGAGCAGAGAACAGGGTGGGAGAATCCCCTCAAGCAACAAAATGCACAGATACTAGACTATAAAAAGAAACTTGGGGGATGGAACCAATCTCATCCAGCAAGATCAAGGACCAGTTACAGAGAAAGATTAAGATTTGATAGACTTAAGCTCAGAGTCTCCTCAAGAACCTAGAGAAAGGGTGCAACAAGCACTAACCTTCAGGGGGTCGCAGATACAAATAGATACGTGCACCTCCTTGTTCTATCCAGAATATAAGTCCAAAGGTAGAGGGGATATCTTACATAGAAGGAACATCCTATGACTTTTAACAGCAATCAGAAGCTTGGAGGATCTAAGGTCAAGTGATTTGGAATCAATCGAATTTGAGGAACCAAATAATTGCTTGGGGAATGAGGCTACCAAATCAGTCTGGGCTCCAACAGAGATAGCCAAAAGGATACTAAGCAAATATGAAAAGCTAAATGCCTGGCTAATCAAATGAATACAACACTGCCAACCAAAATACCCAGAACCAACCCCTGTTGGCCAGACCCAATGATCGCTCTGATTCTAGACATGAAAGCTTTGAGCAAAATATATTCTCTGTGTTAAGGGGAGCACGCAGTACAACCCCAAACCATTCAGAGGAAACAACACAAACAGGTTCAGGAGCAAAAGCAGCAGCACATACTGTACCTCAAGACTGGGGCTGGCTAGCCAGGATTATAAACAACCGAAGCAAAGACCTCTGACAATCTAAGAAGACTTCAGCAAAAAAACTATTTTGAGGCTTTGCTCCTGGAATATACATGAGCTGGGGAATAAGATAGGAGATACCAACTTAGTTCAATATTTCCACACGTTTGATCTTATTATTTTACAAGAAACCTGGTTGGACCAGCCAACTCATCTACAGGGTTTCAAGTTACATCATTTACCAGCAGTCAAAACAGCCACATTTGGTCATTCCAAGGTAGGATTAGCAACTTATACCTCTATTAAGAACATACACACAGTTAAAGAGCTATCAATTCAGTTAGCATTGCCTAATGAAATGCAAGCTCTAAAACTGATTTATGGTCAGGGGCCCAGGCTGGCATTGGGGGCGCCTGCGCCGCAGGGGGTGACCTGTTCACTGTGTGCACCAACTTGTAGCAGCCTGAGCTCTTCTCCATCACTGCAGGGCCAGCCTGCACCCCAGCCCCTGCACCGGTCTTGTTCTTCGGTGATCGGTGCACAATGCGCCGAGACAGCATGTAGTCGTCTGACCTGTACAGCAGCGACTAAGAGGAGGAGGAGGAAGAGATGGTCTTTGGGCAGAATGATGATGATCTGGCAGAAATGATAGATCCAAGTGACCTGCCCACATTGTACTTTTCTTGCAGTGTCCACAAATCTATCTTCGAGGTAGAGGATCAAAGAGAAAGATTTGAGGCACTTTTCACCATGTATGACACCCATGTCACATTCCTGTTGTTTAAAAACTTCCGGAGAGTATGGATGAACTTCAGCAAACCCCGAAGCTGCAGTCAGAGCACAGATAGAGCTGCACGAGTCGGACTTCAATGGCAAGAAAACTGAAGCTGTACTTTGCACAGATGCAGGTGTTAATGTTAATGTTAAGTGGCATTTGTGTAGCGCATAATCACCAACGGTCTCTTAACACTTATGATAGAATGTCAAAACCCTACCAGCAGTTAACTATCAGGGCGCCTACCCGGTCAGAGCACATCTTGTCTCCAAGCGTATGTGAACAACAAAGTCTTTTGTTTTTTCCTGAATGGAAGGAGAGAGGCTTCCCTACGCAGACTTTCCGGCAACTTGTCCACATTTGGGGGATCAGAACTGAGAAAGCTCGTCCGGCCATGGTGGCTTTTTCAAACCATGGGCAGTCCACTCAACAGTCCATTTATGCCAAGGCTGCCACCAGTGGCTGGAGGTAGATGTTAAGAAGAAGTGGGGACAGTGCAAAACCCTGCGGAACTCCGGAAGGAAGTGCACCTTTACTGGACACACAGCCCCCTAGCTGAACCCTTTGTGTCCGATCCATCCAAGAAGGAGGAAATCCATTGATACGCCACCCCAAAGTTTCTCAACTTCTGAATACGAGCCAGCAGTTGGACATGGTTCACCGTGTCAAACATGGCTGTTATGTCTAGCAGGATCAAGGCAGAAGGCTTCTTCTTGTCTGCTGCAAGCCTGAGTTTATCCAACACAGAGAGCATCACCAACACTGTACTGTGGTGGGCCCAAAAACCCGTTCTGCAGCACCTGAAGCAACTGGTGTTCCTCTATGAATGGGGAGAGGGTTCTAAGCACACGTTGTTCCACTACTTTGGCCAGGAAAGGGAGCCTAGATGTAGGTCGATAGTTCTTCAAGTTGTTGACATCTGCCCCCGTTTTCTTCAACAACAGGTTTACCATAGCTTCCTTGAGACCGAGGGGATCCTTCCCATTTGTCAGGGATTGCTTAATCAAGGAGAGCAGATCCCTCCCCATCACTGGGAGAATCATATTAATCACTCTAGTGGACAAGGGTCCTCTGGTGACCCAGACTTATCTCTGGCCATAATGGTTCCACTACTTTGGCCAGGAAAGGGAGCCTAGTATAGGTCGATACTTCTTCAAGTTTTTGACGTCTGCCCCCGTTTTCTTCAACAACGTGTTTACCATAGCTTCCTTGATACTGAGTGGGACCTTCCCAGTTGTCAGGGATTGATTAATCAAGGAGAGCCGATCCCTCCCCATCACTGGGAGAATCATATTTAACACCCTAGTGGACAAGGGTCCTCTGGTGACCCAGACTTAACTCTGACCATAATTTGAGATAGAGAGTCTAGGTCTAGTGTTGAAAATATAGAGAGCTTCTCGCCCAGAGCGATCTGTGGTTCTTTCACTATCATGGGGCAGGGACTGATATGGGTGTTACTTAGGTCAGTTAAAATGTCCTTGGCCTTATTTAGAAAAAAGTTTGAATCCTGTTACAGTCCCCTGAATTGGCGGTAGCCTTCAACTCCTTCTTTTGGCGTCGAATTGTGTTGAATGAGGAGGGTGAGAAGGCATTCCTGTTCCCTCCACAGCCCGTCAAGCAGTTCCTGATCTCTCCCCCTGTGTCCCCTCCAGTTGGATGGAGGCAGGGTGACGATGCAATGCCTGTTCTCAACTATGACTTACTGCATGCAGTGTTCAAAATGGGGCCAGGAGGGAAGTATGAACTTCGCACAGGAACCGAGTCCATGCCCAGTGTTGTCGTCCATATTTGCGAGTGTGAAACTGAAGAGGACGAGGATGAGATGAAATGTCCAAAACAAAACATTGTTCATATTAAGCGCCCAACTGAGCCCTTTATGCTAGCAAAGTAGCCAAATCTGTCTACAAGATCTTAAGTAGGCGATAGTAGAGCGTAGTAGAGTTTTGATGCAATCAACACCACAAAAGATTAATTCTAAGTGTATTTGCACCTACTATACATATTGGAAGTTTCTGTAGGGAAAATACCAGATGTACTGTAAATGCTGTCTATGTGATTGATTCTTGGACATTCATTGTTCACGTGACATCTCTACCCTCGTCTAAATGTCCTCATCTACTCTTTGGTTTTTCATTGCACTTACCTTTTGTATTAAAGTGTTACTGTTAGTTTTAACTCCTAACATTCTGCACTTTAAGTTACAGAAAAAGCCCTAAACAATTTAAAAGTGTCCGTCAATTTTAGCAAAGAAAAAACCCTCTAAAACTGATGATACAAGAGCCATCCGAACCGTTTCAACTACTAATACTACATTTATAGCTTCCTCCATGAAACAAGGCCAGGGAAATTAAACACTTAGAAGGGGAACTAACTAGAATCTTAATGGAAGAGTGAACTTCAATCTATACTAATATAATAAAGAGAGAGCCCAAACCTTTGAGGCGGGTAATCTCATGAACCACAGCACCAAACACAACACCCAATACAGCGTTGGAAAGGGCAGTTGCAGCAGAAGGACATAGACTATGCAGACGCCCACCATATACATTTAAAAGGTAAAAGAACCGTGCCAGCAGAGTAGTCCCTTGTGGACGTGTCTGCGTTGTGCTGTGGGCGTGTGCTGGGGGCGTGACAAATGCGGGGGGGGCATGTGGTACGTTCCGCCCTTCATGCCATGTCTAATATTGTGTGCTTATCCCACCCTGCTCCCTTTAAATACCCCTGCACCCCATAATCATAACCCAGCCTTACTCCTTAAAATACCCCAACACCCTTAAACACTTACCCATCTTAACCCTATAAATATACCCTGTACCCCAAAACCCAAACCTATCCCTAAACCCTAAAAATACCCCTGTACCCCTGTACCCCAAAACCCAAACCTAGCCCTGAACCATATAAATATCCCTGTACCTCAAAACCCAAACGTACCCTGAAGCCAAAAAATACCCCTGTACCCCAAAACCCAAACCTAGCCCTGAACCCTAAAAATACCACTGTACCCCAAAACCCAAACCTACCCCTGAACCCTAAAATACCCCTGTACCCCAAAACGCAAACCTAGCCCTGAACTCTTAAAATATCCCTGTACCCCAAAACCCAAACCAACCCCTGAACCCTAACAATAAGCCTATACCCCAAAACCCAAACCTAGCCCTGAACCCTAAAAGTAACCCTGTACCCCAAAACCCAAACCTACCCCTGAACCCTAAAATACCACTGTACCCCAACCCTAGCCCTGAACCTTTAAAATACCCCTGTACCCCAAACCCCAAAACCTAGCCCTGAACCCTAAAAATACCCCTGTACCCCAAAACACACACCTTTCCCTAAACCCTAAAACTACCCCTGTACCCCATAACCCAAAACTATATCTGAACCCTTAAAATACCCAAACACCCCAAAACATATACCTCAGTACCCCAAAACATATACCCCTATACCCATACTTACCTTATCCAAACATTAAAAAAACATGCTTTTACCATTCATGCATTTACAACGAATTTCGTTGTAAATGTATGCATAGTAAAAGCATATAAAATGTAATGCCATGCGTTATAATGGCATTACGGAGTCATGGTACTTTCGTAATGAAAGTATGCAGAGTGATGGTATGCGGAAAGAAAGTTGCAGAATAATGGGTGTTTACCCTCCCCCGGTAAGTACATTGGTGGCACGGCAGCCCACATCTCCAGCAACATATTCATATTTTTTCACCACCCATTTGAAAAATGCACAGGTCTCTCTCATTGATGGCCAACACCGACATACACTTTTAGACACACCTCCCTCCACAAGTTCTAGAATAGCGAACATTAGAGCTGGGGAGCTACGTTCAAATCTCGGCATCAGCTCAACATCCTGTGATTCCAGGCAAATCGCTTTGTCTCCCCGTGCCTACCACAAATGAATGTGTTCTTCTGTAATGTAAATTGTGCTCATGCAATGTTTTCGAGTTCGCGCTATAGAAATTGCAAGGAAAAATAAAGTAGGGAAACTCGAGTTCACACACTACTGAACGTGCACTCTTAAGTGCATAAGCAGCGCACTGTGAATCGGAGCGTTTCACAGGCCTGTCACAGATAAGAAATGCTATCAAAACGAAATCCTACAAAAACAATATACTACTGGCCGGCAGCAATTCATACCCGGACAACGTCGGGACGGGCTGCTAGTTCATTATAATTACAGGAAATTTGAATCTGCATATGCTGGGCACAACGAATGAAGAACACACATTGGAAGCTCATGATTTAGCACTGCATCATTCAATCAATCAATTCTTTATTCAGATAAAAGGACATCCATAAAAGTACAGAATAAAATACCAGCACGAATATACATTAAAAAGTCATACATTCATAAATATGAAGATGGTTAAAACAGTAAACACATGATTTAAAGCAGTAAGCACACAAGGACATATACATAGTGCAAGAATCAATACTTCCATCTCATACTCATCAGTCGTACCGCAGTTGGCCTTCAACATCTGCTAGATGAAACACAAAGCTTGTCAGAAGTGAACACGATGACTACAAATCTGGACAAATCTAAAGCCCTGAGTTTAAATTAGCAAAGGGGAAATAGAACAAATAAATGGTATCTGGTGAAACAACCACTGGAAGTTGTCTTAGAATACAAATACCAAGGAATTATCATAGGTAACAAAGGATCATTTGCTGCCCAAAAGGAGGCTATACAAAGAAAAATAATACTGACTGCAGTGTCCCTGAAAAACATAAAAAACAAGATTGCCAGCACAAGACTTTCATCGCTGATCCAAGTGATGCAGGCAAAACTCATACCGGCTGTCACTTATGGGAGCAAGGCCATGAGAGGAAGAGATGCAACCAATATAGACAGTACTAACTAAAGTTCTGTAAGTTATTTTTAATCTGCCAATTTACACATCCCCAGCCCATTTAAGACTTGAATTTGACATCCACAGGCAAGGGCTGGCCCGCAAGGGATCATCCGACAAATGCTGGCACAAAATCAGAAAAGATGACCCTGGGACGCTAAGTGCCCACTTATGGCTAGAACTGTCATCTAAGACAAAGTGCGCTGCCAGAACCTACTTGGAGGATGCCCTAGCACAGTTCGGTTTGCAAGACCTCTGGGAGATCTCAGGGACACACGAACATTTTAAAAAACTAGTGAACAAATATGTTAACGGGGTCTCCCTGCTGATGGACAAGGCAGCACTAGCTACAAGGGCACATGGATGGTTCACAACACAACTAGATAAAGTCTATTCCCCAAGGGTACTTGGGTATTGGCTTCTACAAGAATATCAAGGAGGAATATCTGCGGTATCATCTTGGCATTCTACCTTCAGCTCTCCATCTTCCACCATGGAAGCGCCCCGTTTCATTACAGTTCTGGTTATGTGGAGAGGAGAGAGACAACATTATCCACTTGATATGCATGTGCAAAGAACTGACGCAAGAGCGGAGGACAATGTTGAGGTCACTCTTCAATGACAAAGGAAAATGCACCAGTAGGCAAGCGGTAATCACTAGCTTCTCCACAGAAGACGCACAACTGAGCTGCTGAGTGGTTATATTCCTGAGAACAATTGATCAAAGACTAACAACTAAAGGCAAACAGGAAGGAATCGGCAACTGTTGGCTCAGTTAACAGCACCAGAGGTTTTAAGGGTCCAACCACCGTAACTCGGGGGCATATTATCAAGGGGGTTTATCTCCGCTTTTTTGGCTTTAAAAGCCAAGAAAGCGGAGATAAAATTATCTCCCTATTACCAAGCTGTCGCTAACACCAGTTAGTGACAGCTAATAGGAGATAGCGACCAACTTGGGCCCCACTTTGCATGTCAGTGATATTTATCACTAATGATATGCAAAGTGGGCGTGCCAAGATGTTAGCGACTGGAAACAGTTCCTAACATCGCTATCTCCTATTACCAACTTTTGGAGATATTCGCGCTAAGCGCGAATATCTCCAAAAGCTAACACCTGCCCTGAGCAGTTTTTAGCCATGTTATCCAATGGGAGGTGGATAACATGGCTAAGAGCATTTGCTCGATAATGCATGAATATCGCTGACTTTTCAGCGATATTCATGCATTTCGGCCGTTTTTTATCGCATTAGCGATAAACCTTGCTAATAGCAAGGTTTATCTGCGATAAAAATCGGCGATGTGCGGCGATAATTTTTGTCTCTAAACAAGTTAGAGACAAAAATTATCGCTAGTTGTTGGTAATATGCCCCTAAGTCTCTGTCGAGAAGAATCTTAAAGACTGTAAAAGGATACAAAATATTTTACATTGCAGGCTTAACCCAACTTACAATTTGTACCAAAGTCTTCATTTCATTTGTAATTGTTAATATAGGAATTTGACATGCATAAAACAACCTCACACTTGACTGAATTATCAAGAATGCAGAATTTCCATCAGATATTTTACATTGCAGATGCAACCTACAACCTGCAACTTGCCCTGCTGCGGTTTTGCACATGACATAGGATTGTGTAATGTCCTAACAACGCCAACTAATGAATGGAGTGGGGTTGATCAAGGCCAGGGTTACAATCACCTCAATTCTCACATACGAAATGCTTTAGCTGGCACCGACAAGGAACACTGTAAAATGCACTTTGCACCTCAACTCAGCTTATAGTAATGTCGCAAAAACGGTTATTCCAGCTTTTTATGAATACTGTATTTTAACTACTGCCGCACTCATGTTTTCAAATGATACATGTTTTTCGATATGTGGTTGTAATGATTATTATTAATCAAACAATAAAGAATACAACTACTACTCTCTGAAACTGCTTCTCACACGCACATACTAGCACAGGGGCAACAACGTGCCTGGTTACTGGTCAATGCCAGAGACGTTTTAAGGCATGGGCAAGGTGGGCTAACCTGCTACGCAAACAAATGATGGACGGAATGCTGAATAAATCATACATTCACCCCCAGTCAAGAGATCCGAGTTACATCCATTGTTCTTTTGCTCACCATGCCACCCCAGTTCAAACCTTTCAGCGGGCCCCCTGAGCTCTGTTCTGCAGGGAGTCTTGCCCTGACGACCTTAATTCGTTTTTAATTTGAGTGATGTGTAACAGTCTATTACAAACATTTTGCAGAGAAAATGTTGTGTTTATAATTCATGCAATATCCATAAAAAAGGTTGTTTTAGATCAAAAAGGAATCTCATATATGAGAAATGAGAGAGTGGTATAGACAACATTTGTAGTAATATTAATGAGTCTCTGCTGTGATAATATATTGAAAACACAAATCACTATCCCTGAATATTAAATTCAAACACATTTAAAATGTGGACGAGTGTGCCTGTGCACCCTCAGTAACCTGGCCAAAGAGGGCATGAAAGAGCTGAAATTGGATCATAACTTCCAACCTGTTCCAAACAAGGGCCCCCAAAATATGTTAAGCACAAAGGCCCAAAAATCCTGAAGATGTCCCTGGTCAAGGCATGGGGCTCATGCAGACCCCATGTCCATCTACTAGTCCTCATGCATAACCGTGAAGTGTGCACAGTATGACTAGAACACTTTCGCTTGGTGTCATCCACAACCATTAGTACAATGCATAGCATCCCTCGACAAGTTTTAAATAACATAAAATTTCACAAAATATTAAGCCCAGCATAAAAACTGGACTTTTATCAACATTGTTCAATTTTCGGGTGTGGCAGGGACGTTGGTGGGGAACATACCTCTCATATGAGCTACATCCACTAATGCCTACTTAGTGGTCGATTAAGATGCCGGACGGACTTGCGTCCGACCGCCTCCCCCGAGGTGGAGGGACCGTCCGCAGGGGCAGCGGCGTTCCCTCCATTGGGTTAAGGATGTGACTGCCACCCTGGCGGTCACATCCTGTATATTTAACATTGCGGCGGGTGCTGCTTTAAGCAGCACCCGCCGCAAGGTTAAATATGCATGCTTTGCATTTGCATGCACAAAGCGGCAGGCACCGCGCGGTGCCTGCCGCTTTGTACATGTAAATGCAGGGGGGTACCATAAGTACCCCCCATGTGCACCCCCTACCCCCAACACCCTGGGGGCCCGCAAGGGCCCCCCAGAAGTTAATATCCACATGCTTTTCCACGGCAGAAAATGCGCCACGGAAAAGCATGTTTACAGACCCATCGTAATTTGGCTGGCGGTGTCTTGCAGACACCGCCACCAAATTGTGGCCAACACCCGCGGATCAGTGGCGGAGGGACCTGTCGTCTACCGCTGCTCCCACTGCCATCATAATCTGGCAGTGGGTGTTTTGAAGGTCCGCAGCGGTGAATCCGCATCCTCCGGGCCGGCGGTGGCTTCCGCCGGCACGAAGGATGCGGATTTCCCGCAATCATAATCGACCCCCAAATTGGGAGATACTTGGATGGTATTATTTGCTTTAGGTTCAGTTAGACCTGGATTGCTCATGGTTCCTCTTGCACACCCAAAGAGCCAGGAGGAGTGGACCAACAGCCATGGATGACAGGTGTGAAGCTTCCTCGTAGGGCCCTATTACGAGTGGCCCTGTATTTTGATGTTATAATTATTGCATGCATAAAATCTGAAACCAATGTTTTTGGATTTTATCTGATGCAATAATCTTAGCATATTCCAAGACTTTGGGGAATAACATGCAAATGTTTGTGATTACTGTCCCCAAATCTGCATATCCTGGTGAACACCAGGCTTTTCCGCTTGCGAACTTCTGGGAGGTTTGACATGCCTAAATTTAATGAATGGTAATTACCAGATGCGTAAAACATTGAACCACTTTTAAATTGTGATATATTTGCAAAAAAGTGTTTGCGAATGGATCACAATTTAAGGGCCACTCATAATGAGGGCCTTGGTCTTTTAAAAATGGACATCTTCCTGGTCACCGTATACTCAGCTCTCTCCATTGTGACTTCTTGCAAGCACCTGGATACCCTACCGGGCGATTAGCCATGCTTTATAAATCCTGATTGATTGATTGATTGATTGATTGCAAGGCATTGAAAACTTTACTCCTGGCTGTCAATCCTGTCCAAGGGACTCATAAACAATCCCTATGGTTGAAGTCAATCCACTGTAGCAAGAGCTAACCTAGTTGTTGTTTTAGCACTGCTTCCTCTCACTTTCCTCTACAGGCTTTGTGGCAGGTGATCTACTGCCGTGGTGGGATGGTTCCCTCACGTTCTTCATTAACAGCACTGAGGCAAGTGCAAATTAAAAAATACAGTAAAGAATATTTTTAGTAGTGCATAAGAAATTGTGAATTGTCCATTAGAAGTCTGCCTGTTGCTCAACACCAATTTACATTGCGTTCTTCAGCCTTAGAATAAAGCACTCTATCACCCCGTCTGCTTTTCAAAGGAAAGTGAGACTTAAAACAATATAAACGCTGTTATTATATACAAGAGTAGTTCTGCAGTCATGAGAGTACAATTTCTAAGTGTATCGACCTTTAAACGATGAAAGACTCTATTAATTCTGGCAAACACTGAGCAGTCCCAATAATGCATTTTATTAAGAATTATTATATGATAGCATTATGTTATGTGTGATACAGACATTCCAATACAGTAATGTGTGATTTATTTGGAAAAATTGCCTTTGAAGGTATTGTACAATGAAGGCAGAAAGTAAACACCTTGAGCTCAACGTAAGTTCAAAAGTAATTCTTGGCAAAGTGAAGCACAATGGAATAAGTACCAAAATACAGGTTTTTTCATCATCATGTTTTTTAAGCAATCAGGGTGTTAATCTATCTTTGATTGCCTCACAATTTGCTTCTATTTGTGAAGTAAAAGGTATTGTTTAGGAAGAGGTAGTCATTATCTCTCATCACACAACATTCATCAAAAATATCAGACCAGAAGGAAAGATGCCACTCATTTCTTGTTTATGATAACCACCCCCTATGAACGTTCTTGTTCTGCCCTCAATCGTCTCACTTCTCTCTCCACATAATAAATGCTTGACTCCATACCTTGTCACACAATTAAAGCACAGTCAGAACATCAGCTTTACTGCTTGTGGTATCTTCCTGGTGTGTTTATAATGTTCCCTTGTTACTTGGTTCCTAGCTGCTCAGTCAGTGAGTGTTCTGTTTGGAATGTTGGTGTGATGGACATGAATGGAAAATTTGAGTGCCTGGTGTGAGTGTTGACAGTTGAAGATGGGTTGAGCAGCAGGCAGGCTGCTCCTGATGGGGCTGCTATCACTGATGTTATGGACTTAATAAATAACTTACAAAGACACTACTCGGCTATGTCTATTTCATCACCTCTACGCATGGAACTTCACCGCTACACTGCTTTATATAACTAGCATGGTTAGGATGATGTACTATTTTGCGACTATACACAGTTCAGGCTGTGGAAGAACAATGTATTGCGACATCTGCATCTTTGTAAGGTACATTTTGATAATGGACAGGTGTAGCCAACTATGGCATCAAACAAAACAAAAAATAAAGATAAATGGTATGTTGCAGGAAGTGTCTGAATGTCCGACCAGAGTGATACCCTGAGACATTTGAAGTGTCAAGCAGAACTGTAGTTTTCAGTGATTGAATCCAGGACCCAATATCTTGTGATGTTTTACAAGAGGTCCATGTAAACAATCCTGTAACAAACCGGACCTGATTGTCCGAGAATTCATCACACCCATTAAAATCCAATTGTTGCACACTTTAATTACCAGATGTGAAAAACTGCACACAACTCAGATTCAGATTCAGATTCAAATACTTTATTCGGTTAAAAAACAAAAAATAACCATAAAAGTAGCATGAAAAGGTACAATTTACAAAGGGTCAAGTAGTCATTATATGAAATCACACAGAAGAAAAAGCACCAAAATTAAGTATATATATACAACGTAAAAATTAATTCATTTGAATCGATTTATGACACTTAAAAACTGATTAAAAAAATTCAGCAAGTGAGGCTACCATAAAAACAGTTTCCATTTTCTGGCACTCTAAAAACGCTAAGTGACATCTGTATACATTTAAATCTTTAAGAATAGGGATGATAAGTTTCTTTCGGAAAAAAGTATAAAATTTACAAAAAAATAAAATATGTATATCAGATTGTGGGGACACATCATCACATGGACAAAAACATAGATCTTTCGACCAACAATTCATCACAGGAAAAGATAATAACCTAAAAACAATGTTAAGTCTAAACCGGGTTAAAAGGAAACGTTCATGGTTGGACATATACAATGATAAATATGGCTGTAATTTCTCTCCACATAAAATATCCTGATGGGCAGAAACAGTCTTTTTTCTCGCCTCCTCTAAATATCTTTTGTCCCTGAGCTAGGCAATGCACAAATTTTTCAGGTCTCTTCTTGATATGTATGCCATTGATAACGGATCCTCAAAGTATTGGGGACAGCTTAATTCTTCGAGGAAGTTTCTGACATAGCATATCCATTTGAAATCATTAATGTTGTCCAATGCTAAAATGTCCTTTGAAATCGCCCGGTTAACCACACATTCATCATTTGTCCAAACCCTGTGCCAAAGAAGGATTGGCTGAATCTTAATCGTATCAGTAACATAAATCACTCCCAATTCAGCGTGGCATATCTTAGTCGCAGTACTTTCAGGCACGGACAAGATGTGACGTAAAAACTTGTTTTCCATAGTTTGAATTGAACTAATATTTGAGTAACCCCACAAACCTGATCCATAGGTAGCTACAGCTAAACAAGTCGCCTTATAAATAGTTAAAATTTCCTTGGAGTGGTGTGGCTCACTGGTTAGAGGCGGCAGACCCGTAAGCAGAGGACGGCCCGGGACCAGGGTTCGATTCCCGACGCGGCAGGGTCGTGGACCATGGTCAGCGGGCTCGATAATTCTCGCCTCGGTGCCTACTCCAGTCAGGGACCACACTTGGCAACTCTGGGCATTAGCTTGCCTCATCTTCACAACGGCCCCCCCAGACCGCCGGGGATGCTTGGTCGCACCTTAGAGATACCCATTAGGGACCATCTCTCAGGGTGAGCCAGGACGGGTTCCCCAGCGGTTGAAGCGCGGAGATACTCCTCCGGGAGTCGATTCCTAGCGCTATATAAACCCACAATTAAATTAAATTAATTTTTTTATGGGTTTTTTCCTAATTTTTTCATAAAACATTGTAAGGCCATGATAGTTTTGGAAAATAACAGAGATCTAGCATAAATTGCAGTAGTCCATGAGCCGCTTTCATGAAACAAAATTCCCAGATATGGGAAGGTGGAGGTCTTTTCTAAGGGATTGGAATTCATAAAAATTGGCTTCAGATGCTTGCTTGTTCTTGACCCACAATACATAGACAAGGTTTTGGAGCAATTAATTTTCAAGTCTAAGCCAAGCATGAAACTATTAAAAGATGTAACCAAAGTTTGTAGTGCCATTGGGGTGCGTGCCATCAGAACAGCATCGTCAGCATACATCAGGGCAGGGACAGGCCTCCCACCCACCATAGGCATGTCCCTACCCTCCTGCACGAGGCGATTCTCCAAACCATTTATGTATAACAAAAATAAAAAGGGGGCTAAAACACACCCTTGGTGTACACCCCGACCAATCCCAAATTGTCTACTGCATTCTCCATCTTTCCCATGTCGGACACTTGCAGTGGCCCCGGAATATAGATCTTTCAAGAAGCATATAATAGCATTGTCTACCCCCAGTTCGGCCATAATCGTCCACAATTTACTGTGTGACACACAGTCAAAAGCTGACGATAAGTCAACAAAAGTGAGGTATAGACGTTGTTTTTTAACCCTTATATACTTCTGTTGCAAGATAAACAGATTCAATCCTTGCTCTATAGTCCCTAAACCCCTTTGGAACCCAAATTGAAAATCACTTAACACCCCATTGTGTTCTGCCCAGCTTTGCAACTTAACTAAAACCACTCTCCCCAGAATTTTTATGGAAGAGTCCAATAAAGAAATTGGCCTGTAGCACATGCAATTCTGCCTGTCACCCTTCTTGAAGATTGGGACTATAATCGATGTAAACCAAGTAGGAATTAGACCTTTTGCCAACGCAACATTAAAAAGCTGGACTAGCAATGGCCCCCATAATTCGGTGTTGGCCTTATAGAGGTCTGCTGGTATACCATCTGGTCCAGCCGCCTTACCCCCCTTAGTTGCCTTCAAGCTCGCAAGAACTTCAGGAAGGGTTACAACCAAGACTTTAGATGTATCTAAATTTGACAGCGTAGGGTCCTGGCCTGTATCAAGGACTGGTTCCACAGCCCTATAAAGGGAGGAAAAGTGAGCCACCCACTCATCTTCTGGAACGGCGATTTCCATGCGTGCCTTTTTTTCATATAGGAGGGGGGTGTTAATAACCCTCCAAAAAGCAGCCGGATCCTTTGATTGTGACGCTGCACATAATTCGTCCCAAGCCTCCCTTTTTATCGAGACCTTCCTGTCCTTCAGTACTATGTTATAGTCCCTTCTCAAATTTCTAATTAGGGTTACATCCCGTGGTCTTTTGTGAATCGCATGTCCAAGATTTGTTAAGGCTTTAGTGCACTTCTTGTCAAACCATTTCCTATTAGACTTTAGGGAGTTTTTCCTTGCAACCCACAACACCTCCTTAATTGTGGTAGAGATGATATTAAAATCGGTTAAGATTTAATTACTCTTGGCATGTTCATTCAAGCAGATCAAAAACCTACTCATACACTTATTCAGTATTTTGGACAAAAAATCAACCGGGACCACTCTACTCCATTTAAGGCTATAACCATTTTGGGTACCTAGCTTCACATCCTGCACCATATGCTTAGAACCTGCTATATGATCGGGTGCAGCAAATAGGTTCTCCATTTTTACTACCTGTGGGTAGTGGTCACTCAATGGTAAGTCCATAATACTAGAGCTAAACAATCTACCTGCAGAGCTATGTGTACACAAACTAAAATCAATAATAGACGAAGCCCCCCGCCCCACAAAAGTTGGAACAAATGGCATTGTGTGGTGGGCTAGCTCATTTGTAAACCCAAAATCAAAATTAAAAATCATCTAATTTAATGAGTCCCCTAGTAGGGTATGTTCAAAATGCGTCAGGTTAATATCCTGTTCCAACATCAGGCCGCAAATACCCTTCTGACCCTTTTTACACAGAGTACAATTAAAATCACCCCCCCCCCATAGTACCATAACTTCACCCCTTTTTTTATATCAAATGCATGCTGTATGTCTGCAGTTATAGTGACAAGTACATCCTTAATCATGCTACTTAAACAGTTATTGTAAAAATTAAAAAGAACAATCTTTGGACCCTTCCTTGTGTCTATCACTATTTTCTGGTAGTAACTGGATCCAGGGGAAAGGAGATCTTATCATAAACTAGCAGGTTAGATATATACACAGTCAATCCTCCCTTGGGTCTTCCGTGTGCGCCCCCCACCGCAGGGGTAAAATAAGTTTTATAGCCATTGAGGTGTATCGGTGCGGTGGCCCAAGTTTCTTGTAAAGCTAATATGCCCACGTCAGTAATGGCATCATCCCAGGATGGATTGGAAATTTTCTGTTTTAAACCAGCCACATTCCAAAAGACCACCTTGCAATATTCTTCTATGGGTAAAGCTTCTGCAATAACCCCCGCTTGTCTACCCTGACTCCCTTGTGTAATCTCGTCCACCACTCGAATTTCAAGTGTCTCCTCACACCCCAAAAGGTTTATCAACCCCAAGTCTACAGGTTTAGTTGTCTTAGAAACCTCTTCTTTTGTCCTGGGGAGTCAATCCACCGCTTCCAAGCAATCAAACCGGTTATAACATGGAAAGATCGGAGGAAATTGCAGATTGCCAAACCATCCTGGGTCATAACTTTGTGGATGGAAGTAAGGAGGCCTCCCTCTATGTTTCACTACATTCCAACCATCTTCATTCCTCCCTCCCCATTGTGTGTTATAATGGTTGCTGTCAAAAACCTGACCATTATTACCTCCTTGGTGTCGGTTGTCCCTAGTCCAACTCCACCTGTTATCCGGGTGATCACCCTCAGGGTAAAAATAGGATAGTGCCCTGGCCACAATGGACAGACCATGGTTTCTTGGGGGCCTCGTTGTGATATATTCGGCAGTGCGTGGGTTCTCAAATGTTATCACCACACAATCGCCGTGTACCCTTTTTTTATTATACCCAATCCATGGAGCCCTTTCAACCATCAGAATATTACTTCCGATAGCTCGCGGGAGAGGGTAGTTATCATTCAGCCAGTGGATAATTTTATTTACAAGTCCCCCATTATTTTCGTTTGATTTTGCATCTAGTTGAGGGACTCCAGTAAGAACCACAACATACGGTGCAGCTTTTGGGGGTAAGTGTATATTTCTACGCACCTCCCTTTTTTCTGGGTTATCTTTGTCCTGTTGTAGTTTAGGAGTTTGTGGAACTGACACTACTTTATCAGTTGGGGCGGGAGTTTTAAGTGTTGGTATAGTTTTTGGCGGTTGATTAGTGGTAGGGACACTTTTAGCAGCTACGGGTGGCTTGTTCGTTATAGTTTTTACTTGTGGAACTTTATTATTCAAGTTGAAGCTAGGGGCACTTATATCTTTATGTATATTTTTCAGTATTGTTTCCAAACAGCGTAACCTAACCTCGATGGGTTTGAGAAGAATTTTTAGCATCTCAAAGATGTTATTATTAACCATGCTCAGGCTACTACTGTCCTCACTACCTCTAACTTGGTTGTTTACTACACCACTTAGTTCCAGAATTTCCTCCAAGCTGCTATCTAAAACAGTTTCGTCTGGGAGACTTAATGGTAGGCCGACGTTGGCCTGGTGCCCTCCCCTAGTGTCATTAGAATGAGCAACTGGATTGCTGCTCACATTCAAGGGCGCCAGATCTAAATTGGTTGGATCTTGATTCTTGCTGATATGGGCTTTTTTCCCTTTGCGAATGATGGATTTAATGGTCTTTTGCTTATTAGTCTTCTGTTTAGGAATTGCCCCCTCTTTCATACCCCTTTGATTTAAAGCGCTAGCTATAGATAGGTTTTCAGTCTCGTTTTCAGCTGGGCCGCTATCCACTAGCAAAGAGAGATTAGGGGTTGCCTCCAGGCCTTCCTGGGAACATAGAGCGTTATAGCCCCCCTCCTTATGTACCATTGCAAGAGTGTTCGGGACAGATACACTATTAGGAGTGCAAGCTTGCGCAATAGGACCTAAAGAGGAGCGCCTAGCCATGGCTAAATCTTGAGACACCCTTCTGTCCATGAGTATAATCCCTTCATCAATTAAGGCATGGGTGCGAACGATAAAGTCATCGAGGATACCAGTCAGCTTCTTTACTCCTGCAGCTGCCATGCTTCTGGTCTCTGGGCAATTCATGACAGACCCTATAAATACCCAACAGTAAAACAGAAGAAAGTATTGTCAAATAACACTGCCAATCTCGAAATGTCAATAACCTAATGGCTCACGGTAGTAAGTAACATGGATGGTTAGCCAACTTACAGTTCTGATGTCCCACTGTCCATGAGCTGATAGAAGTCAGAGTCAGGCAGGGTTTGTCCATGAGCTGATAGAAGTCAGAGTCAGGCAGGGTTTCTGGCCCAGGCCAGGCTCCTCAGGCCTCTGAGGGCCACAGAGGGCACGCCCTTTGCCCGGGCTTAGCCCCGGGCGTCCCGCTCGCGTCCCGCGACGCGGGGGTTCGCCCTTCTTTATGGCGCCCTCGGCGCTGCCTGCACTGCCTGTGCGCGTCACTCAACGCGCCGCCGCGAGGCCTGCCGGGTGTTGTGGTTCCCGGAGCGGCGGCGCGGGTCTCTGTGGCAGGGTGACTCTCGGCGGTGGCGGCTTCTCCTGCTGCGAGTCGGCGTGTCAAGGTGAGTGTCCTGTAATCTCCCCCGCTCTGCCGGGGTTCGCCCTTCTTTATGGCGCCCTCGGCGCTGCCTGTGCGCGTCACTCAACGCGCCGCCGCGAGGCCTGCTGGGTGTTGTGGTTCCCGGAGCGGCGACGCGGGTCTCTGTGGCAGGGTGACTCTCGGCGGTGGCGGCTTCTCCTGCTGCGAGTCGGCGTGTCAAGGTGAGTGTCCTGTAATCTCCCCCGCTCTGCCGGGGTTCGCCCTTCTTTATGGCGCCATCGGCGCTGCCTGCGCTGCCTGTGCGCGTCACTCAACGCGCCGCCGCGAGGCCTGCCGGGTGTTGTGGTTCCCGGAGCGGCGGCGCGGGTCTCTGTGGCAGGGTGACTCTCGGCGGTGGCGGCTTCTCCTGCTGCGAGTCGGCGTGTCAAGGTGAGTGTCCTGTAATCTCCCCCGCTCTGCCGGGGTTCGCCCTTCTTTATGGCGCCCTCGGCGCTGCCTGCGCTGCCTGTGCGCGTCACTCAACGCGCCGCCGCGAGGCCTGCCGGGTGTTGTGGTTCCCGGAGCGGCGGCGCGGGTCTCTGTGGCAGGGTGACTCTCGGCGGTGGCGGCTTCTCCTGCTGCGAGTCGGCGTGTCAAGGTGAGTGTCCTGTAATCTCCCCCGCTCTGCCGGGGTTCGCCCTTCTTTATGGCGCCCTCGGCGCTGCCTGCGCTGCCTGTGCGCGTCACTCAACGCGCCGCCGCGAGGCCTGCCGGGTGTTGTGATTCCCGGAGCGGCGGCGCGGGTCTCTGTGGCAGGGTGACTCTCGGCGGTGGCGGCTTCTCCTGCTGCGAGTCGGCGTGTCAAGGTGAGTGTCCTGTAATCTCACACAACTCAGAATTCTGACCACTGCAAAAAGGTCATTTGCACATGTGTGAGAGTTTTCAACACACTTGTAGCTAGGTCTTCAATGTTGTGTCAACAATTTGGGCACAATATATTAGATTAAGATATGTCTGCCCTGTGTTGTAAGGCTATTGCTAGTTACGAAGAAGTTCAGCAGCCAAATAGATGATGAAAACCAAAGGCTGAGGAGCCATTTCACAAAGCTACATTTACACATGTAAATTTACTGCACCTAGTAGAATGTTTTTTTCTTTTTGCTATTCCCCATTTATGAATTTAAAGTCACCACTAGGTGCAGACGTACATGTCTCCATTACTAGTGGAGTCTCATACACCAGAGTTTATGAATAAAAAAATACTACTCGTACATTTTCATGCATAGGTGGAGAATTCCACCACCGTGGAAGAGATCTCCCTTTGGGTAAGTATAGGAAAAATTGTTAAGGCTTATTCATTCTTTTTTTTTGAATACTTAAAATAGTTTTATATAAAATATGAATTTACAATGATTGCATGTGTTTATTTTAAATATGCAATAGGTTACAATAAAATGCTACAGTACATTAACTTAAACATATAATAAATAACTATTGAAATATAGTTATTTAATGTTTAACTATAACAGCCCTGTAACGTTTTTTTTCTTCCAGTTACTATATATATATATGTGTGTGTGTGTGTGTGTATGTGTCTGTATGCGTGTGTGCGTGTGTGTGTGTTGTGTGTGTGTGTGTGTGTGTTTTAACAATAAACAAAATATATATTTGTTACTTTGGAAGTCAACATATTTTTAATATTTTAACTTTAGTTCCTATCAGTTGTTATTTTATTTCCCTGCCTTCGTTGTATTCTACGGAATTGTGATGCAGTACCTGTGAGCAATGTGTGGTGGTAGAGGATCCACTTTAAGGTTGAGCTGGAGCATTTCTTCTACTGTTTCTGACCCTTTCTGGCTGTATTAACTTTAGAAAGCCAGTTCGTGAATAGCAACAGGCTACTCTTTTGTGAGTGGGTGCTTGTATTTGTGTGCCTCACCTTAAACTAGGGGCGGCTCCTCCGCAATGGCGGGGAGCATTGCCCCACTGTCTGGCTCAGAGCCAGTAAATGAAAACTAAAACGATGTTCTGGCATCCTTTTATTTTTCATTTGAAGCCAGCTTGTGCAGGGAAGGTGTAGCATGGGTGGAGGAATGCTATCTGCACTGCCTAAGTGTGCATGTGTTTAGCCGGCCATCTCAGGCTGATCAAAACATGCATGGGCACTTAGGTTTCTCCAGCCTGGCTGCATTGTAAAGCCAAGCTTGAGAAACCCCCACAGATTTCCTGGCCTGAGCACAGCCTCTTTTCAGCCCGCTCAGGCCAATACCTGCGCTACTCTCCTAGCATGAGAGCAGTGCGGGCTTGGATGGGAGTCCTTGTCATGGTGGTCCCAGTGTCTGCTGGGACCAGGAACAGAAGAGAGGAAGCGGGCGGTGGCCGGCAAAATACTGTATGTTAAAAAAATATTCTAACACCCCCCCCTTGCACCCTCCCTCCCGCATTGCCATCAGCTGACCTACTGCCCTTTGTTTATGGTGGCCACCACTGCCTTAAACTCCACATTTCTCTTACAACCCCTTTCAATGTAGGTTGTAAATATTCCTCATTTTCCACCTCCTTCCCCTGTCCCTCCCAAAGTTACTACTAAAACCTAGAACTTCATGTGCAGAGATCTCCAACCAGAAAAAATAGTAGTGGCGGAGGTCAATGCATGCAGGTTAGTGAATAGCATTTTGTGCTAGTGAGTAGTCCTACTGTAGAGCTACTTGACATACTAGAAAATATAGTTACTTCCTTAATAAGATCCCAGAACTCAAATGTAAGTGCAGTATTCTTTCAAGGTACAGAAGCAGATATTTCACTTCTTACCATACATAATTGCCCAATCATTTTCTCCCACTTCTGCTGAAGATCCTTGGGGCAGTAACACAGAAAAATGTATGCCTGAAATATTTGCCTTTGTGGACAGGTTTGGAGACATCACATAAATAGGTTTGTGTCTATGATATTTGAATTTGTCTGCAATGAAAGTATTTGGTTGAGTTTTCATTTTCTGTGCAAAATTCCACTGGCAAGGAAAATACATAAAATAGTATAACACTGTGGAAATATCAAGCACTGTACCGTTTAATGCAAATCAATTCAAATACTGCCAACAACTTTTACCATCATAAGATTCAAATACAACAGGCATTCATCTATCTACAAAATACTGCTAATACCGCTTAAATATTCAAATCCCACCAACACAAAACTGGTTCGGTGATATGTCCCCATGCCTTGTGCTCCAACTCTTGAATGAAATTCTCTTATTTCAGATCTGTAGAATAACAGTGTCATGTAGACTGATACACTACTATTGAATTAAGTGCAAGCTAAGACCGCATTCTGAGTTTGTTTGAAAGGGTTACCCATCACGAAAGTGATGAATATTACGTCCGCATATTACAAGTGTCATTGAATATAATGCACTTAATAAGACAGACGGGACACCTGTCATGCTTGTAAGGGGGCAATCCATCTGTTAAAGTCTAAGGGGCATATTAACAAGGGATTTATCTCCACTTTTTTGGCTTAAAAAGCCAAAAAAGCGGAGATAAAACTATCGCCCTATTTACAAGAGGGTGCTAACATGCATAATTGCATGTTAGCACCCTTTTTCCCGATGCCTCCCTTTGCATCTTTAGTGAGATGCAAAGTGGTTGTCACTGGGCGTACCCCAATGGACTACCTTGTAAAATATCGCTGATCTTCACATCGCGATATTTACAAGGCAGCCCACAGGATTTCAGCAGACGTTAGATTTTGGCAAAAATGGCGGCTTTTGTCAAAATCTAACGTCTGCTAAAATCCTGACTTAGCTATCCCTAGCATAGGGGGTGGATTATACTGATATGACCACTGTGTCGTATCAGCAAGGTTATCACGGTTTTGCAGGGTACATCACTGGAAAACCAGCAATGTTCCCTGCAAAACAGCAATTTCCCCGCTATTGCAGGAATTTTTATCGCCTTGGAGATACGGGTTGCCAATAACGCAATATCTCCGCAATAAAAAAACCTGCGATAGCTGGCGTTAAAAAAAAATAGCGCTAAGCGCGCTTTGCGACGCAAAGCGTTGTTAATATGTCCCTAAATTAGGCCTTATATTTGCGCCTGTTTTTACATTAATGGGCAAATTGTGCTCATACCCATGTTTGCTCAGCGAAGTATCACCAGGGTCAACCTGGTGGAACAATCCAATGCAAACCCGAGTGCAAATGAAAAGTAGCATGCACAAAGCTGAAACAATTTCCATTAGTGCTCCTTATTTCCCATTCATTTACAGATGGGTATCAATTGGCTGCAAATACCACCCACTGTGTACTGGGGTAATTGCAAACATTTATAAATATGCCTGTTAAATTGAAAAAACTTCATTAAAATGGGACACTGTCATAGTCACTTTCAAAGTTGTTTAAAACACATGTTTTAAGCAACTTTATGTGTCAGTTTCAAACCATCTGTGGGTAGCAAAGCATGATAGACTGCAGATAGATTATTTCTTCCCTCTAATGAACTCCAGAAATGTAATAATTAAACATTGTACAGAAATGTCTGCTATCCACTAAACCCATATCTTGACAAGGGTTCCCTATAGGGGTTAATCAGTACTAGCTGTTTAAACTCAACAATAGAAATTGATTCACTATTGGAGTGCACAAATTGTTTCTATAAATCTTGCAAATTCATTTTGCTTTAATTGATTATACTGTTGCTACACCATTAGCATAAATATCGCAACGTTAATGTTATGTTATATTAATGTTATGATTTGAATTGTATAAATGTCTACATTAAACAAAAATTGCAAACAACACATATATATTTCAAATCATAACATTAATTGATAAACTCCTCATATAAACAAGTTCTCATCTTGCATTCCGTGTCTGCTTGATCAATATGAGTGTCTCTCCAAATTTCCAAAGCAAGTTCACCCAAATGGTAGTTTCCCCAAAACTTTGTATCGCCCCATCTAAATAACCAATGGACTTCTACACTCCCTTTTGGCGCTCTGTCAATGTACCCACATCGGTCACGTGATCTGCATATTGGAAAGCTCCATTTATTTCAGAATAGGCGACGCACTTCGACCTTCCTACTTTGGGCCTTCTCAGGTCATTACACAAGGACTTATGCAAAACAAAACTTTTACCTTTAAGCAAACAAGCAAAGAATTACAAAAATGTAAATGCACACATCTGCACGAAGGGACTTAGCATATGTGCATGTGAACTGAAAACGTGAAATCAAATAAAGGTGGAATCACACAATAATACACAAAGTGTTTGGCAGACAGCCCGGTGGCAGTGGGCTTGTTTGCTAACATTGAGAGAGTCGAGAGAGAGAGAGAGCATCTCTTTGTATTTCTAGCATCTCGCCCCGCTGAATGCGAGCGGTGGCGTTTTTACGCAGCGCATTGTTTTTAAAACTGCATATTTCACCTTACCTTTTGTTGTGCAGGGCACTAACTTCATTTTTTGGTTCCAGAGGTGAGCGGCTGGCTGGGGGCTGTTTGTAATCGGGGGTTCCCAGCGGCAGCGGGCGCCATCTTTGCTTGGGCTTCAATCTGCATGAAGCTTCCCTGAGACTCCACCCTCGTCCCGCCCCTATTTAGGAGCGCGTTTTACTCCTCTGTAGGTGTTTGGCAGACAGCCCGGTGGCAGTGGGCTTGTTTGCTAACATTGAGAGAGTCGAGAGAGAGAGAGAGCATCTCTTTGTATTTCTAGCATCTCGCCCCGCTGAATGCGAGCGGTGGCGTTTTTACGCAGCGCATTGTTTTTAAAACTGCATATTTCACCTTACATTTTGTTGTGCAGGGCACTAACTTCATTTTCTGGTTCCAGAGGTGAGCGGCTGGCTGGGGGCTGTTTGTAATCGCGGGTTCCCAGCGGCAGCGGGCGCCATCTTTGCTTGGGCTTCAATCTGCATGAAGCTTCCCTGAGACTCCACCCTCGTCCCGCCCCTATTTAAACGGCCATTATGTGTCAGCGCAGCGGACGAGCGCAGCGGGCGCGACGGAGGCGCGCCTGAGTTAAGCCCGTCTGCGCCCGTCCGCGGCATGTCGGGGCACGGGGCATGTCACTCTGCCCCCCGCCTCATTTATCCCCGCTCATCCATAATTTCTCTTCACGATCCCATACTCCCTGCCCCCGAGCCCTCTGTCAGTCACGCTGTATATGGCCTGCCCACACCCAGGAAATCTTTCCCCGAGATTATTATTTCTTCTCCCACTCACAGGCCTCCTGACCTGGCAGGTAAAAGTCGCACTTCTACCCCGGCATCAGCCCCTAACTCCCCCTTATCGGTGGTGTACCTTAACACTCGGTCTTTGGTCAGCCATCAATCTGACATCTTCTATCTCTTAGGCTCGGAACAGCCTGACATCTTGTTCCTGTCCGAGACCTGGCTCACAGATGATTCCTCTCCTGACATCCTGGCGGCCATCCCTTCGGGATACTACATACTGCAAGCCAACCGCCCCTCTGGCAAAGTGGGCGGCGGGGTTGCAGCCATCATCAGGCACCCAATTCGGTTCTCCCCTGTGCCCACCCCCAGTATCCCCATGACCGATTGTCTTGTACTTAGACTGGAGCAGCCTGGGTCCTCTCTTATATGTGTTTTAATTTACCGCCCTCCTCAACCTATGCCCAACTTCTCAGCTCAGTTTGGTGAGCTTATCTCCCAGCTGACCATTGACAACGCCAATGTTCTGGACCTAGGTGACTTCAATTATTGGCCGCCGGACCCCCACGAAACCTCTGATTCACATGCCTTCTCTGACCTTATGCTGGGCCTTAACTGCACCCAACATATACACACTCCCACGCACGTCAAAGGTCATATCTTGGACCAAGTTTGGACTTCCTCTTTAGCCATCTCTACTCCCCTAATTCTTCCCTGCCTCTGGTCAGATCACTCACTCATCACCTTTTCCCTTGCCAAGCCCCCCCGGTTACTACCATCCGAGAATCCAACTTTCTGGCACGCAACTGGAACAAGGCCGACCTCAATAAATTTACCTCCCTCCTGAGTTCATCTGCCCCTCCCATTGCGGGACCCACCATTTCTATTGACTCTCAGTCCGAGAACCTCACCCAATGGCTTGTTTCCGCCGCTGACTCGGTGGCACCTCTAAAACCAGTTAAGTCGCGGCGTAGTCACGACGCCCATAGGTGGTTCACCGAGGAACTCAAGGCATTGAAAGTCAGTCTCCGCCAGGCCGAAAGGCGCTGGCGTCGAGGATATGCCCCTGAGACTAAAGCGATCTTCTCTTCTCAGCTGAGGGAGTACAAGTCTGCTATAGCTCGGGCTAAATCCAGCTACTTTTCTAACAAGATCTTGAACTCCACAAACAAGTCCAAAGATATTTTCTCTATTGTTGAGGAACTATCCAACCCGGCGAGAGTCACCATCGCTCCCCTCCCCTCCAAGCCTCTGTGTGATTCCCTGAATCAATTCTTTGTGGACAAAATTGTCAAAATCAAAACCAGTATCTCTGTTCACGCCTCATCTGCCCCTCCCCTCTCAAGTACCCCCGACCACCCCAACACCCATACCCTAAACCAGCTCCCCCTCATCTCGAAAGCTGATTTTCTCCCCCTCTTGCTCAAAGTTTCCTCTGGCTCTCCCAGCGACTGTTGCCCCCACTCGGCCCTTCGGGAAGCTTTCACTTCCTGCCCGGATCCCCCCCTAGCCCTCTTAAACAACTCCTTGACTATGGGGGTGGTTCCGGGATCTTTCAAATGAGCCGAGGTGGTCGCCATCCTGAAAAAACCTTTGGCTGTCCCGTCCATCATGAGCAACTACCGCCCTATCTCCCTCCTTCCCTTCCTCAGCAAAGTCCTGGAGTCCCATGTCACTCAAACCCTTACCTCTTTTGTAGAAGACTCTTGTGTTTTGGACCCCCAGCAGGCTGGGTTTAGACCTGCGCACTCCACAGAAGCAGTCACCCTCTCTGTGATGGACGAACTGCGCAGGGGTGCCGACTCTAACACCTGTCAGGCTCTAGTCCTTCTGGACCTGTCGGCCGCCTTTGACACGGTCGACCATGACATTTTGGTCGACCGTTTCAAAGAGGCTGGCATCCAGGGCATTGCCCTGGACTGGGTTCGCTCTTTCCTGACCCAACCCCATCAAGCTGTCAGGCTGTCCCAGTATTCTGCCTCTCAAGTCGAGCTGACCTGCGGTGTCCCACAAGGCTCTTCCTTATCCCCCCTCCTCTTTAATTTATACCTGGTCCCGCTAATCCGCTCCCTCCGTAGATTCAATGTCTCCGCGTTCAACTACGCGGATGACATCCAATTGGTTTTCACCATTGACTCCGGGGACGAATCTATCTCCACCTTCCAAAACACCCTCTGTTTTATCAGCGATTGGATGGGCACAAACCATCTGAAACTCAACCCCGACAAGACCGAGCTGGTTCTTGTCGGGGGACCCTCCAATCCCTGGCACTCTTCCATTTGGCCTGCCAGTCTTGGCAGCCCCCCCTGTCCCGTCAACTCAGCAAAAAGTCTGGGAGTTGTCATAAGCAACGACCTTTCTATGACACCCCAGATAAGCGCTGTAGTTTCCTCAAGCCACTTTCAGCTCAGGAAAATAAGCAAAATCTCACGCCTACTTACCACCGATGCCCTTACTCTGGCCCTGCTTGCGTTAGTTATGTCCAGGCTTGACTACGCAAATGCACTATACGTAGGCATTCCTGCATACCAACTTAGGAGACTCCAGTTGATCCAAAATCAGGCTGCTCGCCTGATATGCCATCAGCCCAGAGATCAACATGTTCAACCTCTTCTAAAAAGTCTCCACTGGCTTCCGATTTCTGCCCGCTGTAAATTTAAGCTTGGTTGCATCATCTCTAAATCCCTCACTGGCCATAGCCCCCTCTTCATCTCTTCCTTGCTTCATCAGTATGTTCCTTCCCGCACCCTTCGGTCATCTCAAATGGCTCTACTTTCTGTCCCTAGATTCAAGCGGAAGAAATACGGCGGCCTTAGGTTCTCATTTTTAGCCCCGTCTTTTTGGAACTCCTTACCCCTCTCTCTTAGGTTGTCCTCCCACTACTCCAGATTCAGATCCTCCCTTAAAACGTACCTCTTCACTGAAGCATACAATTAGCTGATATCCTCTGTTATGTTATTTTCTGTCTCTCCTCCCTGCTCCCTCTGTATAGCGCCAAGGAACCTAAAGGTGTTAGTGCGCTTAATAAATTAATTTAACATAACAACATAACATAAATAAGTGCACATAGATAGTGACCGTGCCACCTGGTGCTTTTCACGTAGTATAATTTATCTCATGCAATCAGTATGACGTGGCCACTGAACAGCCTGAAATTGTAATTCACCCTGCCACCCAGAGAGGATGAAACAAGTGAATCTTTTCATTTTGGGGAAACGACCATTTGTGTGGACTTGCTTTGATAATTTGGAGAGACATTCGTAGTTGACAAGCACACAAGGAATGCAGGACATGAACACATATATGAGATCTTTATCAATGTGTGTTATGATTTGATTTTTTTATATGCGTTGTTTGCAGTTTTTGTTCACTGTTGAATTATATATGCTAATGGTATGGTAACTCTATAATCAATTAAAGCAAATTAAATTTGCAAGATTTATAAAAACAATTTGTGTACTCCAATAGTTAATCAATATCTATTGTTGAGTTCTAACAGCTGGTACTGATTGATCCCTATTGGAAACCCTGGTCAAGATATGACATGGATGTTCAGGTTCACATAGGGTTATACGCCCTACCCCCTTCTGTGTGATATTTGCTTATCCACTAAAGACACTGGATTTTTAGGGGAACATGTTCAGTGAAAGTAAGCTAAGGAACTTGTACTTTTAACTGTTAATTGCTCCAGCCACTCTTGTAATTCTGTTCAGTAGCCTCTGTGTCGCAGTTTGTGTTCAAACTACCAGCAGGCACTGTAACATCACAACTCAACTGTAACAAAGTATTACAGTAGAGTAATTGTGCCCTTTTTTAGGTCTCGTGGCGTTGAACAGCGCGTAAGCGCTGTCTCGCCAGAGATCTATTGCCGCTGGGTCTGCTTCCCAGGAGACAGCACCTGGCCGCGCGCATCTCGCAAAAGGCGATCGGCCAGCTGCTGTCTCCTGGGGAAGCTCCAACACCACACACACATGCGCACACACAGAGACACACACACAAGCGCACATACACACACGCACGCATACAGAGACACCCCCGCCGTCGCACACATACACGCGTGCACACATACACACACGAGCGCCCTCCCCCCCTCCGGAATACAGTTCCACTTACCGCCAATCCTGTGTTCTGTAGCCTCCGCGGGGATCTCCTTCGGGCATGGACGCATACAGGGACACCCCAGCCGTCGCACACATACACACGTGCACACATACACACACAAGCGCCCCCCTCCCAAATACAGTCCCACTTACCACCAATTTGGTGTTCTGTAGCCTCCGCGGGGCTCTCCCTCGGGCATGGGAGCCCTGCGTCACCACTGCTCCTCCGGCCAGGCACTCCGTGGGCGCTGCTTCGCGCACAAGACGGAAGTCCGGCCCCCACGCTAGGTTTCGTTTTCATGACTGCACGTGCACATCTTGTTTTTTTTGTTTTAAATCTCCCATGTCCCTGTCCTAGTCGATGTTGGCATGTCTGCTAGCATCTCATACGTTTTACAACGCTATTCACTCCCTCCAAGAGACCGCTTTTGCAACAGAAACAAACATTCTATTTGCCCTTTAAGCGATATTGGAAAAGGCGAGATTTTACGCGGAAGAAGGTGAGATAGGAACATGTTTGCCTACGAAAGTTTCTTTAGCTACTTCCTGGAGATACTATTGCCATGTATCTGTACGTGCGTGCTGCGGCTGCCCCTTGTCTTCTTAGGAACTAACCCAGTATTCCTGAATGCTACGGTCAGCAAATTTCTGATTTGTCATATTGTGCACATCTATATGCCCCCTCAGATATCGTCACGTTTTTTTCACCATTTTATGTCGCCCTTATTTTGATGTTCATTGCAAGGTGCCGGGTGCATCGTTTCAACCCAACTATGCGGATTATGACTCACAAACCAATTCACCTGTTCACAGATTTCACCCCAGCGGTACACTTTGTCTTTTATCCTTCTAAGGTCGATAAAACAAATTCCGGTAGGTAACACTCATCTGTTTAAAAATGCGAGATGACGCTGGGGTAGAAATGGGTTTTTATAAAATCCACATTGAAAAATCGTAATTAGCTGCATTATGCCTGAGCATACGTATTTTCAGTGTTACCCCCAATTGACTCTGTAGCACTGTTTCGGTTTTTGCCCTTTGAACTTAAGTGAACCCGGAGACCCGAGTAAGAATCGTGCCTCCTCTACGTGCACAAATTGTATGACTTTGTGCAGGTCACTATCTCTGGTGGCACCTATCAGCGTCTCGGTAACGTGCAGCACTGCACATTTTCTGCTCGGCAGAGAAGGTGCGCACAACACCTTGAAACACTGAAGTTTCTGCTCCGCCGTTCCAAAGTCACCTATCGCAAGCGAGAACGCTCCTGCCGCATAATCTACTGCCGGGTGCCGCTTGGACACAAATCTTGCGTCAACCTCCATGCTGGTTCTCCTCTTAAAAGGGCGTTAAGTTCAGAACGAGGATGGACTAGAAGTGCACAGACGCATACCAATCGTACAGTGAAGCAATCGTTGTGGAAGCGACTATAACCCTGAATTGTGTACCAAAGTATCCCTGACTGTGAAATACATGTATGTTTTATTGGAATAATTGACAAGCGATACTCCTTAGTTTTATCACGAATTGAATGAGTTTGTCTAGCATGTTAGACTGCCGGTGTCTCCCCATGTGATGGTGTCCCCCCCACCCGCCTAGCTCCTGATGGATGGAATGCTTGCATTAATCTCAGTCACTGGTAATTATTCTGGCCGCATCACAATAGTTAGTTCCTTTGCCCAAATGCCACCGCAGTGCTGACCCTGCCATGTGCACACCATTCTTCACCCTACTCACTACAGAAGCAGGTAAATACACAACGGCAGAGTACAGAAATCAGCGAGACCAGCCCTCTCCTGTGAAGACAAGCAGCGGAATCATATGAAGCTTAGACAAAAAAGTAGCTCAACCATGAAGTCAAACGAACTGGGTCGCCAAAATCTTGGGATGCCCAAGGCAGAGTATTTGAGATCTCTTTCACACAGGTATGGGTACCCGATCATTCTCAAAGAGGAACCGAAGTCAAAGTACTGTTACTGTTACGTCAGTATTGGTATCCAGCCACTTATCGCTATTGCCAGCAGTCATTGTTTTGAGGTAGTCGGATGCATAGGAAGATGCTGTCATAGTAGGATGGGTGGTCTGATCACCTGACCACCCAGCAAGCTGTGTGAATAATAACAGCTGTGAGCAACAGCATACTCTTGCACACACTCTCACTGCTCACCAATTCAAAGTTTGCTAAAAAATGTATGCAACCCATTGTCATACACAATGCCAATAACTCAAACTTTAATGCTGGGAGACCTATTGCATTGCAAATGCTTGTTATTATAAGTGAGTAGTGATGTCAAAACGATACCATAATAATGTTGTAATAGAGAAACGAGGTACTGTTATTAAAGTCTTCCATTGGTTATGATACAGAAAGCTTGCTCTGATCCAATAGCCGATGAAAACCATGTTGCAGTGCTCTTCAACTTCTGTTGTACGAAATTGTCCTAACACAATTTCCTCAAGTCCTTATATAGAAAGGTTTTTGAACCAGTGTGAAAAGGAGAAAACAAATCGTGGAACAATTACTGACAGCACATTTCTTTATAGTATAAATCGATTTATGTGTGGCATTAAAAGGCAAAGAAATCATAAGCCAGCAAACGTATTTACACCGTGTTTGCTGGTTATGTCCTGATCCTAGAATGCACCAGTTCTGCTTAAAAACTAGACCCATCAGTTACGTTTGAAAAGCAGAAAAACATATTATACGTATATGCTGTTATGTTTGTACAACAAAAAATTTGAAACTAGTTTGTGCCATATCTCTCGTGGTGCAAATAGATTTTGCTCCATTCTCTGTTAAACAAGGAGTAAAATAGCGCAAATAGATGTTCGTTTTTTTTGTTTTTTGTTTTGATATACCAGTGACAGGTTTCTGTAATACTGCCGCATTTGTTACGTTTATATGTGACCAGGGCAACCGCAATCGTGGGCGAAAAGAACAAAGATGTTTTGCAGCTCACACCAGAACACATGTTTCTGAGCAGACTGCTGTCAGTCCAACATAATGCATGTATCCTGGACTTCCCTGTCAGACGATAGCTGCAAGCAGAAGCCAGGATTACTGGTTTTGCGATGAATGCTCGAAGTACGGGTCTTGTGCTGAACTTTACAGCTGGCCCAAGAACAGAGTTAAAGATTGATGAAAAATGAATTTCATTTCTTCACAGCAAGCTATTCTGTAAGATTGGGAGCGACTTTCATTACAGGGTGGGTCTTTGAGGGGCAATTCTTTTACACTGTCTAGAAGAAATTGGCTGGAAGGTAATACAGTGTTTGAACAATTGCAAAGGTGAAAGAAATACTTCAGATTTCAATTCAGAGTACAGAAGGTCTAGGCCTTTAAATGTTATGCAGCTGCGGCCAGAACTATATATAAAATAATAATGTAACAACGAAATGTATGGCAAGAAAAAAGCTAGAACGTATCGCTTCAGGGAATAAATGGAGATGTTGCAGGACTGGAATGCACTCACCACGAAAGACCAGGAGGGCCACTCAACCGTCAATCATCTAAAACCCACAGTAGTGGGCTAAGGGTGAATGCCGGGTTGTTTGGCATGTGGCCACACATAGGTTGTTTTACTTACTCAGTACATTCGGTGTGTCTAATTAAGGACAAATACGGTCTCTTTGCTGATTAAAGGGAACTGGAGGGGCGTGCACCCACTTGTGCACGCAGAGCTGTGCTATACACAAGTCAGTGCTGTGGACCTATAAGCCAAACAAAGTAGCAATGGCACAGCATTTATCTTCATCACCACAAAGGGCAATACTCCGGGGTCTCAAACTAACTCCCCTCCCCCCTCCTGTTGTCTTGCTCTTTTACCCACTCCCCAAAGATCACGTTTGAGGGTGAACAAGCACATATACCTGCACAGCCCTGGCAGCAGATGCTGGGCTTCCACATACAAATCCTCGACTTGGCACTGAATCAGTGCCAGCCACCTCACCACGAATCCCTTGTGGGAGTCTCAGTCAGGTGCATGTGCTCCACAAGCTCCCTTTTAACAACACCAAGGTCCTTTGAGGTAGTACGTGTACATCATTCTCTGTGTGGAAGTCATGTTGTGCCTCTCACAGAGGCCTGACCACTACAATGTTCTTTCTTAAAGGGAACACGCATATGGGTGAAGGGGAATCGCTCAATGCCATGGGACATGCCTTCTTCAGGGAACGGTATACCTCCTTTAGCATGTGCTACTGAAAAAACAGTATCTAAACATTCAGTGGTACACAGGGGGTTTGTGGTCCTTTCTATATTTTGGGGCTGTTTCTCTTACAGGGCAAAGAGAACAGATGGCCATTTGCATGGGACACAGTTTCATCAATGTAATGTTAACTTCTTTTAAAGTTTATTTTTATCGTTGTATTTTGAAGACACTGAAAGTAAGCACTAGTTTTTAAAACACAAACTTCACATTCAGATACAGGAGCAGTGCGATGGCTTGTTTTGAAAGGTAAGAAGCTACGGCCTGATTTACAAAACTTGTCTCAGCAACTAAGTGTGTCTAACTCATCGAAATTTAGAGTAAATTACACCGAAGTTCATAGCAAGATAAAACTACCCATAATCAATATACTGTGAATGAATGCATAAGTTTCAATACAGTAATGTGATTAGTGTTTGATTAAAGCTCTGTACATGATAGTTTTTATATTGTCATTATATTTACCTAATTGAACAACTGCGTTTTGGTGCACATATCAAGAGTTTCCTTTTTCGCCTTACCACTAGAAAACACTTATTTATTTAGTAATACTTTATTGTGGCTATTACTTTAGCACGAATGCGGAAAAGCGCAGCAGTGTACAACAAACAATGGTTATGCGCTAGTTGTGCTGCTTACACTAGCACAGAAGTACATTTACAAAAGGTTGCAGGATAAGAAAAGAGTGCAGCAGGATATATCCATAGAAATATACACAAAGCTTAAAGAGCAAAGACTGTAAGGGAACCCTAGACTGGATACAGAGGGAGCGTGGAGCGCATGGAAGGGAGACGTGAGCGGGTATCAGATCCTGATTCGGTTGAGTTTTTGTAGAACAGAGTATTTATTCCCTAATAAAGTTACATCAATTAATGCCCGGCTTTTTTTTTACCAATATTTGAAAAACAAAACTGAAGATTTTGATCATCAATGATTTTGAATGTCAAGGATTTGACCCAGAAATTGCCAGAAAATTGGAGTCTAGATTTTGGGTGTAAATTGCCAGTAGATCTGTTTAAGTGATATGAGTCTATTTAATTTAAAGAAGAACAATTGGGGTATCACTACAGCAAATATCACAGACATTATATTGGTTCTGCTAGTGGCTCAAAAAACTTTGGTTGGTGGATGATGATAAATGTTGGAAAAGTGGAGCAAACGGAACAACTGAAAAGTATTGCCCAGCTGATGGTGAGCTAATAGTTTTATTGATGTTTCTATTTTTAAATATTTATATCTAGACTTGAAATTGCAACTTCTGTGAACTCTGAATGTTCTGGTGCTTGGAAAAAGGATAATTAAAAAAAATTGGAAATTAATTTAAATTAGACATATGTGGCAGACTACATGGAATGTTTCATTGGCATAGAGACTATGCACTAACCTTGGAAGTGGATTAAATGTTAAATGTCGTATACTTGTAAAGTGCACAGCTGCCCCAGCAAAGGGGCATCCCGACAATGTATACCGCTGGGGAACCCATCCTGGCTTTCCCTGTGAGAAGGTCCCTATTGGGAACCCCCAATGTGAAGCCAGGCATCCCCGGCGCTAATGGGGCCGTTAGTAGTGATTAAGCAAGCTATTGCCCAAAGTTGCTGAGTGGGACCCATGGTTGGAGTAGACACCGAGGCGAGAATTATCGAGTCCGCTGACCCTGGCCCAAGACCCTGCCACGTCGGGAACCGAACCCTGGTCCTGGACCGTCCTCTGCTTCCGGGTCTGCCGCCTCTAACCAGTGAGCCGCACCACTCCACATTACCTGCAGAAGAAACGTGTATCTTGATGCTGGTCTAAACTTCATCTTCTGTCTACTCTCGAGCCCAGCAATTGAGCTCAGAAGGGATGATGAGATGGATGAAGGAAAATGAAATTGGACGGAAAAGAGAAAGACGAAGGTAGATTGTTTCTCTGGTTCATCGCTGTCTTCTAGTCGTTTGAGCCACTACCCTGTTACCCTGACATGCATGTTTGGTCACTGCATACTGAAGATATATATTTTATTACTCGAGGCCTCTATTTAGACAAGAATAATGAGCACTATTAATTTGGTGAAATATACTGGTAAAGCATGCTACATCTATACATCAGTGGATTCTTTCTGAGGTGACGAAATTAAGGGAGGTAATGTGACCTGGATGCCAGTCTCTGAATAACCTATGGGAAAGGAAATGTAAGTCTCCCCACTGATGCATTGAACTGTCCCTCACATGCCCAGTAATTATCTGTTTAAATCACAAGGTAACATCCAAGCATCATTATGTCATGCTGCTATCCAGAGTCCTAATCATACACTCATTATCTCTGAAGAAACATTAACAAATTTGCACAAAAGCCATTGGTTAAATATGGAAGTAAAGTCAGTGATTAAATAAAGTTGCATTAACCCATGCGGTAGCATCAACAGTTTCAGTCTCCGCTTCAAGGATTTTGCTTCAGTAACCCCTTGCAGGTTTGAATTTGACTGTGGATGACTATGACACTAAGTTATCACAGCGACACCTCTAATGTTCTTTTGTTTGGTCTTACCTGCAGGAGCGAGGAAATATGAGCCAAGAAGAGAAATCCCCAAGAAGAAGTAAAAGAAGCCTGAAGATCTTCTGCTGTTACAGAATCTGGATGCGCAACAATGGGTAAGATCTGAGAGTGAAGAAACAGAGGACAGCTGTGACAGAAAGCCTCAAAAGCAATCGAGGTGAGGTAGACTGGAGCTTACATGTAAAACTGCCCTAAAGATGGCTGCTACTCTAGTGACACTTTGGATGCCTTGCAGGAATGAGACAATAAACAAAGAACGCCAATGCTGCCCTTAGATAATTCTCAACATATCAACATCTCACAATCGATTCAAACATAAAGTGAGGGGATCAATGTCTCTTGAATGAATCTTCAATTTTATTGATTATTTTACTTCATTTGGAGTTTTTTTGGTTTTCTCTAAATCTTTTTTCAGTTTGAAAAAACATATAACATACAAAATATGGAACACATTATGTACACTTAAAACACTCCCCAACCAACACCACACATACACTCAGTTGTGAATCACAATCAAGCACTCTCTACAATACATAAGTGCATACTAACAATTCTTCAAAGTTCAATATAAATCATATCTCCATTAGTGCCATAGACATTCCTTTCAGCCTATTTGTAAATTTTTATAAGCAATTCAAAAATTCTTTCATGTTCTTATGGCATCATACAATACAGGCTCTACGCGTTTGGAGGAATGAGAGGCACGGTCCCTATAGCCAGCCTCTGCCAAGTCAGATCATGTCAAATGGATGGCCCAACAACACATCATTGTGTTGGAGCCAATGGTGGTAGCCCTGACGTGGGCGACCCCGGGACATTGAAGGCACAAGGAGCAATGGGGACACTGGCAACATTGGAGAAATGACTGGGAGCGCTGGGTGCATGATGAGGAGGGGCACAACATTCAGTTATCATTTATGGAAAAAGTATAATAAAAAACATAGACAGGATATATAACCTCATCTGTATGTGTTACAATAGGTTTCACTTATTGTTTGGTGGAGCAGGAAGCTACTCTAAATCATAACTAAAAGGCAGGGGCAGTCCTGGGTAGAATAAATACATATTGGTCTTCACTTTCAAGTAGAAAGCTCTCTGTACATCACATCCATTATTTGTTTTGTTTTTGATCAATATTGACAGCCATACTATTTAACATATATACAAAATCAATTGAAACCATCCTAAACCAATCAAAATCATTTTTATGTGGATGACACTCAGCTTTTGAAATTGAAAACATTACATTAACCATTCTCAGAAAGAACACATAGACTATGGATTTTCAAGCCCCAACGTCCTGTCTGTCAGTCCTATGACTCACATCAAAAGGAACTGAAATATCCACTTTTCCAGCAACACTTCATATTATAGTCCCCAATTATGAGTTGATCTTTAGGCGGGATACCGCTTTGCTCAATTATAAATGTCATGTTATTCCCCAACCCAGATTTGCCAGATGCAGGAACATTCAACATGAGTTTACCTGCTGGGAAATATGTCTGGTACGATTGCCTTAGGTTTGGACTGCATTTCGATTTCCATGGCTCCCCCATGCCGTGCACACCTAAAGACCAGGGGGGACATTAAATGCTCTCAACTGCCAGGCCACTAGGCTTCTTCTCCCGCACTCACTTCAATTTTTGACCTGGAAGTCTTTAGACAAAGCTCGTACACAATGACTTCATTGGTGCAAACATATTTTGAGTTTACCAGGTGAGTGTGATCTGTAATAAAATATAGCATGTGACTTTCTAAATGTTATTAATTAAGAAAATCGGTCAGATTTGTCAGTAAATGTTGTTTCCTTGAGTTAGCTCAAGTAAGCAAAAATGAGATATGTGATTTTGAGGCAAATCCCATACCATTTGTATAAGCTATATTAAATCCAACTAGAGAACAAAAGTTCCAAACATTACACTTACCAAGTGTTAAATACTGTATCAATGATCAGGTTTTTAATCCCACATTTAAATCTGGATAGTTACAGTGCAACTCTCAAGCAGACTGATTGTTTACAATATAGTGGTCTTTTGGTATGCCCCTAGCAACTGTTGATTTTTTTTCGGCCAGCCTCTTTCAGCCATTGTCCTGAGACTTTTTCAATCATGTCTTTACTCAGTCCAGGGTACCGATCTCCCACTTAATGCTAGTGTCTAATTGGAAGTATCCTTCCACCCTCACTTGAGCCCTTCCATTGAGTTGAAGGAGGGACTACTTTACAACTATAGCTGTCTCCGTGCGCTCTTGCTGCTCCCTCCCACTGTCTGCTCTGTTTCTCTCCTTTTCCATTTCTCTGTTAACACCCTTCCCTTCCTTGTCCCCTTTACTCCTCATTCTTGCCACCCGTCACCCTCTTATACCTCCCACTTCTGTCTACCTCTCCTATGCACTCTTTATTCCCTCCACCCACCTTCCGCTCCTAGTAGCTTCTCATAAGTGTTTCCATTACTGGGTCGTTTTTTGATGCATAGAAACCTAAGGTGAAATCCCTCTTTCTAGTTTTTGTTTCTATTTCAAAAGAAGGTTAACTGACCAGAGAGCCTTCCTTATAATCCTTCCTATTTTTTCCTGTCATCAAAACGAAAGCAGGGTATAGTGAAGTATCCCTGGCCATCCAACCCTTACTTGGATTAGAAACAAAAACAGGGCAGCATCAACGCCAAAGGAAACCTCAGTAGAGTTTGCCTTTTTGTTCCTTGTCTGGCTTTGGTGGACTTACTCAGCATGTGTTATTTGCACAATAAACTCAGACCTATTAACTTTGCCAATGCTTGTTTTTTCTTTGGCTAATAGTTTCTAATGCTTCCACGCCACCCCACCCGCACACACAAAAAAAAGTAATTGCAAATGTGCCACTTAGTGGGCACGATTTCCTGATTTTTATGTCCTTCATTATAGATAAAATGTTATGTTGATAACATGTCTTTTTTAACGTCTTCTGAAGGAATCCTGAATCAAAAGACTGCTTTTGCAGATACACAGCCACGTAAAATGCCTTTCACCCTACGTCCCTGTATCCAGCTATAAAATAGCTGAAGGGAGAAAGAGTGCTCGACTACTTAATGCAATCCTGCTAATTGGCAGACATGCCACACTTAATTGTTTCGCCCATTCAGGAAGTCGCCCAGGTATTACTGGCATGCATGCTCGCTGGCCACGTTGCTAAGATATACCCCACAGAGTTTGAGCCACTTAAAATGTTGGCGGCCCTCCGCCATCTAGCAGAAACTTTCATCTCTTGTAAGAGGATAAGAAATTCATTAGCTTAAGTTGCCTGATCCGAAGAGCTCATTAGCGAGCGCTGGGCCTTTCAGTGTGTGTGCACCGCGACTGGGCTGAGCCTGAACCGGGGGGCTCGCTTTTACATATTGATGTACAGACCGAGAGATTCATTATTTGCTGCTACCGAGCAGATACTCTGAAGCAAAGTCAAATTACCTTTCATGGCCTGAAAAATAAACCTTAGAACCTCATGCTAAGGCTGTGGTACGGCCGATATAAAATGTTTTAATTAATAATGTATGCCTTGAGAGAATTCGTCTTGAGCGAAATAATTCATAGCTTGGTTCTCATTTGGACACCAATACTCTTTGGCTGATTTGGAAGAGCGTTCCATTCCCCCCTCAAGATCGTAAGAAAAAACATAAATCTAAGAACATGATAAAAATCATGTTTTTTGGCCATCTTTGTATTGAAACCACCCCCCTCGGCTCAGTCTAAACAAATTCGAATTCGGGGATAAATTGAAATTTGCACCCAGGGCTTTAAGTGGGGGGGGGGGGCTCTGGGGGGCTGAACCCCCCCCCAGTTTTTTTTGAGGGGCCCCGAAAGGGGGCTCTAGGAGGGTCTATTTTTGGGCCTCAAAGGTCAAAGGTAGGGTGAGCAAACGTCCCGGTTTTTGTTTGGTGTTACTAGTGTGGGTAATATGTCTGGATAGTGAAATACTGCCAATTTCGTTTTTCACTGTTGAAAGGCTTTCTTGCTCATAGGATAACATTGGGAATGCTGTGTGACATGTTTACCTACAGTTGCTGTGATTGCTGAGGGAGGGACTGTCTGCTGTGTGCTGTGTCCCCCTAACTTGAAGAGGAGCTGTGCGATTTGCCCCTCTGAAGCCTGCTTGTCTCCAACGGCTTAAGAAGAGCTGGGAAGTCAGGGATACAAAAGTTCTCCAGCACCCACCCTTCCAGCTGCTGTGTGGGTCTCTGCGCTGTGCCTTCGTGAAGCTGCCCCCCTTTGAAATCTGTCTCGGTGTGCTCATCGGCACACAGCTGCGGCGTAAGGTCATGAGGCCTGCTCGGATCGAGTCCCTCGCGCTCTGTGTGTGCGAATTAACGCACCGCTGAGGAACTGTAGCACCTGATTTGACCCTGAGCGCTGTGTGCGCATTGACTCCTCTGCCGCCCCTCGAGCTGTGTTGTGTGCCCGAGGCCAGGTTCGCCGCTCTGAGGAGGAGCCTTGAAAACACCCTGCCAGTATTCACCACCACCGGCCCGGGATCGTCTTTTCCAAGCCGCGCTCGGATTGGTCACGGCAATGAGGATTTCCCCCAGCAACGCTGAGGTTTGTCAGGCGGAGTTATGTTGCGTCTGGAGAGGCGCGAGGCATCCCCTAGCAACCGGGTTCCCTCTCGCTCGTCATCGAGGAAAGGAGTTACCTGAACCTGAGGCCGAGGCGCGTCCCATCGGCAAAAGCGGCTTCACCAGAGATCAGCGCGGTCCGCAGAGCCCCCTTCACATCCTAAGGTAACCGGTAACCGGAGTTTGCACAGGGGGGGAGATTATGATCACACACGCTACCGGCCGGCCTGCCTTCTCTTTACAGGTCGCCCTGTTGCTACTTATGTGTCAGTGGTGTAACAAAACTTGAGGGGACCCCCCTGCAAAGTATCTGGAGGGGGCCCCCTCTGACCACACAGGAGCTTGGGGAGCCCCGCATCGTGGGGACTGCGGGGGGCTTTTGTTGCAACATTGGGGGGAGATTCATATTCAAGACTTCTGGACTTTAGCTCAATAGCTAACATCTGGTTGGCAGCCCTCGCAATTGCTCATTGTCACCCTCTCTATTTCTTGGGTCACCGTTGGAACCTCTCCTGCCATGCCCCTTTGTAGTGCTGCTTCTTGCCTACTTTGGTGGGTCTTACAAGTGTGTTTGCAGCAGTGCGCCGGGTACTTCAGTCAGATTCCTGGCACGCCCCCGGATCACAGCTGAAACCAGTACGGCTTGTTTCATAAGGAATCTATTCCTTGTTATATGCCCAGTATTATCTGTACAGCACATGCCCTCAGTCCTACAGCCAGTCAGCTTTCCTCCCCTTGTAACACCAAGACAGGGGATGCTGTCTCTTGAAACAGAGCTGTGCATTTCAGCCGCCGTCGGCCCAGCTTGCTTGAATCCTGATGGTGCAGTGAGCAAGGGACTCATGTCTGAGTATACCCTGCCACACCTATAGTGGCCAAAAACGATTCAGAAAAGGGGGTGGTGATGAACAGAAACCGGTCCCCGGAAGCTTGTTTCCTTTCCAGTATAAGAATTGGCTTGGTAGTTTGGTCTGCCCTGTTCCCATGATGCACTGGGCCAGGGACAGACTAATTTGCATGTAGCCAGGTTCTGAGCTGGGATGGTGCAGTGAGCTAAAAAACGGTGATGGATCAAGCCCTGATCTTTGGACTGGGTAGGAGTGTTCTGCTTAATTCAGATACTCTGTCCATCATCACCCCCTTTTCTGAATCGTTTTGTCCACCATAAGCGTGGAAGGGTATACTCAGATGTGAGTCCCTTGCTCACTGCACCAACAGGATTTAAGCAAGCCGGGCCGAAGACGGCTGAAATGCCAGAAACCGGTCCCCGGACGCTTGTTTCCTTTTCAGTATAAGAATTGGCTTGGTAGTTTGGTCTGCCCTGTTCCCATGATGCACTGGGCCAGGGACAGACTAATTTGCATGTAGCCAGGTTCTGAGCTAAGATGGTGCAGTGAGCTAAAAAACGGTGATGGATCAAGCCCTGATCTTTGGACTGGGTAGGAGTGTTCTGCTTAATTCAGATACTCTGTCCATCACCACCCCCTTTTCTGAATCGTTTTGTCCACCATAAGCGTGGAAGGGTATACTCAGATGTGAGTCCCTTGCTCACTGCACCATCAGGATTCAAGCAAGCCGGGCCGAAGACGGCTGAAATGCCAGAAACCGGTCCCCGGAAGCTTGTTTCCTTTTCAGTATAAGAATTGGCTTGGTAGTTTGGTCCGCCCTGTTCCCATGATGCACTGGGCCAGGGACAGACTAATTTGCATGTAGCCAGGTTCTGAGCTGGGATGGTGCAGTGAGCTAAAAAACAGTGATGGATCAAGCCCTGATCTTTGGACTGGGTAGGAGTGTTCTGCCTAATTCAGATACTCTGTCCATCACCACCCCCTTTTCTGAATGGCTTCTTAATTAGGCAGAGGTTTTTTTTGCCTGCACAATTTGCAGCAGAATACACTGGGACAATTCGTAACTGCAAACACCACGCATTACGATTTTGCACTCTTCAGAGCTAAGGGAAATTTGCTAACTCGCCCCATTACCTCATTCCAAGACCCAAAACTTAAAATAGTGCTGTAATCCTACACCTTCTACAGATGGCACCTAGCGAATTGTAGGTGTGGTACTGCTGAACCAAATTTGTTTGGGGTTTAGAATCAACCCATCCTTGTTTATAATCAGAACAGTTCACTCTCTAGAGTGAAATTAATGTTTGTCTAAATTGTAATTGGTTCGTAAAATTTGCAGGTAAATGATATGACTGGGTTAATGTGTCTGCAGCAGAGATCTGCGTACAATAGGCGGTACGTTGTCCAGGTAGACAGAAAAACACACATTAGGGCCCTGATTATGAGTTGGAAAGGGGAGGGTCACCAGAGGACACTGCTCTGCCCAACCACAAATAAGCAAACGGTGGTACAAAAATGCATGGACCTTGGAAGACATGGATGCATGGTGCTACTAAGAATTGTAATGGCTGGGCAAATTACCTGTTTAAAATGCTTTTGATTGAGCACTCTCTGGTAGTAAACCACCCATACATTCATTTGAACAAGTTTTAAGAAGTGCAATGTAGGTACTGCTGAATGATCTTTGACAAAAAAAGGCCAGTGAGGAGCATTTCTGTGGCACTCGTTACTTTCAAATAAATGACAAATTGAGTTAAGAGGAGATCAATAACTAAGATCTATATGGATAGTATACAGGCTAATAGCCTTTGAGGTGTGCATGGTGAATGCTGTCTTGATTTCTTGATGTGGCCACAGGCAGCCCACTTGGAGAGTTCAGGAGAAGGAAACCCTTCTACAGTTTCTTCATCAGACCAGACTGAGCTTGAGGTGTGCAGTACCACTTCTGGATCTACTAGAGAGACCCTTGAGCTTTCAACTCCAACGTGGGCAAAATCTATGATACCATAGGCAACTGGGTCCGCCCCGAAAGACCACCCTGAATGGCAAGAGTTGCTTAAACAGGGAGGCTGAGGGCTTGGTGCCAACATGGCGGACATGTTCTGAGCCGGCTCCGTCCAGCCCGTCCAACATCCGACGAATATCCTGGTAATCCGGTATTGCCGACACTGCAATTGTACCGATCTGCGTGCAGCTTGCGCTCCCCTGTTAAGTGGCGCCCTTCCTGGCAGCGGGGACCGCTGGGGAGCGGAGAAATCTGGCGGAGGCGGCCGTGCAGCCTAGGCAGGAGCGGTGGCCCGAAAGAACTAGGCGGCGGGGCCATCGCTGATCCGGAGTGCAGCGGAGTGCCAGGCCGAGCTGAAAGACCCTCTGCAGGCGGTGCACGGTCTGGAGAGGTGCCGGGGGGCCAGCTGACTGACCAGTGGTCTCGGGCCCTGGGAGCGACCGGCGCCAGACTTGGGCGAGCTGAGTGGATGACGGAGGCCCGGCGGTCACATCAGACCCCGGCGGAGAGGAGCTGTGCCTGGGGCTGCCCGGGTGCTTGGAGGGGGCCGGCGAGGTGAGCGGGACCAGGCGGTCGACGAGAGGGGCGGCAGACCTGTTCCCCGAGAGCTCCTTCCTCTGGGGTGGCTGTGGGGATCGGCGGTGCTGTCGGGCCACGGGTGGGGCCCTTGGGGATACCGACTGGTGATCTCGCCCCTTGCACTCCCCTTCTAGCTGAGGGGGAAGTCTGGTGGCCCCTTCAGGGCTTGGCGGTGGCGATTGCAGAGTGGAGGGCCCCCCCCATTGTGTACGGGACAGACTGTGCTGGGCCCCCCCCTGTAGACGGGAGCCGTCTCTGCTGGGCCGGCAAGCTGCATCCTGGCAAGGCCTTTTCCCCCCCCATGGACTGTGTAGTTGGGGGTGAGGCGGGAGGCACTCATCCGGGGGACGTTACTAGGCCGTGTGAGGCCGGTGGAGCAGTGGTGGGGGCAGGCCACGGGCAGCGCTGCTGAGCTGAGAAGCCGGGCCCCGGTAGATTGGATTACTGGCCTGTGCGGACTTCTGTGCTCCGTGGCACGTAACCGGCTCCCCCGTGATAGCCTGGGCCCGTTGGACTGGATGTTGATACACAACAGGTGCCCGACCATCTCTGAGGGCCAGTAGGGATAGCTAGAGGACCCTCCGGAGTGGCGTGGGCCGGCTGGTGTGCTCGGGTGATGCAGGGGCCCATTGAGAGACTGTGCAGTTGGGCCAGCGGGCCAGTGGTACACGGGGAGAACTTGAGTGGACCTGCAGGCCTGTGGAGAGACTATGACCAGAGACAAAGGGGGTCGCGGCTCGACTAAACAAGGGCCCATAGATAAGTTCACTGGTCGGGGAGCAGGGCCTCGAGCGTCTGGGGGCCAGCAGGGGTTGGTGCCAGACAATGCGGCCCTCATGGCCGCCATCACCCAGGCCAGGGACATGCTGGACGCCAAGATAGGGGCTGTGGGGGCAGACTTCATGTTGCTGCGTCAGGACCTGCGAAACGCACTATCCCACATTTCTGAGGCCGAGACCCGCATATCAGGAGTGGAAGACGATGTCACTGAACTCAAGCGGAAGGTGGCGGCGATGGCGACAATGTCCAGAGGGGCCTGGTACTCAGGGCAGAGGATGGGGAGGGACGGGCCCGCCGTAATAATCTTCGCTTTGTTGGATTTCCGGAGGGATGCGAGGAGGGAAATATGGAGCGCTTCCTCACCACCTGGCTAGAGGGCTGGCTTCTGCCAAAGTCTCTGTCGAAGTGTTTTGTGGTGGAGCGGGCCCATCGAGCACTCATGCAAAAACCCCGGTGGGGGCCCGCCCGCGGCCAGTTATTTCCAAGTTACTAAACTATATGGACAGGGACACAATCTTGAAACAGGCCCGGGCCAAAGAATCACTGCTGTACAACAACGCTCATATCCTGATCTTTCCTGATTACACGCGGCAAGTCCAACAGCAACGGCAATCTAAGCATGGGCGAGTTTTGCGAATCTGGCGTTCGCGAATTTTGCGAATTTGCGAACTCGCAATCCGCAAAATCCGCGAATTCTCGCGAATTTGCAGATTTTTTTTTTTGTGTTCGCAAGGATTTCTGCCAGTTCGCAAGGATTTCTGACAGTTCGCGAGGGTTTTGTGCCAGTTCGCAATTGCGAACTTACATGTCGGCTCGCAACGGTCACGATTATGTTGTTTCTACGTCTGGTTCATCATCACAGGTTCCCAGCACCCTCTGTTTCACCCCTGCCACCCTCTGTTTCACCCATGCCACCCTCTGGTACATCAATGGCACCCACTGGTTCATCATCACTGTAGATTATGGGGGGAAAAAGCAAGCACACCTGCCTGCTTCAACTGACATGAATTAATTTGGGGTTGATTTATTAATGTGTCACTGTTTTAAAATTCCAGTCTGGCACCTGCTTCCTTATCTGTAATTTGCTTTCTGTTGCAGTGCAATTTTTTTTTCCAGGACCTTTGTGGCCTACTTGTAGCTATTCTATGAGCCTGCTGTGAGGGTCAGGGCAGGGTCATACAATTGTTGCAACTAGCAACTGATCTCTGGAGGGGCCCTTGTCAGGAAGCACTGCAGGGAACGGTTACTAATGATGAGTTTGAACTTTTGAACCTGCTTTCACTTTTGCAAAACTCGTTTTTCTGCGGAACAGCATTACAGCAACTGTAATGCCCCAAACAAGCTTATATGAGAAAGTTGATTTCTAATCCAAAAGTTATCCAAAGAAAATCAAAAGGCCTCAAATCCAAAAAAGTGCAGGCAAATGTCAACCTGAGGAGTTATTCTGATAAAAATCATCATTTTCAGAAGGTCTATGCTGCTTGCTAGTAGATTTCTTGTGCAGAATTGCAATTTTTGTAATTTCGCGAGTGCGAGATTGTTGCTGCCCGCCGCACCTACATGTTCGCATTTGCGAACTTACACCGCATGCCGCAAAATTGTATCACCAAGAAAAAAAAATCCGCTGCATGCGAATTTGCGGATTTTCGGTAAATTTGCGAGCGTTCGCGGATTGCGAATTTACCGAAAATCCGCAATATCCGCAAGCGTAACGGATTTTCCGCCCATGCTTACGGCAATCGTTCATGGCCGCAAAGGCGCGGCTCAGGGCGCTCAAACTTCCCTACGCCCTGATGTTTCCTGCACGTCTTCGGGTGGTCTTCCAGTCGCGCATCCACTTCTTTGACAGTCCCAAGGAAGTCTTCCGATGGACGGATGAGATGGTGCGGGTGAGGCCCCACACCCCACCGGGAAGAGACTTCGACCTCTCTGCGAAGGAGGTCCCCCGGGGGGGGGTCCCAGTGGTCGACGGAGGAGCAGAGATTGACGGTCGCGGTCCAGGAGGGGCTTGCAGTCTAGTGAGGTGGCCTCCCGAAAGGGGCCGGCCCTGGAGGAGTAGACTTTGGAGACATAGCGGGGGAAGCTGATGTTGCACGTCAGAGCATTGCATGACAGATACCAGATTGCCCTGAACTGGGCTTGTGTTACCACTAGGAGTGGACTGGCGGGAGTCCTGTTGAACGTTTATGGGCAGTGAGTTGGGAATCCATTGGTTGGGGTGGGCCCTGTCCCCCTGTTGGGGTCTGGGGATCAGCTCCTCCACGACAGATACTTCAGAGTTGGGGTTAAGTTATGGGGAGGGGGGGTTGGTTGGATTGGGGAAGTTTTTGTAATCAGGTCACACTCTTACCACAGGCACGACATGGTCCACACACACACCACCGAGGCTTAATGTCCACGTTACATGGCAGGGGACTCCATAATGGCTAGTCTGAATATGGGGGGACATGGTCTGCAGAGCGGTCTTCGCATCCTAAGTTGGAATGTCCGAGGGGCGTTAGATAAGGTCAAGCGGGGGGCAATACTTCAGCATGCGAAGCACTCGCGGGCAGATATTCTTCTGTTACAGGAGACACACCTCATGGGCACGAAGGCCCTATGCTTGCAGGCTTTAATAGGGGTCACGGGGAGTGGCTATACTGGTACATCGCAGGGTTTCATATACACATGAACAACAATGGTCGGATTTGCATGGGCGCTATGTGATTATTCGGGGAAAGATTGGTGGGCTCCTTTAATATTGGGTAGTGTGTACGCTCCGCCCCGCTGCAATCTCCCTTTAATATTGGGTAGTGTGTACGCTCCGCCCCCGCTGCAATGGAATCTTTTTAAAAAATTGAGGTTACTATGGGCAGAGATGCCAGATGACATGTCAGTGCTGGGAGGAGACTGGAATGACGTCATGCAGCCGGCGCAGGACAGGTCAGGGACTGGTGGTGGTACCAGAGGGGGTCTGCCCGCGAAACTACATGCTTTGGTGACGGGAATGGATTGGGTCAACACATGGCGCCGGGTGCATGGTGCAGCTCGGGAATACACCTACCTTTCGGGCTTCCATGAGTGCTTTTCTCGGCTGGACTATATATTTGTCCCTAGGGCTGGGGCGGGTAGAGTGGTGGCGGTGGGGATACTGCCTCGAGGTATCTCCGACCACTCCCCAATCTACATAGAGCTGGACACTGGGAGGAACAGGCAGCCGTTCCGTTGGCGCCTAGCGGTGTACAACCTCCAAAATGCACAATATATGACTCATTTGGGGGAATATATCACCCAGTATCTGACAGAGAATGTAGGCACTGTGTCAAGCGCAGCCACGCTTTGGGAGGCGCTAAAGCCCACGTTGCGGGGGATTTACATATCCTGGTGTGCAGCCGCCCATAGGCAGCGAAGGGAGGAACTGACTCGTGTAGAGGCTCACATAGAGCACCTTGAGAGGCAGACCCGAGAGTCGGGGAGTGAGTTGGGAGTGAGGCAATTGCTTCTGGCCCGACAGGAATGTGCGGCCCTGCTAATGGAAAAGGCGCGTCAGGTCTGGGTGGCTACGCGTAGTAGGGTGTACCAATGGGGTGACAAGTCAGGGAAAATGTTGCTCAGCCTGTGGCAGGGCACCCTGCATGCTCAGACCCTACCCGAAATACTGGACATGGCAGGGGACAAGATTACAGACCCACTGGCCATTGCGGAGAACTTTGCTGAGTACTTCGCCTATCTCTACGCTCCTCGAGAGTGTCTGGAGGCTACCACATTAGAGAAATTGATTGCTGACTTGCCGCCCAGGGCGCTGTCGGATGACCAGCGAGACCAGCTGGAGGCCCCCATATCGGAGGAGAAACTGGGGGAGGCTCTGGGGGAACTGAGTTCCAGGAAGGTGCAGCTGGTCCGCCATTACAGGGCTGTGGTGGAGGAGGCCGGGGATAAAGAGGCGCTTTCCCCGGACTGGAGACATGCAGAGGTGGTGGTGTTTCATAAACCCGGATGCCCACCGGAGAGCCACGCCTCCTATCACCCCATTTCCCTTTTAAACGTGGAAGCCAAGGTTTTAGCGAAGACATTAGCCAATTGGCTGCTGCCGCACATAGTGTCCCTGATACACCCCGACCAGGTGGGATTTATGCCCCAGAGGGCTATGCGACATAACATCAGAAGGGAGCAGGTGGCGGTTGCGGCGATCCAACAACTAGGGGAACCAGCAGCTTTACTTTTAGCTGACATGGATAGGGCGTTCGATTCCCTGAGCTGGGTTTACTTGTTTGCCCTACTGCCTAGACTCAACCTGGCCCCGCGATTCCTTTCATACATACAATTGCTGTATATTACCCTAACAGCAACGGTCAGGGTTGCGGGCATGGTCTCCTCTGCTTTTGAGATTCGGAGGGGCACGCAGCAATGCTGCCCCCTGTCGCCGTAGCTGTTTGCTCTAGCTATGGAGCCCCTAGCGGCTTGGTTGCGCATAGATGCACAGATGCATGGGTTTGAGTGGGCCACTGGTCTTTCCGATAGAATAGCACTATACGCTGACAATGTTCTCCCTTTTTTTAACAGCCCTGGATAGAACAGGTCCACAGCTGCTGCGTATTATGCAGATGTTTGGGGAGACTTCGGGTCTCTACATGAATCCCTGCAAATCCACACTATGGGTCCTGGGTGGGCAGAAGAGGGGGGGATCGTGGGCGTCCAAGGTCCAGTCGGCGGCTGGGGGATTGAAATACCTGGGGGTAGTGCTGTCAGAGGTACCAACAGTGGCCTGGGAGCGTAACGTAGCACCAGTGCGGGAGAGGGTGCGGGCAGACATCAAGTCCTGGTCTCGCATCCTCTCTACTTGCAGTGGGGGATTAGATTCACCGGACCTCCTCTCATACTATCAGGCTTTGCACCTGCTGGTCCTTAATGACTGGTGGTATGGGGACAGAGGGGACCCAGCATACGCGCCGGAGCGCTGTCTAATGGGTCGACACACGCTGCACACAATACAGAATGATTTGGATGACTTGGATGGCATCTCTAAAAAGTCAGACAATGGCACCCTGTTTACAACTGCCTGAGTAATTTTACATATCTTGACCGTGGCTGCCACCATTACATCCAGATAGCTGGTAGCAGAGCTTCCTGCAGTGCATGCTAATTATATTCCTTCACAGCCCAGGAATGTGAGGTGTGAATTACCAACATAAGTATGGCTGTCCCTAGCCCAATGAGCTCCCTTACTCAGAAGTCCCCGTCTTTGTACCTGGTATCATTTCAAGCATGCAGGCACTGATTTAAGGAATATGGACTAAAACAAGCTGACCAGGCAGCTTTCCTTTATATTTAGGCTTTCCTGTTTTCAGTTTCTATTTTTGATAAATTCTGGTGGGGTTTTTCCAGTGTTTTCGAGTGATTTCAATACCTCAAAAAACAGTGGTTAGCGGTGGTTACACATTTTCACACCATTAAAAACAAAAGAAACAGTGTTTTTCCAGTATTTATGGAACGTTTTGCTTTTATTATCGCTTGCTTTTTGCACTGATAGAGCATGATATATAGACAGTGTATATGAGGTCCAAATATATTTTTACAAATCAAACTTATTGTAGTACACCATACAATTCTTCTTCAGTGAGTCTTTGGTCATGCGCACTCGCTCTTTCCTTCCCTTGTAAACTTTTATCTGTGAAAAGGCCCTCTCAGCATTGGCACGTGAGACAGGCAATGCCAAAACAGCCAGTGGACAATTTGCTAACTCTGGCCACTGACATAGCTTTCCATGCCAATACTGGTGCGCCTGAAAATTGTGATTCTCTGGGACAGGTTCTGTAACATATGCATAGAACTGGGCGCATATGCCCTCAGAGTTTTTGAAGCGGTCAAAAATGAAGCAGCACTTGTGAAACTCCGGAGAAAATTCCTCTTAATGGAAGGGATCTAGAACTTGTACAGAGTACCACAGTGAGGCTTCATTGACTTCAAATGTCATGGTTGGTGAAGGAACATTTCTATGCATCATTGCATGCCATTTTCATACATTGTAAAATAAAAGTTCCTGAATTGCTCCTCAACATTTCTTTGCTTACGAAGTGGCACACACTCTAACATGGAACATGTTGCAATGCCAAAGTCACTAAATGTGTTGCCCAGACTACTCTCAAGGAGCTGTTTCACATCTACACCAATTATGCTGAACACTTGGTAGAAAAGGGTGTTTTCAGACTCTAGTTTTTTAAATATGTCCACTTCAGTAGTCATGTTTTCCTGAAAAATCTAAGGTTGAAGTAGAGTGTACTTTTATTCATATCACTATCAATATGCGACCAAAGATCCTCACATTTCTTGCCTTTGGCATCACCACTCAGCAAAAATTCTTTAAACAATTCAACACGGATAATATAGCATTCATGGCCTCTAGGACTGAGAACCACCAGCTAAGTGACACAGTTGGGATGACTCTTTCTTTTTTCTTTAATGCCACACAAAGCACAAAATGAGAAATGTTTGTGTTTTATTTACCGTGCATAACAAAACAGGGCACCAAATGAAATAAAAAGCCAATAGCATTCTTCATTCATTCTTAGGATTGTAAAGATGCTTTCTCCATACCAACTAATAAGTGGCAAGGATCTCTTACAGGAAAGCACTTTGGCTGAGGTATCTATTTTGACAGCTCATCACACTTGTTTTTCATATACGTAGATGAATCACTGCAAATACAAACAATATCGCTCCCATCTTTGTTGAGCTTTGTGAGAACTTTTTGCAGCAACATTCTATGTGACACTGCGTTCCATGTTTTACAAAAGTAAGGTGTCATGTTTTCACCACTATTCCAGAGGCTTGGTGACAGCACTCTTTTAACATATACATGTCACTACACCTTTCACTGAATGTTTGAAGCTTGGGGTGTTTGGCAATTCACCTACTATCAATACTGACTCAATAGAACAAGCATTTACAATGCAATAGGCCTCGCATTACGAAAGTTTGAGCTATTGGTATTGTAAATGACAAATATTTTATTTATGTGTTGGTTTTGAAAATAGCGAAATAATATCTTTGTCATTTACAATGCCAATAGTTTTTACTTTCGCAAACGTGACACCTATAGCATTTGTAATGCAATATGTGTTGTATTTACATGACTTAGATGTATTAATATTACAAATAACAATTGCTTTTATTTTTTTAAATAATTAATACTTAAAGAAAAGTTATTGTAATTTATAATGGCAATAGCTTAAACTTTTGAAAATACCTTTTTGGAAGATTAGGTTCAGTGTATTTTATTGTGATGAAAATCCAAGAACAGAAGTGAAATATTAACATCTTTTTGTGACATTTGTAATAAAGCTTGAAACATTGCGAGAACATATTAGAACCAGTTGTTGTTGAATGGTTGCACAGAGTGATGCAGTGGCGTTCAGTGGTGCTGAGTGATGCTGTGGCCTTCAGTAGAACTGAGTGATGCTGTGGCATTCAGTGGTGCTGTGGCGTTGAGTGGTGCTGAGTGATGCTGTGGTGTTGAGTGATGCTGTGACATTGAGTGATGTTGTGACGTTGAGTGATGCTGTGGCGTTGAAGGATGCTGTGGCGTTGAGGTTGCTGTGGTGTTGAGGGATGCTGTGCTCTGAGTGGTGCTGTGGCGTTGGGTGGTGTTGTGGCATTGAGTGGTGCTGTGGTGTTGAGGGGTGCTGTGGCATTCAGTGGTGCTGAGTGAATCTGTGGCGCTGAGTGATGCTGTGGCATTGAGTGATGCTGTGGTGTTGAGGGGTGCTGAGGTGTTGAGTGGTGCTGTGGTGTTGAGTGGGTCTGTGGTGTTGAGTGGTGCTGTGACATTGAGTGGTGCTGAGTGATGCTCTGGTGTTGAGTGATGCTGTGGCATTGAGTGATGCTGTGGTGTTGAGGGATGCTGTGCACTGAGTGGTGCTGTGGTATTGAGTGGTGCTGTGGCAAAGAGTGATGTTGTGGCGTTGAGGGGTGCTGTGGCATTCAATGGTGCTGAGTGATTTTGTGGTGCTGAGTGATGTTGTGGCGTTGAGTGATGCTGTAGCATTGAGTGGTGCTGTGGTGTTGAGTGGTGCTGTGGTGTTGAGTGGTGCTGTGGTGTTGAGTGGTGCTGGGCATTGAGTGGTGCTGTTGCGTTGAGTGGTGCTGTGGCGTTCAGTGGTACAGAGTGATGCTGTGGTGTTGTGTGATGCTGTGGTGTTGAGTGATGCTGTGGCATTGAGTGATGCTGTGGCGTTGAGTGGTGCTTTGGTGTTGAGTGGTGCTGTGGCGTTGAGTGGTGCTGAGTGTTGCTGTGGCATTGAGTGTTGCTGTGGCATTGAGTGATGCTGTGGCATTGAGTAATGCTGTGGTGTTGAGTGATGCTGTGGCATTGAGGGATGCTGTGCGCTGAGTGGTGCTCTGGTGTTGAGTGGTGTTGTGGCATTGAGTGGGGCTGTGGCATTGAGGGGTGCTGTGTCATTCAGTGGTGCCGAGTGATTCTGTGGCGCTGAGTGATGCTGTTGCGTTGAGTGGTGCTGTGGTGTTGAGTGGTGCTGTGGCGTTGAGTGGTGCTGAGTGATGCTGTGGTGTTGAGTGATGCTGTGGCATTGAGTGATGCTGTGGCATTGAGTAATGCTGTGGCATTGAGTGATGCTGTGGCGTTGAGGGATACTGTGCGCTGAGTGGTACTGTGACGTTGAGTGGTGGTGTGGCATTGAGTGGTGCTGTACAGTTGAGTGATGCTGTGGCACTGAGTGATGCTGTGACGCTGAGTGATGCTGTGGCACTGAGTGATGCTGTGGCATTGAGTTGTGCTGTGGTATTAAGTGGTGCTGTGGTGTTGAGTGTTGCTGTGGTGTTGAGTGGTTCTGTGGCGTTGAGTGGTGCTGTTGCGTTGAGTGGTGCTGAGTGATGCTGTGGCGTTGAGTGATACTGTGGTAAACTAATAAGGAGGATAGATAGAGGGTAGGAAAGAGAAAGGAGAGAAGAGGGGTGAAAGAAGGGTTGGTGTGGAGATGCAGAATACTCGACCCAAAGGTAATCAGAGCGCTTTACATGAGCACCAGTTGCATTACAGATGGACACATTCTTATTAAGTGATTTTCAATGCTTGTTTATTTTTGTCCTACGATATATGAGAGAAAATTAACCGGCATCTCATATTAACAGCAGGTATCAACGTGATATGGTTAAAATATTTGAATGTCTCTGAATTCATTAAAGTGGTTATCCATGAGCAGTAGACAGAACAATGTACATCAAACAAAGTATTCAAACTGTACTGTGGGTGAACATGACGCTTAAGGATACCAAATCTATGCTTTAAAAAACAAATGCATAACTCTGAACAGTAAGAGGTGAGCAAATCTGTGTATTTTCTCGGAACATCATTTAATAGCTCTAATGCAGTTTAGGTTTCCAAAATAATAGAGGTGTGTGTAACAACAGTAAGTGAATGCTGAGGTTGTTAAAAAGAACACACCTAAATGAGAAGAGTTGTGCTGTCAGAGTTGCACTAAGCTAAGGTTTATGTTTATAAAAACAAAGCGTGAAGTGAAAATCAATATAACGGCACATGGAACTTTATAAAGCAACCACTTAATTTTGGGAAGAAAGTAAGTTGTTAAAAGCCCTCATAGAGGCTCGTCAACCAGTGAAACCAGATGCTTTCACATTTGAAGTGTGCGCACAAGAAACCCAGGGGAAAAGGGAGAGGGCACGTGAGAGGACGGGCAGCAGGAGAGCGAAAGAGTAAGCAGCACCCGATAATGGTGGGAGAGGTTCCCAGGTTTAGGCTGATGACTAGGGGAGGAAAGTCCATAGCAGTTATTGGCACCAAGGCATGGAACAAACTACCTCCGTTCCTGCGTCAAACTGCAACAGAGAAAAAATTCAGAAACTATTAAAAACATGGATCTATTCTCTGTCAGACTCCGGATGCATAGCGTTACTCTGATCCTCCCCACAGACAGGTAGTTTCACCCTTGACACTCTGCTGCTAACTGATAACTAGGAGTCTAAGCGCCAAGATGCTCCTTGGAGTGGTAGCGCGCTATACAAGTGCCAACTCACATCACATCACATGTACAGACAGGGCCTTAAGTGGAATGAACACGCCAAGCATTCTTGTCGGGAACTGATGAAGTTCTGCACTCACTGGTTTTTTGTTTTGGAAGAGGAGCAGAGGCTGCGCTTGTTTGATGCGGCATTGCTGTGGGTGGGGTGGGTGGGCGGGGGAGCAGCAGCCTTTGATGTCTGGTGGTGTAAGAGAGACAACTGTCATTCTGCAGAGGGGGGTGGGGAGAGCATTCCTTTGAAATCTGAAGCTCTCGCTGTGGCGGGTCTGATGCATGAGACAAATGGTGGTTTGTGAGGTGGGGGGAGCGGAAGGCTTTCCTTGGGAGCAAATGGGTGCGAGGCTACGTGTGTCTCACACGACTGGATAACATGAAGTGCATATGAAGTCTGATGCTGCGAGGCTGATGAGTTTGACGAATGGGAGCGAGGCTGATGGGTTTTGTGCATGCGCGTCTCACATGAGTGCACCACATGAAACGGACGTAATCCGCTTGGAATCCGCTTAGTCAAAGAGTTTGTTTCCCTTACAATATGTCTGAGCTATAAATAGCTCGACCTAAAAAGGGGCTGATGTATCAAGGGTTTTTTCCCATTCTCTGTGGCTAATGTGATGGAACATATTGTAAGAAAGTGACTCTGTATATACTGGACCAAAGTAAGGTACAGTGTGCACAGAGTCCACAGTCCCCAGAGGTAAGGCAGAGGCTAAAGTTAGATATAACCTTACTCTCTAAAGTGGTAGCTTGGTCGAGCAGTAAGGCAGTATCAGAGGACAGTGTAAAGCATTTGTTGTACACACTCAGTCAGCAAATGGTCGCACACACTCAAGAACTGAATTCTAGGCCAATTGTATTGTATATAAAAATATATAGTTACTTTATTTTAGAACCACAGTAGGTATCATAAATACTTTCTCAGAATGAGATGTTGCAATTGAGTATTTTCAAATAGCAGTTGACTTTTAAATGCAATGTTTACAGTTGTTGCAATATGCAACACAAGTTTAAACACAATTTATCATTGAGCTCAATGGATGTTTTTAAGTAAATACAATAAAATCACTTTACGTATGTTTTTCTAACTCAGGGCTGGATCCTGAATTCAGCCCTGATGCATTTCCTGTAAACAGTTGAAATAAATCGTTTTTGTTGTACAGGTGATTTTTAAGGAATATTTGCACGTTTGGAAAATTGACACTTAAAAGATTTTCTGGTAAAAACCAGGCAATGTATACCTATGGAGGAAAATTGGGTTAACAGTAAATCAGGGTTATAATTACTTTCTAGGTTCAGTGCTGGGCTGACAGGTACAGCACTGGGATCTCTCCTACTTGCAGGTGATTACATTTGTTTTTGAGGTTCGGATGATTTTTAAGGAATATTTGTAAATTTAAAAAATCAACACTTAGAAGAAATTCTGAGTGAGACCCAGCCAATTTTACGTACTCGGCTGGCAAAGTTAAGGTTCGGGGGGTAGACTCAGGGGTCTCCCAGGATCAGGTAAGTACAGTTGTTACACCCTCAGTGGCACAGGGGCAGCCGGGTGCAGAGTGAGTAGGCCCAATATTTTCCTATGGAGGATAGGGGGCATTTGGTTGGTGGCTGCTAGCAGGCAAACCACACGGCTCTGGGAGCTGAGCTCCTGGTCACTTACTCAGGGCAAGTGGGGAAGTAGAGTAGGATAGTTGCTGCACTTCCAGCGGCACTTTGGCGGCTGGTTGCAGGGTGCATTTGGGCCTTCGGGTGCCAATGTTATTCAATGGGAGACTTTGAAGTTGAACAAAGGCTGCAGGCTCGGGGACGGAGATTCTTCAGGTGCAACCACCACTTCGAGAGATAAGTTGGGGTCTTGAAGGATAAGTAGACACCCAGGAGTTGGGCACAGGGGGCCGTGGCGCACCGGGCGCAGGGGTGTCTTTTGGCATTGGGAAATCTTACCCCCAGGTGGTCACTGTTGGATGGGTCCCTTGTTGTGAGGCTGCAGGCGTCGTCAGGATCGTCGAGGAGGGTCCTTGGGCACTGGATTCCGGGTCACAGTCGCCGGGAGGATGTCCTTGTGGTCTTTGTCCACTCAGGCAAGGGTCGGGCTCGGGTGTGCAGAGTGTGCTGGATTTGCGGTTCCTGGCTGGCACCAGGGGTTGTTGCTGTATGAGCAGCAAAAACTGGGGGCATACCATGCAAGAAAGATGGCACTTTCTCACACATATTGCGAAAAAATCTTATGAAACCATCCATTTAACCTATCAATGAAAGAATCAAAATGAGCCAAAATATAAAATATGATTTTGATATTTCCTGCTTTTTCTACAGTTTAAAAAATAATTCAACAGGACCTAAAACATGCTTCTAAACCCTGTATCTTTCGACCAAAGACCACAAAACAGAAAAAAGCAAAAGGAAGAAGAAACAATATTTTTGTGACATCCCTAAACAACAAAACTCAAGCAGAATAATGTGGGCCCAGTCTTTGTTGCTGCTACCTTGTATAACAAAGTTACATTGTATTGGCCCCTTTAGGATGAAATAAAACTGACTCTTTCATTCTCCTTTTCCTTTCTTTCAATGGCATTTAGTTTGTGGTTGTGCAGGTGTTTTCTCAATGTTTATATGTTTACACTGGTGAGGGATATTTCTCTTTCAGTGTGGTTTTTATCTGTTATTAAAGGGTTAAACCTAAACCAGGAAAGCATATTTATATTTAATAATGACCTGGTCAAGAAAGCACGATAATTATCTCAGGCCAGTCCACACAATCAAGTGTCCTTCGTTTTGCTATAGGTGTCCCATAAGGACCAAGAACAATGCAACGAGGTCTGTTTGAGGAAGGGAATACTGGAAAAAGATAGACACCTCACTACATGGATAAGGTAGTAGAGGAATGACCGCAGGCAAAGTGGTCCTCCTTGATCAAGAGACCACCAGCCAAGACTAACTTGGATAGATTTTGGGGAGGACCTAGGGAGTTAGAGGAGGGAATACGGAATAAGTATGTCCAAAGCATGTTCGAAATATGTGACATGATATTTCATTAAATTGTTTTACTATAAAGTATAGGAATTGATGATAAAGATAGGTCCCCTCCCCTTCCTCAGAAGCCACACTGCTACTTGCACCCAAGAAGACCAGCAGAAGGAGAATGGAGACTGCACACGGAGAGGATTCCTGTCTACCTGACAGAGGCCTGTTGACAGTTCCTTCTTCCTGTGAATCTTGGACACTCAAAGGCTACTCTGACATTTAGGGTAGATTGTCTCTTGCACACCCCACAATGATAAAGGGGTTCAGGACTTATCCATGCAGACCTACCTCCATGGAATTACTTTTTCTGGGGCTGGGAAGCAGGGAGAGCCCAAAGAGGAAGGGTTAGCTGCAAAGTCCTCGAGAAGACTAGCATGTACAGTCAGAACTATAAGCCATTTTTACACTGGAACCTGTTGGCCGGTGGCCAAGAAGCAGTCAATGGACGTTGGGTAGATGTGGAACATCAAAACAGGAGTCACATCACTTTTGATACAAGTCCCCAAGATCTATAAATTTGCTTTCAATAGCCTATTTTCAAACATCGACATTGGCTCTATATCAGTGACACTGTTCTGCTCTGCAGAAATAATGTTCCTAAAAACTGACTGTCGTGAACTGGGGACATTGATTGTTTTATAACCAAAAGGAAAAGCAATGTTGCATCCTAGCAGTTGCTGAATAGACCAACAAGAGCACTGCAGTACTTAAATTCTTACATCATAAATTAATCTTCATGTACACAAAGTGTCAAAATATGTTTTTTATTTAATCTAATCCTTCACTTTGGTGTAATTTTGATCATTAAATTGTTTAACCAAATGTGTTTTGTATTGTAAATATTTTTGGTACAGTACTTCACGTTTCAAGAGCACAAACCTGGCCAAAAGGCAACAGAGTTCTATACTGGGCGAAAGACAAGCATAATGTCAGCCATCAATAGGAGAGATATCTGGCTTGGGGACTGGTAATGCGTTGTAATATAATTTTCTTTCAAGAGATGCGGCCTCAACTTTTTCCTAAATTGGAGCAGCGTTGGGGATGTCGTGATGGATACAGGCTGTTGATCCAGATCCTTGGTGCATAGATTAAAAAAAGAGGCTTGCTACCTTTATCTAATGAAAACCTGTCGGCGTGTGCGAAGCTACCAAAGAAAAGTCTAGAATTCCTCATAGAAATTGCTTTTATTTTTAGGCAATATATTTTTCAAACTAGAAATCTGCACCAGCTCACAGCAAAACAAAGGCCTCTCTCTCTATCAATCCAGTTTCCTACATGTAACATAAAAGTACATCTTCTGTTCACGAGTACAAAGCCCACTTGAGTTGAAAAATTACAAAACTGAAGACAGATGCTCATGTTTTCTGAGTGCATACATGTGGATTATAACAATCCATACTTTTTCTTTGCATTGGGTGATGGGTGATGGGTAGCCCTGGCTATCCATCAAGCACAGAATGAAATAAAAAAAAGGCCTGGACTGGATAATCTACTCTCAAAAGGAATTGAGAAAATCCAGAATTTGTGCCCTAAAGTAACTATACCCGGCACTCTCACCATGCACTGCTTCTACCTTCATATATTACAACACTCAAAACATGTTCAAAGACTGCAATAACAACATCCTGAATGATATATGAAATTACAAAATTGATCAAAACACTTATAGTTACTTTAGTCCACCAGTTTAGGTTACTTGAGATAACCATTACTGGTAAATATCAGTGGTTCTGTTAAATTAAAACGTTATGTTTTAACTGATATTTTTACTGAACTATGTGTGTCAGAACATTACAGAGTCCCGCATAAATTAGACAAAAAAGTGGAAGCAAGGAACTCCGAGTAGTTTCCAAGTTTAGGTGGAGAGCAGCGCCTATTTAGAGCACCCAACAACACTAGCATCACTTTGAATCTGCTCACTTCATATGACTGTTTTTCTAGCAAGGTTTTTACTCATAGGATTAACTCAGTGCCATTCACACTGAGCTAGAAAGTGGCAAAGTCTTTTGCAATTTTTACAGCAAAGTCTTTAAGTACAGGATTAGCCATGGCAAGCTGAAAATGGCAAAAGCATTTTACCACTCCAGACACAGTATTACAGCTTTTGATTGATACAATACTACCCAGCAAAAGTGGAATGAATAAAAACAACACCTAACACATGTTTTGCACTTGTTTTGAGCTCTTCAAAGGAGAGGTATAGCTTTGTCTAGACACAAGGGAGCGCCCAGTGTAAGTAATTTCAGGCTCAATGCGTCATGAATTATGCAAAAAAGGAAGCAAGGAATTCTGGGTAGTTCCCAAGTTTAGGTGGAGAGCAGCTCCTATATAGAGCACATTACAACACCAGCAATTCTCTGAATCTGCTCACCTCAAATGTCTGTTTTTCTAGCAATGTTTTTAGCCATAGTTCCATCTACGCCAAGCTAGAAAGTGACAAAGACTTTTACCATTTTTACAGCAAAGTCTTTATGCATAGTATTAGCTTGTGTCATCCATGATGAGCTGAAAAATAATAAATGCCATTTACCACTCCAGGCACAGTATTATAGATTTGGATTGGTAAAATACCATCCAAGCCAACCTGAAATGAATAAAAGCAACCCCTGACATGTGTTTTGCTCTTGTTATGAGCTTTTCAGAAAGGTATAGCTGTGTCCAAATACAAGGAAATTCCCAGTATAAATCAACACAGTAATCTTTCAGGCTTATAGAGCCACATAAATTATGAAAAAAAAGGAAACTAGGAACTCTAACTAGTTCCCAAGTTTAGGTGGAGTGCAGCTCCTATGTAGAGCACCCTACAACTCCAGCAACATGCTGAATCTGTTCACCTCAAATTTCTGTTTTGTCTAGCAAAGTTTTAGGCATAGGATTAGCGCAGTGCCATCCACACTGAGAGAAAAAGTGACAAAGTCTCTTACCATTTTTACTGCAAAGTCTTTAGGCCTAGGATTAGCTAATGCCATTCATGCCGAGCTAAAATATGAAAAAAGTCTTTTACCACTCCAGGCACAGTATTATAGCTTTGGATTGGTAAAATACCATCCAAGCCAACATGAAATGAATAAAAGCAACCCCGGACACATGTTTACTCACAACCATCTGAAACTCTACAACCTACTTGACCACGCCCAGTCCAGCTTTCGAAGCAACTGCATCACAGAGAAAGCACTAATCGCAGTCACAGATAAGATCCGCAACCAACTGGACTGAGGAGAAATCACCGCCCTCATTATGCTTGACTTCTCAGCTGTGTTTAGTACCATGTCTCATTCCAGCCACATCAAAACACTACACGACAAAGGCACCAAAGGAGCGGCCCTCAAATTGATATGCTCCTTCCTCACTGGAAGAACAAAGACAGTGAGACTCCCACCAAACACTTCAGAGCCCAAGAACCTGATCTGTGGAGTTCCACATGGCTCATTACTCAGCCCAACCCTGTTTAACACTCACTGACATCATCATAGCACAAGGCATCTCCATCATCTCCTACAAAGATGACACCAAACTCATCTAATCAATGTGCGACAATTCCACCAACAGAACCAACTTTAATGAATGCATGATCAGCTGTATGAAAACTAAATGCCTAAAAGTCAACTCCGACAAGACAAATGTGCTACTTTTCGACAACAGAAACTCTCTAAGTGTCTCCATCTGATGGCCTTCAGAATTTCACCCCATACCTAATCCTGCCAACCATTCATGATTCCCAAGTTTCTTCTTAGATGACAAACTCAACATGGCAGCACAAGTAAAGGCAGTCAGCTCATCCTGCTTCCATATACTCCACAAGCTCAAAAGAATCTTCATATGGTTTCCCAGGAACACCAGATGCCCCGTCACTTAAACATTTGTCAAAATCAGCCTAGACTACAGCAACGCACTCTATGTTAGAATCTCTAAAAACCTGCTTCACCAACTCCAGATCCTCCAGAACACCACAGCAAGAGCAAGGGAGGTCTAGGATAACTCATCCTATTCCTCCCTCATCACACACACATCAGCCCACAACTCAAAGAACTTCACTGGCTGCTGACTCTGTCAATTCAAACGCTTCACACACACATACAGAGCACTACACAACATAGGACCTCAATACCTCAACAGCCACCATCCCATCCACCAACCTATCAGACACCTGTGCTCTGCCTCATTTTCACTTACATCCCCCTTATCCGCAAAAGCAGAACAGGAGGACTAGCCTTCTCTCACATCATACCCAAAACTTGGAATGCCCTCCCTCTACACATTAAGGCCTTCTCTTCACTTCTCGAATTCCACATGAAGCTGAAGATCTGCTCTTCCACTAACTACCCAATGCCATTTACCCAAGGAAATGTTGGGAAGTGATACAGAAAAAAACTGTCAAACTGGATTAAACCAAATTGAGCAGAAAATAAGAATTTTACTTAGTAGGTAAGTAAGGAACACTTTTATTAAGCATGCAAATAGCAGGTACTTTAGTACTAACAACGAAAACCTCAGAAAGCCAGCTAGTAGAAGTTAAGTGTTCTTTACTTTGTGTGAGATGCAAAGAGTCATGTTTTGAGCTGTTTCCTTAAACATGACAGGCTAGGCTGAGATCGTAAGGGCAGTGGGAGAGAATTCAAAAGTTACAGCCAAGATAGCACAGACTCATGCCCACCTCCATTCTGCTTTTCTTTATCTTGGGTACATTTATCAGATGGGCTAATGAGGACCGATGAGCCTGTTGTGGATAGTACCAAAGAAAATTATTCCGATGATAGGGAGGGCCCCTTTCATGCAAAGCATTGTGAATGATGCACAAAGATTTCAACCTGATGCTATCCACTACTGGTAACCAGTGAAGGTCCTGTATATCTTTAGTGACTGTGCAGAATGTATGCACTTCCAGGAGCAGCCGGGCTGCCATGTTTTGCAGTGATTGCAATTTGGTCAATGCGGTTTTCATGATGCCTAAATACAAAGCATTACAATAATCAATCCTGGAAAGGATAGACACAACCACAACAGTTTTTTGGAGGTCCAAAGGGATGAATGGAAACACTTTTTTCTGTAATTCGATAATATAGAAACAAGTGGAAGTGATATGATGAATGTGCTCTGAAAAACTGAGCTGGTCATCAAAGATCACTCCAAGATGCTTTACCTCTGAAATAGGGGTAGGTAATGGGCCAAAATCTACTGCCCATCATGTTAGGTTCTACAAATGTGTGTTTTTGCCCAAAATAATCAACTTGCTTCTTTCATTGTTAAGTTTTAGAAAAGTCCTTTACATCCAGATAGATACCCGAGTTAAACAATACTTTAGGTTTGAGGCTGTAGGACCTTCGTCTGAAGGAATGGAGACAATAATGTGTATATCGTCGATTCAGGAGATGGCCGACAGGCCACATGACTGAATAAGCTCTAAGGCGTGAGTCATGTAAATGTTAAACAGCATCTGGGATAAAGATGATCACGGTAAATAAAATAGCTTAAATTTGACGCCATTCAATTCCACCCTTTGTAATCTATTAGGAATGAGTTGAGGAGGGTCAGAGCTGCGTCGTCTATCCCGATTCTCTCAAGCGGCTAGATGAGAACCTCATAGATAACGCAACTGAGGGTTCGAGAAGAATTAGAACCGCTCTGCCCCCCTCAGCCACAATTCTGAAAAATTTCTTCAGAGTCCTACACCAATTCGGACTCTGTAGAGTGCTTTGTTCTGAAACCATGTTGATCTTAATTCAAGGTTTCCTTAGTCTGCAAATAGACAGTAACATCCTTATTTATTGCCTTTTCAAGGATTTTAGCCAGAAAAGGCAGTTGAGAGATCGGCCGATAGTTTTTAGTATCGGCTGGATTGAGGTTAGGTTTTTTTTTTTAAATAGGAAGTGCTAATGCTAGCTTCCAGGCTGTTGAAAAACGTCTTGTCTCTAAAATTTGATTCAGAGGTTTTGTGAGATGACCATCCATTAAATGTGGCACCAAGGGCAAGACGCGTGGAGGGCAGGGCTCAGATGGAGATCCAGAGTTCGTGGAAGTCATATGATTCACTACTACCTCCTCCAAGAGTGGCAAAAACCTGCATAGACGTTCGTGACACCATGCATTTTCTAAGTCAATTGTTTTGAGAGACTCAGCTACTATCTGATTGGGGGCAGATCTACAACTTCCGAGGAGATCATTACAATTTCATCATAGAGGCACTCTATTTTATTTTGAAAAAGGTCTGCCATGTTGTTACAGCTATTTTGATCTATATTATGGGAGGCGCCTTGTTTAAAATGAGTAGGAGAGGTAGTGGTTTTAAATAACTCAGATGAAGAGTTTTTTGGTGTTTTTATTTTTGCTGAAGAAATTTGATTTTTGTACTATTGATTTGAGTGTAATACTCTTTATAAATGCTGGAGTAATTATCTTTAGCTATTGGATCATATTCCCTTCTCCAAAGACATTTGGCAGCCTGACATTTTTGTTAAAGAATTTTTCAATTTAGGGGTGTATCAAGGCACGGAAGGTTGCTTAAGATAGGTGGTAGGCTTTTTTTCAGGAGCCAGCTGAGTCAGACCAAAATCCATTCAACTCGAAAAATTGCTGGAGGTTACGTTTATATCTGGGTCCGTGACCGTACTGTTCATAGTCAGAGTAGCCTCCAACTCTCCTTTAAAAACTTGTGCCAAGGGCCGAAAGTTTTGGGACCTGGCCGGTATTCTGACCAAGATTTTTACAAATTATGGTTAACTTAAAAAACATTGCATTATGATCTGACCATAGCAGGGAAAGTGATCTCTCAAATTTTGTAAAAATTCCATGCAGGGTGTGACCTGCCTTATGGGGAGACTTGTCCACTTGCTGAATGAGGCCGAAACTACAGCAACCATCAATCAGCTTTGCTACTTCAAGGTTTGATTGCCATCTCCAGATGGAAGTTAAAATGACCCAGAACTGTAAGGTTCTGTAAATCCATACAGGATTCTAAAAGTTATTGCAGATTGGAAGGGAATGGGAAGGGAATGGGAAGGGAATGCCTGTCTAGGATCAGGGGGACTACAGACTAAAATCCCATTTAAGGTAGCTTGATTAGTGAATTTAAAATTAAACATGATTCCTTCCCCACCCAAAAGGGGTCCGGTGTAAATTTAGTTTTAACTACTTTTCCATAAATAATAGCCAAACCACCCCACCATTTGCCATCTCTGCCTAATCCATAGCTGGAGATGCCAACTGAAACTACAATGTTAAGATCCAAGTCAGACTCAGATGTATGGTCAAATCATGCTTTGGTAAGAAACAGCAGGTTGGGTTTATGGATGTCTATAAACTGAGCAAAGTCCAGGCTGGACCTGGTGTTAAGTAGCACACAGTTGAGAGAGTTGTATCTATTCCTGTCACTAGTACTCCCAGGGCTAATGAGATCTGTAGACTGGTTGTACGAAGGCACCGTTTTTACTGGTATTGCAGAGCATAAGAAAGATAACAACCCTGTAGACATCAACGAGATCAACTTTAACAGTAAACCTTGAATACCATTTAAAAACAGTGTACGGTAATTTTTTATCTTAATAAGATGCTCCTGTCGGCAGAAAGACTCATCCGCAACCTCCCACACAGGACTCACATCACACGACACCTCAGGGAGCTCCACTTGCTCCGGATGCACAAACACTCCTGTTTCAACCGCCTCACACACACATTCAAGGTAATACACCACTTAGGCTCCTCCTACCTGAACAGTCGCATCCCCTCCCACCAACCCCCCAGACACCTCTGCTCTACATGACTCCTACTCACACACATCCAACGCATACTCAGAAAAAGATGAGGAGGAGGAGCATTCTTATACATCGATCCTAGAGTCGAACAGTCTCCCACTCCACATCAGAGCATCTTCTTAAATTCTGCAAGAAGCTGAAGACCCGGGTTTTCAATTAACCAGCCTACCCTAGACTGTGCTAGGCACACACACACCTGTTCAGCACCAGGATGCCTATGCGGGTGATAGAGCACATTACAAATGCACAGAACATGGCATAATATAACAAATACCTCACCTGACATAAAGTGTAAGGGAATGGCTGCAAATGGGTGCATTAGCCAATGATAAGGCATACACAGCCAAACTCAAAAGAGCTACAGTCAAAATGGATGAAAAAAATTAGACCAAATTGGGCAGAAAGGTAGAAATGTACTCAGAAAGTGTGCTTTTTGGGATTAGATGCAAGTCTGTTCAGTAGTTTTTGAGAAATTAAGGTTCAAAATGTATTTGTATATATATCCAGTCCAGTGAGCAAGGCGACCGAGTTCGCCGAAACGCGTCTGGTTATTGCACTTTGCAGTTCACTCTGAAAATTTAAAATAAAAGTACCTGCTGCTGAAAGAGGAAAGAAGTGTCCGTTTCTCCATTTCTTGCTACAAGCATCTGGGAGTTGTTAACACGATATATATATTGATATATAGATTATAAATATATATGTTGAAGCAGAAGTACACCGGAGTACAGTGGTATCGCAAGCTCAAAACACGCTATTTGAGTGGCTGGCTACAACATGAAGAGAAATTTGGCATTGTTGGACTCTGATACTTGGTTCTCATGTGGAAGAAAACACATACAAATAAGGAGTAAGAGGGCAGAATGGGCTACCCTGAAACCTGGGCCCTTGGGGAGGTCCCAGGACAACTGCACCTGGAGTCAACACTTTTTTTTTTGCGGCATTGTAGTACAGGGCTGCTACCACAGTGCTCAGCGCGGCTCCTTTGTAATTTTTAAGTAGTTCCATGGCATACCATAATAAAAGGGCAGGGCCTTGAGGCACTGCAATACATTGGGGGTTTGCTAGCAATGGCTTCTTTGCTGCCTTTGGGGTGGCTTATGCCCTCGCCAACCACGCTTATTACCTCACATACTTCATCACTCATGACATGTTCTATGACATAATTGATAAGATCAATGCGTTATCTGAAATGTCATTAGTTTAAAAAGTAACTTTTTAACTGACATTTTTTCCAGACTATAATATCACTTGAATCTTCGTTTTTTCAGTGAAAGTATACTCTGGTAAAAAGTAATATAATAAAAGAAAAGAAGGGTCCCAACTGGTTGAATTCCCCAGAATGATTTTTTAAATACAGTAAATGCAAGGCATGTAGGCATAGTGAGAATACGAAAGAGATCATTATTCCATATAAGAAAGTGATTAAAATCAACAAACACCTCACCTGCAGAAGTGAAATTGCAATCTGCATGTTAAAATGCCCTTGCTCCAAAGTCTATATAAGGAGATCCATCTTACCAGCTCACAAAAGGGTACTCCAACACAACATCTCAGAGCCATCAAAAAAAGGGATTCTAACTATCTGGTATTTAGACACATCACAATTTTCATGGGGGAGTAGTAGACATTTAAAAATAATCGTGTACAGAATCTTACTTTACTTTTAGGGCCTAAATGAATCATATACATTATACATACCGATAAAAAAGGATGGAAGACCTACTTTACACACATATATTTATATACGGTTGCTAGATAATCACCAACATTCAAAAAGCTCTTGGTTTACAAAAGTGTACTTTTATTAGATTCCATAAGATCATACCCTTCCTTGAGAGGGTTTCATCCCTTACCCTCAATTCTGGGGCTCTATGTCTGGGCTAACCCTCTATATATGGCTCAATCTTCATACATTCCAAAACAACATGTGCTCCACTTGTTTCAGTCCATACAATTCTCATCACTCATCTCTAATCTTTTATAACTTATAGGAATTTGAATCACAACCAAACCTAATAGTTCAGTGCTTATTCTTGTTCCCTCACCTTAAAAGTGATATCCGTTCTCTTATTCTTATTGGGATCGTCTGTAATTTTCTTTAAACATTCTTTTTTATTTCCAGCGGACTACACCGTAAAGCAGATTCATATTTCGGGCAGCTGTAGATGAAAACATAATTTAAATCGCAATAATACCTCCATTACATGAAGTTTATTTGTTGATCAAGATCTTTAATGTGGGAACCTATCTCACCTTATTCGATATTTTCGTGCTGATGTTTATATTCACACTCGATGGTTCCTACTTCTTAATTATTGAAGTTTGTACCCCTTGATCAATGGGGGAGTTTATATAGTGTTTCCTTTTTTCCTTTTCCGTGCCGTTTGGACTACTCGATAGAATAATATTGATGAGTCATACCCTTTAATCCTAAACATAAGAGAGGATTTATTTTAATAGAATGTGTCGGTCACCGACCTGCATACCTAATTTAATCCTGCAAATTTGTTTAGTTTATAAGGAAAACGGGTCAGCCAGGGTTGTGTATAGACCCTGGATTTGGCTCTGCCCTTCGTATTTAATTTACGTAAATTTGAGCCTCCTAATTTTAGTATACACATTGCTAATATAGAAATGCGTGTCTTACTCCAAATTGTTTGCTAAACCCACAGTGGAGGTTGTTGTAGCCCTGCTTTGAAGTTCTCAGGGAAGTTTTATATATAACGCTATTACCCCTGTCTTGCTGTTTACTACGGGGTCATCGATTAAAACCCAGTTTATGTAGATCGTGCATGCATAAGTATCCCTGATTGCAAAGGGGTTTTGGACATGGTTTAAAACAAACAAACCCTCTTTCTTAATCTATTCCACAGTCATAGCGCTAACCCTTTGTTTTATAAAATAGCTATCCGGTTTAGTTCCCACTTACCGATAGTATGGTGTAGAGCGAGGCGAAGTGCGTTCCCTGTGTTTGGCATCTATCGACTGCTAGGGTCGGAAGGGGTTTTTTATGAGACCTCTATTGTCTCAATTATCTACACCTGTATGGTATGTAAATTAACTGTCATCTCCTCCTAATCCATAAGGGAAACTAAATGCTTCCGGGACGGCCTATACCTAAAGCTCAATAAGGGTGCTATGTTGGGCGCCATCTTACAGTGGGGAATCGAGCGCTGAGGTTTATGTATTTTTACATTATCCAGGGTATTTATTTAAAAAAACCAAGACAAAAGAGGCGCTCTAGATTAATATTGAGAGGTGGAATTCTTACTTTGGAGCTTATATTTGGTTTCGCCGAAATTTTAATGCGTAAACTTGTTCCTTACGGTCTGGTCTATAAAAATAGATCGGCTGTGTAAATTATACTCGGCGCCATCTTACAGTGGAGAATAGTGTATTACAAATACTCCATTTTAAATATATATATGTATCTGTAATGGTGGAGTGATATTAATTAGCACTAAAGGATATTATAAATCCATACTCTGTATATTCCTCTCATACTAATTAAAATTCATTTAGATTTCTTTTCTGTTACGGGGCACCTTTCGAACTTATCATTGACACTGAGACATAATTAACCCTGAAAGATAGTTAGTAATAGGCTCTATATGTCTCTCTTCTACTAGTATGTTCAGATTAATTTAGATTCATTTAGATTGCTATCATGTTCCAGGGCACTTAGCAGATTTGTAGTGGCGACTAATGGATCTAATTCAATTATAAGTGAATTGCAACTAGAGGTTCCTATTATTTGTGATTGTTTATACAGAATACTCTAAGAATTAAACTTGGATTATACTGAAGGAAGTGGGGGTCTAGGTGATGAATGACATCCAATCTTCCCTACTGTTTAATCCCTTGTTGATTGTATCTACCATACATATATACCATTGTTCCCTTGTCTTTCTGATCTTTGCTATATTACCCCCTCATCCATTGATTTGAATTTTTTCTAAAATGTACCATTTAAAAGCGTCACATTTATGATTCTCAGAAAAAAAGTGAGCAGTTAAGGGGGCATTTTCTTTCCTAGTACGGATCGCAGATTTGTGTTCTGTTAACCTTAAACGGAGTTCACGACCTGTTTCGCCCACGTAGCCTAGGCCACATGGGCAGACAAGGAAGTATACTACGTTCTTCGTTCTGCAATTGGTAAGATCTTTAGAACAGTACATTTTGCCATTATAGATGATTGACTTATCTACCACACACTGATCGCAAATCGAACAATCACCACACTTGTTGTTTCCTATAGCTCGAGTTTGTAATATCGTGCTTTGGAAGCCCTCATTTTTTTCTAAATAAGTGTGTACCAGTGTGTTTCTCAAATTGGTATTGCGCCTGAAGGCAAATAATGGTTTTTCCAATGGTTGATCTTTCTCATCATTAAGAATTTTCCAATTTCTGTTAATAATATTTTTAATCTGATTACTTACATTGGAAAATGTACTTACAAAGACTATTTGATTTTCATTAGTTTGATTTGTCTTAGTACTATTCATATCTAACATGGATTCTCTGTTATAAAATCTTGCCCTTTTCAATGAGTTTTTAATTAACTTTTTCAGGTAACCTCGGGCTGCTAGTTTCTTTTTAAAGCTTTCCGCATATGTATAGAAGTCCTCAAGGGTAGTGCAGTTTCTCCGAAGCCACAGAAATTCTCCAAACGGAATATTATCTCTCTGCGACTTCGGGTGGTGGCTTTGATAGTGAAGAAGGGTATTTTTGTCGGTTGGTTTGCTATACAGTTCAACCGCAAGGACATTATCTACATTTTTAATGCAAAGAAATTAACATGTGTATTGCTCCAGTTGGATGTAAATTTCAAATTGGGGTCCCCCAAGTTGAGCCAGGCGATGAAATCTTCTAATAGGTCACTGGCACCACTCCAGATGAAGATGATATTATCAATGAAGCGATGCCAGTGACTGATATTTTCAGAAAAGGGAGCCAATTCGTTGAAGATGTGTCTCTTTTCAAAGTTGCTTACATAAAGGCAAGCTAGACTCGGTGCGCAAGTTGCGCCCATACTAGTCCCCTTGATTTGATGAAATAGATCCTTTTTATACAGAAAAAGGTTATTCTTCAATACTAGGTTTAGACAGTTCATAATGAAACCTAGATTGCCCCCTCTGAGATCTTCTTCTTGGAGCATTTTTCCTATAGTTCTAATAGTGTCATCTTGGGGTATATTCGTATAAAGAGCTTCAATGTCAAGGGTGACCAGAAACTGGGTCACCCCATTGAAGCTCAAACCTTCAAAAGTTGATATGGCATGGGCAGAGTCCTTCAAGTAGGATCTCTGTTTAGCTACTAATGGTCTTAAGAACACACCAGTGTATTTACTAAGCGGTTCCAGAATGGATCCTATGCTGCTCACTATTGGGCGCATAGGTGGCTGGTCCAGGTCTTTGTGATTGCTGGTATAATAGGGTCCTGAATGTATAAAAATCCGTATTCCTCCTCGCTGATCCATTCCTCCGTTTTTGCCCTGTCTAGTGTGTCATACACCTCTCTTTTTAATTGGAGATTCTTGGAATGAGATACATGCTGATAGTGTTCTTTAACTTTCAAGAGACTCATCATTTTATTATCATAGTCTGTCTCATTGAAAATCACCCCCCCACCGCCTTTGTCGGCGGGCTTGATAACAATGCTCCCATCTTCTTTCAAATCATTAAGTGCTTCTTTATGTTCTATGAACAGGTTATGGTTAAGTCTATGGGGTTGCTTAAATAAATTCTTAATCTCTATTTCCACTGTCTTTTCAAAGGTGGCAATATTACTACTGACTTGACCTATTGTAGGGGTAAATGTTGCTTTAGCCGGAGACTAGTGATGTTGATGGTTTCTCTTCTCTCTCTCCCTTCAAAAAAGTCCTTTAGTCTAATTTTTCTAAAAAACAGTTTAAGATCTTTATCAAATTCAAATTTATTGTGGGCAACTACTGGGGCAAAACTAAAATCTCTTTCCAAGACTTCTATCTCCACTGGTGTAAGCACCTTGGTAGAAAGATTATTGATGGGTATCTTTTCTATCTCCAATATCGGCGATTCCTTGTCCTTAGAAAATCCTGAGGGGGATAGTTTCTGGTTTGCTCGACTCGATTCGGGTTTCTGAAGTTTCCCTGGTCTCGCATGTCTCTGTTCTGGCGCTGGCCTAAAAAAGGCTCCGACTCTTGGTTGAATCCCCTTCTGTTTCTATTCTCAGAGGGGCGTTCTTCTTCATCACTACTCGAACAAGAAGTATCAGAGAATATTATTCTCTTATTGCCACCTCTTTGGTATATCGGTCTTTGATATCTTGATTTCTCCCCCCTCTGTTCCTCCTTTTGATTATAATAATCTTTACCTAGGTAGGGATAGACTTTCTATGTACTAAATTTCTCCAAATCTTTCCTTAGATTAGTGGTTGTTTTGTTTGTGAGATATTCCCTATAAATTTCAGTTTCCTGGGCCATCTCCTCTAGTCTTTTTTTGATATCATCTATCAAGGTGGTATCTTTAATTTTAGCTTCAAGTTCTTCAATAGCTTGTTTCTCTATTATTATGACCTCCTGGGCTGTTTCTATGATGAGGATGAGCCAGTCTCGGCTACAGCGGTTGGCTATGTGCGACCATGTTTCAATACATTTTTTATGTTCCACAAATAGCCCTGGCTCATTCCTGATCTGTAGGCCAATGGGTATTACCCCAGCTCTTAAATAACTAACAAGGAAATCCGCATGTAATTCAGTGCGGATAAGTTTTTTCTTCAAATTATACGATTTTAAGAGTTGTTCCTGGTTAGTGTGGTCTTTCAAATTCACTGGCCTATTGTTAGGTCCTTGGTTGATGAGCTTGTTAAATTGCTCTTCAGTGAATCTAAATGTTTTAAAATTGTCCATATTGCTACTTAAGGAAATACCTTAATACAAAATATGGCCTCTTCAGCCCAAAGGCTGTACTTAAAACGTTAGAAGATAAGAGGGGCCCCTTCTTCAACCCGTGGGACTAGGGCACTTGAACAGTGAAATAAAGAAAATCCCAAAGGGTAACCTACTTCAACAATGATAGAAGCTATACATAAATATGCTTCCACTCTAACTCCAATCAATCAACTCATTCACCCTATGCACCAGTAGATTGTGCCATATATATTAGAAGGATTCTCATGAAAAGTAAAAATTGCACACATTTTTATTTTTTACACATGATAAAAATTTCATACACATGCGTAGGCCTAACAGCCTACGCAGTTGTCCAGAATTAAAAAACAATAATACAAAACAAATTAAATCAACCTCAGCGCTCAATTCCCCACTGTAAGATGGCGCCCAACATAGCACTCTTATTGAGCTTTAGGTATAGGCCGTCCCGGAAGCATTTAGTTTCCCTTCCGGATTAGGAGGAGATGACAGTTCATTTACATACCATACAGGTGTAGATAATTAAGACAATAGAGGTCTTATAAAAAAAAACCTCCGACCCTGGCAGTCGATAGATGCCAAACACAGGGGACGCACGTCGCCTCGCTCTACACCATACTATTGGTAAGTGGGAACTAAACCGGATAGCTATTTTATAAAACAAAGGGTTAGCGCTATGACTGTGGAAAAGAGGGTTTGTTTTGTTTTTAAGCCATGTCCAAAACCCCTTTGCAATCAGGGATACTTATGCATGCACAATCTAGATAAACTGGGTTTTAATCGATGACCCCGTAGTAAACAGCAAGACAGGGGTAATAGCGTTATATATAAAACTTCCCTGAGAAGTTCAAAGCAGGGCTACAACTACCGCCACTGTGGGTTTAGCAAATTTGGAGTAAGACAGGTATTTCTTTATTAGCAATCTGTATAATAAAATTAGGAGGCTCAAATTTACGTAAATTAAACACGGAGGGCAGAGCCAAATACAGGGTCTATACACAACCCTGGCTGACCCGTTTTCCTTATAAACTAAAAAATGTTGCTGGATTAAATTAGGTATGCAGGTTGGGGACCCCCACATATTCTATTAAAATAAATCCTCTCTTATATTTAGCATTAAAGGGTCTGATTCATCAATTTTATTCTATCGAGCAGTCCACACGGCACGGAAAAGGAAAAAAGGAAACACTATATAAACTCCTCCATTGATTAAGGGGTACAAACTTTAATAATAAAAGAAGTAGGAACCATCGAGTGTGAATATAAACATCAGCACGAAAATATCGAATAAGGTGAGATACGTTCCCACATTAAAGATCTTGATTAACAAATATACTTAATGTAATGGAGGTATTATTCCGATTTAAATTATCTTTTCATCTACAGCTGCCCAATATATGAATCTGCTTTACGGTGTAGTCCGCTGGAAGTAAAAACATTTTTTAAAGAAAATTACAGACGATCCCAATAAGAATAAGAGATCGGATATCACTTTTAAGGTGAGGGAACAAGAATAAGGACTGAACTATTAGGTTTGGTCGGGATTCAAATTCCTATAATTTATAAAAGATTAGAGATGAGTGGTGAGAATTGTATGGACTGAAACAAGTGGAGCGCATGTTGTTTTGGAATGTATGAAGATTGAGCCATATATAGAGTGTTTAGCCCAGACATAGAGCCCAAGGATTGAGGGTAAGGGATGAAACCCTCTCAAGGAAGGGTATGATCTTATGGAATCTAATAAAAGTACACTTTTGTAAACCAAGAGCTTTTTGAATGTTGATGATTATCTAGCAACTGTATATAAATATATGTGTGTAAAGTAGGTCTTCCATCATTTTCTATCGGTATGTATAATGTATATGATTCATTTAGGCCCTAAAAGTAAAGTAAGATTCTGTACACAATTGTTTTTAAATTTGTTATGACTTAAACACTAATAGTGTTTGTGTTTTATAGGTTTTGGCCTGAAAATAATTTTATTTCAACTAGAAAGAGATATGAATTTGTCTTGATAAAGATGGAACAATTCTAATATACCATCGAAATGCGTCAACGCCAATTAAATATTCACAATCTACTAACTTAGCATTGTTGGAATACTGAAAATAATGGATTCTATTTTTCAGTGCAAGTAATACTGTATAATAGTAGATGTGTTAGTTGTTAAAGACTGATTGTATCAGTCTGACTGTGGAACTCTCTGAAGTGTGTTTTTAAACTTGTTGATTTAATTTGTTTTGTATTATTGTTTTTTAATTCTGGACAACTGAGTAGGCTGTTAGGCCTACGCATGTGTATGAAATTTTTATCATGTGTAAAAAATAAAAATGTGTGCAATTTTTACTTTTCATGAGAATCCTAATATATATGGCACAATCTACTGGTGCATAGGGTGACTGAGTTGGTTGATTGGAGTGAGAGTGGAAGCATATTTATGTATAGCTTCTAGCGTTGTTTAAGTAGGTTACCCTTTGGGATTTTCTTTACTTCACTTTTCAAGTGCCCTAGTCCCACGGGTTGAAGAAGGGGGCCCCTCTTATCTTCTAACGGAGTAGTAGAAACACTTCAATATTGTGTGATTTTCAGTAGTCCCAAAAACTTGAGAGGGGGAGATAGAGAAAAACAATTATGTTGATTCAAATCACGTTATATCCTTCTATGAGATTGCAAAGAGCCAAGGGGTTTAAATTGTGAAGAATAAATATATAGACATCTCGAATAATATTGGAAACACTACAGACAGTTCTGTTCAGCCAGTAGGTAATTTTGATTTGTTTTGTGTTGAGGACTAAGTTTGAGTCATATATGTCTTCAATATTGAGAAACTGTTATGTGTATGTTTTCTAAAGTTTTTTTTACTATGACATTGGATGCTGATCAAGTGGAGTACTATTTATCTTCTGGATCTACCTGTGACAGGAGGGAGATTGCACTTTGATTTAATGCCCCCTTGGGCTGTACGAGTTTTTGTAATTTATTGCACCTGCACTGAATGTAATTTATTGCACTAGTACGGGATGCATTAGTAATTTCTGAAATGTAATGTATAAATATGCGCTATATTTTGTTGCAGATAGCCCACCTGCGGCCAAATGTTTGTTTCCATTCAGTATTACTTTGTTTTTGATAAAATACAAATTTAATAAGGTGCTTCTATGACAATTTAACTCGCAAATTGTATTTTCATAATTAGCGTTCTTGTCAAAAACTTGTGTATATTTGTTGAGAGCGGACTCAATAGTATTCTGTCTATTTCCATGGCTTGACTGTTCCCATGGGGAACAGGGTAACAACTGATTTAAATATTGCTGGGTCCAAACTGGAAGGGTATGAAAATAAAACAATGTTTCACACTGTTCAGCATTCTGTCCATCAATTGTTCTTTTTGCATAAATGACATGAATCATTTGCAAAATCCATGAATCCTCTGTGATGCTCAATCTGGCCCCCCAATGTAAATCCAAGAAACGTGCAGCAAAGTTATATGGGGGTCCGTGCTGAGCATCGTGGAGTGACAGAAAAACCCAACCAAATTGGCCTTCTTCACACGAAGCAAGGACAGGGTTAAGGAAATATTGACCATTTAGAAGTGGTATAACAAAAATAAAAGAAGAAAGGCTGTGCTTTGTTATATAGAGGCAGCATAAGTAAGAGCGCATGGTGAGGGGTAGCAATTTTACTCGCTTTACTACTGGGAGAGGAGGTGGTTTGCCGGAGTTCTGACTGGACAGTTGGAATTAAAACATATGTGATCAGAGACAGAAACAAAATTGGAAGACCAGCAAAGAGCTTTTACAGGTATGTTAATTAGGTTGTAGTATATAAAAGTATACTTGGATAAAACATTGTGAATGTATGGAAGCTGAACAAAATGTTTTACCTTCTAGAAAATATACTAAAAGGGAAAATAGAAGGAAGCGATGATGATAACATTAACTAAAAATACAGTGAGCAGGAGAGGAGAAAGAGAAAGAGGAATACTAAAAGTTTGGTCATTTTATCAAGCCAGTATGAATGAATGTGTATGAAATGAGTTAGCTTACAGTGTGTTATTTAATAGTATGTAATGTGTACATGCTCACTCAGTCAGGCAGGCACTCACAAATCCGGTTATACTTCCACAAAATCGCTTATATACCCACCACCCATATAGTCAGAGAGTGACTGCAACAGACAGTCACACAACCATAAAATCATTCACACACCCATTTACTCACCTATACATCTATGTTTGAGTACCGGTTCGCCCTTAGAGCATGGGAGGACATGCACAGAATGCAATCTGCACCACAAGAAGATATGATGATGAGGACTACCTTAGCAATCTTGAAAGGGGAGCACCCTGATTGTAGCTGACCTCAGAATAAGGCCCCCAAAATGTTGTGGGTTTCAGAAGGAGGGAGAAGAGTGGGTAAAATCTCCAGAGGAGAGAGGGGATCCCCAAACACAAATGTCTCTATTGGATATGGTGCAGGAAGTACTGTTTCCCCAAAATCCAGACCCCTGAGGATCTCAAGGACAGACAGGCTGAGCGGGACCTGAGGCTCCTGCTGGGCTAGCTGGGTGCAGAGGAGAGAAAAGGTGTGGTTAAGAGAACCTTGCAGTAGAAAAGTGTTGTGCTGGCTGAAGTGTTAAGGAGCTACACTTGAAGGCCAAATAGGTGTTAAACTGCTGCTGAAAAGGTGTGAGAACCACTACTGTACCCAGTGCAGAAGAATGGGTTCATATTTTCAGAGACTTGGTGCCTGACTTTAAGGAGGGGTTTGATATAAACAGATCATTTCTGGCATAGGAAGTAACTGTAGTGGTACAGAGGATATATTAGGAGGATTGTAGAGATGCCTTTGAAGTCATATTCATGGTGATGGGATGTACACAATGCTGGTTCTAGAGAATGGTAAGAGGTTGAGGCATCCCACTATGAAGGAGGCCCTAGTCAGTAAGTATGAATTAACCCAAAAGGAGTACAGTTTGAAATTCATGGTTAATCAAAAACTGTGCGACTACTACTTAGAGGATTTTGCGGGTAATTTTGAAATGTTTGTTAAAAGTATTGTTGTCTAAGAAGCTGTTTCTAACAGTTTTATATGTTTTCTTTTTTTGTAAAGAGGACTTAGAAGAAGAAAATTGAGGAACCTTTTCTTCAGACACTTATTGGAGTTCTTTTAGTTTGTAAAAAAAAAGAGCAAACTCCCCCCCAAAAAACCCAAAATAAAATGAAGTGACAGGGTAACTTTTGTGCACAATTGTGTTCAAAATTCAGAAGCAAAAAAAGTCCAAGTGGTGCTCAAGGGATGTGAAGCGGACACTTTGTGCTTCCAAACAGAGGACAGAATTGCCCTCTAATCACATTCAGAAAATCCAGAGCTCCAATGTCCAAATAACAAGTCTCCACAAGGTGTTGATGTAGCTGTATTTCTCCACTTTATTTTTCGTTTTTCAATCTTCACCTAAGTCCAATACATTCAAAGCGAAAATGTAGCCAACATGTGTTTCGTTTATGGTAAGAATACCACTGACTTCATTAGGGCTAACAATTTTATTGTAAACAATCTGAGATGTTGCATAAGTATAATTGCTGCTATCTCACACAGGAGTATATTCCCTTTGTTGCACGCTGTTACGACAAAGGGAATATACTCCTATGTGAGATCTAATTTTACTGATAATATATAATTATTTAATTAGAAGAAATTGACAAGGACTGGCGTCCTCAATATATGATACAGAAATTAGAAGATAGCAGCTATTATACTTATGCAGCATTTCAGATTGTTTACAAAGAATTGTTAGCCCTGATGAAGTCAGGTACTCAAACACGTACACACATATATAGTCATTCACACAGGTACAGTAGAAAGGGAAATGGAGCCACATAGAAATTTTTACAGCAGCAGTCATGTGACATTTTAGGTTTAAAGTATTTTATTGCAGCATTGAAAGAAAAGGACAACATCACAAACAAGGAACCACAGGTGCCCCCCACTAAAATAGTGTATACAATTCAACATAGGCATGAAGTCAGTTCGTGCAGTGCGATGGGCACAATCTGTTTCCGAGTCACATGGCTAGTGCACCTGTGGACGGGGACAAACCAAAAGGAGAAAGACAAAGAACCCCCCCCACCAACTGCCCCTCCCCAACCCCCGACTCCCTCCCCCACCCCCTGTACTGTGCTATCAAACTTCCGTCTTTTCACTATGGCCGCGTAGTCATCCGTCCCCCCCTCTAGCTAACTACTCTGGCAACTCAGATGGGCGGGTCTGGCGGTGGCGTCAGCCGTAACAGTCTGAGATATCTAGGGCAAGTAATTTCTTTGAATTCTGACCTTAACAGTGTGTGAAATGGCGACCACAGCTCCTCAAATGTGTCCACCTCCCCCGCTACCACCAGGGACATCTTTTCCATGCCTAAGACATGCCACAATCTATGTAGCCAACCAACAACAGTAGGAGGCGTGGTAGTGCGCCAGTGAATGAGTATATTCTGTATTGCTGATCCCAGGGCGATCGCTATCTGCCTACCCTTCTTAGATCGTATCGGGTACATCAAACCATTTGGCAAGCCAAGTAGAACATAGGCAGGAAAGCGGGGTAATTCAATCTCAAAGCATTGGTCAACCTCGTTCAGCACCTCTTCCCAGTAAGGGGCCAGCAGGGGACATTCCCATAGTATATGAGTAAGTGTGCCAGTCTGTCCGCAGTTTCGCCAGCAGGTCTTGGGTATTGAGTGGTTCATTTCGTGTAGCTTCTCGGGGGTGCGATACCAGTAAGTGGAAATTTTTGTGAAAGTCTCAGTGAGCCCAGTGTGGTAGGCAGAGTGTCGTGCCCGGTAGGAGATGTGGTCCCAGTCAGTGTGGCTCAGTGATCGCCCCAGCTCCCGCTCCCACCGCTCCCTCCCGGGATTGTAGATGTGAAAGGAGGGAGGTTGCAAAAATGTATAAAGGTCGGAGATAAGCTTGGCGTCCGAGGAGCGAGTCACCAACCAACGCTCATATGCCGTGAGTTTCCGGCCCGCCGAGGCTCGCACCTGCGGCTGGAGCGCCCAATGGCGCGCCTGCATGTATCTCATGCGCTCCATCTCGGGCAGACCGAAGTCCCGCCGCAGATCTTGGAAGGAGACCGCACCCTCCGGGCCATACATGTGGAACAGGGCGGAGCAACGGGCCGCCTGCCAGAGCTCAAAGGCTCCCGGTTCCATACCCGGGCTGAAGTCCGGGTTACCGATTATTGGTGTAAAAGGGGAAGGAAAGGTGGTAAGGTCGTGTCTGGTGGACACGGAGTCCCAGATTCGAAGCGGGACCCGCGTTACGAACGACGCATAGAGGTTGGGGGGGGCGATGGGCCCTCCGCATGAAGGGCACTTCCTGCAGCGTTCTGCCCGCCACCGCCTGGTCCTGAAACAACCAGTGTTTGTCCAATTCCCACCGGCTCCACTCCACTAGGTAGCGCAGTTGAGCGGCTTGGAAATATTTGTGCAAGTCCGGTATACCAAGGCCACCAGACTCAGGCGCTAGCGTGGCTATGGCTCTCTTGAGCCTGGGTTTGCAGCCCTGCCACACAAAGTGTGTTATATCAGACTGAGTCTGTCCAAGCCATCCCTTGGGGGGTTGCAACGGGAGGGCCCGAAAGAGGTACAGGACTTGTGGCAGAAGGGTCATTTTTACCGCGGCCACCCTGCCCAGCAACGACAACGTGCCCTTGTCCCAACGGGCCAGTTCCTCCCTGATCTTTTTACTTAAAGCTGTATAGTTGGCCGCGACCATAGCAGGAAGAGAGGCTGCTAGGAGAATCCCCAAGTAGGGTACCTGGTCTCTAGACCAGCTCAGCGGAAAAAGCTTCTGTAAGTCAGCCCTGGTGGCTCCGGACAGCGAGATGTCGAGGGCCGCCGATTTCCCAAGGTTGACCTTGAAACCCGCTACAGTCGCGAAGGTGTCCAGCTCTGCAATACAAGCCGGCAACGACCTCCTGGGGTCGTCGAGCGTCAATATCACGTCGTCCGCGTAAAGACTAAGGGTATGGTGGAACTCCCCCATGCGGACACCTGTGACATTGGGGTTCTGGCGAACGTCATGTGACATTTTGAACAGTGACTATTCACCTCACTGGAATATTCACAGGCTGCTGGTATTCTGATGACTGCAGCTGATGAATGCTCTCCAAAGTGTGCTCTAGTGGTGGAATATTCTGCTATACCTAGTTTCTCGTGCACCATTCAGTTTAAACCCTTTCATGAATTGCTTTTAAGTACTTCCAATTTGAATGTATCTCATATGAATCCTTCTTGGCAGTGTTGCTTGGTAGATGTATGCCACAAATATTGCACTGCACATATTTAGCTGTTAACTGTTTTTGCCCAGAAGGTATAGTAAAGTACATCAAAACATAATTTTCTTTTGTTCTGTAGTAGAGATATACATGCATGTGTTTGAAGTGTTTGTGTAGAAAACAATATTTGTGAATAGTGATTAATGGTTAAAGTTAGTTAAATATGTTGTGTTACGTTTATTTGTTTATTTGTAGGGAGTGCAATCTACAGTGTTCCTTAATTGCAATGAGATAGTGTGCAGAGTTGGGAGGTGTGCAAAGTTGGGAGCTGTTTTCTACAATCTTTATGATTGTTTTTTCCCCACTGTTCAATAATTTGTGTGCTTAAAAAGTACATAGTTTATGGTGTATGAATAAAGAAGCTGAGAACAGTAAAAAGGGAAAAGGATATGCCTATTTATATTAGTGCACACCTTTACAGTATGAGAAATGTTTAGTTAATTCTTAGACTTATGTCTTTATGCATTGTTAAAATTGTAAGTTACTTTTGAAAATTCTCTTAATTGTAAAACTAATAAATAGTTATGATTTTTTTCTTTTTAGGAGATCAGTGGCACCATCTACTGGGGTAATGTATGTTACTTATTAGTTAGTGCAGTGTTGCTTCATACCTTTACATTTTGAGGATGCACACCAAGGACAGTTTGCTACAGTTACTGAAACACATAGGCATACATCAGTACAGCAACTCACACACCCAGCACACACAGACAGAGGCATTAACAGACACAGGTTTATACATATAGAGCCACTGACACACCTAGACACACATTGATACAGTCACTAACACACCTAACTACACACTGGTACAGCCACTGACACATCCAGCCAAACACTAATGCATCCAATAATATACTGTGGCACACACTAATGCACACACTGACATACCCAAGGACTTTTCAATGCAGACACTTACATACACAGGCATACGGCAGTGCAGCCACTGACAGACCCAGCTAAAAAGTAATGTATCCAATAACCAGGGCCATTGCAATTATGAGGCAGTAGAGTGTCAAATTATGCAGCAGGGTTGACTAAATTATGTGGTAAGAAAAGGCAAATTAGGTGGCATAATGCAGCACAGTTTGCAATGGTTATTACTTCCTTGTTGTCATTTTTAAACTTGGTAACACTGTCTGAGCATTGGAGGCACCTCATTAGCACAAGTTTCACACCCAAATAAAGCAATAAGCAACAGAAAGCTGCGCAGTCAAGTTTTGAAAAGGTCCTTCCACCAAGCTGAATCATAAGTCACTGCATTTTTGGTAACTTTGGAACCGTTTGAGCTAGAAACAATAGTTTTGGTTAAAACCTGCAGATTTTGCAGCAGATGGTTGATTATGTGGCATAGTTGCAAATGTATAACTATGTGACATTCGTTGCAGCCACACAATTGCATTATTCAAATGGCCCTGCCAATAACACACCCAGGCACAGTCTCATGCACACACTGACATACTCAGAGACTTATCAATTAAGACACTGTCACACCTACTCAAACAACAATGCAGACACCAACACATTTATTTAAACACTAATGTATCTAATAAGACACACAGACATACACTCATGCATACACTGACACACCCACAGACTCAACAGTGCAGACACTGACACACTCAGGCATACAGCCTGACACACTCATCCGAGCACTAATGCATCCAATAAGACACCCAGGCATAAACTGACAAACCCAGAGACTTACCAATGCAGACACTGACATACCCAGGCACACAGCAATCCAGACACTGACACCCAGCCAACCCTTGATGCCTCTAAAAACACACCCAGGCATGAACTGATGCATACACTGACACACCCAGGGACATACCAATGCAGACTCTGGCAAAGGCATACATCAATGCGACATTGATACATCCAGCCAAACAGTAATGCATCCAATAACACAACCAGGCGCACACTGACACACCCAGGGACTTTTCAATGCAAACACTGACACACCCAGCTAAACAGTAATAGATCCATCAATACACCCAGGCACACGGTGATGCACACACTGACACACCCAGAGACTTACCAATGCAGACACTGACATACCCAGGCATACAGCAATACAGACACTGGCACAGCCAGCAAACATTAATGCATCTAATATGACACTCAGGCATGCACTCACTCATGCACTGACACACTCGGAGACGTACCAGTGCAGACACTGTCACACCCATTCCTACAACAATGCAGACACCGACACACCCATCTAAACACTAATGCATCCAATACGATACCCAGGCATACACTCATGCACACACTGACACACCCAAAGACTTACCAATACAGGAATTGACAAACGTAGGCATATAGCAATGCAGGCACTGACACAGCCAGCCAAACATTAATGCATCCAGTAACACACACTGGTATACACCGATGCATACACTAACACACCGAGTAACAAACCGATGCATACACTAATGCACCCAGGCCTCACTTATACATCCAATAACACACCCCGGCATACACCGAGGTACACACTGACAAACCCAGGGACTTTTCAAGGCAGACACGTATACACACAGGCATACAGCAAAGCAGACACTAACAAACCTAGTCAACCAGTAATGTATCCAATACCATGCTGAGACACACTCTGATGCACTCACAGATACACAAAGAGACTTACCAATGCAGACACTGACACACCCAGGCATAAAGCAATGCAGACACCGACACACCCATCCGAATGCTAATGCAGGCAATAAGACACCCAGGCATACACTGATGCATACAATGACACACCCAAAGACGTACCAATGCAGGCACTGACACACCCAGGCAGACAGCAATGCAGACACTATCACAGCCAGCAAACATTAATGCATCCAATAACACACCCACGCGTACAAAATGGGGAGTGATTCACATCAAGAGTACAGAGGCTAGAATCAATTACATACTGTCAATACAAAAAATACCTCTGTAACCATAAATACAACATTACTAGTACCTCAGTAGCAATTTGTATTAACTCTGGGCTTCACTCATTTGTATTCTTTTCTTTTTTTTAAAGCAAAAGTTGTTTCCCATATTATAAATTCAAACATACACCTCTAAATCTTTTGCAATCTTCACAAAAACAATGTCGAAAAAAACAATATTTACGTATACTAACTGTTGTCACTCATCCATTCATTCACACATACCTCACTCTAATATTTTGTACATGTTGTCAGCATAAAAAGTTGATTTGATGTCTGACAAAATAACATATAACAATGCATATGGATAATACAATCTCATGGATTAATGCAATTATAAGGTGGTGTCCAAGACACACCCAGGCACTCACTAATGTATAAACTATCACACTGAGGCACACACTCATGCACATACTGATACACCCACTCTCACACTAATACAGTCACTGACACATTAAAAACACAGAGTTTTCAGTCTGGAGGAGGAGCTACGCTATCAACCAAGATGGCCGCTTAGGCTCCCGGCTCCGCCGACCTCCGTATCCTGCCAAAAGATCCTGTTGATAATCCTGATTAAACGCCAGACCTCCATGTAGATGAACCGATGCTCACTCCTAATGGTGCAATTCTGAAAACTTAACTTGCTTGGGTGACGGAGCTGCGTCGAGTAGAAGTTTGCGGCCTAATCCAGCAGTTGAGCCGGGGCCTCGAGGTTTGATCTGGCCGTGTCGTAGTTGAACAACATCGGCCGTGAGAGGCAGTCAGGGTCTGGTCCACCGCAGTGGAGGTTTTTTCTTTGCCCGATTTCGACGGCGCTCCTTTTGCCTGATCAACATTGAGCGAGGAGTGACGTGGCACAACAGTGGCCGAGGGTGAAGGTCCCTGGCCCGCGGATCCGGTGTGGCCTGACCGGGGTTCGGTGGGTCGTGGTCTTCGCTCGCGGAAGCGAGATATATATTGTTGCCGCAGAAACCGATCAGTCCCCTCCGACGCCGTCCGTTCCGCTCCTGTCTATTCCCCCCGAGGAAGCCGGCTCCCCGGGGAGATGAGCATGATTGGTTTTGAGCGTGGAGAAATGGACCAGACGGAGCATGAGCCGTCGCTAAAGATGATATTGGCAGCCATCGGGGCATTTCATTCACATGTGGATGCCCTGATTCACAAAATGATGACGGGCTTATTGGTGATGGAGTGTGTGGAACCGGACCCTGTTACATCTCAGATATTGCCACAAGCTACGATTTCAACTACGGCCATCTTGATTCTGAACGAGGACCCCGTGCGACAAGAGGTGCAGCAGCCCTTGGTTGGTCTCCCGGAAAATCCCGAACCCAGTGTTTTGAACATATTGACATACTTACCATCGTCGCTGACTTTGGGAGAATCGATTTGCGTCCCCTTCCCGGAGAATCCTGTGTGTGATTGTCCTTGGACTTCTGTTCCGTCCTTTCCCTCTTTGGCGGCTCTGCGATCTTGGAGGAAACTACATTGGGACTATCCGTCCATGAAGGAGTGTTCTCGTGCTGCTGAAGTTCTTGGCCACTTGCTGACTTTGAATTGTATTGTACTGCATTTACTCAGACTCCTTTTTCACTTTGATTCTCCTGCTGAAGTAATGGGAGGGGTGCACATAATGGTTCGGAAGGGCCAGGGCTGAGAGTGATTGACTGTGATTGGTATTACGGCCTTAATGGAAGTAGAATTCATGGCTGTTGGTCTCACGTGAGGTTGGGCGGTGCATCACGGCTCCCCCTAATTTTTTTTTATTATTATAGATATTATTGATTTTTCATCATAGAAGGGGCTGGTGTATGGCAGGGGGGGAGGGGACCGGGAGCTCATATGGAAATGCCCTCCTCTATAGTTTCTCTTTTCTACTTTTAGAATTTAGTTAGTTGGGGGCGACAGGCACACTGCTAGTGGGGGTTAGGCGATAGCCGTTGCAGGGGTGCAGGGTGGGGGGGTGGGTTTATTGTTTTCTTTCTGTTATCGCTCATATGGTTTCCCTTTTTTTCCATCTCTTTTTAGTTTTTCTTTTACTAGTAATATTGGCGAAATATCCTGATTTTGTTCTTTAAATTCTAATGTCTGGTTGCCATGATTCTTCTAATGTTTTGATTTTATGGGTGGGAGGGTCTTGAGGGTCCGCATTAAAACTGTTTATCGAATGTAATGTTGCAAGTCTTATTTTGTATTCATTAGCGCGGGCCTCTCAGGGATTCGTCTGTTGCTCCACGTCTATCCTGTGATCGTTCCTGTTCACCCTATTATCAACATATGTATGTATGGCACCGGATATGTCTTTTCCTTTTTGCTTGTTTTAAAATAATAAAGATTTTTTTTTTAAAACACAGAGTTTGAGTAGATGGTGGTTCTCAAAAAAAATGTTTTTTTCTAGAAGGGTTTTTTTAATTCTTTTTTAAGCAAAAAAATGAACAAGGTGGTAAAATGGGTAAAGATAGGGAAATGCAAAGAAGCAACTGGCTTTACTATTCAAAAAACATTATTGGATCTTTGGATGCAAAATAAATAAATATATAACAGCAATGCTTCTTCACTGTATCCAAGAATGCGCCCACAGAAGACATTTTTATTAGCGACAAGCATGTGGCATTTTACGCAGATAATAACCATTTTCTCACGGACAACTGGTATTGTAAGTAGTGCAGCTGAAGATGGTTCTCCCAAGGCTGCTGTAGAGGTCAACTGGCACGTTGCAACTACTTTTTCTCGCATAATCTACTTGTAGACCCTTTCATTATTTGTCTTTAGGTGCTTTCACATAGAACTTGTCCCATTTGAATACTTCTTTACAGTGCCTCTGCATAATTGCTTGCACAAATTGTGTACTTGAAATATTTTGCTGATACCTCCATTTCCCCAGAAGGTATAGTAAAGTGCTTTCACACATCACTTTCTTTTCTGCGAAGTGGTGTGTCTTCTTCTTCATCCTCAAGAGGTTGTGGATCCTCATCTTGGATGGAAGATGTAGCTTCAGCCATTGTCTAAAAGCACAGCAATGCAGCTTCTCTATACTCCTTCTAGAGACTTAACTGGTGAAGTAACTGCCTTTGGTTGTGAGGTCCATGTGAAAGGGTGAGATCCTAATGTATTCAGAAGGTAAGGTTTTGGTGTGTTTCGAAGTGAATTTGTGAATCACGCCCCATAAAATAGCAGATTAACAAAACTGGTAAAATGGGTAAAGGTTTTGAAAAACAGATATAAGGTGGTTTATACATACTTGTAATATGTTCACACTGATATTAGTAATGACAATGGAGGGGTGTATATATGCGCAGTAATTTCTCAAATGTTTGCTGAATCCATGGATTCAGACTTGCAAATTCATTCAGATAACATGATCAGAAATAAAATCCATGCAGCAGCAGCCTATGTTTTCAGACCCATGAAGGTACAGCGAAACCCAAAAAATATTTACAAAAATAAATAAATGTGTTTAATTACATAAAAAAACGTAATTTACTTTACATTAGGTACATATGTGATTTTTATATTTTAAAACGTATAAAAAGTTTATTAATAAAAAAAGAATATTTACAGTATAAAAAAATATATAAAAAAATAATTTGCAATACACTGAGGGCCAACTGTACGACTATTCACTTTAGCGAGTGGCAAATTGCGCCAAATTGTGACTCGCAATTTGCGACTCGCTAAAGTGAATATACAACAGTGTCGCACACACTGTTTGCAATTCTCAATGGGGTCGCAAATTGCATGCCTCATCAATATTCATGAGGCAAGCGCAATTTGCGACCCCATTGAGAAAGGCTGCCACTCACAGGGATGGTGGCCTGCTGGGGTCAGCAGACCACAATGTCTGACTGCTTTTTAAATAAAGCTGTTTTTTTAATGCAGCCCGTTTTCCTTAAAGGAAAACAGGATGTATTTACAAAAGGAAAATTAAACTTTACATTTTTATTTTTTAAGGGCATGCAGTGGTCCCTGGGTGATAAACTGTGAGTGTTTTGCGACTGCAAATGTGGTAGCAAAACAATAGCACATGGCATTGGGACTCGCTATTAGGAAGGGGCGCCCCTTGGTAACAGCGAGAGTTGGAAATGCTATTTAGCAAGTCAGTGACTCACAAAATAGCGTTTGTACATGCCTGGACCCCTTTTTTGCGGACGCAAACGGCCGTTATCCCTTTTGCGACCGCAAAAAAGGGTTGTACATCTGGCCCTTAGTATTAAAAATAAACCCTAAAAATAAACTAAAACAGTAAACATTAGAAAGACATAATATTTTAGAGATGCAATTTGAAAAAACTTTGAAATTCCCTGAAAAAATTAAATGCTACAGGGACATTATAGTTAAGAAATAGAATTTTAAAAAACCTTAGAAAGTCAATCAAAATAGCAAACTTTACAGAGACGCTGTAGTTAGGCTCAGATTTCACTTGTACAAAAACCATTGAAATTCAGCAGTTATAGTTACCTAAGCTAACTGTACCTTACGGCCACGCAATGCACTGCTTATGATCTCACATATTACATCACTCATGACATTGTTGACTTTGTAAACCTTTTGGCTCTTTTTGCCTTCCCTTTCACTGCCACTACGTGCTGCATCAAGTGAACACTCATTGACAAAAGGAGGGCGTAATTTCTAAGGTTTCAAAGACAGAAACTTGGAAGCAGTGGTGTAGCAACATCTTTCTTACGAGTACACTGAGGCCATGAATTCCACCCAATACACCATCTAGCTTAACATTCCATAAAGGCTTGGTGCATCTATGCTCTTTATTTACCTATGAGTTGGGACACTAGATCTGTGTGGCAACATAGGATCGATTTCTTTCAGAATGTTATTTAGTAACATTTAATAATTTTGTCCTGCATGGGAGTACAGGATCACCATTTTAATAACATTATCTTTTCTACCTAATAAGACTATCTGTTCTGCCTTTGTTTAAAGATGAATAATGTTGCCCTCAGCAGATGTTTCACAAATTACACGTTGGCAATAAGGATATTACATCCCCAAACATAATAATCAATACAGGATTTCTTTCAGGTCATTGCAGTGATAACCCTTTCAGAGGCCTTACATTTCAGTGGTAACAGGATATTCATAGTTGGGAGACTGGGAAGGATAGGAAAGAGAATCAGACAGATCAGGGTTAAAGGCACTTGAAGAGGAGTCCTCTTCGGGAAGTCCCTTATATGCTCCTTTTACGAGTGGATTTTTAATGCCGATGGGGCCAGTAACCGCAGTTACCAACCCCAGTGGAATAATGCCATCTGCGGAAACACCCACATGTCTTAACTTTCCTCTGTAGATTAGCTGACATTGCAGGGTGAAGGCAGTAACAAAATGAGGAATTACTGGGGTAATCAACTGCAGAATTATCATAGCCCAGTTTCTCAGTGGACATTTTGGGTCCAACTCGTAATGGGCCAGCGTTTCACCAATCCGAGCTTTACCGGTACACACAGAATCAGTAACTCCTGTGGTGGGTGAAATCGGGCCCACTTACTAGACCATTTATAATGAGGACCAAAGTCCATATCTTAACTTTCTGAAAGTTCCTGGTAAGGATCCTGTTGAGTAGTGAGAACCTCGAAGTAAGTGCAGCATCTGGTGAGAGTGTGTCCTTGCCTCCATGCAATTACCATGGATTCATGAATGTTAGTCAGCTGAGTACAAGCATTTTGTTTTAGCAGGTACTGGACTACATTGACATAGGTACAATGGGCCACATTTATGAATGTTTTTTGCATTCACAATCAGTGCGCTTTTGTAAAATTGGCAGTTTGCGAATGCACAATGGCCTTTCATGATGTATGAAAGGCGCTGTAGTCGCAATTTTAGGTAATCGCAAAAATTGAAATTACCTAAAATTGCAACTACAAATGGAGAATAGGAAATTGCAATTTCTTTAGCTCACGTATGAAGCATTTTCCAAATGGAAACTGTGCATTTAGGAAAATGCAATTACCATTGACTTGAAGTTGATGGTAACCATGTGCAAACTTTGAAAAATGCACACAACTGCATTTTTAAAGTGCCATGTAGCACGCACCTGCCCCTAGGGCATGTGTGCGCTTTTCATGTGCACATTTATTTTTTGGGGGGTTCTTCAGGGGGAGCCTAGGCCCCCGGGCACCCTTGTCTTTCCATTACCTAATTTGCTATTACCAATTAGGTAAGCGCAAATTAGCTAATGCAAAACCATTCACACCTGTGGGGCTTTCGGACCATATGAACAAATGGAGTAATATTACCTAATAGCGATTCACTAATTACCGAATCGCTATTAGGTAAAATTAAGGAATCACCAAATCTTTGACGGTTCCTTACAAATATAGCATTTTGCGATTACCAAATAGCGATTCGGTAAAAATCGCTATTTGATCATCGCAAAATGCTTATTAGATACACAAGGCCCAATTTTTTAGCTCTACTCTGGTTATCAGCATAATTTTCATCCTTCTTTCATTCTTCTGATGTTACCATTGTATCTGTTCATGTGAAAGGGGAGTGTTACTCGAACAGCAGGAGTATAAGTCTGATTTTTCTACCCATGAGCAGTTCAACTGGTGACTCTACACCATGCCATTCCACCCTCCTCCACTTTATGCCATTTCATGCTACATAATTCCGTTTTACGCCTCTCCATCCTATGACACCTTACACCACTCCACTCTACAACACTACTCCACTCCACTCTGTGAGACTCTATTCCACTCTAAGCACTCCACTCTAGGAGTCTCTACTCCACTCTATAACACTCCATTCTTTGTCACCACATGCTGCTTTATTCCACTCTATGGCACTCCACCTAAAACACTCTACTCTACTCTACTCTAAGACACTCTATGCCAATCCAATCTAGGACACTCTACTCCACCCCACTCTATGCCACTCCACTCCACGCCACTTTACTCCACTCTACTTTATGACACTCCATTTTACCACACCCTACTCTACTCTATGCCACTCCACTCTACACTATGCCACTCTACCCCACTCCACACCATTCCACTTTATGCCACTCCACTCTATAACACTCCAACCTATGACAGTCTACTCCACTCTATTCCACTCTACTCTACAGCACTCAATGCCACTCCACGGTATGCCACTGTACTCTACAACATTCTTCGCCACTCCACTCTACACTACTCCACTCTACTCCTTTTTATGCCACTACAATCTACGCCACTCCACACTATGACATTCTACAACACTCCACTTTACATCACTGTACAGCACTCCACTCTATGACGCTCCATTCTATGACACTGTACAACACTCCACTCAACGATACTCTATGACACTCTATGCCACACCACTCTATACCACTCCACGTTACTTTGTCCACTCTACTCCACTCCACTTTATCTCACTCCACTATACGCCACTCCACTCTAGTCCACTCCACTTTATACCTATCTATGCCACTTCACTGTACTCTACGCCACTCCACCCTACACCATGCCACTGTACTCTGCAACACTGTACTCTATGCCACTTGACTCAACCTTATGCCTTTCCACTTTATTCCACTCTATGACACTCTATTCCACTTTCTACCATTGTACACCACATCTATGACATTCTCCTCCACTCTGCTCTATGCCACTCCACTCCAAGACACTCTAATCCACTATGCAACACTCTACCCCAAGCCACTCCACTCTATGTCACTCCACTCTATGCTACTCCACTCTACCCTACAACACTCTATGACACTCTACTCCACTCCCTGCCGCCGCACACTTCTACACTCTACAACACTCTACTCTATGCCACTTTACATCACTCAACTCTATGAAAATATAATTGACTCCAAGCCACTCCCCTCTATGCCGCTCTACATCACATACTCTATGCAACTCCTCCATGACACTCAACTCAACTCCACACCACATTACTCCACTCTACTCCACTTCACACCACTCCACTCTAAGATTGTCTACTCCTCTCCCCTGTACACCACTCCAGGCCCCTCTTCACCACTTCACTCTACTCCACTCTATGGCAGTCTGCTCTGCTCCACTCTAGTCCACTTTACACCACTCCACTCAACTCTGCTCTATGACACTCTATTTCACTTTCACCACTCTACCCCACTCTACTCTACACCATTCCACTCTAAGCCACTCCTCTCTATGCCACTAAACTCTATGACACTCTACTCCACACTACTACACTCCTGTCTACACCACTTTACTCTATGACACTCTACTCCACTGTATGCCACTCCACGCCACACCACTCTATGCCACTCCACTCTACGAGACTACGCTGTAAGGCACTCTACTCCACTCTATGCCACTCTGACACTCTATGACACTATAACACGCCACTCTATGACAGTCATCTCTACAACACTCTACTCCACTCTGTGCCACTCAACTCTATGCGACTCCCCTCCTCTCCACTTTATGACATTCTACTCCACTCTACTCCACTGCACTATAGGTCGATCTACTCCACTCTACCCGACTCTACTCCACAACACTCTACACGATTCCACTCTGCCCCACTCTACTTCACCACTCTAAGCCACTCCACTATACGACACTCCACTCCATTTCACTCTGAGATACTCCACTCGATGCCACTCTCTTCTAAACGTCTAGTTTCAGTAATGCTGGACAGCACCCACACTGGTGTACAACATGGCTAAAACACATCAGCAAAGCCAATAGCTCTCCCATAGAGGAGACCTATTGGATTTGTCAATGCTTGCTCTAATATGCAAAGGATGTTGCTGAATTCTATACAGCATATAGAGAAATCCAGTTGGAACGAGTTTTCTTAGGTAGGAATGTATTTCATTCCTATGTGAGAGTGTTGAATCTAGAGAGAAATCCTTGTAGGAGCAATTTGTGTAATAATTATAAATACAATTTAGAAATGTAAAATATGCTGCCTTTTCCGAGGTGGTTTTCTGCGCCTTCCTGTAAAAATATTGGAAAGGCAAAACATTATCAAGTATTTCAACGTGTGAAAGCCCTCCTCCCAGGTGTCAAGTACACTGGCATCTAGTGATCTGTGGCTAAAGAGAATCATGAGACACTCATCCCTACACAATAGCCCTTGCGGAAAGAGAGGTCGCCGAGGCACAGAAGGCATCAACCAGGGAGAGAGAAGGCGTGCACACACGGAAAACAAGCAAGCGAAATCAGTGGTACCCACTTAGCATTTCAGAGCAGGGTGGAGTCAACAGAAATGAACGCTTTGTCCACCCCTAGACAGAGAGTGTCATGGCAGCGACTCCCTTCTCAGACATAGAAAGGGACTAAACGAAGGCTAACCTTTGACCCCTTTGAACAAAAGGGCAACGCCATAGCCTGCTCTAACAATCACAAACAAATTCTAGATAAGTAATTTTGGCTATTTCTGTTGCAAATGTTGAGCTCAAACCAAAAGTGCGAACGAAGGTTCAGGGAAGTAGAAAAAACACAGGTCCCGCTCCCAGCCCAGAAAGTGGGAAATTGTTTGTGAGCCCCCTCGCCAGCGCCCGGCCAGGCCATCATTATTCAAGCATGGTGAGAGGCGACGACTCCCAGTGGCTCCTTGACAGGGCAAGGCCGAGGTCGTGTTCCTTAGTCGTAAAAAAAAGTATCGCCGGCCTCTCCTTTTGGGAGGATTTGGGGACTGACCTTTGATCCGCCCCGCCGTAGGGAGTCTGGGAAAATGACCTCTGGCCCTTCTCTGCACATGAGGATTATGTGAGGTCAGAGGGAACGACTCCTGCTCCCCACGCGGCCCGGAACATCCGGAAAAAGGAACTGGTATTAATGCAACCCGATTGACTTTGGGACATGCCAAGAAAAAAGAAGTTTCTATAAAATTGATAATAATTGTTTTAGCATGCCGTTTGAGACGGTTACACCCCAATGTTCGCGCCCTTTTTTTTTATAGTGGAGAACAAAATGATTTAAAAAATGAAACCAAACTAGCATAATGGTTAATAACAAGTAAAGGTTACATTGTACTACAATTATTTCCGGGCAGAGGGGTGTATTTACTGCTACCTGCGCTTCTCTTTCATCTCATGTACATTGTAGGCTGATATGATATGCAAGGCCGAAGCCATACGCTGTCAGCCCATAAATGAAACATTCCTGCAAGACCAGATAATAGGGTGGTTAAAAGATGCTGATTGTAGGATTTTCTGGTCTTTCCTTTTTTTATTGTTATGAATCACAAAAAGGAGCACCTTTGTGGTGGCCATAATGTATGTCTTGAATAGAACTTCATGGAGCTTTGACGAGCCGCTGTGAAGCAGGCATTCTGTAAAGAACCGCAATCAGATCCGAGCTTAATTTGTGCAGGTGCGTTACACCGGCATTCATTTTTGGTAACCGCTGCACATCACCTTTCATTTATTTTTGAACACCGTGGTTTCTATTTGGCAAAGTCTGTGTGAGATGAAAGGCACACAGGAAGTGAGAGTTCGTCTCGGCATAGGTGAGCTCTCACGACCAACAGTCACCAGTCACTACCTTTGCTCTGCTGAGTTGTCAATTAAAGGGGAGTTTGACACTTTTCTGGTTGTTTCAGAAGTGCACACAACTTGGTTCTTCCATTTGGCATGTATTTGGGCGTATTTAACCAGGAAGAGCCTAGTCTCCTGGAGGCCGTCTTCAGTTTCAGCTGCTTTAAGGCCAGCTGGATCTTCTGGTGCACATGCAGTTGCTGAGCATGGATTCCAGGAGGACAGATTCGGAGCCAGTTTGTGTATTTACCTTGGCCCTCGGCACAACTAGGCCCATATTCATCATTTTTTTATTTATTTTTATTTGAGTTTTATATAGCGCTGGCTAGACCCGGAGGTATCAGAGCGCTTTACATAAGGTTCCACAAAGTTAGAAAATTACATAAGTTATAAGTTACAACAGTTACTAGAAAAACATTTAACGAATGTAGAAGACGTGACAAGTGAAGCTTAGGAGGGAAAGGGTGTAGGGTAAAGGGGTAGGATTGAAAGAAGAAGAGACGAAGGAGAGTCTGCCCAAAGTCCGGCTGGGTAGGTGACGGCTGAGGGGGAAGTCCACAGCCCATCTCCTCAATAGCTATCAGGTAGCTCCACCGGTCATTGGTCAAATAGCTAGGTCTCAACTGGAAAACATTTAGAGAGCATAGGAGACAAGATAAATGGAGAATATGGGCGGTAATGGGGTAGGGTAAAGGGGTAGGAGAGAGAATGCGACTGAGAGACAAAGGAAAGTCTCTCAGTCGCATTCTCTCCCAAAGTCCAGCTGGGTAGGTGACGGCCGAGGGGGAAGTCCACATCTCCTCTTTAGCTATCTGGTAGCTCCACCTGGCATCAGTCAAAAAAGCTAAGTCTCCACGGTCACGGTCCATGCAAATTCGGGGCAGTAATAACGAACCACAGGGAAAACCGGGCTTCACACTAGGGAGTTGAGACCAGGTGCCCGAGGTAAGGAAATGGAGATGTAAAGAACAGACCAGCCTTCCCTTCAGCCCACAATCCAGGGACTACTTCCGTGATGGCAGTATCGGCGGAGGAGCGTGTATAGGAGCGTAGGCCCTCCAAGGGGAGAAATCTCAGGACCTTCAGCAGAAGGAGTGCCAGGGATGGCGATCGCACCCCAGTCCGTGCGTCAGGAGAGGGTGAAAGTGACGCAGCAATGGACCAGGCGGGAGAGGGCTGTGTAGCAGTCAGTATAGGAGCGTTGGAAAAAAAAAAGGCTTGGACCAGCTCAACAGGTCAGCTAACTGTTGTCACATGTCGGCCATTTTACCTGCACAATTGGTGACTAGGTGAACAGTGGGTGGTTAAGCAGCTTATCAGCCTCCACCAGCCTCGTTCCCACACTGGACCTTGACTATTCCCTGTTCACAGTCTTTTAATCAGTGATTTGGGGATCAACTTATCACCTTCACTTTCCCCTCCATCATACCTCACCGGGCATTTAATTATTCCGAGTTCGTATTCGCCATCGTAAGGTCAGGCAGGAGATGGAGACTGCTAAATAACTTTTGAGGAGATCAAACAAAGGTGACCCAACTGGATTAGTCTGTCTAAACCAAGAACTGGGGTTAAAAGACCTGCGTGTTGATAAAGGCGGGTGCTGCATATGCTTGTTTTAATGTTCCGGTAAAAGTTAGATGGCTGCCATGTTGAGGACAGGCATAAAGGTCAGGTCGGCCAGTGCAGTCAATAAGCGTGATATTATTTGCTAACTCACGTTTGGGAATTTTGGTCTTACTTTATTTTACTTGCATCTTGACGAGGTGAAACAAAATTGTGAATTATATTTACCAAGCCACAGAAGGCCACCTTGCGTGGCCCTACATGGCTCGGTAATTGTGGAGTAACGCAGGGTAGTGCAAGTCGCTGCCTTGCGTCACTCTTTCCCAAGGAGGTATTACATGAGTGGAGCATGGGTGTTCGCATACATCCACCGATGTATTTTGGCGCATTCCCAAATTTAGCATTAGTGGTAGACCTGGGAATGCGTCAAAATGCTATGCCTCCAAAGGGGAGGCATAATGAGGAGAAATCTGTTTATTTCTCCTCGTTTTTTCGAATATCTATGTGTGCTGTATTCTGCAGCACACATAGAAAGAGACAAATGCCTCTGAGGATTGTTTCTGTGTCAGAAGGTGTCCTTTCCTGCACAAAAACAATCTTGCCTACAATGCAGGCACCCTTGCACCATGGTACAAAGGGTGCCTGCATTGGTGCTATGAAGCATTTTATGATTTCCCGCAGGTAGAGAGCGGGAATGTGCCATAAGTTGTTAAATACGGTGCATTGCAGCCCTCTTCCTTTCCTGCTGCACAGCAAGGTGGCTTACTCTATTGTGTGTGTGTAGATTTGATAAAAATGCCTCTGGTCTTTATGCTTGAAGCAGAGAACATTGAACTTGATACATGCATCCATCTGGAGTTAATGAGGTGCTTTAAGGCTAGTATCATGCAAGTGTACTGTCAAAGCACAATCAAGCCTCTTTGTTTTATAGCCTGTGCAGCCTTCAACACAGTTTTTCTGGAGACCATGAAACTCCAGTTGCAGTAGTCTAGATTGGCCATTAGCCTCTCCCCCTGATAGTTGACTTGGAGCTGTGGGAGGATTTACAGTAGAAGGAAGAGTTGCACTTGAGACCCATGAACACTATGTTGACTTGAGCAAATATGAACTCTGAATTAAAAAAAAAATCTCATGCATGGCTTCCTTTTTACAAGATGTTTGGAGGAGTTCACAGATTAAGAAGCCATTTGCAAATTACTTTTATGGCCTCCCAACACCTGAATTTCGGTCTTTGCTCCTTTCATTAAAAGGACGTTTTTCCATCCAATAAAGTGCATGGACCAGATATCTGATGAGAGTCACCTGGTTCCCTGCCTGGTGTCTACCTGGCAATTGGTTTTAGTGCCATTGGCATGCTTTTGGAAGACCACCTGGTTTCATTTATAAAGCCATGGCAATGCGTGCAAATAGATATTGAGCAGCCACATCTCCAGACACCTGAGAGACCTGCACTGGCTCCCGATCAACAAAAGAATCACCTTCCGGCTCCTCACCCACGCTCACAAAGCCCTACACAACCAAGACCCGACCTACCTCAACAGCCGACTCAACTTCTACGCTCCCAAACGCCACCTCCGCTCGACCAGTCACGCCCTCGCCGCCGTCCCCCGCATCCGCAGAGCGACAACAGGAGGAAGGTCCTTCTCCCACCTGGCCGCCAAGACTTGGAACTCCCTCCCGACCGACCTACGCCTGACCCAAGACCACCTCTCCTTCAGGAAGAAGCTCAAGACCTGGCTGTTCGAGCAGTAGCGGACCCCCCCCCCCCAAGCGCCATGAGACCCTCCGGGTAAGTAGTGCGCGATATAAATGCCTATGATTGATTGATTGATTGATTGAGCAGTAAGCAGTGAAAAGGAATGCCATCCATGCAAGAGGAATACTGCACTGACACAATTCCAATTTGTTGACTGTGTTGAAAAGAAAGGGCTGAATCCATAGCAAAGCAGCTGAAGATAGCCTGTCCGTTCTTTAAGTCTGTCCAAAAGCAACTGAGAGGTGTGAGACCCCTACTTGCAGAGCTACAGCAATTAGTGTTTGCCACAGTATCAGCTGAGGATACTGTCGTATACCACTGCTTTCCTAGTTCCATAACACCATTGCACTCGCCTCATTACTGAGTTACTCCATTTAGGCACTTACATCTGTCTAGGTTACTAGAGGAAGCAGTTAAGACCTATTCTAGGAGGTGGTAGGCAGTAGCGGCTGACAGGGAACAAAAGTGGAGGGCAGGGAAAGCGGGGGGTTGCGCGGAGGGCATTACAAAATAGAATAAAAAACATACCTACATTTTCTTGGAGTCCGCAGCCGCCTCTCCTTCTTCGTATCAGCACTCCTCTCTTCGGAATCAGGAAGCTCCCAGGCTCCCACCCCTAACCAACCACAACAATGGAATGCAGTGTTGTGTTTGGTCTGAGCGCCGTAGCTCGGTGCTTGCCTGTTTCCCACCAGGTTGTGTATGTAATACAACCAGGTGAGGAACATGCAAAGTGGGCAGGACTGCTTGGGGGGCCGAGAGGGCCGTCCAAGCAGTCATGCCCACTTTGTAGTGCAGCAACTACTCCTCGTCCCTGACGTCACAGGAGCCCAGCTCGTCGAACTTGCCAGACAAAAATAAAAAAGATAATAACAGAAATAACTTCTGTTATTGTGGTTTAATTTTTTTACACTGCTGCGTGAGCAGTGGGGCAACGCTCCTCCAACTTAGCGGAGGAGCCGCCACTGTGGTCCGGCACCAGGTTCAGGAAGCTTAAGTCTCCTCTCTTCCTGCAGAGGGGTTCATTTGCCCACGTTTCAGCCTCCACAGCCTCCCAACATCCTGGTAGTGGCTATCATGGCACAGCCCTCCTGTTTCACCACGGTGCCAGGTGCGGGGGCACCATGCGGAGCTCAAAGATACATAGGCCAATCACCGGGCAGGTGGGCAGGGCTTTCCTCCTGGTCTTCCAGATCAGACAGACCACAGAATGCTCAGGCCACCCATGGAAGTGAATTCCAGAAGCTCTGTGGTTGATGGTGCAGGAGTAGCAGAGTCAGTCTCTCTGAATACTACTGCTACGTCTGAGCAGAAGCCTAGACCCTTTCAGCACAACAGAAGAATGCACTGTACACCCTGGCTGCCAGCCACACTTGTCCATCTGGTAGAATATCCTGCGCATTAAATTAGATCCATTTCACAATGATCTCTGGTTTCTTTAAAAAGACACAAGAGCATTCCTTCCTAAGTGGACCACTCCGCCAATGAATGTCTGTGATCCACTGCAAAGACCAAATACCATACATCTTGATTGACAGTTACAATCTACCAATTCCTTACGAATACGTGGTGATCATTGAGCGACTGACATTTCGAACAACCAATAGCTGAGGTGGACTGACCTTTTGCACCTCTGAACGTACAAGCTCTGCACAATCAACAGGTTATGCTAAAAAAGAGCCAAAGAAATATTACAATTCTCCTGTATTTGACAAAGTACAGAAGACCATTATTTGTCAACGAAAGTAGTCATGGAAAAGGCCAACAGGTCTGTCTTTTTAAAATGAAAGTGCCTCTTTATTGCTAGAGGATTTTGTGTGTGTTGGTTTGCAAATCACTGAGTGGGTTAATGCAAGATGAGTCAAAGGGTAAATGAGTGGCTTGCTGAATGTCTGGATGAATAAACGAATGACTAAGTGCATGGTTTCATGAACAGATGAGTTTTTCGATGCATAAATAAATGGCTGAATGAGTGCATGGACAAATGAATGAGTGAATGGATAAGTGAAAACATGGAAGACGGGGTTAGTGAGTGCATGGATTGATAAATGGATGCACAGACACATGGACGGATGGCTGGATAAATGGGTGAGTGTGTGCATGCCTGGATGAATGAGGAATGAGTGAATGCTGAATCTATGAATAGTCAAATATGATGATGACTGAGTGCATAGACGACCTAGTGCAGGCTGCTGGCTTGGCTACATTATTATTGGCAGCAGCAGGTTTATTTTCACTCATGATGCTCCTACTCAGGCACTCATCCAGGCATTCATTCGCTCACTCACCAATCAATGCCACCACTTTGCTTGCACATTCATCCATATATGCACTATGGCACTATCTCAGTGACCCATTCATGGCCTAATGTATCCTCACATTCACCTACTCACTCACCCACACAAACTCGCCAATCTATGGAAAAGAAATGTCATTTATAATATAGCCATACCTACAGGCTTGGTGGCATGCTTGTTTGGATTAAGCTTTTTATTGATGTCTCGTCGTCTGTAGCAGACTCATACACTTCTCTCCCTGAACATGTCTTGTGTTTTTCAGCATATTGTGCAAACAAATTTCCTCCTAAAATACCCAAGTGGACAATGCCTGGATAAATAAACGAATGACTCAGTGCATGATTTCATGAACAGATGAGTGTTTGGATGCATAACTTAATGGCTGAATGAGTGCATGGACAAATGAATGAGTGAATGGATTAGTGAAAACATGGAAGACGGGGTCAGCGAGTGCATGGATTGATAAACAGATGCACAGACACATGGACGGATGGCTGAATGAACAAACAAGTTCATGGATGGATGAATGGGTGAGTGTGTGCATGCCTGGATGAATGAGGAATGAGTGAATGCTGAATGAATGAATAGGCAAATATGATGATGACTGAATGCATAGACGACCTAGTGCAGGCTGCTGGCTTGGCTACATTATTATTGGCAGCAGCAGGTTTATTTTCCCTCATGATGCTCCTGCTCAGGCACTCATCCACTGACTCGCCAATCAATGCCACCCCTTTGCTTGCACATTCATTCATATAAGCACTATGGCACTATTTCAGTGACCCACTCATGGCCTCACGCATCCTCACATTCACCTACTCACTCACCCACACAAACTCGCCAATCTATGGAAAAAAAATGTAATTTATAATACAGCCAGACCTAAAGGCTGATCATTAAACGTTCTAAAAGCTCCTTCTATTTGGCTTTTCTGACGGGGTCATAATTGTGATATGCTAACTAGTTCTTCAGGCTTTTCCAATGGAGGAATATTGATTTGCACCAGCATGGATTACCTAAACAAGCATTAAAAATGCAATAGGTCTCGCCCTCGTTTAAGTTAAAGTAATTCTGTTTGTAATTAGGTGTTTTTTTAGCTTTGCTTTTATTAGTGTTTTTCAAACTTTCATGTACATAACATGCATAGGTATGCATATATGTATATGTATGCATGTATTTATATAGATATGCAGATGTATATATATATATGTGTATATATGTATGTATATATCCAAGCAGTCAATCTCTGTAAAAACCGAGGACGCCATGTCCTTGAGGCTTCGACGGTGGTCCGTAGCAAAGGGAGCGAGCCTTAACACAATCCAAATGCTGCACAAATCTCCAAAGGGTCCCAATGGAAAAACAGCAACCACGGACTCACGTATGCTTGAAAAGCAGTATATTATTCAGCAAATTAATCTGCAAACTTGACGCGTTTCGGGACCTAGGAGCTAGGGAGGTCGAGAAAGAGTACTAAATGGGAACAAATATAATTAATGAGTTATTATATAGCGCTGGCTAGACCCGAAGGAATCAGAGCTCCTTACATGATGAATAATAATGTCGCAATTGGCATCAGTTAAAATATACACAAGTATCAAGAAAAGCATTTAAAGAACATAGGTGACAAGGTGAATGGAGCAAGGAAGGGTAAGGGGATAGGGTAAAGGGGTAGGAGGAAGATAGGACGTAGAGATGAGGGGAAAATCTGCCCAAGGTCCGGCTGGGTAGGTGACGGTAGTAGGGGAAGTCCACAACCCATCTCCTCTGTAGCTATATGGTAGCTCCACCGGGCATCAGCCAAATCGCTAGGTCTCCAAAGTCTTGGGTAAGTTCAGCAGGTTCCAAGTCCTGATGTGTAGGCAGGTTAGGGGATAGGTTCAAGGTCTGGTCAATGTCCAATTGTTGTCCTAGGGAAGTAAAACAACGTGTAGGGGGCCACTAAGGAAGCCATCTTGGGGACAGGCAGGGGACTGTACAGTACACTGGTACACTGGTGGCAATCCTAAGGTAGTGTCAGGAGTATCAAGGAATATGTGAGAGTGTCAAGAGTATCAAGGAATATTTAAAGTGTCAAGGGTGTCAAAGAATATGTGATAGTGTCAAGGGTGTTGGGGAATATGTGATAGTGTCAAGAGTATCAAGAAATATTTAACCCCTTGGGCGCGGCCGCGATTCTGCGCCTGTGCGGCACTTTCATTGAGTGGGCAGGTTCATGACGGCCCCCAGCCGTCATCAGCACACGAGCACCGTGATGCATGACGGCCGGGGGCCGTCATCAGCATGGAAGGGGTTAAAATGTCAAGGGTGTCAAGGAATATGTGATAGTATCAAGGGTGTCAGGGAATATGTGATAGTGTCAAGAGTATCAAGGAATATGTGAGAGTGTCAAGAATGTCAAGGAATATATGAGAGTTTCAAGGGTCTAAAGGAATATGTGATAGTGTTAAGGATGTCAAGGAAAATGTGATAGTGTTAAGGATGCCAAGGAATATATGATAGTGTCAAGAGTATCAAGGAATATGTGAGAGTTTCAAGAATGTCAAGGAATATGTGAGAGTGCCAAGGGTATCTAAGTGTGTACTAGTGTACTGTATAAATGACTGTGTGATACTGTCAAGGATGCAAGGAATATGTTATAGTGTACTGAATCAAGGAAAATTTGATAGTTTCAAGTTTGTCAAGGAATATGTGATAGTGTAATGAATCAAAGAATATGTGATAGTGTTAATGATGTCAAGGAATATGTGATAGTGTACTGTATCAAGAAATATGTGATAGTGTCAGGAGTATCAAGGAATATGTGATGGTTTCAATAATGTCAAGGAATATGTGATAGTGTACTGTATCAAGGAATATGTGATAGTTTCAATAATGTCAAGGAATATGTGATAGTGTACTGTATCAAGGAATATGTGATAGTGTCACGAGTATCAAGGAATATGTGATAATGTGCTGTATCAAGGGCTGTATGATAGTGCCAAGGGTGTCAAGGAATATGTGATAGTGTACTGTATCAAGCGCTATATGATAGTGTCGGGGTATATGTCATAGTGTACTGTATCAAGGGCTATATAATAGTGTCAAGGAATATTTGATAGTGTACTGTATCAAGGGCTATATAATAGTGTCAAGGGTGTCATGGAATATGTGATAGTGTACTGTATCAAGGAATTTGTGATAGTATCAAGGGCAGGGCTGGACAGGCTAACGGGCAGTTTGGAATGCTGCTGAGCTGGGGGCTGATTTCGTTCATGGAGACCTGCGTGTGCTAAACTAAATTTGTTTTGCTTTAATTATTTCGGAGCACACGCGGGTCTCCATGAACGAAATCAGCCCCCACCGCAGTGAAATCCGCCCCCAGCTCAGCAGCATTCCAAACTGCCCGGTCGTCAGTCCGGCCCTGATCAAGGGTGTCAATAAATATAGTATGGTGTGCTGCATCAAGGTATATGCGAAAGTGTCAAGGAAAATGTGACAGAGTAATGTATCAAGGAATATGTGATAGTGTCAAGGATAACTAGGAATATGTGGTAGTGTGCTGTGGTAGCTGTGGTTAGGTTGGCTAGAATGAGGCAAAGCTTGGTGACTGTCGCGTGCTGATGCGAAGGAGCTTCCTACATGGTTGAGTGTATTCTCTTGGAAGTGCATGGCTGCTGCTACAGTTGCCACTACTTTGAAAAAGGTTGTGTTATGTTATGCAGATTTGTAGAGTGCACTTTCACCCAGGAGATTGTCCTTGCACTGACCACTATTCGGTACTTGAGAAGCACATCAAATACTGCGAATACATTTTGCCACTACGCCGAAGGTAATGCATTCACATAAAAACGTTGATCATTTTTTAAATGTTTTCCTAGTCATATATGTGTGTTTTTGCGTAATAACGCAAAACTAAAAAAAGTGATTACGATCTGAGTATTTAATCAAAATAATTCTTACTAAAAAGCAGACTATCCTGACATCCGGAAGAGAGTTGTTCATCGATAGGAACTCGATAAAGGTTTTTTTTTATGATATCAACAAAAAGCACTAACAAAATAAAACAATAAGCAGAACCATGTGCTTTAACATTTAAAAAAAAAACACCTCGAAAACACCAAATATGCATCCAGCATGACAGGGCCGAGTTCAGTCGTGATGAGACACATTGAGAAGGTGACAGCTCTAAAAGGCTGTCAGCCCCATCGACAGCTGACAGTCGGTAACCAAATATGTAACTAAAGCGACGTACAAAGGCAGAAAATATAAATACGACACGTTTTAGGAAAACAAACATATGCAGTAAAAGCAATTCTTGAATTAGCTCATAGAATCAAACATCAAAGAACAAACCCATAAATAAGAAAAGGAAAAAGGGCAACATAAATTTAAAAGATAAACAGCTATTTATGAAAAGAATATTAAGTTATCTATCTATTTAAAAAATGCAGCAGAAAACATGCAAACATGTATATTATTTTAGTTTTTTTCTTTCAGAACACAGGAAGCAAATATCCCAACCGAGTCTTTTCCAAATGTAATGTCCTGAACTTATTCACATACACCTAGCGATTAAAGGATGCCTTAATGGTAAAGAATACCAAAATGGTCGGATGTCCAAAACAAATTTAAGGGGTGAACTAATTATAATATAAAAGAAGGCAACAAAAATAACGGCAGACAATCACAGTGTGACAACTGAAAAAAAGAGGAATTTTTGAAATAACACAATAGAGGGGGGTGACATAATTAGTTGTTACTGTTATGCGAAAAGGTCACCTTAAAATGTATGGAAATACAAGAAAACAATAAAAAAATACCAAGGAAATCAAATAAAAGTCACCAAAAGGTCAACAGTTTGAGAGGTTTTTCAACCGCAGATAGCTAGAAAGTAAAATGTTTGCATTGAACATACAAATAAAGAATAACAGCAAACCCTTGTAAAACAAAAGCACACATAGCACAAATTTAAACATTAAAAAAACGATTCAAGTAACATTTAATGATGCTCTCAATTTTGTTGACAATGACGTTCAAACCATAATTGCTACAAAAATGTCAATATGTTTTCACTCATCAGGAAAATCCATTGTGAAATCAATGCAGTAACACAAAGCATATAGGACTGATTGATAGAGACCCTGAACTACCTCTTGTATAGAGAGTCCTTTTGGCCCTGTAGTAGGAAACAAGCCTGACAAAAATATTAAGGTTGTTGGTAATTAAGCCATTTACAGTTTCTATAGAGCGACAATGGTTTGAGGGTGTTACTCCGCTTAACAAAATAAACCCCAAATTAGAAGACAACAATAGAGAAAACCATCAATATGGATAAATAAGGGAGCGTTAACAGTAAAGCACCATATCCACATGTAGAACATATGAAACAGCTGGCATTGAAATCAAGACATCATGGGCCAGATTTACCACTTACTCATGCAGCGCAGTGCAGCAGTCGCAAATGCTTCTCTGCATGAGGAGGAGAGAGCAGGAGAGCACCAAATTTACTAAAACATGGCACTCTCCTCCCCTTTCCCTAGCGCCAGTGCTTAACTCAGCTGCTGTGCGATGTGGAAAGTTTAGTAAATAGGGTTTAGCATCAGAAAACTTGGGTGGTTGCATGGGTATTCCCATGATCCAACCATGGTACGCTCCCTTGGAGCTAAGTAATGCAAAACAGCTCTACGCAATTCTTTGCGTTACTTTCACGTTATTTCCAGTAAATCATAAAAAGAGATTTTGCACCGATTTGCCTCACTTTTATGACACAAAAACTGTGTAACATTTTCATAACTCTCACCACATATTTACAAATACAACAAATGAAATTGCTGGAAACATAATAGAAATGAGGGGGGGCGGAGCTTGCCGGCGTCCATGAAAGACGTGTGAGCGTTGAGCTCCTCGCCTGCGCCCCGTTAAACTCCGTCAAACTCATCCTTTTGGCACCTAACTAGCTCTGAAAGTTGGTGTGAACTCCCTAACTACGCTCCGGACCGGTGGGGGTCCTTTGCCCTGTCGACAACTGGTGTGGTGGTGCTTTGCTGTCCGCAGGAAGGTGCCGATACGGACCAGGCCGTCATCCACGGACTATCCTGAGGGGCTGCCCGTGCTGCGTCACGCTACGTGCGGTTCGCCGTACTGGAGTGGGACCGGTGTGCCTGCCCTGCAGCCAAGCAATCGGTCCTGAGCGGTGCTGGTTCGACCTGCTCTCAGAAGGCGGTGAGGAGTGCCGGTGTTCGACTGCGGAGTGTCAGAAGGGGCCAACGTAGTGGTGTTTGCAGCGATCTTAGCCGCCGGGGAAGGTGATCGGCTGACTGCCGACCTGTTGGGAAGACGCCCTGTCGACCTGTGCCTGGTCCTCCCGCTGCCCACAGAACTCTGCAGGATTGGAGGTGTGCTATGATCTAGAACGGTAAGTCCCTTCTGTCCGGCCTTTGGATGGTGCGGTTGCGGGGGAGTACTTCACGGTGTACGCGTCTAGCGGTTGGGCCTACTCGCACTGCTGTGCGGACGGCCGCCATTTTGGGCGCAAATCTTGCTGCGCAACACACTGCTGTTTGGCGCCAACTACCTAAGCGTCCCCTGTTTGTCCTGATACCATCCACCTGTGGTGCATTGCTGACGACTGAGCGACTCCCCCAACTAGGAACGCCATGGGGAAAGGGGACAGAAACCAGCCCAAATTATCCTTTGACCAGCGAAAAGCGAAGGGAGCTGATGGGCCGGCTCCAGACACCTCGCCGCGGCCTACCGCCTCTGAAAGCTCATTGTGTGCGGACATACGCGAAATGATGGTATCGATGGAAAAAGGCTTGCAAGAAAGTATGGCGGCGATCGGCACTAAGCTTGATGCATTGACATATCGCATGGACCGCATGTCCGAGAGAGTCGATAAGCACGCGGAACGGCTGGACATGGCGGAAAGGCGACTGACGGAGGCGGAGGAGGCTCAGACGGAATGGGATAAAGATCGCAAACAGTTCGGCAGGCTCCTCCAGGTCATCCAGGACAAGACAGAGGACTTGGAGGCGCGCTCACGGCGCTCCAACGTGCGCATCACTGGGGTGGCGGAGACCACCAACACTGGTAAAATTGAGTTATTTGTGGAGAAGTTGCTGCAGGCACTATTAGGGGAGGACATCTTCTCCCCTATGTTTATTGTTGAGAGGGCTCATCGTACTCTGGGGCCGAAGCCGCAACCGGGACTCCCACCGCGGCCGATTATTGCGAAGCTGTTGAACTATTGCGACAGGGACCTAGCGCTTCGACTGGCCAGAGAGAAAGGAGATCTGCAATTTGAGGGCATGAACATCTCTCTATACCCGGACTTCACGGCGAGAGTGCAGGAGTACAGGAAGCGCTTCGCCCCATATAAGAAACAACTGAGAGAACTTGGACTTGACTATGCCATGATGTACCCTGCGAAGCTCCGTATTAATAGGCAGGGGCATTCGCACTTTTTCACTGACCCGGCGGAACTGAAAAAGTCCCTGAAGGAATGGGCAAAGGAACGGCGTCATAGTCCGAGAAGTCAGCGAGAGGATGCCGATGCTGCAGCTCACATGGACGACCGGGAGTGAACGGGAGTGCGGAACTGGGTCGTCCCATGCGACCTGCGTCGGGATAGAACCCCCGAGAGGACTTCTATGCGGGTCGAATGTGCCCTGACGAACTTTGGACCTTGTAAGGAGGGTGCAGGCCCACTGTGCAACGCTCTTGGGGTGAGATCTTTCTGGTTACTAACTGAACTTATTTGCTTGCACTAGGGTGTTTGCTGGAAGCACGCTCTTCCGGCTGCGTGTTTCTGTGAAGAAGTCCCTCCCGCGAGCGGGAGTTCCATTATTTGACTGTTGGATATGAGCTGGCGAGGGTGCCGAAAGTTAGTAGGGGATGGGGTGAAGGAGTAGCTGAGATTTAAGGTCCCAGACTCAAGTTGTACTGTTGTCTGGCTGGGAACCTCTGCCCCTGCGCTTTCGGCTTTTGGCTCTGTCAAGGGCCCCATAAGGGTTTGTTGGGTTGGTTTGTTGTGTGGGGGGGAGGATGGGTGGTAGCGGGGTCTGTCTGACCGGGTTGGGGGTGGTCGGCTGTGGGTGGGTGGGTGGATGCTTTTCTTTTCTGAACGTGTTGAGTATGACAATTTGGGATAGATGGGGGGAGGGTTTTGTTAGGCCTACTACGGGACTGTGTCTGCGATCCAATAGGTGCGAGTTCACCACGCAAGTTATTCTGAAATGGCGGGCACTGAGGTTTTAGGGCCGGAGGGTGGCCCCAACTCTCTTAGAGTGCTGACCTGGAATGTGAGGGGGCTGAATGACTACCGTAAACTCCGGAAAGTGCTGGCCTATTTACAAAGACACCGAGTTGACCTTGCACTGCTTCAGGAGTCGCACCTCCCTCTATCCAGCCCTATGCTGGCAGCCAGAGGACTCGGAGGCAATTGCATTGCAGCAGGGTTCACCACACATGCACGGGGGTGCTCACATGGGCTAATCCCAAGGCGCAACTGAAGTTAATACAGATGGTTGTGGACCCGGAGGGTCGCTATACAGTTGCACACTGTGTAGGGAAGGGTCATGATCTCCTGGTTGTGAATGTCTATGGCCCCAATTATGATACTCCTGCCTTCTACTCCTCGCTAGCGGATTTGTGTAGACAGTACGAGGGTTCCAGGCTGCTGTGGGGGGGCGATTTCAACTTTGTGCTAAACCCGGAGCTAGATAGGTCGGCTGGCGCTGCCCGTTGCCCGGCGGCCTCGGCGCTGCTTATGCAGACGGAAATGGTGAAGCTTGACCTGGTGGATGTGTGGCGCCATAGACACCCAGGGAGGGGAGGTTACACTCACTACTCAGCCTATCAGAACATACACACGAGGATTGATTATTGGTTTGCATCCCACTCCCTGCTTAACTCAGTGAAAGGGTGTGTAATATTGCCCCGTACGTTGTCGGACCATTCACCATTGCTAATGCTGCTGGAAGCTCCGGCTAGGAGAATCCCCCCGTTTACCTGGAGGTTTCCCCCATACTCACTTATGGATGAGGTTTTCAGAGGGGAGTTAGCTGAAGACATTGATACTTACTTTGCGACCAATGTGGGGTCAGTGGATAGTGTGCAGACTCTTTGGGATGCATTCAAAGTGTACATCCGAGGTATGACGATGGCCAAACACTCTGGGGTGCTCAAGGCTATCAGGCAGCGGTTGAAGTACCTAGAGACGCAGCTGTCTGATCTGGAACGACACTCAGGGCTTGAAGGGAACACTGACACAGACGAGAGGATCAAATCCTTAATAATAGACTTTAATGAGGAAGCAGATAGAGAAATACAGCACATGGGGAAGTATGCCACGGCACGCACCTATGGGGAAAGAGACCGCCCTGGTTCCCTACTAGCTAAACTTATGCGTAACAGCAGACTGCAATTGGTGGTTGAGGAGTTACTTACATCTAGTGGTGAGGTGGTCACAGAGGAGGGTGACATATTGGCGGAATTCCAAGCTTACTATACTGAACTGTACAGATCACGGTCTGGTCAGCTGGAGGAGGAAATAGATAACTATCTGAGCTATATCAATTTGCCCTTCCTTGCGAATTGGCAGAGGGAATTCCTTATGTTGCCAATCCAGAAAGATGAAATTTTAGAGGCACTCGAGGGAATGAGGTCAGGCAGTGCTCCGGGGGCTGATGGGCTTACGGTGGCCTTCTATAAGGCTTTCCAAGATAAACTTATACCACACTTGATGTCACTCTTTGATGATATTTGCCAACAGGGTAGTATGCCGAAATCTATGAGGGAAGCGCTTCTCATCACGATCCCGAAGCCGGGGAAACCCCCCAACGAATGTGGTTTGTATCGACCGCTCTCCCTGATTAATGTGGACGCCAAGCTATACGCGAAAGTGCTGGCTGCGCGTCTGGCCCTGCCCGTCCCTGACTTAGTTGCCCCAGAACAGGCCGGATTTGTCCCCGCTAGGAATTTGACGTATAATATCCGAACGATCTTAGGCACTATTCAGCATGTCCGGCAAGAAAATAAGGCTGTTGCTATATTCTTGGACATGGAAAAAGCCTTTGACTCGGTGGAGTGGCCATTCATGCTTAGGGTCCTGCGGAAATACGGGCTGGGTGAGCCTTTCTTGCAGATGTTGGGGGCCCTGTACTACAAGCCGACGGCCCGATTGAAACTTGGGAACATGGTCACTGCCCCAATTGAGATCAGCAGGGGCACCAGGCAGGGCTGCCCCCTCTCCCCTCTCCTATATGCCTTGGTGGCGGAACCACTGGCGTGCGCTATCAGGGAATATCATGGGCTTGAAGGGATTAATTTTCCTACTTATCAGATTGGCATATCTACATACGCCGATGATACCCTGCTGTATGTTCGGGAGCCGAAGGAGAATTTGGTGTCTGTATTGCGGGAAGTGGTGAGGTTTGGAGCTTTGTCTGGCCTGAGGGTCAACTGGGACAAGTCAGTGGCGCTCCCTTTGACCCCGGTGACCCACCCGTTTGACTCGGAGTATCCGCTACAGTGGACCACAGACTCCATTCGCTATCTGGGGATACGTTTACACACGGACCCCGAGATCCTTGTGCGCGCGAATTATGGGGTGGCGTACTCTAAACTTGTAGATGACGTGGAGGTGTGGTGTAGGCTTCCGTTGTCCTTGATGGGTAGGATAGCGATTATGAAGATGGTGGTCCTCCCCAGGTTTCTTTTTCTCTTTACTAATATCCCTGTGGTGCTCTCTAGGGCTTTTTTCCGGCAGCTCACGCAGACGCTTATTAGGCTTGCGTGGGGTGGCAAACAACCTAGGGTACAATGGCAAACTTTAATGCTCCCCTATGACCGAGGGGGATTGGGGGCTCCTGATCTGGAGCGTTACTACAGGATAGCGCAGGGGGCTCACCTACACACCTGGGTCCATGGGAACCCCGATATCCCGCACATGAAACTAGAACGCCTATTTGCGGACCCCACCCCGCTCCCGGCTACAATATGCCGCCCAGTTGACCGCAGGATTGGGAATTTAGACTCCATAACAGCCACGAACCACGTCTGGCACGAGCTGGTCCGCTCGCGGGACAGCGAGCTACTGTACTCACCCCTCATGCGAGTGGAATGGGCGGTGTGGTTAGCCCCATTGACGGAGAAGGGGGTCCTTAAGGCACTACGGGAGTTAGGCATAGAAAAGATGGGGGATCTCTTCTTGAATGGCACTGTAAAGACGCTGCAGCAGGTCCTCCAAACCCAGTCTGGGAAGACGCTATTGCATAGTTTTCATTATCATAGGGTCCGTGGCGCACTACAAGTGTTGCTTGGCCCGGAACTGTCGGAACCCCCGGAGGTGCCGGAACTCACCTATATTTTCAAGACTCCATCGTCCAGTAAACTGGTCACGAATCTCAAGAAACTGGGGGACCGACACAAGCAGCACCCGCTCTCCAAGGCCAGGTTGGCTTGGCAGGGCGATTTGCAGCTGACGGTCACGGACGAGATGTGGCAATACTGCTGCACTAACACCAGGAAGATATCGCTCAATAGCAGGCATAGATTGATACACTTCAAGTATTTACAGCGTGTCTATTATACCCCAGAAAGATTGCACAGATATGGATTGAGGGACTCGGCGGAGTGCGAACGATGCCACTTCCCTTCGGCAGACTTTTTACACGTGGCTTGGTCCTGCCCTAACATTTATGAATTCTGGCAGGGGGTATTCTCTGAACTTAGTTTGATGTTGGGAGTGGATGTCCCACCCTGCCCGGCACTGGCGCTGCTGGGCTACTCCAAGGCACTGCCGGTTGCGGTGCGGCGCTTGACGGATATTGCGCTGCTGACAGCCAAACGCCTGGTTGCAATCTGTTGGATGAGGGGACCGATACCAACTAAAAAGAGATGGGAGGTGGACTTACTATACTGCTGCACGCAGTCGGAGGTCTATAATGAACTGCTACCCCCGAAGAGCCGGCCCAAGAATTTCTGGGGGTTATATAGGACCTATCTGTGTGCCAAAGATAGCAAGGAGTCGGAACCGGACACGGAGAGGGAGGAGTTGGATGAGATACAAGAGGAAGGGGTGGAGGCGTCGGAGAGAGACGCACTACACGTTTAACTATGTCATTTTGAGAGGTAGTTTCCTGGTCCCCCCGGAGCAGTTAGCCGCGTTGGGTGGGGTGGATAGTGGCAGGGGGGTTACACAGGGGGGCTGGTACTCGGTGGTCATTGCAGAGGAGATACTCTCACACAGGGGGGTCTGTAGGGAATCTGGCTGTGGGCACAGTGTTAGCCATTAGATTGTTACAGATAACACGGGTGGGTAGGTAGACACAGGTTCGTGTAGGCTGGTTGTTGGGGGGTGGGGGCTTCGTTCAGATATGGGTCTCAATGTACTGTTTCTTGAGAAATGCTGATCTTTGACTTCAGGACTTGTTATGCACAGTCGCTCTGGCTGAACTGCAACTGCTCAACACTCCACGGTTCTGGGTGACATCACGAGGATAGTCCATTCCATTCTTGCCACATGGCAGTGCCATTCATGCGTGATAATCTCTCCGTTTGCGCCGCCAGGCCCCCGGGATGCTGGCACTAAGGCTGTGTATGATGCTATTGAAAATTGAACCGGATGCTATTTGCTGCTGCCGCCGGCCTCCGGGTTGTGGGCGAAGAGTGCTGTGTGTTTCTTAGATATGCAATAAAGTACAAATTTATTTCTAGGAAAAAAAAAAACATAATAGAAATGAGAAGATGTGTAAATGGCAGGAGGGATGTCTGAGTGGGCACTGGTGGACGTAAACTGTGAGACAAGCAAGAGATTCTAGGGAGGTGAGATTAGTGACTGTGAAGGAAGTAGTATTAAACAATGATAAAGTTTAAAGAGCACTGATCGTGATGGGGAGATGGGAAGAGGAGAAAACTACATGCAAATTTGGGTAGGGAGAGAAATGAAGAGCACACAGTCAAAATACGGGAGGGGAAGAATGGTAAGAGAAGGAATCAGCTAATAAACCAAATAATTAAATATAAATAAAATACCCTCGTTCTAATCTTGTTTATTGCTTATCAGTGTAGAACGTCTTCATATTCTTTCAAATTCTCAGTAACTGGAAGTTTCAAACTAGTATTTCCAGTGTAATTTCAAACCTAGGGCCTTCATTATGAGTGGCCCGGTAATGGTTGCGATATTGATTTCTTCTGATGAAATCTGACTACACCGAGCTGGAATGTATTGGGGGCAATAAATCATTGGGAAAGTTTATACACCAGGCTCAGTGCTGATTTACTATCAAAGATAATGAAACACTCTAGGTACACAACAATATAATACACACTTCGAATACTTGATCTAGAAAAATATTTTTGATTTTTATTCTTATTTTCTATTTGTTTTTATGTGTACAAAAAATATATATATATGTTAAAAACATGTTTTTATATCCTTTTTTCTGCTATTTAGACATAGTTAATATCAAAACATGAATGAGTACTTCTTTTCAGCAATTTAAATACACTGTTCAAAAAACACTTTTATAAATTAATTCAAAACTGTCCTGAACGAAATAGATGTACAAATTTGGTAAAATTCTACTAACTCTTGTATGATCGATTATTTAGACAATACATTGTATTCCTCATAATCTCTATAGTTGTTACACAAATCACCAAGGAGATATTAAAGCCATATATGTCGTCACTGGTAATGATTTGTAGAATATCACCAACGTGTTTCGGCAAATACCTTCCTCAGGATTTTCTTTACCAGTGGTTTACTAAAATGAACAAATATATAAACAAAATTGTGATCTAGAGTTAACACAAACTATTTTTTTCAATTCAATATATACAACATTTAATGTATTAATGATAAGCCTGGTTCAATTACTAAGACAACTAAAGTTAAGTCATACTGTGCAAACATACCGTGAAGTTAAAAGTGAACCATTCTCGCTTACATAAGTGCCATAGTGCTATTATTTTCTTTCCAATCTCTGTTATAAAAAAGTGTATGAAGGAACAAAAATGTTATTGTAGGTCTATCTGGGTCCTACTGGTTACCAGATATTGGGACATTTTATGGTCCTAGGTCATTCTGTTTTATTCAAGCTCTACATGTGCATGCTGGCACATTAAAATTCTAATTGAAGAGGTCAATATACTTTTTGTGACGTTACAGTCTATTAAAATCTTATGTACATGATTCCTTTTGTTTAAGATGGATTACCTGTACTCAATTCTTCTTATGGTTTATAAGGACATCACTCTTCAATCAATTAGATAAGGTACTTTAGATTGTTCTTCTGTATTCACACTATATACAAAGAATAGAAGTGAATATATATGAGTGTATTTGTTTCTAGTTCTCAACCATTACTCAACTATCTCTTCATGTCTAATAGTCTTAACTATTCCAGCCACACCTCCCCTTGTATGCCTATATAAAATATGTTAACTACTGTATCTAGACGGAGTTATGTTATCCTTTATGACATGAACGTCTTGACAGTAGTATACATAAAAACAAACAAAAAAGAAGAATAAAAGTCAAAAATATTTTTCTAGATCAAGTATTCAAAGTGTGTATTATATTGTTGTGTATCTAGAGTGTTTCACAATCTGTGATAGTAAATCAGCACTGAGCCCGGTGCATAAACTTTCCCAATGAGCTATTTTCCCTGTTAGGGTTTAATCTTTATTTCAGGGGCCCGTGTATTTACCAGAAGTCGGGTGAAATAAATGCCACCCAAGTTGGAGTTTTTGGTTAATAACATTTTAATCTGGGCGCTAACCAACCAAAATCTGCAATTTCTGGTAAATACTAGGAATTTCCCCTGGATAATTATTGGCAGGTTTTACCAGCCAGTATTTATGGTTTAAATCTTTTATTGAGTTTTCACAAAAGATAAAACAACCAGACCACACTGTGTCAGGCATGTGTAGAACGGTAAGCTTCAATGCAATAATAGTAAGCCTGTATGTAGTTAGATGAAGCCGATTGGCATGGTAGGTCACATAGAACTCCCCCAAACAAACCAACAATTCCCTCCCCCCATCCCCACCTTAATGGGGATACCAACCAGTATTTATCACATATGTGAGAACTGCCGTCTATGTAGTAAGAGGAGTTATCACACATCTCACAATGAACCTGGCTGCTCATGAAGACCGAGGTAATGAGTCTGGAGAAACAGCAAAGTGCACTCATTTAAATCCTGACAGTAACAACGTTCTCTGGTACTAGGTTGGTTACAGGAAGATTTAGGTGCATAGCAATACTTCGTGTGAAAATCACAAATGCAATAAACATATCACACCATAATGAAAGGTGCTATCTGTCAGCCATTGTAAGCTGCAAGCTTGTTTGGGTGCGCCCTTTCAAGGCATTGGCTAGATGGGCTGTCCATCAAATTTTGGGTGAGCACACTGCGTTCTACAGAGGTGCTCATTTCATGCAGTTCTTTCTAGATTAAATAGATGATGGACGTAAAAAGTAGCCCTTGCTTTTGCTGTTGGTAATATGTTTTTGTAGATGTATAGTGCATGTTAACCACATGCGCGCTGCTCTTATTGCGCTGGTATGCTGACTTTTTTAAAAACCCATTGTTCATGACGAGCTGGGCTCGTCATCAGTGTTTGAGGAGGCTACACCATGACGAGCCCAGCTCGTCATCAGCCTCGAAGGGGTTAAACAGTATTTTGTCGTATGTTGTGCAGCTTTTGATATTGACAGCACAATATGTTTCCGAAAGTAGTTTGTAAGTGTTTGAAGACACTGTTTTCAAGTCCTAATAAAGATGGTCTAGGGAAAACAACCATTATCATAGCCAATAACAATGAAATGGCTAACATTTTCAACTATAAGTAGGGTGACTATCTAAATAATAATGAAATAGCATGTAGGAAGAAGTGCCTTGCATGGGCATTCTACATGGCTGGTGAAGACGATGGTGAACTGAACTGCACCCGCCTAAGATATAAACCATCATTTCAAAACTTGTCAGCAAGCTGCTTGAAATTCACCACGTTTGAGAGTTGAGGAGAAAATGAAGGCCATCAGGTAGCCCTAACTTTTGCTGGTGCTAGGACACCTTAGTGCTTTAATTCGTTGGACAAAAGAGTATAACCGTGTGTGGCTCAATACCCAACATTGCGTGCCCTGCAGTCGATGGAGGTGGCGATCCTGTCCTATTGTCATGCAAAGGATGAGCCTAAAATATTACCTAGAAAGTGATTTAGTATGAACTGCAATGTACAGCCTATGAATACTTAGCAGAAACTATATCTAAATGTTAACTTAAGACACACAGGCACCCTTGAGTCATGGTACAACGGTGCCTCTGTTGCAGACAGGTTTGTATTTGTGCAGGAAGGGACACCTACTTTTTCAAAAACAACCCCTTGGAGGCATTTTCCTCTTTCTGTGTGTACTGCAGAAGGCAACGTATGTAGAAGGAGGAAATAATGAGGAGAAATAGACCTATTAATCCTTGTTATACCTCTGCTGTGGACGAGCCGCATTTTGACACATTCCTAGGTCTACCACTAATGGTAAATATGGGAATACGCCAAAATCCGTGGGTGGATGCGTGGGGGCACCCACGCTCCACCCACGGAATGTGTCCTGGGGCAGGTTAGCGCAAGGCAGCGATTTGATCTGCCTTGGGTTACTCCAGATTTATCAAGCCATGCAGGGCCACGCATTTGGCCCTAAATGCAAAAACCCACCATCCCATGAGGTTTATAATGACAATTTATCTTCACATAGCACTCAACACTGCAGCATTGCCATTTGGAATGACTGCAAATAACAGGTCTTACTACATGACTAATACTACCGTTGGCCACTTTTCAGCAAAGAACTGTCGAGCATCACTTCTTAGGTTGTAGGAAGATGAGGAAGGGGTAACATGTTTCATTCAAAAGAAGGTGCTTATTTGTGCCAAGATTTGAAAACCAAACAAATTAAAGTCATGAAACTATATTTATTGACTTTGAGAAGATGACAGGCTGACAAGGTTCCTGGGATTGAGCTCTTGCCAGATGTTTGTAGAGAACGCTTTTTTTTACTGTCCCATCTAGGTTGGGACTTAGACTACAGTTAAAAACAAACTTATTCCTGAGCCTGAGTCTGATTTTAAGATCTACAACAGGGCACCTTAGTGAGTCACTCTGGACATATGTTATTCAGCGCCAAGAAACCTCGGTGAACGTGCGGTTTCCAAATTCACGTTATGTTATTTTATGTTATATTATGTTACATGTCGACCATTCGATTCTTCCTCAGACTCCAGGCTCCCGCATCATTTACATCATTTTCTGTGCATTATGATTGACAATAATGAGTCTCTGCTGACGTAGCACACATCCCCCGGTCTTCCCACTCCTCTGCAGCTCTACTGAATGTTAGCAGTATAAGACATCTGAATCTGAAAGCAGAGAAAGATACTGATTTCACAATACATTGAGTGCAGGGCACAGGACTGGCCGCATCGCTTTACAATGACGAAGCAGCACTGAGACAGGTTGATTTTGGTACATCGAGATGAGGCAAGACTAGAGCAAAAAATGTTGTTGTTCCAGGTAAACTACATTTCCCTGCTGGAGCACTACCCATCTACAAATAAGATAGCGATTTTCATGAACTTGTGTTGCAATTTGGCACCACCTAGTGGTAGTAGCTTCAAACAACACCTTACGGTACAGGAGGGCAGCATAAGTGTGTTTTAGTAAAATGGAGCCATATGGTCAGTCACCCTAGGCAGATTGTGTATCAAATACCAGTGGCTTCTGAAAAGCTCTTGTAGTTTACCAGCTATGCATTTCCCGGCAAGCACTGCAGGAATCAGTCATATGGAAACCGGTTGCAGTGAATGGTACTTTTAGGACCCGGCTATTGAGAACAATGACTGCAGAGTAAATCATTCATGAGAAGAATACAGGTTAATGGAGCAAGGACGAACTTGTCATCATTTTTTGGATGTATTTATAGGAATATTTCTTGTATGACCATATAGAAAAGAAGCTATTGACGTAAGGCCGTCTAGTATTTTAATTGCATTTTCTTTTACATATGAGCACCTCAACAGTTTGAATGGTTCTCGATGCATGTATGTTCCACTAATGGAAAATCTATATGTAAATGTATAGAAACCCCCTGTTAAGGGAATGTTTCAGCCTCCAGTGACAGATGTCATTTTTCAGGGGCAGAGGCGCGTGAAAGGGCAAAGGGGCCTTAAAGAGACACCGCCTGGTTGTACTTAACACTGATAAATGGCAGCCGGGTCCGCATCAGAGAATAACAGGGCGCGCTCCTGTCAGCCAGGCCGTGATGGATGTGGAAGGCAGCACAGAAGAGTCCACTAAACAGAGCTCTGTACATGACAAGCCCGTGCATTCATTTGATAGTCTCATCTTTGCAGCCTGGTTAACGCCACAAAAAAACTCAACTTTTTTCACTCTGAAATTATTATAACTAAGTAATTTACAGATCACTCATTTTGATTGGTTTCTCGTTCCCTTCCTCTTCCTTTATCGCAAGTGTTGACACTTTAAACCCCCCTTCAGAGCCCTGGCGCTTGCGGTTTTAAATGCAAAATCGGAATAACACCTCTCTGGAAACCGACACTTTTCATAGCAGCAACATGATTGTGAACAATTAGGTCGTGGATGGGGGAGAGAACCGCACACCATCACTAGAAGGGCGTGGGAGACACAGAATTCAGAATTATGCCTCCTCGAAACTTGAACAAATCACCCCAAGCATGGTAGGTGCAGCCACTTGCACAACTATAAACTATTATAAATTATTTCTAATTCCTCCTTGATTAGTATAGGGAATACATGCAGACCTGGGAGTACAGGTCAATTTCCTGTCTTCCCCCCTCCCGCTCCGGGTAAAAAACGTGTCTAAAGCTGAACACATTTGCCGCTAGCAATGTGTAGAAGCCATGCTCTGAGCTGTGTTCAGAGGGGTGGGCGTATGGCGGTAGCAGGAGGACCGAGCGAGTTTATTGTAAACTGGGAGGAGATTTTTCTGCTCCCCCAAGCTACAGCAGGGCGGGGGCCTTGTGCAGCACCTGGCTCTTCCCGCCAAAGGTCTGGGCTTCTGTCTCTGGACCCAGAATTATAAGTTCTGAAGTTAGCAGACCTAATACAGACCTAATACTCTGGGCCCGAAGATACCATGAAATCCATAGTGGCCTGTTTACGAGTATTTCACGCAGTGCAGCACAGCAAGTCGAGCTGCGCTGCACTGCGTGACAGGAAAGCGCCATATTTGAGGCAATACGGCAGATTCCTGTCTTTTCCCCTCCGCTGGCGTCCTTTTGGCAGCCTAGCACCAACAGAGGGACCCTTGCACAATGGTGCAAGGGTGCCTGCGTTGCATGTAGGATTGTTTTTGTGCACGAAACGACACCTTCCTGCACAAAAACAACCCTGAGAGATAAAATTCTCTTTCTACGTGTGCTGCAGAATGCTGCACGCATAGAAAGAGTAAGCAACACAGAGAATTAAAGATAATTCTCCTTGTTACACCTCAACAGAAAAGGTGTATCTTTTTGGTGCATTCCAAGGTCTATCAGTTCTGGCAACTCTGGGAGTTTGTCAAAAAGCATGTGAGTTGCATGGGAACACCCACACAATGCACATGGAACCGCCTTCCCAGGTCAGTGAAAGGTAACGCACCGATTTGCGCTGCATTGCCTTACTCTAGATTTATGGAGGCGCTTTTGGCCATGCAAAATAGCCTCATGTGGCTTTATAAATCACATGTAAGGTTTGGGTCACTCTTGCACCACATAGCGTGGTGCAAGAGCAACGGAAACCGGCTTATAAATAGGCCCCATAGTTTCCAAAGATGTATCTCCCTCAGGGATACCACTCTTGGCAATTCGTGATGTGGTCCCAAAAGTCTAGGGGCCATATGTAGGTGGCCCAAATACCAGTCGGTAATGGAGAAATTCAGCACATTTCACCGTTACCGACCGGTATATAGGCATGTGTGATGTAGAGAAGGAATCGGTAATAAGGAATCGGTAAATACCGATTCCTTATTACCGATTTCTAATTTACCAATTCGGATTTACCGAACACCTAAATACCGAGTAGGTAAATAAGAAACAGTAAAAACGAGAAAAGAGATGTAGAGAAATTCAGTAATACCGAATTTCCTAAAATTCGGTATTTAGGAGTCGGTAATTAACACTGACTGAAAGCAGGTGGTAATCAGGTGCAGTGCATATAAGCAGTCCCAAAATGCAACAGTGTGATCACTATGGCGGCCTTCTATGTAATTGCAAGGCGGCTACAGCTACAGGCAGCAGGAGTAAGGATCTGGAGACGGGAGGCACGCGTTTACAGACAGTGCATCACACTCTTCCAACTGACTGAGGCAGAGATCCATGAAAGGTACAGGTTACACCCCCACACCATCCTGGACCTGCACCCCTCCTGGAGCATCCAAAACCAAGGGCGCACGCTATACCACCACATGTGCAGGTGATCTGTAGCCTACACCTACTTGCATCTGGCAGTTACCAGGGGGTGATAGCTGCAGTAGGTGGGGTGTCACAGAGTTACCTGTCCCTTTTCTTTAGGAAGTTCCTGGATGCCATGATGCAGAAAATGCATCACTACATAAGCTTCCCAAACACACAGGCGGAACTGTTGAAAACCAAGACAGACTTTCACCAAATGGCACAGTTCCCGCATGTTATAGGGTGCATTGATGGGACACACATTCCAATCTGCCCACCTGCCGCCACTAAGTATATCTACAGAAATCGAAAATCCACCCACTCCATAAATGTGCAGGTAATCTGCGATGCAGCCAACATATTCACCAACATTGTGACCAATTTTTCCAGGGAGCACCCACAACTCATACATTTTCCAGAACAGTGGGATCTACACACGCCTGGCTGTGGGAGAATTTGGAGAAGGATACCTGCTAGGTAAATCACTGTGACACACCCTGATGTATACTGCTGATGAATGTGTTGGTGTTTGTAATTAATGGCACTCTGTTTCTCACCTAGGTGATAGCGCTTATGCTGTGCGGTCATTCATACTCACTCCATACCTAAACCCATCAACCCCAAGTGAGAGACGATACAATGTGGCACACAAATCAACACACAACGTAGTGGAGCGCACGTTAGGATTATTGAAAAACAGGTTCCGCTGCCTCCACAAAAGCGGAGGCGCACGTCAGTACACACCCATCATCTGCGGCAAAATCATCACAACTTGTGCTATGCTGCACAACCTTGCCACTAAGAAAGGTAAGGAGTTGAATTAACGGACTCTGAGGACGATGATGATGAATTTGCCCAGCCAGAGCCCAATGCAGCAGGAGTGGCGCCAGCACCAGATGGGAGACAAAGACGGGCTGAGATCACATGCAATTATTTTTGAGTAAGTAAGGAGACACAGCCTGTTGTTGCATTTGAATGACGTATTTTAATATTTTGACACTACGCCACTACCTGAAGGGCTCAACTTGCCAGTCCTATTTGTAACCACCCTATGAGGATGTCATGGGTTAAGTCACCCAGTTAAGTAAACAAAGTGTGGCTTGCATTAACGCCAGCGGCCACGCACAACACTGCTGGATTCCCTTAGCAGACTGTCGTCACTGGCAATCGATCCAGTGCCAGCCCCATGACGTCTGCTGCTCCTCCTGGTCTCAGTTGCAGGGGGCGTTATGGTGCTGTGACTGGTCGTCTCCTCACTGTCCCCCACATCACCTGTACCAGTATTGGCAGCCTGAGTAGTTAGGAGCACTTTAAGTGCAGTTGTGACTTTAACAAGCCCCCTTGAAACATCACAGCTGCAGTGTGCCATCCCTCCTGCATGGCCACGGAGCGCCTGCAGAGCAGAGAAGTGGCAGTGGAGAGGCGGTTCACAGCCTTTGTATGGTTCTCCATCTTCTGCCTCTCCCTGCGCCGTGCCATCCTGTCCTCATCAAGTTTACTGCACAGCAGCATCACTGACTGGGACATGTCCCTCGTGCCCTCAGCCATTTCCTTCATGCCCTCAGCCAGCGTCGAGGTCATTGAGCTGATGCCCTTCTCAATGTTCTGCATGTTTGCATTCAAGAGTCTCATCTGCCGCTGTACAGATTGTATTGCTTTCCCTTGCAGGCTCTGAACCTTTACCATGTTTGCCTCCAGCCCTGCAAACACACCATGCTCCTCACCCTGCAGAGGTGGACTGGGTTCCCTAGCCCTGCGGCATGTGATCTCTCTGTGGTGGACTGCGATCCTGCTTTACTGCCATCCACTGGCACTGTCGACATTTCTCCACCCCTGCTGTCTTCCAAGGACAACTCCATCTCTTGGAGTCTAGCAACTGCATGCCTCCTGGGTCTTGTCACTGCCGGTGGTGATGCTGCTGGTGATGCTGGCAGTGGTAGTGATGCTGGCAGTGGTAGTGATGCTATGGTGGTGGTGATGCTGGCTGTGGTGGTGATGCCGGTGGTGGTGGTGTGGTGTGCCCTGCACTAGCAATGGCCTCCTTCAATCTCTCCTTCCGGGGTGCCCTTCCTGCTCATGTGCAGACCTGCGCGATGTCTCGCCTGTGGACACAAATTGTACATTAGCTCACTAGTCTGTCAGCACTACGTAACAATAATACATTTTCATTTCTGCCAATCTATCTTTCTGTCCTCTGCTTGCTTATCACTGATATGTGTCACATGCCTTTGTGATGAGTGGGATGACTGTCATGATAGGTGTTACACTGACTATATCTCCCATAATGCATTGCTGGTGTTTAGTAACACCTGTACTGAAGTGGGATTCACACAGCCTCATTGGGGAATGGAGATAGGGAGTGGGGGGCTCAGATTGGTGTGCATGCTTCTTACCTTGTTTGTTGCCAGCTCTGGCTGAGCTGTCTGCATCTCCGATTTCGCTGACGCTGTCAGGCTCTATGGTGTACTCCACCAGCTGTTCGAGTGCAGTCAGTGCTGGTGCCCTGTTTCTTCCTCCTCCTATCAGGCTGGCTTGTTTTTTCCTCTTAGCCATCTTCTTCTTTGTGAGGCTCCTGACATCGTACCACCTTTTTTTTAGTACCTCAATTTCCCGGGAGGTCACTCCAATTGCATTTACTTGTGCCTGTATTACCAGCCAGATTTTTCTTTTCTCTGATTCTGGCACTTGCAAGGACTGTTTCCCAAACAGCTTTGTGTGTTGTTTGACCACCTCCTCAATCAGGACCTGCAGCTCCCTTTCGCTGATTTTTAGGTTTCTTTTACATTCAGCACCTTCTTTTTCTGTCTCCTTGTTGGCCATTATGCAGTTTTTCAGGAAAAGTTCTCGCAGTTGCTCTTGTGTTCTCCTCTACACCCGCTGCCTCTCCAGAAGGTTCTGATTCAGTACACCTGCACGGGCATGGCCACTTCCTGGTTGGGAGGTGGGGTGGATGCACAGGATTGGCTGATTCCTCAATTGCTGATAATTTGAAATACCGATTCAGTATTTACCGATTCGGTAAAACAGATTTGGTAATACCGATCGGTATTAAGGAATCGGTATTGTTTTTTCCAATTTTTACCGATTCGAAAATTCCGAATTCTCAATACAGAATCGGTAAAATTCGATTTTTAAAACAACAGGAGAGACAGTGGAAACTTCCTAATTACAGCACCTAACTCAGATTCCTCCAATATATTTTTATGAAAAAAACAAGCCCTAGATAGGTTGTTTGGGCAAGATGTGTGCACGCTGGTTAACACCCACTGATATTAAGAATTCGGAATTTCACTTTTACCTACATATGGCCCTAGGTGTCCTGTCTCTCACTTGTTTTGGTTTACCACAAGCGGAGGCAAAAACGGGCTCATTTACAACTGAGGACTTTCCTGCAGACTGTCAGACGATTTATCTTCTGTTTGATCCTACATTTGCTGAAAGATGCTCTACCCCTCAAATCTCCAGGCTGGTTGTCATTAGCTTGGTAGAAGCTGGCAAGACAACATCTGGAGGAAAATATTGGGACCCAGAAACATCTCCATCCCCTCTCCTCAATGAAACTGAGCTTACTCTATCCTTGTGATTGCCTCACATGAAGACTGTCTTGCCACCACTAGCTACCACCACACAAAACAGCTTGGGCCACATTTACTAAAGTTTAATGCAATGCAGTGCAGCAAGGCAACTTGCTGTGCTGCGTGAAAGGGAGAGAGCAGAAATGCACCATATCTACTAAGATATGACATACAGCTGCTCTCCCATAGCGCTGGCACACTTCAGGCAGCCTAGCACCATGGCAGGCACCCTTCACCACGGTGCAAAGGTGCCAGCGTTACAAGGAGAATTGTTTCTGTGCAGGAAGGGATATCTTAAGGCATTTTCCTCTTGCTATGTGTGCTACAGATTGCGGCACACATAAAAAGAGGAAATATCAAGGTGAAAAAAGATTTTTCTTCTCATTACCCCATCCTTTGGACGGCGTAGCGATGTCACGTAATCCCAGCTTTATAGACCTTTGTAAATCTGGGATTGCGTGCAAACCCTGAGTGGATAAAAGGGAACGCCCATGTTCCACCCACGGAATGCCTCCCAGAATGAAATCTAAGGCAATGCACTGCAAGCCGCTGCATTGCATTACATTTTTAACAAAGCCACACAAGGGGGCACAAATCACCCATTTCGTGGATTTTGGAAATAATTACTAGCATTCTGAGTCATGGATGCACCACAAAAGTGGTGCAACCATGATGCAAAATGTTAGTAAATCTATCCCCAAATATCAAACAGGAGAACTGTAAGAAATGCCTCTTTCGGAATAATCACCCACAGTTTTTTGCACTAATGCTGCTGTATGCGTTTTTGTTGACTCTTTGTAATGGGACTGTGCTAACCAGGCCCCTGTGCATCTGCTCTGAAGCTGGCTGTGCTCCTAGTCGGTGTATTTATCCTATGAGAAGTTGGCCTGTCATATGCTGTCCACTATTCTAGTGGGCATCTTGCACCAGTCCAAACGACCCGTATTGATGGTAGGTTAAAAACAACCTTTATAGAAAGCTATCCTAGTGGTAGCTGTGGAGAGCAGCCTTCCAGCTAAGTTTGAAGGAATATAAAGCAGCTTGTTTTACCAGTCCATAATCTCGTGAATGACCAAATGAAAAGAGAACCACTCCAGGTATATATATAAAATATATGTATTTATTCTAAACACATCCCTCTAGTCTCTTTATGAGGTTAGAGGCAAAAGTACATTCAGTATACTCAATAACACACAGTAAATTAGCACAATATCCTTTGAGCCCTAGAGGCGTACCAAACCATTTATCAATAAAGTGGTATAAGAACCACGACTTGCATAGATACAAGGACTAGAGCCTTTAGAACTGCTGGAGCCACCAGGAACCGCCCAAGGTAGTGACACAGGAGACCCGCGGGGGATGCGTGCAGTGTCTAAACACAGCCGCGAATAACCATTCACTTCTACGGGGACAGTCACGGTTGGAAGTTTAAAGATAAAGGACACTTAGAGGAGGACTTGAAGCAAAACCCTTTAAAACTAGGACGTTCTAGAGTCAACAGCCATGGGAGCACCGGAGTTCTCGAGTTACCTCACCCAGGGAAGCCGGGTGCATAGGTGTCTTTTAGTATCGGGTTTCGTCATTGTTTTCAATGGCGATCTGCTGCAAAGTGCTGCTGCCGTCGAAGAGGAAAGTGTCCGGAGGGATCCAAGCCTGGATCTGAGATGTGAAGAACCTGAAAGCAGATTGGACAGAGTCTGGGTCAGTTGACAGTGACCAGGAGGGCGATAGGCGAATGCCCACCGATGTTGGGTGATTTCAGGTGAAGGAGGTGAAGATTGACTCTTCAGCCACGAGGTCCCAGAGATGTTGACGATGACCAGGTGCTGGAATGGAGCTGTCCCACAAAGGATGTCGAGGGCTGCTGTATCGGTGCCCGGATTGGACACAACAAGCCTTGGCAATATCAACCCACTCAGAAAGCAGAGATAGGCTTCGGTGCAGACCAGCAAGGTCTGGGAGACTCCACACTTGGTAGGAAGTCAGGGCACATATGGAGCAATCAGAGAAGCCCAAGGAAAATCAGAATGGCCTTCGAGGGGACCCACCAGTCAATGGACTAGGGATCGCGAAGGAGCCTTGAGCGGAAATGCAGGAAGCAGACCCACGGAACACTTGTGGAGTGTAGGCCCACAATCTTCAGTGCAGCTAATGCTCGGGGCTTGGGCTACTAGTAACCAAACGCACAACTTCAGGAAAGATCGGGAAGTTAATGCACTTAGCAAATATGCAAGGTATCAGGAGTTCTAGTTCCACGTCACTCGTGAGGGCTGTGGGTCTCAGCTTTGCTGGGGACTTGGTTTGGCCTTCGATAAGTCTGGAAATCCTCTTCCTGGGCTGCAAGTACTTCAGAGTCCAGCAGGAGCTTCGGAGATTCAGACCGGCAAATGCTTTGTTGGTGCCTGTTTGAACAGGGGAGTCACTCCTTGACCCCAAGGGAGATTCTTCCATCCTCTAATCGTTAGTAGAGCGTCGAAGTTCCAGGATTCAGTTTTAGAGTTTCGTCCAGGTGTAACCTAAAGTCCTGTTGCCAGGGATCCTATATTTATACTAAGAAAGGGGGTTGGACATACTGTGGGGACCCATACTATGGGATGGTCTGGAAAGAGGGGTGGCTACAGCCATTTCCTTTGTCCAGTTTCACGCCAGAACAGGGGCTTAGTGCCCCTGCAACCGATTTGGACTAGACTACGAACAGGGACACCAAATGTGACCCCAGTGCAGACATCAAAGCACTCTCGGAGTGCACCCACCCAGCCCCAATACACTAAAGCCTGTCTGGGAGGTGGTTACAACTCCCTGTGACAGGAAACCTATTTTCCAGGCCTCCCCTGCTGGAGTTTCGGTCAGCAGTAGGAGGCCAGACTCATGTCTGTGGCTGCAGCATCCTTTTGTGATGCTGGGGCTCGTTTAAACTAATACGGGGCAGACCAGTGTGTACATGTGTCTCCCCCTAGAAGTGTGGAATTCTATCCCCACCGCCAGGACTGGCAGGGGAGTAGGATTCCAAAGTGTTTAACACCAAACACAACATGTTTCCATGCAGCCATTCCAAACTTAGCATTTACCAAGAGGATATAATGCACTTAAGAGTATATGGTCTGGCTGCATCACAGAACAGCTTCAGATAATAGATTTCGAAAGCTGCAGAGGGGTCCTGCTCATGCATGGGCACCCTCTCACACAAACCAAGCACTCTGGCTTCAGGATTGATAAGACCTGCCATAGGTGTGACTGATAGGTTTATATGTGTCAGTGATTAAAGGTAGATATAGGTAACCTATATCTTAGTAAGTGGTGCATGCACCACCTTACCCAGGTTGCAGTAGCAGACCTGTGGTGTCATTTTGGAAGGCTTGCCAGGGGTGGCATAATACATGCTGCAGCCCCTGGTAGGCCTCTGGGGTACCTATGCCCTTGGTACCTAAGGTACCATATACTGGGGACTCACAAGGGTACCCCAGTAACCAAACTGGTGTGTACCTAAAGTACATGCAATCATTTTAGAGAGGAATCAGCTAAGCTGGGGTCATGGTTAGCAGGGCCTCAGCCAGACTAAAGTCGAAAGACAGTGAAACACCAGCAAAAAGTGGGGGTAACCATAGTAAGCAGATCCTACTCTCCTACATATCCCACCTATTTATGTCAATAGTGTATGGTACAAAGTGTACCCAGGGCCTGTAAGTTAAATGTCACTGGTGGGCTGTAGCACATATTGCGCCACAACTAAAGTTACAAGGCACCACATGTCTCCAAACCTCCCCCAGCAGCCTGGGTTTGCAGTTTTGAAACTTCCAATTCCACCTGGCCAAATACATCTTTTGCCAGGCCTAAACCTTTGTTTTTAATACTTATAAGTTATCCCAAAGGAATTCCCTATATGCCCATATGGCAGGGTGTATGGTATTTAAAAAGTTGGACATGTATACTTTATTTTTTACATGTCCTGGCAGTGAAAAACCTCCAAAGATGTTTTGTTTTTCACTGTGCCATGGCTGACTCTCCCATAGGAAGGAACAGTGGTACATTATAGCACCATATAATGCTTAACTTCAGTTTGGCGGTATCTGGAAAAATGATTCAAGGACTCATTTTAATAGTAATTTAAAATCCAAGTTAATGGTCAAGTTAGATTTTATATTACTATTTTGAAAATTACACTTATCAAAAGTTGTCATTTTCCTGCCTCAGCCAAATGTGTCTTTCTGCAGGGCTCAGTGTCACCTGGGAGCTGAATGGCTCTTTGATTCCTTGATCAGATGTGACGTGGCTCGCAGAGCTGAGACAAAGGGAGAGGGATTGACCTTCCTCTGACAGGATGAGCATCTGGGATGTGTCCAGGAAATTATCAAAGGAAGCTTATCCGGTCATTGGCAGAAAGCTCACAACTGGGCCATGTCTTCTCAATTGTCCGGCTAGCTTCTCAGGCACCATTCTCAGTGGGGGAGGAGCTGGCCCTCAGAACAGGTTTTGAGTGACCACAGGGAAGGATTAGCTCATTTACCTGGCCGCACCTCTAAAGTGGCTCAGGGGAACAAAGGTTCTGCCATGTTGGTTTGAGATAGAGAGGGGCACTGATAGATAGTTTAAAGTAAAACACACAGGTCGTGCTGCAAAATTGGGTAGGGTCACCCCTAGGAACCTCTACCTCATTGGTTAGGGAGTGGCCAGGAGTTTCCCCCACCCACAGGTTAGCAATTGGCATAAATATGGCACTCCCAGTACATTTCTTTGAACACTGCTGGACCTATGGAAGGCTGAAAAAGCATTGCAACCAGCGTTGTGACATGTGAGGAGGACCCTAAGGGTTGGACCTGCTCCCACTTTTATCCATGACCTAGAAGTGGACTTCAAGGGTCTGTTGACTGATCTCCTGTTAAATTACAGTCACACAAAAGCTACAAGAAGCCCACTTACCGATAGAACCCAGCTGACCAGTTCCAACTGGACCTGCTCTGGACCCTGCTGGTGGCTTTAGTCAGAGTGAGTCCTGACCCATTGGTGCTATTCCTGAGGTCCTGAAACCCTTGGCTGGTGTTAGACTGTGGTCCTGTCCAACCCGAGAAAGCTGAGACTTAGAAACTTTTTGCCATCTTTTCCACTGAAGTACCAGAGGGGGACTGGGACCGCCGCCCTGCCGAAACTGTCAACAAAGAATCACAGTTGAATCAAACTTGCTGGGTTGTTCCGCTGTAGGAAATCTAACCTCCAGAAGTTACCTCAAACCACACCGGTCTACATGTGTGCCAATATCTCCACAGAATGTTAGATGTAATTGATAAGAAATGTAACTCTCCTTGCATGTCTCCTATCTCCTCTTTTCGCCCTTTTTTCTGCCTTTTTCTGCCTGCCTCTCTCTTTTTCTCTAATCGTCATGTGGGGTTAGCTAAACAAACGTGACATAATGTCTCAGGACACCGATGTACAAACTGCGCTTGGTACAACCTATGCTAACCCTTTAACAGAATTGCTAATGTGTTCTTTTATAAGAAATAAATAAAACATGTTGAATAAAAACAAAAAAACATACCTTAGTGCAACCAGTTTCCCATGGTTGGGCTGTGTGTTTGTTGGCACTACAAATGTAATTCATACTATAAAAATTCATATCTCTGCTTCCGCTTATTATATTTTTGTCATTTTGGTATCATTTTGTTCTTTAACATATGACCTATGTTTATAAATTGGAGTGGGATTTTTATGTGTGTTTTCTTAATTCTTAACTGGTTTAGAACTTCTAAATGCTTTACACATTTTCTTACATTTAGCCTGTCTGTTCTGTGCCATACCTAACAGGTCCAGTAAAGGTTTAGTAATTTAAACCTCAGCGCAACCCCTAACAAGAATACTGGCATTATCACTTGTGGTGGGCGACCATCCACCCCAACTAATAATCCACTTTCTCACAAAAACCATCAATCTGAAGTTACGGAAACTTGGAGCATATTGTAGTCCAAAGCAGAACATTAACATGCCTCTTCTAGTTTGTATACAATATGACAGAATTATTCAGGACAGGTTAAGGAGACAGAGACCCAGCAACATCTCTAGTGTGCTCTTCTTTAACGAAAGACAGAGGATCTTCAGCTACCTGCACCACTATTTGCCATTCAGTAAGCAGGTTCACTGGAAAACCACAGTAAGATATTAGGTTGATGTTGAGGGGGGTGGAAGACTCACTCAGGCAACAACCACAAATAGTCACTAAGTTAAACTGTGCATAACCTTCTGGTAGCTTGGCACAAAGCAGAAAGGCTTAACTTAGAAGCAATATTTAAAGTATTTACAAAGCACTCAAACAGTATTAAAATGAAAACACAACATAAGAAAAATCCCAAACCAATTTAGAAACACAGAGTAAATTGTAATAAATAAAATGGTACAGGAATGACAAAAATCCAATCAGTAGAAGCAAAGATATACATTTTGAAAGTTTTTATTGAAAATAGTGCCTAAATGCACAAAGTGGCACTTGCGGTCATCTGGTCCCATAAGAAATGTAAAACTCCTCTGCATACATGCATCCCTGCACTGAGTGCCCAACTGTGCTCATGACTGGATCCCTAATGTGTATTTTTGTTGACAGGGACAAACACTGTTCATGTGTGTCTGTCATGACATAGGCCTGTCTCACAGATTGCTGTCTTGTTGGACCGTGAGGGGTGCCTAAAGCACCACCCTCATAGTGGTGGAAGGCTAATGCCTTCATCAGGAGTTACTCAACACAATCATGGTGGTGGCAGCATACCGTGTAGGGTCCTCTGTAACCTGTGTCACTGGAGTGAGGCCTACAGGCTTTTTCACTTTTTAAAGTTCCACTGTCTTGTGCTTAATTCACCCTTGGCCTACACCAGGTTGGCGTGAAGTGCTGCACAGCGCAGAAGAGATGTATCTGCACTGGGTGTATGTGTGCCTTGGGAGGATGACATACAGGGATAATGCGGGACTGACTAGTGTGTGCATGCTTTATGCATGTGCTAGATGTACATGTGCCTGTGGGTACTACTGTACCTGAAGGATGTAGTGCTGTACAGTGCATGCTGTATAAATGCATGTACTTGAAGTATGTCTGCCTGTGAGTGGTACACTACATGATGGGTACAATGCGTGCATATTAAATGCATATGCTGTATGTATGTGTGTCTATGAGTGGTACAATACATAAAGGATACACTGCTGGGCAGCGCGTGTGAGTTAGATGCAAGTGCTGGATATATGTGTGCCTGAGTGGTACAACATGGAGGATACAACACTGTGCAGTATTTGTGTATTGTACACATGCGCTGGGTATATGTGCACAAGAGGATCGTAAAATACATGGTGGGCCCTGGGTTCCATTTTGGGAGACCCAGGCAGGCATAGTGAAATATGCAATTGAGGTAGAGAGATTCCCCCTGGCTGATTTGTGGATTGCTGCATTCCTGAAAGCTACACACTGGAGCCGGGAGGACCAAGCCTTTCAGTAGACTTCAAAGAGTTCTCTTTGATTCATTGAGAGGTCACACAGAAGGGGCCTGGGCACATCTCAGGAAGGAGATGGCGGTGATAAGTAGCGGAGGCTGCAGTATTAACAAACCCTGATACTAATTCAGTAGATGGCAGTCCAGAAGGGCCCACAACACGACAGCAACGCGTGAGACAAGAAGGGGCCATACCTAAAAGGAAGCGAGGTCCTGCAGCATCAGGTGGTAGGAAGTCTAAGCTTGCAAAGCGCTCTAATAATAGTGATTCTGCCATTCTGAGCCAGGTTCCTGAGGTCCCAAAGGTTCCGGACAGCGGGCTGCCACTGCCTTTAATCACAACCATCCCAGGAGGGGTAAACCCACCTTCTACATCAGCCACAACAGAGGATCTGCTTATGCTAAAATTGGGCACTCTCCTACAGTCAATAATACAGCCACTTGAAAGGAGACTCTCACTAATAGAGCTACGGCTGTCAAAAATCGAGAAAGTAACATCATCAACTATGGATTGCTTAAAGACTGATAAGGGGACTTTAGCACAACTGCAAGTTAATAATGGTCAGGGGGGATCATTGGCCCAAAATGTTGTATTACCTTCTAATTCACCTACTATACCTGCGAGCAGCCCAATTCCGGAATTATCCTCTAAACCTCTGGGCAACGTATTGATACAGGTTAATAAGGACAAGTCTAATGTGGCAAATCAAAATAAACAGGAAAGTGGTCCAACTAAGATTATTAGAATTGATTTACCCCCAGAATCAAGTCCGTATGTAGTGGTCCTAGCTGGGGTCCCCGAACTAAGTAACACCAGCGAGGAATCTCACATGTCCCTAAAAAACAAAGCTATAGACTGGCTCAATAAGAACAGGCCACTCCCGGCACATACCAGTAGTGAAGTTTTGATGGTGCGTAGAGTGTCTTGGGTGGGTCACAGACCAAAGAATATTAGGGGTGACTGTGTTGTGGTTAATTTTAGGGACCCAAGGACTGTAGCCCACATATGTGAGTGGATGCAGTATAATCCCGGGTCAGCTATACAATCTCTCCCATTGTCATACTTTTATCCACCTCGTTCTCCGTGTTTGAGAACAAACATGGAACCAGATTGGAGGTTAGTTGGACCCCGAGGAGTGGCAAGGGCAAACAAAGATAGGTCCGTACAATCTTTCGTACCCTTTAATATCTCCACCCAAAATAGATATAGCTGCCTGGATAAGGTAGATTGACTGCAGCACAACTATGAGGGCATACCAGGGGCATGGCAGAAGAAAGCAAGGGTCAACCGAGTAACTGAATTGAGAGGAAGATCTATGCTCACTATAAGAGTGGAGACTGAAGGCAGCAGTCCAGAAATGTTGTTGTCCCCAGCTATTTTAGGTAATCTAGAACTGCCAATTACAGGCACCAATGAACCAGCGGTTAGCGTAACTGTTCCAGGAAATGCATTGGGCCCACTGCTGGTTGAAACAAGAACAAGAGAAGTGGTTCCGGGGGAATGGTGGGTAGTATTAACTCAGGCTGCAGGTTAGATATATTAGGTAAAAGTCCAGGAATTATGATGTTCACAGCCGCTATCGTTAATTTGGAATTGCCCTTTACAGGCACTAATGAACCAGCATTAAGGGTAACTGACTCAGGTAATACATTGGGCCCATTGCCGGCTGCAACAAGAACACCAGGAGCGGGTCGTGGGGGACTGGTGGGTAGTATTAATTTGGGTAGTACTAACTTGGGTTATAAGCCAGATACACTCAACATAGTGTCATGGAATGTGGCAGGTCTACCCAACAAAATGGCATGCCCTGACTGGGGTTCTTTTGTGGATAAAAATGACGTCTGCCTCTTCCAAGAGACCTGGGCCAGAGAAGAACAACTACCTGGGGGCTATGTCTCATTCCACGTCACGGCCGTTTGGGGTGGGAGAGGCTGCCCTTCAGGAGTTCCTACTATCTGGGTTGGTGCCCACTTGGGATGTACGGTTAAGACACTGACCACCTACTCGGAAGATGTTCAATGCATAGTTCTTGTATGGCCCAATGCTTTCAAGCTTGCCCTTATTAATGTCTATTCTCGCCCTGTCAGCATAGTCAGTGAATCATGGACTATTGACGAGCTGTCACACTTTTTGCATACCATTCCGAGCGATACTCATCTTCTGGTAGGGGGTGATTTGAATTGCCTTTTGAACCACTAGCGGGCATGAAGGATGGTGCGTTAATGGCTGAGGATGAATATTGGTCGATACCACCGACCCAGGCTCCACCTTCAAGGGCATAGTCTCCTCTGGCTATACAGATAACGGCTTTAACACTAAATCACTCCTTACGGGAATGCAATGGTCGTATGCCCTCGGATATCCCAGCTAAGTGTACATTCAATAAACCTGGATATAGGTCATGTCTTGACTATATCTTGGTTGAAACTAGGCTATGGGTAAAGCTCGAGGACTTGAATGTTATTACGAGATCCGAGACTGACCATAATGCTTTAATTCTGGAGTTGGACTTCATTGGTATCATAACGAACAGTATCGAAGTTCCGGGGCCTTTGATGCTAGGCTTATATTACCTAATGACAGGTGTAGAGTCATGAGGTTCTACGATTTCAGATTTCGTCCCGCATCTAGCCGCCATTTTGTTTCCTGTCGCCATTTTGTGTTGTCATCACTCAGGCAGCACGGCGAACGATGTGCTTTTGCTTTTTCAGCTGCTACGTGTCCTTTCAGTTAAAAAGTACCTCCATTGTCCTTGTTCATGAAACCCGATGTCAGGGTCTGGCTAAGTTCGTTAATCCATGTCTGGCTCGATTGATCCCTGTCTCGGCCGACTATTTGCCCTCTCCTATTCTTTCCTTATACTATCTTATCCGACTGGCCTTCGCTATTATCTCCTTGTATGCTCCTATTACACAACCATCCTTTGAGACACACGAATATGTCCTGCCACCTGCAAGAGGGGATTGTGGACACCATCACTGATTAATTTGTCGGGAGGGGTAACACACGGGGTCCGAGAAAGGGGCGTATTTGAGACACCTGATATCTTGTTTTTCAAGTTTTCTCATTGGTTCGTTTTGTATGTGCAAAGAGTGGGATATTGTAAATGTGTTTCCTATAAAAGACTGTGCGCCACGGATTGAAGTGGCAGTCTCCTTAGAATCCACCCTGTGTGTAACTTCTGGAACAACTGTGCTTAGCTGCAGCTAATAAATCTGGCTTCCACGCTCAACGGAGTGTCTCGTGTCTCTGTTAGTTACAAGGCAGGTGAATCCGGGGATTTAGGCGTGCCCTGCGCCACCCGGCCCATAAGGCCCGGTTCTCCAACTGGCGCCCAACGTGGGGCGGTTTCAGTGGTAGCGGTTCAGCCGGAGCGTCGTGAGAAGCCCCGCAAGAAAATTCCGGAGGATTCGCGAGCCACTCACCTTCGTCTCACTCAGAACCAACTAGCATTCAGAAAACAACTTAAAACTTGGATATTTGACAAGTAATTCCCCACCCTTCTTCAAGCGCCTTGAGACCCTCCGGGTATTTAGCGCGCTATACAAATCCTTGACTTGACTTGACTTGACTTGACTTGACTTGACGTCAAGTGACCCCTGTCTGTCGAAGTGGACCGAAGGTCTTTTACAGCACGGCTACTCTTTTCCGACGGCTGCTGATGACTGCTGCCCTGACTACCGCCCTGCCTTGGAACCTCTGGTGATGATTGGTATCGCGAGACGTTAGACGGACCTCCGTTGGCGTGAGAAGACCATTTAGTTAAGTATTTGTGGCTAGCACCCACTTCTTTGTTTTGTTTTTGATTTTTGTTATTCGTCTGTTGCAATAGTCGAAGCCGAGGGGTGAGTACTTTTGTACTGTGTTCTTTGCTTTCACTCCTTGAAGTTAGTAAACGGATCAGTGTGCCTAAAGATGCCTGGTCTGAGCGGATTTAGGAAATTCTGTTGTTTTTGCTGTACTAGGGATTCCCAGCTTGAGGAGTCATGTCCGATTCCTCCGGTTGGAACTCCCACTTATGAGCTTTATTCTAAGCATGGTGTTGGTCCCATTGCCTTTAAAGACGCATGGATCTGATACACGAACAAAGATGGTGTCTTGCGATGGCCGCAAAATGGTAGCTTTGAGCCTGACATATTAGATAATTTGGAAGCAATTCTGTTTAAAAGAAAAGCCCGTCCGGCAATGTTCTACTCTTTCCGCCTTTGGTGTAAGGAAGCCAAACAGAGAGAAATTAAACAAGCAAAAAGAGATAGGAAAATGAAAGATATGACGGTTATACAGGCTGCCCAGCAATTTAAAGACGATGAGACTGACTGTGCGATTGAGGTTTCAGATAGACAGCATCGGATGGCAATTGATAGGTGCTATCCTGTGTTACCTCCACAACACAAAGATCTTGATGAAGATCCCTTAATGTCTCATCTGTTGAAAGTACCTCCGCCTTATGCGCCAGGTGCTAAAGCACCTGTATTATTGCCACCTGTGCAGCAACCTGTTGTTCAGCCAGGAGCTCCGGCTCCCGCACAATTGCCTCTTCTAGTATTACCGCCTGCACCTCCTTTGCCACAAACTTCTGTATCTCAGTCTCCTTTGCCTTTTGTGTCTTTTGCAACGAGTAGTCCTTCTCTTCCTTTGCTTAATACTGCGTCTCCAGTTATGCTCCCTACTTCTTCTCCGATTCGTAATCGGTTAGTTGATACTGTCTCTGGCCTTTTCTCCTCCCTCTTTGGCCCGTTCAATAGGTCTCCTGCTTTTTCTCGAAGGCAATCCCGTAGCCAACTCCCAGATTCCGAGGAACGAGTTGTATTTGACTCCCTTGCTCATAAATGGATGAGGAATGGTTCGCTGTATAGTGTACCCGATATACTGAGTACCTTTCTCCAGTGGAATGCGCCTACGCAGAGATACGTTTTTAATGCTATGTGTGACGCACTTATTAAAGGATGGGAGGATATGGAGTTGGATCTAACTCCTCAGGGTCTATTGGATATACAGGATAGGTTTGATAAAGGACTTATTGTGGGTCCTGACGTTGAGGGTGCTATACAGACACTTGTTACTTTCAGGTCCTTATATTCTTCCCGGACTATTCCCGAACCTGATCCTGCAGTTAGACAGAAAACGAAGAATTATCCTATGAGAGAAGTTCCTCCAGTATGGAGGGAAGCGGTTCCGCAAGTAGGCGCTGCTCAAGGTGTCCCTGCTCATTTTCAGCGTGTATGGGTACATGTTCCTTGGAAACGAGCTGAAGTTTTAGCACTTAAGCAGTCTTTGCTGGACCCTCGTAAAAATCCTGCTGGTTATTATAAAGAGCTGTCCCAGACTGTTGATGTGTGTATTAAGAATTTGGCTGATGTTGATATGTTGATGGGGAATGTAGTTCCACAAGCATTGTGGCCTCCAATTCATAGAGAGGATCATGATCAGGCTTTGGGTGGTACTTGGGCTGATATAGTTGCTGCAGATACAGCACAAGTGGGCGGTGCTAAACCAGATGATTTGATTACACAGTTGCCTGGTAGAATAATAACTTTAATGAAGATGATGATGCCTGCCTTATGCGTTAACTGGGATAAGTTAGCTGCGTGTAAGCAGAAGAAAGATGAGAGTGTTTCTGATTTCTTTACTCGGTTTGAGGAGACATTTATTGACCATAGGGGTTAGGATTTGAGTACTGAAGGTGGACAGTGATTATTTGTGGATAAATTTGTCTTCAATCTGCTTCCTGAATTGTCCCATAAGTTGAAAGATTCGGAAAGTTCTTGGGCTGTTTCTTCGTCTGCCCAAATATTAGCTACTGCTCAGTATTATGAGAATAGGGTCAAGGAAGAAAAAGATAAGGCTGAGAAGAAGACTAAGGATTTAAAGACGAAAGTTCTTCTTCAGCAGGCTTATCCCCCTCGTTCTGACCAGCGTCAGTTCCAGCAACCTATTCAGTCTCAGAGATTGCTGCAGAAACCTGAGCCTTTTGTTCCGCAACCTTTCCTTGGTCCTAATCAGTGCACCTATTGTAAAGAGGAAGGCCATTTTAAGAATAGTTGTCCGGTTTTATTGCAGCGTAATGGTGGATTTCAAGGGCCGCGAGGCCGTGGTGGTTTTCAATCTGCACCTAGGGGTAGAGGGCGAGGTGCGTTGCCTCAGGGGCAGCTTTCCTTTCCCCCTCAGAACTCTTCAAATTATTTTGATCATCAGACTACTCAGTCTGCGCAATATTACAATGATGATTATTGTGTTGAAGGTGAGATTCAGGATTTTCATTCTAGTTAGGACAGCCATGGACAAAGTAAGGGAGTTGTATCAGTTCCAGTGGATCAGAATGGGCCTTATGTTGAGGTAGTTGCTTTGGGTGTTGCAGAGCCATCTCTTTTGGATACTGGTGCAATGAGAAGTTTTATGATCCATTCGAAACTCCCTGGGGCACCTTTGTCTGGCTTAACGAACATTTCTGTAGGATTTTCCGGCGCCCCAGTTGTTAACCCAGTTTCTTGTCCTTTGCCTCTTTCGATTGGTCCTTACGACCTGGAAGCGCCACTTATTTTAACGACTGGTTGCGGAGAGAATTTGTTGGGTTTGGATCTGTTGAACCGTCTTCATGCAACATTGTATTGTTCCCCCTCTGGTGTGCGTCTTACTTTGGGTAAAAATTGGTTTCTCCTATATATCTATCGAAGGATAGTTTTCCGCCTGAGTTGCAATCTCTTCCTGCTACACTTTGGGCTACAGGTCCAAACGATGTTGGTTTGTTGCAGATTCCTCCTTATGTGGTTACTATTAAGCCTAATGTTAAGTTGCCACGTATTCCACAGTACAAGATTTCTAATGATGGTGAACGAGCCTTGATGGCCATTATCTATGATTTGGTCCAGAAGGGTGTGGTCGAAGAAACTAGAGGCAATGTTTGTAATAGTCCTGTTCTCCCCATTCTTAAACGCAGAGATCCTTCTCAACCACCTGTGTATCGCTTTGTGATTGATCTTCGGGAGGTCAACAAGATTGTTGTCCCCCAGTTTCCTGTTGTTCCAGATATCACTGCTTTGCTTACTATGATACCCGCCTCGGCGGCATGGTTTTCTGTTATCGATCTGAAGAATGCTTTCTTTAGCATTCCTATTGCTGAGGAAAGTAGAGATATTTTTGGCTTCTCTCTCGGAGGCCGAAGTTTCCGGTTCAAGCGTACTCCACAAGGTTATTGTGAAAGTCCCTCCATTTACAGTCACACTTTGAAATCTCAGCTTGATGCGTTTATTTTGCCTCCAGGTGCTACTTTGATCCAATACGTTGACGATTTGCTGATTGCTGCTGATTCCGAGGATGTTTGTAAAGACGTGACGGTTTCTTTGTTGCGTCATTTGTCTGACTTGCATCATAAAGTGTCCCCTTCTAAGTTGCAATATTGCCGCCAAGAGGTTACCTATTTAGGTCATCTCTTGTCGAAGGAGGGAAGACGATTGACCCCAGAACGAATTCAAGTGATCGCACAAATGTCTGAGCCAACGACACAGAGAGAGGTACGTGCCTTTCTGGGCATTACCTCATATTGTAGACAATGGATTCCGAATTTTTCTTTGTTAGCTAAACCTTTGCTGGTGCTTATGTTTAAAGATACGCCACAACCTCTCCCTTGGACCGATGAATGCCAAAAGAGTGTTTTCTGATTTACGTACTGCCTTGTGTTCTGCACCTGTGTTAGGTACTCCGGATTACAGTCAGCCTTTTACACTCTATGTGCATGAAAGAGAAGGTTGTGCGTTGTCAGTTTTAACGCAACAATTTGGAGACAAACAACTGCCATGTGCCTATTTTTCGGCTACGTTGGATCCAGTAGCCAAGGCATTTCCTAGTTGTCTCAGAGATACAGCAGCGGCAGCAATTTCTATTCGGCAGTCTGCTGGATTGGTATTGGACAACACCCTTGTTGTTATGGTACCACATACAGTAGATACTCTTTTGAAAAGGACTAAAACACAACACCTCACGAGTGCTCGCTTGTCTGGATATGAGCTAACGCTTTTGGCTAGCCATATACATATTAAGCGGTGTAATACTCTGAACCCAGCAACATTGTTGCCCATACCGGATGAGAAAGGCATTCAAGAACAGCATGATTTTTTTCTCCGAACAGAGGAGGAAACGAAAGGCAGAATAGATCTAAAAGATACACCACTTGTGGATCCGGACGGGATCCTATGGGTAGATGGATCTTGTTTTAAGCTTCCCAATGGTGAGACAACTGCAGCTTATGCTGTTACTACTTTGCATACAGTAGTGGAGGCAGCACGTATTGCACAGAATTCAGCCCAAGCAGCTGAATTAATTGCTTTAATGAGAGCATGCGTCTTGGCGAAAGGAAGGAGAGTGATCGTCTACACTGATAGCCAATATGCTTTCGGTGTGACTCATAGTTTCGGTCGTTTGTGGAAGGAAAGAGGATTCTTTACTTCTCATGGGACTAAAATACAGCATGGCCAGTTGGTGACTGATCTTCTCGACTCACTTGCTTTGCCTACACAAATAGCAATAATCAAGTGTAGCGCGCACAAAAAGATTACTGATGATGTGGGTCGTGGGAATGCTTTTGCAGACGAAGTAGCAAAAGAGACAGCGAGAGATGTTACGAGTCATATGTATGTTGCGGGCCCTGCAAGATGGGTCAGAGAAGGAGGAATGTGTGAGGACACAATAGAAAGTGTGGGAGCGATTCAAGAAGAGGCTACTGAGAAAGAGCTGAGTAAGTGGAGAGAGAGTACAGGAATGTTGGACGCGACTGGGTGTTGGATGGAATTGTCAGAGCATCAACGATGGCTGTTACCAGACTCTTATGTACTACCTGTAGTTACTATGGCGCATGGTCCAGCACATATTAGTGCAAAGGGCATCTGTAAAATCTTGGCTCCAGTATGGCAGAATGAAGGAATTCCTAAATGTGCAGAAAACGTGGTGAAGCACTGCATTGTCTGTTTAATGCATAATCCAGGAAAGGAAACTCCAACTCCAGCAGGTCATTTTGCTCCCCCTATGTATCCTTTTGAGGTATTACAAATTGATTACATTCATATGGATCGTTGTAATAATCTCAAGTATGTTCTGGTGGTGGTTTGTGCCTTTTCCAGATGGATAGAGGCCTACCCCCTAAAGGACAATACTGCCTTGTCTACTGCCAAAGTCCTTTTGAAGGAGTTTTTCCCAAAGTTTGGTGTGCCGCGCATTGTCTGGTCTGACAATGGGAGTGAATTCGTAGGCCAGATTATGCAGAAAGTATGTGCAGGTTTTGGTATTAAACAGAAATTCCATGCGGCAAACCACCCTCAGTCAGCAGGATTGGTAGAGTGTTATAATGGTACTCTCAAGCTCAAGTTGGCAAAGATTCAGGCGAGCACAGGTCTCGCCTGGCCTGATGCCCTAACATTAGCACTTCTGTCTACGAGAACTACCGTGCATTCTTGTTTAGGTCTGAGTCCGTATGAGGTCGTTTTTGGGCGCCCAGCAAATGTCTGGGGAGTCCCACGACCTAAAAAGTATTCTGATATTCCATACCCAATGCTGATTGACTACTTGCATGACCTCATCACTAAATTGCGCGTTCTTCATCAACAGGTTCAAAACGCTTTGCCAGAGGCCTCCGCAGACCCAGGTCATTCCATCCAACCTGGCGACTGGGTCTGCGTGAAAAACTTTCAGCCGAAGCAAAATTTGGAACCTCGTTGGGGCCCACCGCGTCAAGTGCTATTGACGACACGGACGGCAGTGAAGGTTGTTGGGAAAAAGAACTGGGTCCATGGAGTGCATAGTAAGAGGGTACCTTTGCCTTTGCCTTTTGATCAGTGAATTCGTGAATGCATAGGTGATAACGAAAGTGAAAAAGTGCCTAGATTTGTACCGTTTAGTAATGCACGCCTGGACCACACGAACTCTGAGAAACAAGATGATAACATGTTACAGGAGGCCGTCCCAACACATCTGTGTTTGAACACGGTGGATCCAGAAGCCTTGTTTAAGGACCAGACGATCCCTAATAAGACTCGATATAATTTACGACCGAGAATGGCCAAAGACAATTGAATTAACTTTTTACGACTTTTCTGATTAAACCTTTTTGTTTTGAAAGACATTTTAATGGGTTTTCTTCCACTATCCATCAAGTTGCAGGGTCACGGTAGAAGTCTTAAGCTGTGACCTGAGTAGTGACCTAGGGTCTGCAGGACTTGTAGTGTCATAGGACGGCTAACAACCACAGATAAGTGATCTAGGAAGATTATCGTGAACAACGCTTTTAGAGTAATGGATACTAAAGTGGAAATTAATGATCAGATTGTAAATATGAAAGAAAGACTTAAGAAATGAATGGTTAGTCCATGTGGGATAACCTTATGTATTTTGATATGTTTATGTACTTTATTAGCGTGTGGAAGTTGGGTTGTTTATGTTATACAGCCATCACCTGTCCCTACATCTGTCTTTTTATCTTTTTCTACTACTGCCTCCCCACATCGGTTTTATACATTTTCAGAACACGAACAAATTAGGAGGACCGAATACTTCAACAATTCGTTTATTCAGTTATTGCAGCAACACCAACTAGTGATGAATACTACTGATTGTTGGGTTTGTGGGCTCATGCCTCATAATACAGAGAGAGGCATGCCGTATTTAGTTTTTCCATTCTCCTATGAAGGTTCCGCCTGGGCTTCTTTGGCTATGTTCTCTAACCTCTATCAAAATCAGCTACGATATCCTCCTGGTAGTCCATATGGTGGTGGAGCGGACTTTAGTCATAGTACTTTGATTAAGGGAATAGTAACTATGGCTAAGATTGCTCAGATTAGTAAGATTCCCATAGATGAGAAGAGAGCATATGATGGATGCAACATAATCCGATATGTTACCAGCCTTACAGAAAAGGCTAAACGAAGGAGCTCTCTGCCAATTTGGACTGTACCTCATCGAGGTAATTTCTGTTTACAAATTAATGGCCAGAATGTTAAGAATCAGCAGGAGAGGAGTATCTGTTCTCATACTTATGTCTATACACCTCAGATTCCCTCACCGCTAGTGCCATCACAAGGCACATATTTTATCTGTCATGATAGAGCCTATACATGGCTTCCTACTTGTTAGACCTGGCATCATTGGCTTGAGTCTCTCCTCCATTTTTTCTGTTTGCCTCCACTGTTTACGATGTTTTTGCTGGTATAATGCTTTGGGCACTGTGCCACTGCTGATCAGTGCCACAGTGCAAGTGCTCCCTATGTGAAATTACGGTATTGATTGAATTCCATGTTTGGCTTATTTGGTTTACTGTCAGTCCCTAGTCTAGTGCACCAGGAGTGCCGGGGCTTGTAAATCCAAATGCCGCTCGTGGGCTTGCAGCACATGTTGTGCCCCCCACAAGAGCGGTCTAGTAAAAGTATGTCTGAGGGTCTGCCATTGCCAGACCCACGTGCAGTCTAGTACTGTCACACTGACTGCGCAAGTACACCTACTTGCCAGTCCCTAAACCTTCCCTTAACTTCATGTTAGTCACCCCTATGGTAGGCCCATGGGCAGAGCGCGTTGTAAGTATAAGGTAGGACAGGCCTGACCAAGTTGGCATATCCTAATAGTGAATCACCGCCATGTTCATTTTCACGATTGCGAGGTAACCTGCTCTCCATTAGTTAGAATGGGCTGCCGGGATTATTAATGTGAAAATCCTAGCTGGCTCTGGGAGCATGGTGCAATGTCGAGTTTGGTATCCCTGAACTCGGGGTTTAATTACGCATCCGTTGGTGTGGATGGTTTTTGGACTCTGGGTTTGAAAATAGCACTTTTAGAAAGTGGCTATTTTCTTGTCTAACCATTTCTGGTCTCTGCTGGTTTGGTGTGTGTGGGACAGGAGCTGGGTGGCTCCAGAGGTCTGGATGAGTCAGTGTGGGATGAGTGGGACATTTGCGTTGAGAGTAGGGGGAGAGTAGTTGCTGATAGCCTGCCCGGCCTGATACAATGCTGGCTCCACCTCCTGCCAAGCGGCTGATGGCTCCGTGCCTGCCATGGACGATCCTAGCCCCACCTCCTACCAGGAGGCCGATAGCTCTGCTTCTGCCCGTGACAATGTTGGCTCCACCTCCTGCTGGGCGTCTGAGGACCCAGCCCTGCTCAGTGAATAGGCCAGGTGCCTCTGCCTGGCTCCACCCACAACAGACCCAGGATGTTGGGAAATCCCCCTGCATGGACAAAGGGATCAAAGCCAAAAAGGGGTATAAGAGAAGGACCCCTGAACCCAGAATTTAGAGCACTTCTGACAAGGAACCCTGAAACCAAGGACAAGAAGCCTGCTGATCCAAGGACTTGCCTACCCCTTCTGCCAGTGTGCTGTTTGCTGGGGGGAATCCTGCATTGCTTCTTTATTTTTGCCAAGGAACCAGGAGAGAGGAACTGTTTGTGTACTCTCACGCTTTGCTAAGAAAATCTCCAAGGACTGGAAGAGTGCCAGTCTCCTGTTGAAGTCACAGGGCTAAAGGACTTCATCTGTAAAAGTGCTATTTTGCTGGAACCTGTGAATCCAGCACCTCTGAAAGAAACCAGCAACCTCGACGCCGACGGACATCGCCGAATCCAGCTCGACATCGTGAGTGACGGCTCAAGTGTCCCGCTTCCTCGACGTTGGCCGCCGGGCCTGATCGACGCCAGCAGCAACGCCAGTGAGTAGTGAGTTCGGCTCCAGCTCCAAGGGACCTCGAGTCTGCACCGCTGCTGATCGCATCGACCTTGTGCCTTCTCGACGCCGTGAGTGCTGCTCACTCTTGCAACAGCATCCTCGACATCGACGCCTGCTGAGGCCTGATCGACACCGAAGACGCGACGCCGGATTGCTCGACGCCGCTGATCATCGTGTGCTTCATTTTCCAAGGTACTGTGTTGTTGGGGGCTCGTGTGACTCCGGGCTCGACGTAGCGCTCCTCCCGGTCGTCGCCGAACCCCTTTGGATTATCTTTGCCTCGACGTCGTGTAGCTCCCGTGTGGGTTACATTGTTGCCAAGAACTGTGTTTCCAAGAAGAAGAGTTGCTTTGATACTAAAGACTTTGTGCTAAAGAAGAAACTACGTTTGAACTATTATTTTCCCTTCCAAAAGTATTTATTAAGACTGTGGTATATTTTTGTCGTTATTTGGTCTTGTGCTAAGCCCTATATAAAAATCCTTATTTTTATAATACTACTGTGTCGTGTCCATTTGTAGTGTATTCACTTTATTACTGTATGTGGTCATAAATGCTTAACGCACAGCCTCTGAGATAAGCCTGTCTGCACTGCCAAGCTACCAAGGGGGTGAGCAGGGGTTATCAAAGGGTGTGATCCCCTTGCCCTGACTAGAAAAGGTGTGTCCCTATTTGTCAGAAGTGCATACCTCTGCCAACTAGAGACAGCTGGTTCTAACATTGGTGGGTCAGCGGTGAGGATTTGAACTTTGCATTTATGACCCATGTGCAGTGGTTAGTGTGCGCTACATAGTGAAAGCAGCCACAATCTAATTTGGAAGGATACTATTTTTTTTCTCCGCTTTTCTGAAGCTTGATTTTTCGAACACTGCCAGTTTTGACCATGAGTGACACTGGAGTCACTGCCCCTGTTGTTGTTGTGGAGGAATTCGATAGAAACAAGATCGAGGATTACTCGTTAAATCAGCTGAAATCCTTTTGCAAGCAGTTTAAAGTTCCTACCAAAGGCCTCAACATTAAGGAAAACTATCTCAAAGCATTGAAGGCCTGGTTGGAGTCCAGAGATCCCACTGATCCGGTGGTGGTACCGCCAGTGGAAGGGGCTGAGGAGGTGCCAGTGAATGGAACTGTGTCCTCGCCCGATAGCAGTGTTTCCTCCAAAGGCCTTTCCCCTGAAGAAAGAGAAGAAAGGGCGAAGGAGCGTGCATACAACATGGAAATGGCAAGGCTAAAGATAAATGGGCAGTTGGAGTTAGAAAATGCAAGAGGTAGGATAGAAGCTGATTTGGAGACCGAAAGGTTGGATTTTGAAAGAGAGAAGTTAGCTTTGGAACGTGATACCAAATTGAGGGAGTTGGACATCCAAGCTAAGAAGTTAGAATTGAATCCCTCTTGTTGCAGCATCCCATCTGAGCCTGCAGAAAGTAGGTTTTATTTCGCTAAAGATGTGATAAAAGATTATCATAGGAACGAAGATATTGGTCAATGGTTTAAAGCATATGAGTTAGCATTGTTGGCCCACCGGGTCCCTGAGAAGGATTGGGGAGTGGGGTTGTGGGGTCGCTTTGTGAATGAGGGGAGAGATACCCTGTTAGACATGCCTGTTGAGGATAGGATGTCGTATGCTCATATGAAAGATGCTTTAATGTTGCGGTATGGCCTAACCCCCGAGAAGTACAGACAAGCTTTTAGAGAATGTAAGAAGTTGCCTGGTACGACGTGGGTTGAATATGTGTCTTATTTTTGCAGAGCCATGGATGGTTGGGTAAAGGGCAGCAAAGTGGAAAGTTATGACGCTCTTTATGATTTGTTTGCTTGGGAGCATTTGTCTAATAACTGTTTTCCAGAGCTGCGCCAGCACCTTATTGATAGCAAGATATCTAACCCTAGAAAACTTGCTGAGGAGGCGGACCACTGGGTCAGTACCAGGGTCCACAAGGGTCCAGTGGGAGACTCAGCCAAAGGTGGGCAGGGTCCCCAGCAGAAGAGTGGGGGGGGACAAGGGCAAACAGAAGGAGTCCCAGAAAGGGCCCCAAAGTAATCCCCAAGGGAACCAAGGGAAAGGTTCCCAGCCTCCCCCTGAGAAGAAGCCAGGAGCCCGACAGGTAAACCTGTTCATAGGGGCCCCCTAACCTGCTACGTTTGCGGGCAGGTGGGACACCGGTATTATGACCCCCAGTGTCCCATGAAGAATTCGAATGCACCGCCGCGTGCACCCCCCATAATGTTGGCGAGTGTAGCCCTGGGAGGGGAAGAGATGGTTGTCCCTGGTGGGAGGGGTCCCGCAGAAATGTCCCTGGTCTCGCTAGGAGACATGGAAATGGTCCCTCCACCCCCTCTGCCTCGTAACATTAAGAAATATAGGCAGTGGGTGACCATTAATGGCCATAGAGTGGAAGCTCTTAGAGACACCGGAGCGAGTGTGACAGCTGTCAAGTGTCACTTGGTGTCCAGAGAGCAGGTGGTTCCCCACGCATTCTACCCTGTGATAGCTGCTGACAACTCCCAGAAAGAGTGTGAGGTAGCTCAGGTTTCCTTTGAATGGGGGGGAGTTTCAGGTACTCTTCAAGTTGCTGTGAGGCCCGCCATGCCTGTTGATTGTCTCCTGGGCAATGATTTAGAAGACTCCCCTTGGGCTAAGGTGGAGAGGGAGACACACTTGAAAATGTTGGGTGTGCCAGAGTGGGTGTGCGCAACCACTCGATCGATGACAGCTAGTAAGGGTGTTGATGGGGTCCAGGAGCCTGAAAGTACGGCCCAGGACCCAGCTGTGAAGAGAAGAGGCAGGAGGCACGGGAAACAGGCCCCCGTAGTTCCCGTGATCCAGGAGAAGGCAGACCCTGAGGGGGATGCCCTGGAGCCCACAGGGGAACAAGTTGCTGAACTGGGAGACCTGCCCGAGCTGACCCACTGGCAGCAGGATGGTGGTCCCTCCAGGGAGGAATTCTGTGCGGAACAGAAAGTGTGCCCTTCTCTTGTGGGTATGAGGCAGCAGGCCTCAGCCCAAACCTCAGGTGATCAGTCAGGGTCACATTTTGTTTACTGGGAGAACGACCTCCTGTATAGCGAGCCTAAGGCTGCTGAGCCTGGGTCAGCCCGTGTGCTGGTGGTACCCCAGCGCTTCAGAGCCTTCCTACTGGGATTGGCTCATGACGTTCCTTTAGCTGGACATCTGGGGCAGGACAAGACCTATGACAGGCTTGTCACCCATTTTTATTGGCCTCAGATGCGAAGGGATGTAGACATCCATTGTAAGACTTGTCACACTTGCCAGGCAAGTGGGAAAAGCGGAAGGAAGCAGAGGGCTCCCCCCCAACCTTTTCCCGTGGTCAGTACCCCCTTTGACCGGGTGGGGATTGACATTGTTGGGCCCCTGTACCCCAAGACAGCCCTGGGCAACAGGTTTATCCTGGTCTTGGTGGACCATGCCACACGGTACCCGGAAGCCATCCCTCTCCGAACAGTGACGGCCCCCGTGGTGGGACGGGCACTGATGGGGTTTTTTCCCGAATGGGGTTCCCCAGAGAGGTGGTGTCAGACCGGGGCACCAACTTCATTTCCAACTATATGAAGTCTCTGTGGAAGGAGTGTGGGGTAACCTACAAGTTCACCACTCCTTACCACCCGAAAGGAAATGGGCTGGTTGAGAGATTCAACCGGACCCTTAAAGGCATGATCATGGGTCTTGAAGAAGCAATGAGGCGGAAATGGGACGTCCTCTTGCCATGCCTATTGGTTGCTTACCGTGAGATGCCACAGAAGTCTCTAGGGTTCAGCCCCTTTGAGATTTTGTATGGTCACCCGGTAAGAGGACCTTTGAGTCTGGTCAAAGAAGGCTGGGAGCAATCTCCCAGGAAACCTCCCCAGGATGTATACCGTTACATGCTGGCCTTCAGGAACCAGACTCGGCACTTCAGAGATCTTGCTCAGGCAAATCTGGAGGCCAGCCAGGAGGAGATGAAGCGTTGGTACGACCGGAATGCCACTCTGGTAGAGCTTCAGCCTGGTCAGGAAGTTTGGGTCATGTCCCCTGTGGAACCTTGTGCGCTCAAGGACAGGTGGACTGGACCGTTTAAGGTTGTGGAGAAAAAGAGCGATGTCACCTACTTGGTGGACTTGAAATCTCCCAGGAACCCCTTGAGGGTCCTGCATGTCAACCGGTTGAAGCCCCACTTAGAAAGGTCCAAAGTGGGCATGCTCCTAGCTGCAGATGCTGGAATGGAGAAGGAGAGTGAGCCTCTTCCTGACCTCCTGTGTGCTAAAGAGCAAGATGGGTCAGTGGATGGTGTTGTCCTCTCTGACACACTGACCCTTGAGCAGAAGCAGGATTGTCGCCAACTGTTGGGACAATTCCCTGATATGTTTTCCTTGGTTCCGGGTGTCACTCATTGGTGTGTCCATGATGTTGACACCAGAGACAGCCCTCCTGTGAAGCACAAGGCTTACAGGGTGACTGACAAGCTCAGAGCATACATTAAGGAGGAGGTCTCCAAAATGTTTGCGTTAGGGGTGGTTGAGTCCTCTAGCAGTCCTTGGGCCAGCCCAGTGGTCTTGGTCCCGAAGGCTGCAGCGCCTGGTGCTTCACCAGAACTTCGGTTCTGTGTGGATTACAGAGGACTCAATTCAGTCACGAAGACTGACGCGCACCCCATCCCCAGAGCTGATGAGCTCATAGATCGGTTGGGGGCTGCCCGGTACCTTAGCACGTTTGATCTGACGGCTGGGTATTGGATGATCGCCTTAACCGATGGGGCAAAAGAGAGGTCCGCGTTCTCCACACCAGATGGGCTCTACCAGTTCCGGGTGATGCCCTTTGGGATGAAGAATGCCCCTGCCACCTTCCAGAGGTTGGTCAACCAGGTCTTGGCTGGGCTGGAGGATTTCAGTGCCGCCTACCTGGTCGACATCGCAGTGTTCAGCGCCAGCTGGGAGGAACACTTGCGCCACCTCCAGGAAGTGTTGTTGGCCCTGCGCAGAGCAGGCCTCACAATCAAAGCCAGTAAGTGCCAGATTGGGCAGGGTTCTGTGGTGTACTTGGGGCACCAAGTAGGGAGCGGCAAGGTGGCCCCCCTGCAACCCAAGATTGATACCATCCTGGCTTGGGCACCGCCCAAAACCCAAACTCAGGTGAGGGCCTTCTTAGGACTCACGGGTTACTACAGGAGGTTTGTCAAGGATTACGGTAACATTGTGCACCCCTTGACTTCGCTGACTTCCAGGAAGCAGCCAAGAAATGTGATCTGGACTGATGCCTGTCAAACGGCCTTTGACACCCTGAAAACTGCAATGTGCACAGCACCTATACTCCAGGCACCCGACTTTTCTAAAGAATTTATTGTCCAGACGGACGCTTCAGAGCATGGCGTGGGGGCTGTTCTAGCTCAGGTGAATGAAGAGGGCCGAGACTTGCCTGTAGCCTTCATCAGCCGGAGGTTACTTCCCAGGGAAACGAGGTGGAGTGTGATAGTGCGAGAAGCATTTGCTGTGGTCTGGGCGCTGAAGAAGCTGAGACCCTACCTGTTTGGGACTCACTTCCGGGTTCAGACAGACCACAGGCCCCTCAGATGGTTGATGCAGATGAGGGGTGAGAATCCGAAACTGTTGAGGTGGTCCATTTCCCTACAGGGGATGGACTTCACAGTGGAACACCGCCTTGGTACAGATCACGCCAATGCTGATGGTCTGTCCAGATTTTTCCGCCTTAGTGATGAGGACTCCCTAGGTCAAGGGTAGTTCTCCCCATATTTCAGCTGGAGGGGACACGTGTTAGACCTGGCATCATTGGCTTGAGTCTCTCCTCCATTTTTCTGTTTGCCTCCACTGTTTACGATGGTTTTGCTGGAATAATGCTTTGGGCACTGTGCCATTGCTGATCAGTGCCACAGTGCAAGTGCTCCCTATGTGAAATTACGGTATTGATTGAATTCCATGTTTGGCTTATTTGGTTTACTGTCAGTCCCTAGTCTAGTGCACCAGGAGTGCCGGGGCTTGTAAATCAAAATGCCGCTCGTGGGCTTGCAGCACATGTTGTGCCCCCCACAAGAGCGGCCTAGTAAAAGTATGTCTGAGGGTCTGCCATTGCCAGACCCACGTGCAGTCTAGTACTGTCACACTGACTGCGCAAGTACACCTACTTGCCAGTCCCTAAACCTTCCCTTAACTTCATGTTAGTCACCCCTATGGTAGGCCCACGGGCAGGGTGCGTTGTAAGCATAAGGTAGGACAGGCCTGACCAAGTTGGCATGTCCTAATAGTGAATCCCCGCCATGTTTGTTTTCACTATTGCGAGGTAACCTGCTCTCCATTAGTTAGAATGGGCTGCCGGGATTATTGATGTGATAATCCTAGCTGGCTCGGGGAGCATAGTGCAATGTCGAGTTTGGTATCCCTGAACTCGGGGTTTAATTACGCATCCGTTGGTGTGGATGGTTTTTGGACTCTGGGTTTGAAAATAGCACTTTTAGAAAGTGGCTATTTTCTTGTCTAACCATTTCTGGTCTCTGCTGGTTTGGTGTGTGTGTGTGACAGGAGCTGGGTGGCTCCAGAGGTCTGGATGAGTCAGTGTGGGATGAGTGGGACATTTGCGTTGAGAGTAGGGGGAGAGTAGTTGCTGATAGCCTGCCCGGCCTGATACAATGCTGGCTCCACCTCCTGCCAAGCGGCTGATGGCTCCGTGCCTGCCATGGACGATCCTAGCCCCACCTCCTACCAGGAGGCAATGCCCGTGACAATGTTGGCTCCACCTCCTGCTGGGCGTCTGAGGACCCAGCCCTGCTCAGTGAATAGGCCAGGTGCCTCTGCCTGGCTCCACCCACAACAGACCCAGGATGTTGGGAAATCCCCCTGCATGGACAAAGGGATCAAAGCCAAAAAGGGGTATAAGAGAAGGACCCCTGAACCCAGAATTTAGATCACTTCTGACAAGGAACCCTGAAACCAAGGACAAGAAGCCTGCTGATCCAAGGACTTGCCTACCCCTTCTGCCAGTGTGCTGTTTGCTGGGGGGAATCCTGCATTGCTTCTTTATTTTTGCCAAGGAACCAGGAGAGAGGAACTGTGTGTCTACTCTCACGCTTTGCTAAGAAAATCTCCAAGGACTGGAAGAGTGCCAGTCTCCTGTTGAAGTCACAGGGCTAAAGGACTTCATCTGTAAAAGTGCTATTTTGCTGGAACCTGTGAATCCAGCACCTCTGAAAGAAATCAGCAACCTCGACGCCGACGGACGTCGCCGAATCCAGCTCGGCATCGTGAGTGATGGCTCAAGTGTCCCGCTTCCTCGACGCCGGCCGCCGGGCCTGATCGACGCCAGCAGCAACGCCAGTGAGTAGTGAGTTCGGCTCCAGCTCCAAGGGACCTCGTGTCTGCACCGCTGCTGATCGCATCGACCTTGTGCCTTCTCGACGCCGTGAGCGCTACTCACTCTTGCAACAGCATCATCGACATCGACGCCTGCTGAGGCCTGATCGACACCGAAGGCGCGATGCCGGATTGCTCGACGCCGCTGATCATCGTGTGCTTCATTTTCCAAGGTACTGTGTTGTTGGGGGTCCGTGTGACTCCGGGCTCGACGTAGCGCTCCTCGCGGTCGACGCCGAACCCCTTTGGATTATCTTTGCCTCGAAGTCGTGTAACTCCCATGTGGGTTACATTGTTGCCAAGAACAGTGTTTCCAAGAAGAAGAGTTGCTTTGATACTAAAGACTTTGTGCTAAAGAAGAAACTACGTTTGAACTATTATTTTCCCTTCCAAAAGTATTTATTAAGACTGTGGTATATTTTTGTCGTTATTTGGTCTTGTGCTAAGCCTTATATAAAAATCCTTATTTTTATAATACTACTGTGTCGTGTCCATTTGTAGTGTATTCACTTTATTACTGTATGTGGTCATAAATGCTTCATGCACAGCCTCTGAGATAAGCCTGTCTGCTCTGCCAAGCTACCAAGGGGGTGAGCAGGGGTTATCAAAGGGTGTGATCCCCTTGCCCTGACTAGAAAAGGTGTGTCCCTATTTGTCAGAAGTGCATACCTCTGCCAACTAGAGACAGCCGGTTCTAACACTACTTATTTTTCAGGAACGTTATGTGGCTTTTCTTCTTACCCCAACGTATACTGCTCCTTCAGGTCATTACAAGAAAAGACATGGTAGGGGAGTCTTTGATCAGAAAGACACAGCAGGACAGGAGGCAGCTGACCTCATTAAAGGGTTGCTTCCTTTTTGGGGCCCAATGGCCAATAGCAGAGACATCAGGCACTTAGCTCGTGTTGTTGAGGCTACCATAAATGAAACTTCTGGAGCCTTGAGTAATGTGACAGCCGAACTTCAGGCGGATCGTCAAAATCGGATAGTTTTAGATATTATCCTTGCAGATCGTGGTGGAGTCTGTAAATTGATCGGTCTAGTTGCTGTGTTTACATTCCTGATAATGCCCCTACAGTATACCAAGCTATCTCTAAGTTACATACCATCTCCGAGTCTATACATCAGGACACGGGAGATTGGTTCGTGATGGGATGGTTTTGGGGACTACTGTCCACATGGGGATGGAAGATACTAACTTTCCTCAGAATGATCTTGGCTATCATCTTCTCTTGTTGCCTTTGTGTGCAGTGTGGACCTGCAATATGTGGTCTTTGTGCCACTATGTGTGTCCCGAAGCCTGCGTCACGGAAAACAGAGAATATTGGAATGATGTTACAGCAACAGATCGATGACCTCATGGCCATTGACATCGACTCAGATTGACTTGAGTCCTTGGTGTATTGCCTGAGTAATGGCAAAAGGAGGGTCTGAGGTTCTTCGATTTCAGATTTCGTCCCGCATCTAGCCGCCATTTTGTGTCCTGTCGCCATTTTATGTTGTCCTCACTCAGGCAGCACGGCAAACGATGTGCTTTTGCTTTTCCAGCAGCTACGTGTCCTTTCAGTTAAAAAGTAACTTCATTGTCCTTGTTCATGAAACCCGATGTCAGGGTCTGGCTAAGTTCGTTAATCCATGTCTGGTTTGATTGATCCCTGTCTCTGCCGACTATTTGCCCTCTCCTATTCTTTACTTATACTATCTTATCCGACTGGCCTTCGCTATTCTCTCCTTGTATGCTCCTATTACACAACCATCCTTTTAGACACACGAATATGTCCTGCCACCTGCAAGAGGGGATTGTGGACACCATCACTGATTAATTTGTCGGGAGGGGTAGCATACGGGGTCCGAGAAAGGGGCGTATTTGAGACACCTGATATCTTGTTTTTCAAATTTTCTCATTGGTTTGTTTTGTATGTGCAAAGAGTGGGATATTGTAAATGTGTTTCATATAAAAGACTGTGCGCCACGGATTGAAGTGGCAGTCTCCTTAGAATCCACCCTGTGTGTAACTTCTGAGACAACTGTGCTTAGCTGCAGCTAATACATCTGGCTTCCACGCTCAACGGAGTGTCTCGTCTCTCTGTTAGAAACAAGGCAGGTGAATCCGGGGATTTAGGCATGCCCTGCGCCGCCCGGCCCATATGGCCCGGTTCTCCAGTCAGGTAGCACAAAATAATGGAAAATCCAGAAGAACTTTCCAATTTATATAGCCGGATAGTCCCTCTGCTTGAAATGGCTGATGTGCTAAATGTTCAACCATCACCCCCTGATTACCATGCAGGGAAGCAAATTGGAACTTGCCTGTTGCTGGGGAGTCCGGGAGGAGGATTGCCAACCTGCTTGTCCTGCTAGGGTTGCTGCCTGCCTGCCTCCTGCTGCCCGCTCCCACTTCCACCTGGGGAAGCGCTGGCCGCCGTGGAGTGCAGGTCAGGTCAGGGAACTACAACCCCCAGCAGCCCAGGGAATCCACGTGACCCAATTCTAGCGCCAGGAGGCGCATTTAACAGTCCTCAGCTCTGCTGAGCGGGGGGAAGCAAATCGGAACTTGCCTGTTGCTGGGCAGTCCGGGAGGAGGATTGCTGACCTGCTTGTCCTGCTGGGGTTGCTGCCTGCCTGCCTCCTGCTGCCCGCTCCCACTTCCACCTGGGGAAGCGCTGGCCGCCGTGGAGTGCAGGTCAGGTCAGGGAACTACAACCCCCAGCAGCCCAGGGAATCCACGTGACCCAATTCTAGCGCCAGAAGATGCATTTAACAGTCGTCAGCTCTGCTGAGCGGGGGGAAGCAAATCGGAACTTGCCTGTTGCTGGGGAGTCCGGGAGGAGGATTGCCGACCTGCTTGTCCTTCTGGGGTTGCTGCCTGCCTGCCTCCTGCTGCCCGCTCCCAATTCCACCTGGGGAAGCGCTGGCCGCCGTGGCGTGCAGGTCAGGTCAGGGAACTACAACCCCCAGCAGCCCAGGGAATCCACGTGACCCAATTCTAGCGCCAGGAGGCGCATTTAACAGTCGTCAGCTCTGCTGAGCGGGGGAAGCAAATCGGAACTTGCCTGTTGCTGGGGAGTCCGGGAGGAGGATTGCCGACCTGCTTGTCCTGCTGGGGTTGCTGCCTGCCTGCCTCCTGCTGCCCGCTCCCACTTCCACCTGGGAAAGCGCTGGCCGCCGTGGAGTGCCGGTCAGGTCAGGGAACTACAACCCCCAGCAGCCCAGGGAATCCACGTGACCCAATTCTAGCACCAAGAAGCGCATTTAACAGTCGTCAGCTCTCCCTCGCGGGACGCCGGACGAAGCCCGGGCAAAGGGCGGGCCCTCTGTGGCCATCAGGGGCCAGAAGAGGCCGGGACGGGGCACCCCCTTTACATTTTCTGACCACGGAATGGGATTAAACTAAAGACATAAGGTACTGTTATCTACTGATACTCCCCAGTTCCATTACAGGTCCCTGAAGAGCCTTAACACAGCCGAACGTTTCGCTGGTGGCTGATTCTGATCCAGTTGTAATTGACAGAACCCATTTCGCCATGACCCGTCAGGAGGAGGAGACCAGAAATACTCTCTCACAGAGACATTCTCTTAAGGGGACAATGGACTATTTTATTAATAGGGTTACTCTCCCGATTTTAAGTGAACTAGAGAGAATAGAACAATCCCCTGCTATGGATTGTTCCCCTAGTATATGTTCTCCTGTACAGACTCCTGATGCAGTACCGGGTTTATCGCTATTGGATGAACTAAATAAATTATGCAAGTCCACTTACGCTCCTGTGGATTCAGGTAACGTGCAAATCAATGCCCCTATTTGCACTATAGCAGTCATTAGTCCCCATCCCTGCAGCCAACCCCAACTAATTGAAAACTCCCAGGGTACTCCCCCCTTAGTACGACCAGAGTCAAATCTCAAACCTACAGGGCCACCACAGATCTCCTCTACCAAAAGGAAGAGAGATGGGGTTAAACAAATGGGGAGTCAGGCAAAACAACTAAAACTAAAACCAAATTCGCCACTGCCCTACACTCCCAGCACTGTCAGTACTGCCACTACAGCTCCTGTTGAGGCTTCTCTATTGGCCTCAATCGAAAGAATGTTGGAAACAATAATATCACCCCTGATAGAAAAAATAATCAGCTTAGGGGATAGGCTCACAGGTGTCGAGGAAGCGATTAAGGCTAACTCGCCACTCACAAAAACCCTGGCAGGACCTTCCAAGTCACAGCGCCCAACCCCCACAAAAACGCCTGAATCCACCACACAAAGCAAGACTACCCATAATCAATTAGTCAACTCACAAAAGACAGCTCAGAACCACTCGAAAGCAGGCCCAACAGCACGGAGCTCTTACTACAGAGCAGGGTAAAACAAAGCATCTAGGTTGCATAAGGGGTTACCGGCAAATTGTGAGAATATGCCACACAAAACCAATCTCCTACATTTGCCACCGGAGGCCGTTCCATTTGTGTGCGTCCTCGCGGGAGTACCAGAACTGACCAAGGGGAACCATGAAAGACAACAGGATCTAAGAAATAAAGTCACGTTCTGGCTAACCAAAAATAGACCTCTGCCAACTAACATCGATGGTACTATACTATCTGTCAGAAGGGTGGGCTGGCTAGGACCTTTACCAAAAGACATTGCAGGAGATCTGATACTTGTTAAATTTAGGAGCAAATATGTCGTCCCACATCTCCAATCATGGCAGCCACAAAAAGGAGACGGTCCCATTTCCACCTGGAGCATAAGTGATTTCTACCCCAGAACATTATATGTCCCGTCCCCTTGTCAACAAACACAAAGAAATCACATGAAGGGTAGAACTGGATTTGTTTCGAGTGGCCACCTCACCCCCACCTTTAATCAATTTGAACCACTCTTGAGTCAAATTTTGATTAATTAAATGGACAGAGTCACTATTTTAAAAAAGTAATGATTTAAACCATTTTTTATGTGGTAACAATTCTTTATCACTCCGTTTTATTCACTGTCTGTTTTTATGGAATTACACTTTTATTGAACTTTTTGTTATTTATAGTGCTTGTAATATCGCATGTTATGCTATTATGGTTATATGTTTAACCAAATAAAGTCATTTGAACTGAAAAAAAAACAAAAAAAAACATGCAAAGCTGTAGGCTCTTCATATGGATCTAGTATGCAATTTGGCAGAGGTATTCAATCCTCGGGTGACAAAAAATAGGAAAAGGGCTCAAAAATGCACATGGTATAATACAGCTTGTAGGAAGGCAAAGTCAGAGCTAGTACAGGCTTTGAAGATAAATATTAATAAACCTGAAATTCAAGCTAGGAGAGCACATTATAAGCAGCTGATTAAATGTGCAAAGGAAGAGTGGGACCATGACAGGTGGGCCAGTCTATCCATCGCTCTAGCTACAAAAGATTCCCGGAAATTCTAGTCTATAGTCAATAATGACTGTGATGAACCGAAAGCTGCTATTGAACCAAATATAGCAGCGGAGGTCTGGGAAGCCCACTTCTGTGCCTTGTATTCTCTAGAGGATGACACGGAAACCTTGGAAACAATATTGGCACCACCAGCTCTTATCCCGCAGTCCGAGGTGGTAGAATTCTCGATAGCGGAAGTCTGCAATGCAATTTCAAAACTTGCAGTAGGAAAAGCCCCGGGCTTAGACAAACTCCCGGGAGACCTTTTTAGACACGAACCAAAGATATGGGGTCCGTACTTCCAAATTCTTTTCAACGCAGTCCTGAGAGGCATGATGGTTACCTGTACTTGGCTGGGCGCAGAGATAGTCCCTATTTCTAAGAAGGGTTCTCCTCTGCTCCCAGCCAACTGCAGGCCCATCAGTCTCATTGACGTCCCTCAGAAGACTTTCGCGCAACTTATATTAGATCGTCTTCAGGACTGGATAGAGGAGTACGGAATACGTAGTCCGTACCAAGCAGGGTTTAGAAAGAACACCTTCACCATGGACCAAATTTTTCGTTTGACATTATTTTTTTTTTTTTTTTTTTAACATCATTTTTATTGCATCACCAATATAAAAGTACAGACAAGATATTCAGCAACATCAAAAGGTTATGGACCAGTTCAATGGACGGTATTCGATTCCGTCCGGAGGGGTTCCTTCTGCTTGTGATGCGGGCAGCTTCCTCTCCGTCTTGGTCTCGTGCGTCTTACATTGTCCGACCGCTTCATTGTGCACATAACCCTGCAATGCTTTTGTGATTTACACCCTTCCCCCTCCCCAAATTTCGGTACCCCAACATCCCTCCAAACCAGCTTCCTACCCGCCCTCCCCCGTGGTCGCGCTGCGCCTGAGTAACCATGTATCTGTGCCTGGTGTGTTGCAGGAGGAAGCAAACAATCGCTAAGGTGCGTTCTCCTGTACAGTGTTGGGGTCTGCATCGGCTAGGTCGCTCTCACCATCCAGCCTCTCATCGTCCACATCCCTGAGCGCCTGCACCATCACCTCCCATGCAGTCGCCCTTTCCAGTGCTTTTTCGTCATTCGACCTCCAGGCCATCTGGTATCGTAGGGTACTATCACACGCGGCCCATCTCAAACACTCCCCATACCATTTTTTGTACGTGGGCCCCACTCTGGACTTCCAATTTCGTGTGATCTCCCGTTTGGCCAAGATAAGCCCTAAATCTATAAATTTACTTGACATCGTATTTCTAGGTGTGTGTGGGAACCAGTGAAGGATGCCGACTGCTTTAGTATATTGGATATCCCTGTCCGTCGCCCCGTTAAGGGCCCGCCCAACTTCCTGCCAATAGTCGCCTAAAGAGGGGCAATCCCACAGCATATGACATAGATCCGCCCCCGCTGTATTACATCTGGGGCAAGCAGCGTCGGTCGCCCCAAAGTACTGTTGGATTTTCCCGGGCGTGAGGTATGCCCTGTGGATAACATAAAAGTGGATCAATTGGAACCTGGCATTCCTCGAGCTCTTCCGCGCCCTCCTCAGCAGTTGGCCCCAGGTCGTGTCTGGTATCTCCACCTGGAGGTCCAGCTCCCACTTGGTCTTCAGGGCTGCCAAAGGTTGCAAGGCCTCCCGCTGCATCCGCGAGTACAGGCATGTGACGGCCTTAAAGGTTCCCGCCGCCATCATGGCGTACTGGCAGGCCATTGAGGTACCTGGTTCCCGCAGCCCTTCCCCCCAGTGTGCTCGCATGGCGCCTGTGACTGCCGCGTGCAGCAGGTAATCACCCCTCGGCAGGTCAAATCTCTCTTGTAGGTCCCGAAACGGCAGCAACACCCCATCTTCGTAGAGGTCACCCAGCACGTGTACTCCCGCCTCCTCCCACCCGAGCAAGCGTGACCAGTCACCTCCATGTGGGAGGGCAGTGACCATACCCAACGGTATTTCGGGGGCGTACATAAGGCGGACACCCGCCCGCTTGCGGGCCCTGTCCCAACATAGACGGAAAGTCTGCTCCTCGATCGTCAGGTCTCCCACTCGGAGTTTCTGGTGCAGCGTGATATAAGCCAGAACGTGTCGCGGGGTGCCCTCGGCTCTCGCGTCCTCGGGGCCTCTATATACTCTCGCCACCTCCTGAGTAAAGGTCTGCAGCTGGGCAGCGAGGTAATATCCCTCGAAATCTGGCACTGCCATACCTCCCTCATCTTTGGGGCGTAACAGCGTGTCGAGCGCTATGCGTCTCCTACCCGTGCCCCACAGGAACGCTATGATCAGTGACCTCAGGCGTTTGAAAACCGAGCTCGGGATCCATACCGGCAGTGTCCTAAAATAGTACAAAAGCCGGGGCAGGGCTATCATTTTAAGCAGGGAAATCCTACCAGCCAGAGAGAGCGGCAGGGTCGCCCAGAAGTCCATAGATCCACGCAGGGCGTTAATGCAGCGAGTTACGTTGCCATCCAGCAGGTCAGACGGGGTATGGTAAACATAAACTCCTAGATAATGTAGGCAGCGCGGCTCCCACCGGAGTTCCTGAGCAGTGAGTGGGCACGGTTCTCCCGGCCTCAGGGGAAACAGACAGGATTTGGGCCAGTTGACCCTCAGGCCCGATAACCTACCGAATTGCTCCAGTAGCCTCCGCGCCCCCTGAAGTTCGGCGCCGGCATCGGCCAAAAACATCAACAAGTCATCCGCATAAAGGGAGATGAGGTGCGGCCTCCCCCTGAAAGGCAGACCTGCGTAGTGGCTGCCCTGTCTGGCTACCGCAGCGAAGGGTTCCATTGCTAACGCAAACAGTAGCGGGGACAGGGAACAACCCTGTCTGGTGCCACGCCTGATCGGGTATTGTCTCGAGATCAGCGCACCTACCCGGACCCTCGCTACCGCCTCAGTATAAAGGACCTTGGTCCACTGTATATATCCGTCCCCCAACCCGAAGCGACGCATCACCTCATATAGGTATCCCCATTCGAGACTGTCAAATGCCTTTTCAATGTCGATGGACAGGACAAATGGGGAGACGGTGTCTGGCCAGTCCACACCCATCAGTCTCGTGAGTCTGCGGATGTTATGGGTGGTGTTGCGTGTCGGTATGAAACCGCACTGGTCACCATGAACCAGGCTCGTCATGTGCACTAACAATCTGTTGGCTAGAATTTTACTAAGGATTTTGTAGTCCGTCGTCAACATAGATAACGGACGGTACGAGGACAGCGCCGTACCCTCCCTGCCCGGCTTCAAGAGTGGGATCATAAGGGCCTCGCACATAGAGCCCGGGAGTCGGCCCTTCTCCTGCGCCTCATTGTATACCTCGCGCAGCCGCGGAGCAAGATGCTCTAGGTATTTGCCATAAAATTCGATCGGTAGACCGTCAAGGCCCGGGGTCTTGTTTCTAGCCATCTGTTTAACAGCGCAACCTATTTCTCCGAGGGAGATGGGCCGCCCTAACTCTTCTGCCTCCGAGTCCTCCACTCGCGGCAATTCTAGCCCGTCCAAGAACTCCTCAAGCTCCTCCGTCCCTCCCGTATCACCACTCAGATAAAGCCCTTCATAATAGGCTCGGAACTTGTTCAGGATCCCGGGTTGGGAGTGGCAAGGCTCCTCCCCTGGTTCCTGGATCCTCATGATCGGCCCTCCCCCCCGGATAGGGTTAGCAAGCCAAGCCAACATTGCCCCCGCCTTATCACCTTCCGCATGCGCCCTCGTCATGTATGTCTTGTGGTCGAAGCTACGCAGCCGCTCCAGCTCTACCGCCAGCCCCTCCCGCGCCCCGCTAAGCCCCTCCTGCAATTCTGGGTGATTCGGGCGCCTCTTCTCAAGATCCCTCAGCCGTGTCTCAGCCTTATCTAAGTCATCCAACAAAGTCTTCCGTGCCCCTGCCGTGTGCCCAATACAGTGTCCCCGCACCACCACCTTGAAAGCATCCCATTCAACCGCCCTCGTGGAGGCCGAACCACTGTTCTCTTCAAAATACCTCTCGATACGGTCACTCAGGGCCTCCCTGAACAACAAGTCGTCCAGGGTGTCAGGTTGCAGGCGCCATGTTGGCACGCAGTTAACAGTCACCATCCATTCCAGAGACATCAACAAGGGGTTGTGGTCCGATATCGTCCTTGCCAAATATTCCGCCCCCCCCACCGCAGGGAGCACACATTCCGAACAAAGAAATGCATCCAGCCTCACATGTAAATCGTGTAGGTGCGAGTGAAAGGAGTAATCCCTAGTGGTGGGGTGCAACGCCCTCCATGCATCCGTGAGGGCCCAGCTCTCCTGCCATTCTAATCTACGCTTGGCGATCCTATGTGCTGGGGATGCGCGTAGCGGGGGATGGGACCTATCTAGTAGCACATCCTCAACTGAGTTGAAGTCCCCTCCCAGAAGGACCGGTCCTGCCAAGTAACCCGCCAATTTGCCCGAGATGTTAGACAAGAAAGCGGGCAGGTCTACATTAGGAGCATACACATTGCAGAGCGATATCATCCTGCCTCTCAGCCTTCCCTCCACCGCCACATATCTGCCCTCTGGGTCTATCGACGACTTCGAGACTTGGAAGGGGACCCCCGCCCGTACCCAAATCAATGTCCCCCTCGCAAATGCCGAAAATGTCGTGTAAAATAACTGCCCCCTCCAGCGCCTTTGCAGAGCCGCCCCTTCCTGCTTATTTAGGTGTGTCTCCTGCAGGAACGCTATGTGAACCCCCCTACGCTTGAGGTACGCCTGGACCTTATGTCTGCGCGCCATGGATTGCATGCCCCGCACATTCCAGGTCACACATTTCAATGCTCCGGTACTAGCCATTCCCCCCTACACAACCGGACCATACAACAAAGAACAGTGTTCGCCTAAGTCCCGCGACCACGGGCCCTCCCCCCCACCCTCTCCAAACAGGAAGCCAAACCCCTGCAACAACTATAACCCCTTGAGCAACCCCAACAGCTCGCAACTCCCACCCCCCCAGGACAGGCCCCCCCGCAACTGGAAGTACCCCCATCCAAACCAACACTCCCGACCACCCCTCAAGGAAAGGTGGTAATATTCGCAGTCCCCACTGCGATGACCTTAGGGGCCAGTAAGGCGCGGCTTAATGCTATAGAACCTCCAACAAATCAGCCCCGCGCGCTCCACCCCACAATCCCCACATTACAGATCCCCAAAACCTCAGTCAATGTCTTTCCACTGCTGTGGGTCCATCGCCCCGGTGTCCAACCAGCGAGTCCGTTCCGCCAAACCAGTTCAGCATGCCTCCAGTATCTCTCCCGAGGTCTGCGGCGTCACAATAGGGCCCCGGGCTCCGCCAAATTCTGATTGTCCTGTCTCCGAGCCCGTTCCCGGGGCCTCCGAATCCGTGCCCTTCCCAGACTGAGTCCTGGCGGCTCTAGATAAGTCCACCACCGCCTGTAGGGCCGCCTGCCTCTCTGCCTCCGTCTGCGACGTCGAGGGTTTCCCGGTCCTCTTGCGATTCTTTCTGATCCGTTGGGACTGTCTGATCGGCCTATCCACCTTGGCCTCTTCCTCCCTGACCTTAGCACCGTCCGTTCCTGCCTTATAAGTGTCCCACCAGTCCCATGCATCCGCGGAGGTCGTGAAGAATAAAGACTTTTCGTCCACCACCACTCGTAGCTTGGCAGGAAACAACAGGGAGTACTTGATGCCTTCCTGGCGGAGCTCTCGTTTGAGGGACAAGAAGTTTGCCCGAAGTCGCTGAGTCTCAAACGTGTAGTCCGGGAACATGGTGACTCTGTTGTTGTCCACTTGAAAGGGCCCTGCCTCTCTCGCCCTCTGTAAAAGCCAGTCTCTGTCCCGGTAGTGGAGCAACTTGAACACCACCGGGCGCGGAGGAAGGCCCAAGGCTGGCGGACGCGCCGGAACTCTATGTGCTCGCTCCAGGGAGAAGAAGGGGGACAGACCCTCAGGTGCCACCTCTGTCCGCAGCCAGTTATCCAAGTAGCCCACCATGTCGTCGCCTTCGATTTTCTCCGGCAGGCCCACTAGGCGTACGTTGTTGCGCCTGTTCCTGTTTTCTGCATCTTCGGCCCTCCTTTCCAGTACCTTCAGACGGTCCATCACGTCGGCCATCTGGGCCTTCACCGTTGCCTGGGCCGGGGCTAAGTCCTTAACCGTGGTCTCCACGGTTTTCACCCTGTCCTTAAGTTTGTCGTGGTCGGCCTTCAGGAGGCCCAAGCCCGTTGCCACCTGAGCTATGTCTTGCTGCAGGGCATCCTTTGTGGTGGCGATGGCCTCCAGGATACGATCTTGCATCCGCTGTAACGCCGCCTGGTCTCTCTCCGTTCCTTCCGCCGCCTCAGTGTCGGTCGCGCCATCTCCCTTCCCCTTCGGTTTCCCCATCTGGGCTGGGATGGGCGGTGGTCCTCAAAATATTCCTGGTCGCCCTCCGAGCGTCGCCGGGCACCGTCCTCCGGCCGGGTTCACAGGTCCAGAAATGTCACCAGGGGGCAGGAGGTACCGAGCGGTCGTGGCTCGGCCAGTGCCAGTTGCGCCTGAGATCCGGGGTCCTCGTCTCCGATCCCCTGTCGCACCGTTGTCGCCCCAATCAAGAGACGGTCCTCAACCACCGCCCAAGGATGCGCCCAAAGTTCTACCAGCACCTGGGGGGAGGCACGACGCGGACACCAGCACCTCTAGCGTGTCCGGGAGCGGTCTTCAGTGGGTCTCCGGGCAGATGTCTCCGTCACAGGCGATCTCATGCCACCGCCGCCATTTTGGGGTCCGCGACTTCTCGGCCGAGTTCAGCTCTCGAAGTTAAGATACTGCTGCGGGAAGGCTCGGTGTCGTCTTCCACGGGTCCCGGACCCTCCGCAGTACCGTCCAGTATCGGATAATGTCCTTTATCTCGGGGTTCGGATGGATTTTCAGGATATTTTCCGGGATCGGGCACGGAGCTCCGAGCTCACGCTGCCTATCTCCTCGGCATCCAAGCCACGCCCCCCTTCGTTTGACATTATTATTTTGGAAAACGGTGAGATTAGAGGATGGCAGCCTCTAGATGGTGTTCGTTGACCTTCGCTCTGCTTTTGATCTAGTCCCTCGAGGGAAACTTAGGCCTGTGCTCCTCGAGTTGGGTATACCGATTCAACTCCTAACCATACTAATGAAGCTACACAAGGCGAACTTTGCCCAAGTCAGGTGTGGGAAGAATGGTGCATTGTCATCTAGATTCCCCGTTGGCAGGGTGGTAAGGCTGGGATGCGTACTCGCTCCTACCCTGTTTTGCCTCTATGTCAACGGGGTAATTGCGCACCTGAATAGAGTTCAGAACAACGACGCTCCAAAGCTGGCGGGCAGTAGGGTCCCTGCGATCATGTTCGCCGACGACACCCTTTTGCTGTCAAAGTCTCCAATGGGGATACAGCGTACTTTGGATGGATTTGAGGAATTCTGTAGAAGTCGGGGTTTGGAGATAAACGCTTCTAAATCCAAATTTATGATCTTTAACCCCCCGCAACTACCCGGCCAAATCCCAGTCTAGGTACAACAAGACTGGAAAGGGTTTCGACTTTTGACAACCTGGGGGTCACGAGACCTTGACTTGGGGCCCCCAGCAAATCAAGTCACAATTGAAATTGGCCCAACTGGCAGGTGGAATCCTCAAGCTATCCAATAAGTCTACTATCAAACCTGTTGGTCCGCCATTGGAGATATATAAAATGCAAGAAAGGGGTGCGATTATGTACGGCAGAGAATTATGGGGATACCCTTGCAGGCCTGAAATTATTAAGATAGAAAACAAATTTCTAAGGCAGTTGTTAACACCAGTACTCCACTCCTTCCCTTAAGGCTTGATTTGGGGGTGAGACCTATTGATGAGGAGCTAGCGCTCAAACCTCTTAGGTTCTGGCGCAGACTCTGGGTAACACCGGAGCTGTTAAACTATAGGCTGGAACTTAAAGAGATACTTACCTTTTCTAGGGCAGGGAATATTCCTTGGCCTATGTTCATAAAGAAGGAATGTGTAAGGCTAGGAGTACCTGTCCTATGGACTGAACCCGAGAGTGGTTGCAGAAGGGTCACACGCAAGTCAATTACCAGGACATTCGTTGATAGCAAACTCACTGCTGCTTTGTCCAATTTCCATGCTGGCATTTTAAGCAATTCCTTTTTAACAGTTAAACATTTTTATTATTTTGAGCACTTCATGGATGATATTTATCCTATTTTTGCGAGGAAACTGTATGTACAGTGGAGATATGGTACTCTACCCTTGAGAGCCTTTAGTAGTAGATGGTCCTCCCTTGCTGTAAAAATTTGTTCTGGGTGTAACTGTGACATGGAAAATGAACTGCACGTTCTCTTCTTCTGTCCAGTTTACTCTAGGTCTAGGAGGTTCTGGCTCGTACCCTTGTGCAATAATTTGGGTTTTGTGCAGTGTATGCATGCTTTTAGAGTACTAAAAACAGATACAAGTAGACCCATTGTATTTGCTGTTTCTCAATTTCTGGCAGCTATGTGGTATAAGCGAAGGAGCCTAATTGCCAGTATATGACCTATTGAGTAGTAGCAATAAGCAAGACGTCGTCTCTCTTTGAAATCCTGTACATTTTTTATTTTGGGTTTTATATTAAATTATTTTACTGTTTGTTTTTTTTTACCTGACAGTGGTCTACAGTAATGGTTTTACTCCACCATGTCTTGCTAAAATGAATTGTATTACCATCCATGTATTGTGTTCTCTATATGTTTTTGTGTATCTTTTATGGTAACTGCCGAAATAAAGATTTTGTAAGTAAAGATAAGAGAATCATAAAGAGTAGGACTGTGAGCCCTTTGCTAACCTTCTGATGCACATATCACTGTCCAGGTGTAACCTCTAGTCACTTCCATGGCCTGTGTTGTGAGACTATCAGGTTTATAGACATCCCTGCTGCGACAGACTGCTTTTGAAGAGGAAGAGAGATTTGAGAAGTATGTACTTCAAAAGAAGCAGAATTCCGACATAATACTTAGACTCTAATTCCCATTTGGTGTCTGGAAATGAGACCCTAAAATCTGTTAACTGCGAAGCAGCCAGATAGGCTGTGTGTGGAGGGGAAGCGCTGCAGGACTTCTGCTTGTGACCAAGACTGGGGCCAAGGCCTGCTAGCCTCCCTGCTGGGTGAGAGGACATCACTCAGGTAATCCGAGACCACCTGCCCTGGAGCTGGGGCACCAGCACCTGTCTGTTTGCCAAGACAAGTGTGACCTGTGAGAAGAGCATTGGAGGGAGCAAGGTCCGGTGGGGAGCCCTGTCAAGTGGATTCCTTGTGCAAGGTGTGAGAAAACGGCTTCTGCACCGATCAAGTCATTACCCGAGTGCAGGACTGAGTCAATGACCCCTGTATGCCAGGAGAGGGCCACTGTGAGGATAGCCATGTGAAAGACTGCCATGTGGTAAAGGCTGAATCCTTGCAAGGTAGCGGTGCGGCGACCCCATATGTCAAGAGGGGCCGTCATGGTGAAAGATTATCATGCAGTAAGGGATGAAGCCTTGTGTGGCAGTGATGTGGTGACCCTGTATACCCAGAGAGGCTGCTGTGGATAACTTTGCTGTGTTGACTGGACAAGAGCCTGTGGGCAGCAAGCAGTGGTGATGCCGTGTATTGGGGAAGGTCACCGGAAACACCAGGGACTGCAACTTGTTCTACTCTGTTGGATAATTGAGGATTCCATGGGAGCACCGTCACCCAAGCGTGAGACAAAGAACAAGATCATCGTAGTTAACACCAGAGTGAGCAAACACTTAACCTTCAGGAGAAGCTGCAGGAAACCTTCAATCACTGAAGAGGCATAACAGCGAGGGAGAGAGCCTATGACCCCTGAGTGCAGCTGCTGAGTCTGCGTACAGTTGACTCACCTAACTTGGACTGCAGCTGCTGCAAGCGATCATGGACAGGGTACACTCAATGAGTCCAAATGATTCCCTTCTGCCAGAGTGTGTAGCTCCTGTTTTGAGCCTGAGGGAACATGCTGTTAAATAGAATGCGTATGTGATAGAACACTATTGACTTTAAACCAGAGTGGTAGTGGATTCTTGAGACTCAGACTACTAGTAGGGCATACCTTGGATATTACCAATAGTAAATGAGGAATAATGACAATAGCTAATGTGAGTATTGAGTGAGACAGGGAAACTCAAAAGAGAGACTAGAGCCCCAATCTCAAGGGAGGACTGAGTAATTGTGTGTGAATATCATATTCTTCTTTTGTGTGGTAGACAGTAGAAATAAAGTACTTCATTTTGTTAGGAAAGTGAGTATTTTGCAAGGCAATGATTTATTTCTGCTGCTGTGTGCAATTTGAATTGTGAGCCTTTATTCCATAATCCGTATTCACACCTCTCCCTGAGTGAGCTTTAGACTGCATCAGCCAAGTGTTCCCTGAGAGTCAAGTGCAGGAGGAGTACTTGACCCAGTTACTCAGGATACATAGTAGGTCTGACACTGGGGACACTTGGAGTAAAAGGCCTCAACACCCATGGTCGAGCTCAGTAGCCCCTGCGCGCCCCATGTCCCTCTGAACAAGGTTCTCACAAAGTGTAACAGGAACTTCATATTGGTGTTCACCACAGGCAGCAGAGTCTTGGTGCGAATAGGCCACTTTGCGGTTGCAAGGAGCCCAAAGTTTAGGATTTTCACCTTTTCTTTAGGAGCGGTATACTTTGTTGCCAACCAAGTGTCCAGGACCTGGGGAGGCACCTCTTGGGTTTTGGGAACTCACTCCTGCAGAGGCCAGCAGGGCTCAGGCAGGTCCAGTTGCAGCAGGTCAGCTGAGCAGTTGCAGAGAGGCCTCTGAAGCTTGTTGTGTCCATGTAGCTCACACAGGTGGTCAGCAAACTGGCCCTTGCATTCCCTCTGGTTAGCCTAGGATGAAGGCAAGCTGGTTCAGTCTTCCTTCTCGGACACCAAGGCAATTTTTAAACCAGCAGGGCAGACCTTCTTCTGTATCTTCCACACTTACAAGAGTGTTCTGAGTAGCTATGGTGACCCGGCCTTTGTTTTTGGAGGGTCTTCCTGTCCTATCCCTACATCTGGTTCTGGTTCCCTTCCCCTGCCAAGGCTCCAAACTGTCTGGGATGAAAAAGGCAGTGCAGGCCTGGTGTTCTTTTGTGTGCATGTATATGTGGATATGTGTGTGTGCATGTATGTGTGTAGGAGGAAAAGCCCTTTGAAGAATAAGTGGGCTGGGAACAGCTCCTACCCCAGCCATCCTGTTAGGATGGCCCTTTCAGTCCACACCTAAGTCCCTTCTGTGTTACTATCTAGAAGCGATACACAAACCCCAACAGCAGAGCTATTCATAGTTATGTGACGCAGAAAACTGGCAGAAGGCGCAAATGGTTGGAACAAGAAAATACCAAAATTCTAAAAGAGACATTTTCTGAATTGAAACTTAAAATCTGACTTTACAATTAAAGAGGATTTTAAATTACAAATCATTTGAGTGTGAACACCATATCTTTATCTGCTACCAATCCAAATGTATTGCATCTCAAATGTAATTAGGTAACCCAGTGTTAGTCAATTGGAGAGACAGGCTTTAAAAAAATGAAAAACCACTTTAGGAGTTTTTCACTGCCATGACATGTAAAACACATATGTCCTACTTTTTAAATACAATGCATCCTGCCGCATGAGCCTTTAGGGCCTACCTTAATGGAGACTTATACGTATTAAAAATGAAGGTTTAGCCCTGGCGAAAGGTTTATTTTGCCAGGTCAAAATGGCAGTTGAAAACTGCACTACAGGCTGCAGTGGCAGGCCTGAGAGATGTATTAAAAGGCTACTTTAGTGGGTGGCACAATGAGTCCTGCTGGTCCACTAGTAGCAATTAATTTACTGGCCCCAGGTACATGAACTGTCATTTACTAGGGACTTACAAGTAACTTAAAATGTAACAATCAAGTATATGCCGGTTGTACCACGTTTTAGGGAGAGCACAAGCACTTTACCACTGGTTAGCAAGGAAAAAGCATAAAGAGTCAGAATTCCAACAAAAACAGGTTCAGCAACAGAAGGCATAAGTCTGGGGTGAGGTTCAGTGAATTTTGAACCTGGGTCATAAAGGTCGTGGTTCCATTACGATTTTGGTAACAGCGAACCGTAAACAGTGAGCTCAGCAAGCATGAGTGTTTTTGTCATGTTACACCGATGGATTCACTGTGTATTTGACGATTTCGTTCTGAACCCTTGGGTTCCATTTTGTGCATGGCAGCCATTTTGTGGTTAGCCCTCACATAGGCCTATGACTGTGGCTGAACAAGTCTCTGGGACAAGTGCACCTTAGCTTGATTTTGTGCTGACTCCTGTTTGACCTGAGTGAACTGACCCTGTTGCCTGAAGCTGACCTTGCCAAACCAGTTCTTGCCCTTTAGCTGATCAAGATTAGGATCAAAGAGCAGCACATTGTTGAGTTTATTGTACACGCACACACCCCTTTATCTTGCTTCTCATCTGTTTCTGTTTCCATCTTTATGGTCTATTTATGATGTGGGCTGCGGGCCTTTTTATTATGGGTTTTGGCCAGCTTGTCTAAAGAAGAATGTTTATCTTGGGTTTGTTTGATGATTAATTATGGGCTGGACAAACTAAAAAATGGGTTTGTCATTATGCATATGCCTTTGTCGTGGAAACATGTGAGTGGTCAAACTGTAAATAAGGATAGTTTGCCTGAAGCACAATTTTTGGCATAAAAAGGGACGACCTGCTTTGTAAGTTTGAGCAGTCTCCTGAGAACATACACTGTGTTGTACTTCTAGGACCTCTGTTACTGGCTGCAGCTAATAAATTTGATCTTCGACGTCACCAAGAAGTATCCCGTGTCTCTGTTTGCCAAGACAGGAGAATCCGAAGACTTTGGGCGTGCCCCTGGCGCCGCTGGGTTTAAATCCCGGTTCTTCAGTTTGCGCTTCCAACGTGGGGCGACTTCAGCGGTACCGGTCCAAGCCTGAAGATCGTGAGGAGCTTCGTGTGAAAATTCTGGAGGAAGGCCTACCACTTCATCGACCCCTGTATGTCGTCGTGGTCCGAAAGTATTTGCTGCGAGGCTCCCCGCTTTCCGACGGCTATGAAGGACTGCTGCCCTGACTGTCGCCCTGTCTTGGAGCCCTTTGATGATTTGTAGAGCGAGACGATAGACGGGTCTTCTGGCGACGTCATTGATACCTCAGTTAAGTATGAGTGGAGCGTTTCCCAGTCCTTAGTTTTGTTTTGGGTATCCCCTTGGGATCTTTGATTTGGGACTTGCAAGCTCCAAAGCAGAGGGACTCGTGTATTCACGAGGCTATCATGTTCGATATTTCCTTGAAGTTTGAAGCTAGACTAGTGAGCGAAGATGCCTGGTCTTAGCAGACTTGGAAAGATATTTTGATGTGGTTGTAATAGGGATTCCCGATTGGAGGACTCGTGTCCGGTGCCTCCGATTGGAACTCCGACCTATGAGCTCTATTTAAAACATGGCGTGGGCCCTATCACGTATAATGAAGTATGGATTAGGTATACTAGGAAGGATGGTGTCCTAAAATGGCCCCAATATGGTAGTTATGACACAGAGATTTTAGACAATTTAGAAGTTAAACTGTTCAAGAAGAAAGCCCGGCCGGCGATGTTTGACTCTTTCCGCCTCTGGCGAAAGGAAGCCAAACAGAAAGAAATTAAACTAGCGAAGAGAAATAAAAGAGAGAAGGGTATTTCGATAATGCAAGCTGCTATACAGTTTAAAGATAATGAGGAAGAACAAGCGAGTGAGCAGTTGCACAGGCAACATAAAATGGCCATCAATAAATGTTATCCAGTTTTGTCACCTCTCTTGCGAGATACTAAAGAGGACCCTGAAAAGGATCCTTTGATGTCACATTTGCTGAGTTCGCCACCCCCTTATGTGCAGAGTGCTACAGCACCTCCGCAACTTCTAGTTGCGCAACCTCCGGTTGTTGTGCCTCCTGTTGTTGTACAGCCGCCAGCTCCTCTTCAGCTGGTTTCTTCTCCTACCGCGCAGACTCTTCTTGGGCCGCCGACTTTGCTAACAGTTCCGCCTCAAACTCCCACAACGTTTTCTCCTGTACTTGCTACTCCTTCTGCTACTGCTCCTACGTTTGTTTCGTCTCAGCCTATTTTTCCTCCTGTTCTTATGTCAACTTCTCCTTCTGTTCGACAGAGATTGACTGATACTGTTACTGGTCTTTTGTCTCCTCTCTTTGGGTCATTGAGTATGACCCCTGTTTCAGCGAGTAAACAATTGCGTAGCCAATTGCCTGGTCCTGATGAGCGGACAGTATTGGATCATTTAGCGCGTAAATGGGTTACTTATCCTTTGAGGTATAACTTTGAGTCAGTAATGGATGTCTTCCGTCAATGGGAAGCACTGACGCAGAGATATGTTTTCGAGACAATGTGTACTTTCCTTCGTGAAGAATGGGAAGATGGTGATTTGGGACAGGCTCCGCCTGAGTTGTTCCGTGTGCAGTCTGAGTTTGCAAAGGGAACTATAGTGGGTGTTGACGTTGAAAGAGCAGTTGCGACATTGTTGTCGTTTAGGAGTGAGTCTCCTTCTCAGTCATTGTTTGAGCCTGATCCTTCTGTTAGGAGAAAAGTGCGACAATAACCAATGAGAGAGGTTCCTCCGGTGTGGAAGGAAGCAGTTCAGGCTGACGCTGGGTTGGGTATTGTAGCTGCGCCGGCTCATTTTCAGCGTGTTTGGGTACATGTTCCATGGAAGCGAGCTGAAGTTTTGCCCCTTAAGCAGACTTTGCCTGATCCACGTAAAAATCCCGCAGGGTACTATAAAGAATTATCACAGACTGCAGACTCATGTACTATGAATTTAGCCGATATAGACATGTCGTTTGGAAATGTAGTTCCACAGCCTTTATGGGGATTGATTCGTCATACGGATCATGCGCAAGAGTTTGGTGATACATGGAATAATATTGGTTCTGCAGATAACAGACAAGATGGTGGTGCTAAACCTGAGCCTTTAGTTGCAGAACTCCCTGGTAAGATTATTAATTACATGAAGAATTTGATGCCTGCTATGCGTGTCAACTGGGACAAATTGACTGCATGTAAGCAGAAGAAAGACGAAAGTGTGTCTGACTTCTTCACTAGGTTTGAAGAGACGTTTATCGACCATAGTGGTCAAGACATGAGTACAGAAGGTGGTCAACGGTTGTTTGTTGATAAGTTTGTGCATAATCTGCTTCCAGAATTGTGCACTAAGTTGAAGGATTCAGAGAGTTCTTGGGCTGTTTCTTCGTCAGCGCAGATATTAGCTACTGCCCAGTACTATGAGAATAGGGATAAGGATGAGAAAGAGAGAGACGACAAGAAGACTAAAGAATTGAAGACGAAGGTTCTTTTACAGCAAGCGTATCCGCCTCGTAATAATCAGCGTGATTATCAGCAACCTCAGCAGTATCAGAGAAACTCGCAAAGGTACAGGTCTTCTCAACAGCGTTTTCCTGTAGGCCCTAATCAGTGTGCGTATTGGAAAGAAGAGGGTCATTTCAAGAATAGTTGTCCGGTTTTGTTGCAGCGCACGAATGGTGTTTCTGGTGTGAGAGGTCGAGGTGTTCAGCAAGCTCCTAGAGGTAGGGGACGTGGTGTGTTTCCCCAGAATGCGCGGTCCTTGCCTCCACAGAATTCGATGAATAGTTTTGATCAGCAGAATGGTGCGTCTGGTAGGACGACTCAGTATTATGCGGGCGATTATTACGTCAAAGGTGGGAATATGGATGGTAATGATTGCTAGGACAGCCATAGACAAAGAGAGGGAGTTGTTTAAGTTCCAGTAGATCAGAGTGGACCTTATGTTGAAGTGATTGCATCAGGTGTGTCAGAGCCTTTTCTGTTGGATACTGGTGCTGCGAAGAGTTGTATTATGCACTCTAAACTCCCTGGCGCACCTTTGTCTGGCTTAATGAATGTTTCTGTAGGTTTTTCTGGCGCCCCGGTTAGTAATCTGATTTCTAGTCCTTTGTCTCTTTCTGTGGGACCTTGTGATTTCGAAGCACCCCTTATTTTTACGACAGGTTGTGGTGAGAACTTGTTGGGGTTAGATTTGTTGAAAAGATTGTATGCGACGCTATATTGTTCTCCTTTAGGAGTACAGCTTACATTGGGAAAGAGAGTGATCTCTCCGATGTATTTGTCTAAAGATTGACTTCCAGCTGAATTGTCTTCTCTCCCTGATTCTCTTTGGGCTACTGGTCCTAATGATGTGGGTCTTTTGGAGATCCTGCCATATGTTGTGACGCTGAAAGCGAATGTTAGATTGCCTCGTATTCCCAAATATCGGATTTCCAGCGATGGTGAAAGAGCACTTTTGGCGATCATTTATGATCTGATTGAGAAAGGTGTGATTGAAGAAACGAGAGGTAATGTGTGCAATAGTCCGGTTTTGCCTGTTCTGAAACGTACTGATTCTTCACAGCCGCCTGTATATAGGTTTGTGATTGATCTTCGCGAGGTGAATAAGATTGTAGTTCCGCAATTCCCTGTTGTACCGAATATCACTGCTTTACTGACTTTGATTCCAGATTCTGCTACTTGGTTTTCGGTGATTGACTTGAAGAATGCTTTCTTCAGCATCCCGATTGCTGAGGAGAGTAGGAATATTTTTGGCTTCTCTTTAGGAGGCCGAAGTTTCCGGTTTAAGCGCTCTCCTCAAGGCTATTGTGAGAGTCCATCCATCTATAGTCAGGCTTTGAAAACACAGCTTGATACGGTTGTCTTACCTGATGGTGCTGCTCTTATTCAGTATGTCGACGATTTGTTAGTTGCTACTGACAATGAAGAGATTTGTAAAGAAGCTACTTTGTCGTTGTTGTGTCATTTGTCTGACTTCCATCATAAGGTGTCTCTTTCGAAGTTGCAATATTGTCGACAAGAAGTAACCTACTTAGGTCACCTCTTATCGAAGGAGGGAAGAAGATTGAGCCCAGAAAGAATTCAAGCTATTGCGAAAATGAGTGTGCCTACAACACAGAGAGAAGTAAGTGCTTTCCTGGGTATTACGTCGTATTGTAGACAGTGGATTCCGAATTTTTCACTTCTTGCGAAACCTTTGATAGCTCTTGCTGTTAAGGATACTCCGAATCCTATTCCTTGGACTGATGAATGTCAGAAGAGTTTTTCAGAATTGCGTGATGCGTTGTGTTCGGCTCCTGTGTTGGGTACTCCCGACTACAGTAAGCCTTTTACACTCTATGTCTACGAGAGAGAGGGATGTGCACTGTCAGTTTTGACTCGACAGTTTGGCGATAAGCAACGTCTATGTGCGTATTTCTCGTCGACTTTGGATCCGGTAGCTAGAGCGTTGCCGAGTTGTTTGAGAGCTACAGCGGCAGCAGCTGTCTCTATTTGACAGTCTGCTGGTTTGGTAATGGACAATACGTTGATTGTAATGGTTCCACATGCAGTGGATACCTTATTGATTAGAACAAAGACACAGCACTTAACTAGTGCTCGGTTGTCAGGTTACGAATTGACACTTTTAGCGAGTCATGTGCATATAAAGAGATGCAACACGTTGAATCCAGCTACGTTGTTGCCGATTTCAGTTGAGACAGATGTTTCTGAACAGCATAATTGCTTCCTTAGGACAGAGGAAGAAATGAAAGGGAGGATAGACCTTAGGGACACTCCTCTTGCAGAATGTGATGGCACTTTATGGGTTGATGGTTCGTGCTTCAAGCTTCCGAATGGTGATACGACTGCGGCATATGCTGTTACGACTTTGCATACGATTGTTGAAGCTGCACGTATCCCACATAATTCAGCTCAAGCAGTAGAGTTGATTGCATTGATAAGAGCGTGTGTGTTGTCGAAAGGGAAACGAGTGACTGTGTATACCGATAGCCAGTATGCGTTTGGTGTGGCTCATAGTTTTGGACGATTGTGGAAAGAGCGTGGGTTCCTGACTTCGCATGGGACTAAGATTCAGCATGATCAGTTGGTGAATGAGCTCCTTGAGTCACTTACTTTTCCATTGCAAGTTGCGATTGTGAAATGCAGTGCGCATAAGAAAGTTACTGATGATGTTGGTCGTGGTAATGTGTTTGCAGATGAAGTCGCGAAAGAAACTGCGAGAGATGTGATGAGTCGAATGTATGTTGCGGGTCCGGAGAGATGGGTTCCGGATAGAAGTATGTGTGAAGATACGATAGAGAGTGTGAAGTCAATTCAAGCTGAAGCTACAGAGAAAGAGTTGAGTGAATGGAGAGAAAGTAAGGGTAAATTGGATTCGAATGGTTGTTGGGTTGAGTTGTCAGAGCATCAACGATGGTTGTTACCCGATGCGTATGTGCTTCCAGTGGTTACGATGGCGCATGGAATGCTCATATCAGTGTGAAAGGGATTTGTAAGTTGTTGGCTCCAGTATGGCACAATGCAGGAATTTCTAAGTGTGCAGAGAATCTGGTTAAGAATTGTATGGTTTGTTTGCTGTACAATCCTGGTAAGGGAACTCCAACTCCAGCTGATCATTTTGCTCCTCCAACGTATCTGTTCGAGGCTTTGCAGCTAGATTTTATCCACATAGAGAGGTGCAACAACTTAAAGTATGTGCTTGTGATTGTTTGCGCCTTTTCGCAATGGGTAGAAGCCTACCCTTTGAAAGATAACACTGCCTTGTCCACAGCTAAAGCCCTTATTAAGGAATTTTTCCCTAGGTATGGTTTGCCGAGAATGATCTGGAGTGACAATGGGAGTGAATTTGTGGGTCAAGTGATGAAGAGAGTGGGTGATGGGTTAGGAATTCATCAAAAGTTCCACGCTGCAAATCATCCCCAATCAGCTGGTCTAGTTGAGTGCTACAATGGCACCCTTAAGCTAAAACTAGCCAAGATTCAGGCGAGCTCTGGTCTTCTGTGGCCAGATGCCTTGCCATTAGCCCTTTTGTCCACAAGAATGACTGTGCATTCACGAATGGGACTTAGTCCATATGAGGTAGTGTTTGGTCACCCGGCAAATATTTGGGGAGTGCCGCGGCCGACAAAATTTTGTGAGAATTGACGGCTAAATTGCGTGTTTTGCATCAACAGGTTCATGATTCACTGCCACAAGCTTCTGAAGATCCAGGACATGCTATTGAACCTGGATCGTGGGTTCTTGTGAAAAATTTCCAGTGGACCAAGAACGAGCAGCCCCGCTGGATTGGCCCCTACTTGGTACTTTTGGCCACACGTTCCGCAGTGCGAGTGCACGGTAAAAAGAACTGGATCCAAGGCGTACATTGTAAGAGGGCCCCTTTGCCTCTACCGTACGACTGGTGGGTCCAGAAAGGACTTCCTGATTCTGAGACTGAAACCGTGCCTCGTTTTCTGCCTTTTAGCGATGCCCGTTTGATTGGGACAAACACTGAACGAGAAAGCGACGACCTTCTGCAAGAAGCTGTGCCTCCGTCGAATCGTTTGGACACTTCTGAACCTGAGCTCTTGTTCCGAGAACAGACATTGCCTGGCAAAGAGCATTATAATTTGCGACCGAGAGTCGTTGGACAAATAAAGAAATAAATTCTTTCTTTTCTGATTCTTTAAGGTTAAGCTCTCCTCCGAGGAATTATTTTTGATTTTTGTTTTTCGAACCGCCATCCGGGTTCAGCTGTAGGGTCGCGGTGTCAAGTCTTTGGAGTACAAGCTGAAGACGTTAGGTCGACGGTTCTGGTTGGTCTAAGGGCGTTCCCTAGACTGACAGACGCATTCATTAGCACGGAACACCCTACCGCCGCGAACAGCACGATTAGAGGATGGAGTTTTTCTAGATGGAGAGATCTGTTGAAAGAATGAGCTTTAGGAGCAAAATGTGTACAATTATGAGTAGAAAATATTTCTTAATATTGTGTCTGTTTGTGTTGCTTAGCTTAATGATGTTTCTAATGGGATATGTGACATTCTCTTTTCAAGTGACGTTCGTACCCACTATACAACCCATACCTTCTTCCACTGTTTCCTCGCATCCTTTTCACCCTCTGCCTGAACATGAGTCCATTAGGAGATTGGAATTCATTATTAACTCCTTCGTTGAGCTTCTGCACCAACACCAGCTAGTAGTGAACACGACTAATTGTTGGGTGTGCGGCCTTATGCCCCATACTACTAATAAAGGTATTCCTTACCTGGTCCTGCCATTCAGCTACAATGGTTCTGTGTGGGCATACAAAACGATGTTCATCTATGCTCGTGAAGTCTACCCCCTACGTTCTGTGAAAGATAATCCAAAGAATAGTGCTCTAGTTAAGGGAATAGTAGATATGATTAGAGGAATAGATTTCTATGAGACTATCCCGAGAGATGAGACTCTAGCATATATTGGATGGAACGTTACTGGATATGGAGTTAGTCTGAGTGGGAACCAGCGAGCGAAAAGATCCTCTCCGATTTGGATTGTACCCCATCAGGGTCATTACTGTCTGCAAGGTAATGGCAAGAATCCGAGAGCTCAGTTAGGGAAGAGTGTTTGCACTGAGACGTATGTTTTTTGCGTCCCAGACTTCCCCATCGTTTCTAGCAGCTAAGGGTACCTATTTTGTCTGCTACGATAGAGCGTATACATGGTTGCCCCCTGATTTCTCGGGCACATGTTTTGTCTCGTTCTTGTTGCCTCCTACGTATACAGCTGCGGCAGATTACCACAAGACGAGAGTTGTTAGAGGTGTCTTCAGTAAGGAAGATATTGTAGGACAAGAATTAGGAGGTTTTCTGAAGGGTTTTCTGCCGTTTTGGAGACCTATGGTTAACAGCAGGAACATATGGCAATTGACAAGAGTGGTTGAGTCCACCATAGTTGAAACTGCCGGTGCCCTTAGTAACTTGATCCAGTCGGATCGCCTTATGACTCTTCAGAACAGAGTTGCGTTAGATGTCATACTTGCAGATAGAGGAGGGGTATGTAAATTGTTTCAATCGAGCTGCTGCGTTTTCATTCCAGACAACGCTCCGACAGTGTACCAAGCCATTTCCAAGCTACATAAGATCTCCGATTCTGTGCATGTGGACAAAGGAGATTTGTCGTTGATGGGATGGTTTTGGGGATTGTTATCCACTTGGGGTTGGAAGATTCTGATGGTCATTGGGATGGTTCCAGCGATTCTTTTCCTGTTCTGTCTTTGTATACAGTGTGCTCCTGCTATATGTGGCCTTTGTGCTACTTCGTGTTTGAGGAGACCTGTATCGAGAGAGGTACTAAGTACTAGGATGATGCTACAGCAACATCTTGATGATCTGATGAATATAGACCTGGATTCAGATTGACGTGAGTTTAGGTTATTGCCTATGTAAGGGCAAAAGGAGGGTCTGAGGTTCCTTGAATTCTGAACCTGGGTCATAAAGGTCGTGGTTCCGTTACGATTTTGGTAACAGCAAACCGTAAACAGTGAGCTCAGCAAACATGAGTGTTTTCGTCATGTTACACCGATGGATTCACTGTGTATTTGACGATTTCGTTCTGAACCCTTGGGTTCCATTTTGTGCATGGCAGCCATTTTGTGGATTGCCCTCACATAGGCCTATGACTGTGGCTGAACAAGTCTCTGGAACACGTGCACCTTAGCTTGAGTTTGTGCTGACTCCTGTTTGACCTGAGTGAACTGACCCTGTTGCCTGAAGCTGACCTTGCCAAACCAGTTCTTGCCCTTTAGCTGATCAAGATTAGGATCAAAGAGCAGGACATTGTTGAGTTTATTGTACACGCACACACCCCTTTATCTTGCTTCTCATCTGTTTCTGTTTCCATCTTTATGGGCTATTTATGATGTGGGCTGCGGGCCTTTTTATTATGGGTTTTGTCCAGCTTGTCTAAAGAAGAATGTTTATCTTGGGTTTGTTTGATGATTAATTATGGGCTGGACAAACTGAAAAATGGGTTTGTCATTATGCAAATCCCTTTGTCGTGGAAACATGTGAGTGGTCAAACTGTAAATAAGGAATGTTTGCCTGAAGCACAATTTTTGGCATAAAAAGGGACGACCTGCTTTGTAAGTTTGAGCAGTCTCCTGAGAACATACACCGTGTTGTACTTCTAGGACCTCTGCTACTGGCTGCAGCTAATAAATTTGATCTTCGACGTCACCAAGAAGTATCCCGTGTCTCTGTTTGCCAAGACAGGAGAATCCAAAGACTTTGGGCGTGCCCCTGGCGCCGCTAGGTTTAAATCCCGGTTCTTCATGGGGAGACCCTGCGAAAAGAGCCAGGTCTAACAACCACATACAGGCAGCCACTGGAAATCACACTTTTAACCATTATGTGCCACTCCCTTGCTTGCACCTGCCTGCTGTGGAAAGTTAGTCGGTAATATCCTGTTATCTAATGGAAATATTCTGTCACCCAATACTGTACAGCTCTACTAACACCTTTTGTACCACACTTTCCTCTAGCCCCCCTAATTATACACGAATCTCATATCAATCTACCGATCATTTGGATTATACTAATGAGTTATTATCATATAACAGTCCACATCAACCAGAAGGTGCCAAGATGCTAGCTGGCACTCGACAAATTCATAAGACCCATCAAGAACATCTTACTTTCTTTGATGATTTAAGTACTTTGCAATTTGCAATTTAGTCTGTTATGAAAGGTGCAGCTTGTGCCTAGCATGCCGAATGCAATATGTAAGTTTAATTGCAGCCTAGCTCATTCTCCAGTTGCCTCACTTGTGTCAATTTGACACCATTTTCAAAGAGTGAAAGTGGAGGTAATAATGAAGGGGCACCCCATGTTAAAAACGAAAAGAAAAGTCAAAACTCAGCCTCTGGGGCATCCACGCAGGAGGAGGAACTTCCCCTCACTAAAACAGAACACAGAAAAAAAATCAAAACCAGAAGAAGAGGAGGTGGGCACACATGGAACAGCTGATCTGCAGTCATTTACTGGCAGCAACTGGTAGGCAATGACTTTAACATCAGGGCTGACGAACAGACCAAATCTTTAGGTATTGACGTTAGAGAAGACATGCAAACCCTGGGTCTCTCTTGGTGGGAGCTGGCCCTACAAAGGCATTAAGTCACATTCTTAATATAACTGTCTGCAATCCTCACGAGGTGATCAATATTAGCACCACACTAATGATCTAGACTGACAAACATGGGCTTGGCTTTGAAATACTATGCCACATATGGAAAACAACTACTTGGTTGACGTCTATGAGAAGGGGAGGGCTGGGATAAACCGTTCATTGGTGACCTTAAATTGGTCCTTAATTGCCTGTACATCTAAGAGGTATTTATGCAAATTACATACAAGAATTTTCCATGCTGGATGGTGGAAGTCCTAAATGAGGTTAATATTTTTCTCTCTATTTAAAAAATCATATATGCACAGGTGACACATTTGTAAGTAATAAAGTTATTTCCTAGACATATGCCAAGAAGAAATAACATCAATCTATATTAATGTCTTGTTACTTACCGGTAATCTTCATTACCCCGATTAGGGTCCTCCCCATCCCAGTCCTTACTACTTGAGGCTGTCCTGCCTCCACCCACTCAATCAAAATACCAGCATTCAAAAACGTACATAAGCCCTTCCCACCTACTGCCTTGCCTGTTATCACCAAGACTCTGACACAAACACAGTGAGAAGGAGGAAGGGAAGAGGACTGGGACGGGGAGGACCCTAATCGGGATAATGAAGATTACTGGTAAGTAACAAGACAATACCCCCTCATGGGTTCTCCCCGTCCCAGTCCTTACTACACGAGGAACTCACAAGCAGAGAACCAAGAAAAAGCGCGGAACACCAGGGATCCATGCAAAAGTACAAAACTTTAATCAATAAATGATCAACAAACAGCAGCGTGCAAGACGCCAACAGAAAAACTGTCAGCAGAAGCATGTAAAACATCAAGCCGATAATGTTGCACAAATGTGTGATGGGACTGCCAGGTGGCCGCCCTACAAATCTCCTAGATAGAGACCCCACCGCTTCAGCCCAGGAAGCAGACACAGAACGCGTCAAACAACCATGCACCTGAGACGAAGAGGTAGATTCAAAGACTTATAGGATTGGCAGACCACCAGACTCACCCACCGACTGATCGTAGAAGTGGAAATCTTCTTCCCCTTAGCCACAGGAGACAAACAGGGCAGGAGAAACCCAAAACTCCAGCGAACATTGGAGGTAAATCTGGAGAGCCCTGCAAACATCCAAGGAAGGGGGAGCAGGGGAATCCCCCTCAGCAGGCAAATCAGGAAGAATCACCTCCTGCTGCAAATGAAAACTGGAAGAAACCTTAGGCAGAAAAGCCGGTTCAAGCCGCAATACAACCCAATCCTGCAGTAACAGCAAATAAGGAAACAAAATGAGTAAGGCACCCAACTCACCCAACTGGCGAGCGGATGTGATGGCCAGCAAAAAAGCCACCTTGACGGACAACCACAACAAATACGCCTCCATCAATGCCTCAAAAGGGGGCAACTGCAGACCCCGCAAAACAGGAGAAAATCCCAAGAAAGCATGAGCACGGGAGAGACAGGCCGATGAAGCCGAAAACTCTGAAGAAGCCAACTCACCAAAGGAGCAACAGTCTCCAAGGAGGCCCCAGGACCCCAACAAGCACGAACCACCGCCCAGTGAGCAGACAAAGTTGATGGAGAAAGGCTCTTTAAATAACCATCCCTTAGAAAATCCAAAATAGAAGCTGGACCCCCAGCACAGGATCCACCCCATGGGAAAAACTCCAAGCGACAAAGGAACCCCAATGATGACTATAGCACTTAAGGGTCGAAGGACGACATGACAACTGGATGTCACAAGCCACCAGAGAAGAACAGCCCAAAGATTCCAAGGTGAACTGCTCAAGAGCCAAGCCGCCAGCAGCAAACGATGAAGAAAAGGCAGAGAAAGGAGTGGAAACTGAAGAGGAGCCGGAACCAATGGAAGCTGGACAAACCGTCCCTCCGCCAGCCGCAACAGGAGAGGAAACCAGAGGCAGTGAGGCCAGAAAGGAGCAATCAGTAGGACCAAAACTTTCTCCCCCGAATCCTCTGCAGCACCCTCAGGAGGAGGGGAATGGGAGGGAAGGCATTCAGAAGGCCCAAAGGCCAGGGAATCGACAGAGCATCCACGGCCCAAGCCTGAGGATACATCACCTCCGAACAAAACCGGGGAAGGAGAGCGTTGTGAGGAGAGGCTAAGAGATTAATCCAGGGAGTCCCAAACCAAAGACAAAGGGACTGGAACAGAGGAAGAGAGAAATGGTACAGAACAGAGGACAGAAGATTGTGGCTCAGAGCGTCCGCATGAAAATGAAACTGACCCAGAATGTACACCGCCCTCAAGGCCAACAGATGAAATTCTGACCAAGCAGAAATCATGTAGGCCAGCAGGTTCAGAGAAGCACACCTGGTCTCACCCTGACGGTTCAAGTAACAACAAGCCACCTGATTGTCGGTATGAGCCAACAGATTTGCCCATGGAGATGAACCTGAAAGAAGTGCACCGCCTCCCAGATGGCCGCCAACTCCCGCCAGTTCTAGGAACGGGTGCTGTCCCCCCGAGACCACCGACCCTTGGCTTCCGAGGACCCCAACGTGGCCCCCCAACCCCAAAGACTGGCATCCGTGGTCAACAAAAGGAGAGGAGGAAGAAAAAAACGCACCCCTTTCTCCAGATTGGCAGTGCTAAGCCAACAGTCCAAGTCCCAAACCAGAGTAAGAGAGAGAGGAACCAAAGTCTTGTAATCCGCCTGGGAGGAGTCCCACAGAGCCAACAGATGAGTCACCAAGGGCTTGAGATGGAGACGAGCTCAAGGAACCACAGCAGTGGTCGCAGCCATGAATTGCTGGACCCGCAACAAAACACGAGCCGGGGCAGAGGGACAACTCAACAGATCCCTGTTGGAACTGGCCCTTTTTGCAGGGTCATTCCCAAACTTTTTGCTTCTTCCTCCCTTATTTTTCCTGACCCGTGGCTGTTGGCAATAAGACTCTGCGCACTTTACCACTGCTGATCAGTGCTAAAGTGCATATGTTCTCTATGTAAATTGTTATTCTGATTGGATATACATGTTTGGCATATTTGTATCACCATGAAGTCCCTAGTAAAATGCACGAGGTGTGCCAGGGCCGGTGATGACAAATGCTACTAGTGGGCCTGCAGCATTGATTGTGCCACCCACAGGAGTAGCTCTAAAATGGTGTCTCGGGCCTGCCACTGCAGTGCCTACGGGCAGTTTAGAACTGCCATGTCCTCCTGGTCCGCGTCCCCGCTGACCAGGCCGAACCCTTCCCTTTTCGTGCACATCAGTCACCCCTATGGAAGGCCCAAGGTACCCCCCTGGGCAGGGTGCCGTGTATGTGAAAGGTAGAGCATGTACTAGTGCAGGTGACATGCTCTGGTAGTGAATTACAGCCATTTTCGTTTTTCACTATTGTAAGGCTATCTTGCTCCATAGGTTAACATGGGGGATGCTGGCTACAGTGGTTAACAGCATTTCTTCCCATAGGAACAAGATAGGACATAAGTATCTAGTATCCCTGAACTCAGAATATAATAATACATCTTTTAGGAAGGGTGGTTTTTAAATCCTGTGTTTGAGAACAGCACTTTTAGAAAGTTGCTGTTCTCTTGTCTGACCCTTCTGTGTGCCTGGGCCTGTTTGTGTATTGACTGTCTGGTTTGTGAGTGTCAGGGGCTGGGGAATTCCCCCGGAGGCTGGATGAGTCAGCACTAGGCTGAATGAATGCAATTGCTACCTGAGTGGTGGGAGGAGTTAGCACCTGGGCTGAATAGGGCTATGCCTGCCTGCCACAATGCTGGCTCCACCTCCTGCTGGGCGGCTGAGGACCCTGCCCCTCACTCTGAAAGGAAAGATGCAGCCAGCAAAACAAAGTGCTCAGGATCCACCCAGAACTGGTTCAGACCGGGCTCAGGGCCCACATGCACAGAGAGAACAAAGACTTTAGGGGTATAAGTACAGGACCTCTGACAACAGAAAATTAGATCATCCTGGAAATCAAGAAGGAACCTCTGCCAAGGAAAAAGCTGACTCTGAAGAAGGAAGACTGTCCTGCTGTTGCTCTGCTGGACTGACCTGCTGTTGCTTTGCTGCCAAGGAGAGGGGAAGGACTTTGCTGTGAGCTGTGTCCCCTGTCTTGTAAGGAATCTCCAAGGGCCTGAGAAGAGCTGGCTCCCTGTTTCCGAAGTCCCAGGAACAAAAGGACTTTACCCCCAGTCTCCCTGAACTCTGCTGAGAGAGTTCTATCCTTCGTAGAGTGCTTGATCCAGTTGTGGGGCCTCTAGAAGTTGAACCTGAGCTGAGAAGCTTGAGACTAAGCTGAGAGACTTGTGAAGCTGAAAAGTGTCGCATCGCTAGCTTGCGGAGCGCATCCCCGACAGTGCGAGAAGTTTCCCGCCGCTACGAAGGTCGAGATCGGCGCAGCGCCTGACATCACTGCCGGAGCCGTCGCACCCTTCGTTTGCGGGACGCACCAGATCGGTGCGGGAGAATCGAACATCGCTGCGAGGGTCGTCGCAGAGCCTGTCGTCTGGGTGGGATCGCCGCACCGCTTGCTTGCGGACCGCATCACGTCGCTGCGAACATCGTCGCAGAACCATCGCATCGAGGAGCTGCGAGAGAGAGGATCACCGCTGGACCGCGCATCGTCGCCCCGGAGATCGTCACAGCCCCTACGAGATCATCGCATCGTGCCTTTGCGAGAACAGACTTCCCACGGAACCTACGCACCGGAATCTACGCAAGCTGCCTTCCTCCCCATACAGACCGGATTCGCCGCCACACGCCCGCTGCTGCAGCGGGGCTGTCGCATCGCCTCCCCAGGGTCTCAGGAGTAACGCATCGCTTGTTTCCACCGCACCAGCTTCCTGCTTGTGGAACTTTGTTGTATCTTAAAGGTACTGTGAGTCAACGTGACGCAACTGTGAACTTTTCACGCATCTGTGGATTATTTGATCGCAACTTAAAGAACTTTGCTTACAACCTGAAGAACTCTTTTGAAACCATATCCTTGAACTGTGTGTTGGATTTTTGCCGTTTTGGTCTTGTGTAGTTTAGAATAAATATCTTTATTTTCCTAAACTGTTGTGGAATCAGTTTGTGGTGTTTTCACTGTGTTACTGTGAGTGTTGGTACAAATACTTTACGCATTGCCTCTGGTTAGCCTAGACTGCTCAGGCCAAGCTACCTTGAGGGCGAGCAGGGGTTATCTAAGAGGGTTATCTCCTTGCCCTGACTAGAAGCAAGGGTCCCTATTTGGACAGTGGTACCTACCTCTGCCAACTAGAGACCCCCAGTTCTAACATTGGTGTCAGGCGTTGGGATTTGAACTTGTATTTGTACTTGACCCACAGTGATTGGTGTACATCACTAGTGAGTGCAGACCACTACGCCACCGCATACTATTGGTTTTTGAGTTCTATTTTTGAGTAACTCTTCGAAAAGCATCATGTCTCTGAATGGGAAGACGCCCAGTGAGGAGGCAGAGATAGATTTGGAATTCTCGATTGAAGATCTGTACTCCTACCCTGTAAAGCATCTTAGGTACTTCTGCCAGCAGTTTGAGTGCCCCATAAAGAGTGCCTACAGGAAGGAGGAGCTGCAGAGAATCTTGAAAACCCATTGGGAGGCACAAGAAGGAAATGAGGTTGTGGATGTAGACAGTGCTTTCCAAGGCAAAGATCTGCCAGTGGGCAGAGTAGGCTCAGGAGCTGGCAGCAACCACTCCAGTAGGGGCCTCACCCCAGAAGAGTTACAGGAAAATCAAAGAATAAGAGAGTATGACTTGGAGGTCATGAAAATGAAAATGAAGCAATTGGAAATGGAAAGGGCGGCGGAGGAGAGCAAAAATGCCCGTGCCCTGGAGGAATTGAAATTGTCCTTGGCCCATGAATTACGAATGAGGAAGCTTGAGTTGGAGCTCAAGATGCGTGAGGCTATGAGGGTCTCAGCGGAAGAAGAAACATGGGTAGCTCAAGAAGTGAGCTTTGCTGAGTTGGAGGTGGAGTCCAGCTCAGATGGTGGCAGCAAGATTATAGTTTCCAGTGCTGAGAGAAAGGTACAAACACCCAGAGATGTGGCGCCTGACTTGAGGGAGGGGGTCGATATACACCAGGGGGTTCAGGTTTATGATGTAGTTCCAGTGGAGTGCAGTGTCCCTGAAGTAGATTGGGGGACTGGCACAGGGGACCATATTCCTAGTGGTGGGAGGGACACTCTACTGACTCTAGATGAGAGGTACAAGGAGAGGGGTTCCCCCGTGGTAGAAACCTTGGTGTGTGTGAGTGAAGACCTGCCAGAAGAGTGTGGGTTGTGTGACAGAGACAGTCAGATACTGTCTTGCCAGTCTCAGGAGAGTGGTGTGGGGTACTTGTGTGAGGCACTGGAGGGTGAGGCAAAGGGTAGCTTGGTTAACAACTGTGGGGGGCTGTAAGATTCATTTGATGGAGAGCATATTTTAAGTCCCTGTTTTCCAGAGCTATGCCAACACCCGTTGGAGTGTGAGTTCTCTGACCCCAGAGAGCTTGCGTTGGAGGCAGACCTCTTGGTGAATTCCAGAGAGTCTGAGGAGGCATTGGGGAGTGATCCCAAAAGGAGTGGCTTAGATATCTTCCAGACCTGTGAGGTGGAAGAGGTTCAGTATAGCCCGGTTAGGTCCCAGTGTAGTGGGAGGGGTGTAGGGGTGTCAAGAATTCCTGTCATGCGAGGGGAGGAAAACGGTAACCAGCGAAAACGGACTACATCTCCCAGGATGCTTAGCGGTTGAGAGGTTATGTAAACAGGAGAGCTGTTACATAACTCAAGGAAAACACGCCCTTATGTAAACAGGAGAGCTGTTACATAACTCAAGGAAAACACGCCCTTATGTAAACAGGAGAGCTGTTACATAACTCAAGGAAAACACGCCCTATAAAGGGAGGAACCGGGAGGTACAACGCTGTCGGATATTGTGTTTACACCGACGTACCTGCTTCGTGAAGAGCAGTGTTCCGGAGTGGTGCTCCAGTAAGGCAAGAACGGAGGTAGGTCGAGTCGTTACTCCCTGGGCCGTGTCTTGCCCCATCGTCACCTGTGAAGGACCCGGAAGCTCTACCGGTCAACCATTGAGCTTCGCTTTTTGACTCGGCTGAGTCAAAGCGCAGTGGCGCTTTTGCTGGTTGGAGTCGTAACTCCCAGCCCGACCAGAGATACAGGGACTGCCAGCTGTAACGCACACCAGGAGGTGTTTGCCGCGTTACAGACTCGGAAGTCCACAGGATCGATCGAGCGGCTGCTCTCGGTTCAGTCTTCTTGCTTTTGATTGGGGTATCGGTGACGCATCACCAGGAGGTGACTCCGCGTCCCGGTGCAGTCTGAGGAAGAGGTTGAGCGGCTGCTCCCTTCAGGTAGAGACCCCGGCTGGGTGTTTCCCTGACTCCTCGATTCTCCCCAACACTCTTCGTGCCCCTCACAGCCTACCGATTGGCATTGTCGGCCATTTCATTTCTGCCCTCTGTTGGCATACGCCGGGATCGGCGTATATGCAGAGGACGGTTAGGACCATCCGTGCTGTGGGCTGGTAACGTACTTAGCCTGGAGGATTCCAGTGACTATAACTTTTGTTTACTCTTTGTATTATTTTTGCCTTCATTAAAATAACTAACCCTTCACAAGTGGTTGCGTCCTCATTATCGTGTCTGTTAAACGATCCTGAGACGTTCAGGGCGTTACAAGGGGCTCATGTCCGGTCTCAGTGGAGAAGGAATGAGTGTGGGACGGTGTGTCTCACGGTGCCCGAAACCCAGTCTCAGGGCCTGGAGGGTTCCTTAAGGGAACACCAGGATGGGGACCTAGACTGTACTTGTAGGCCATTTGAGGAGGATCTCCTAGTGTCTGTTGAACGGGGAGTGCCTGTAACCAGGCCTCCATCAGTTCTGGTGTTTGGCAGTGCCGCTCCATTTGGGAGGGTACGGAAGTCCAGACTGAGGGATGAGAGGGGGAAGGAGTCCCCAGTGGGTGAACCAGTGGGTCAGGGACCAGTCGGAAGGGCTGAGTCTCCCAGGAGTGACCATGGTGACACCACTTCTGTCCTGGGGGATCTTCCCGCACTGTCAAGTGGACAGGGGCCGGGAGATCTGCGCCAGGCAGACTGTCACAGGACACATGAGTTGTGTGTCACCCTCAAGGGGGTACTATGTGAGTCCCCAGAAGTCCTGGCGTGCCAGGCGAGTGTTCCACCGCAGGGGCTGGTCCCTGGGTGGGGAAGCCAGATTCAGATGTTGTCTGACCTGGGGGCGTTGGAGCCTAGGTTTGAGGGCCAGGTCCGGGTGTCCCCCCTGACCTGGAATATCAGTTGCAGGTTAGAACCCCTGAACTGGTGGGTGGATGGTGCAGGGTACCTGCCACAGGTGCCCTGACTATTCTAGAAGGGGGTACCGCTCCAGGTGGGAGGGTACAGAGCCCCAAGGAAGAGGAGGACCAGATGTGGGGAAGCCCACCTCAGCCTCCTGTCCAGCCGCCGGATAAAGGTCCGGGACTGGTGAGTCAGTGCCAGAGTGTCAGACCTGACCTGACAAGAAAGAGAGAGGACCAAGGGTGCCAAGCACCTGGGGCTACTGCCCCCCATCCTCTGATGCCACAGGGGTTTGAGAGCCATGAGAGGCAGGAGGCCTGGGTCGCATCCCTGATCACTGTTGGTGGTCACTGTGGCTTGCTGTTGGTCTGTTGGGACACACCTGTGAGGAAAGTAAGGTTAGGTGCTGCACAGGTGGTGTCCACAGGTGAGGTGAAGGGTTCCACTTGGATTGGCATGGTGGACCCTGAGAGTATGGATAGAGTGATACAACTGGGTTTAGGACGGCGTAGAACAGGACTGCCCTGCTGTTTGGGCCAGGTTCCGTGTTCTATCGCCTTAAGCAGGGAATCCCATCGAGGTATCGTTTGGTCTACCCTGGCTTTAGGCTGGAAGGGGGTTGTGTTGAAACTGGCCCTTTTTGCAGGGTCATCCCCAAACTTTTTGCTTCTTCCTCCCTTATTTTTCCTGACCCGTGGCTGTTGGCAATAAGACTCTGCGCACTTTACCACTGCTGATCAGTGCTAAAGTGCATATGTTCTCTATGTAAATTGTTATTCTGATTGGATATACATGTTTGGCATATTTGTATCACCATGAAGTCCCTAGTAAAATGCACGAGGTGTGCCAGGGCCGGTGATGACAAATGCTACTAGTGGGCCTGCAGCACTGATTGTGCCACCCACAGGAGTAGCTCTAAAATGGTGTCTCGGGCCTGCCACTGCAGCGCCTATGGGCAGTTTAGAACTGCCATGTCCTCCTGGTCCGCGTCCCCGCTGACCAGGCCGAACCCTTCCCTTTTCGTGCACATCAGTCACCCCTATGGAAGGCCCAAGGTACCCCCCTGGGCAGGGTGCCGTGTATGTGAAAGGTAGAGCATGTACTAGTGCAGGTGACATGCTCTGGTAGTGAATTACAGCCATTTTCATTTTTCACTATTGTAAGGCTATCTTGCTCCATAGGTTAACATGGGGGATGCTGGCTACAGTGGTTAACAGCATTTCTTCCCATAGGAACAAGATAGGACATAAGTATCTAGTATCCCTGAACTCAGAATTTAATAATACATCTTTTAGGATAGGTGGTTTTTAAATCCTGTGTTTGAGAACAGCACTTTTAGAAAGTTGCTGTTCTCTTGTCTGACCCTTCTGTGTGCCTGGGCCTGTTTGTGTATTGACTGTCTGGTTTGTGAGTGACAGGGGCTGGGGAATTCCCCCGGAGGCTGGATGAGTCAGCACTAGGCTGAATGAATGCAATTGCTACCTGAGTGGTGGGAGGAGTTAGCACCTGGGCTGAATAGGGCTATGCCTGCCTGCCACAATGCTGGCTCCACCTCCTGCTGGGCGGCAGAGGACCCTGCCCCTCACTCTGAAAGGAAAGATGCAGCCAGCAAAACAAAGTGCTCAGGATCCACCCAGAACTGGTTCAGACCGGGCTCAGGGCCCACATGCACAGAGAGAACAAAGACTTTAGGGTTATAAGTACAGGACCCCTGACAACAGAAAATCAGATCATCCTGGAAATCAAGAAGGAACCTCTGCCAAGGAAAAAGCTGACTCTGAAGAAGGAAGACTGTCCTGCTGTTGCTCTGCTGGACTGACCTGCTGTTGCTTTGCTGCCAAGGAGAGGGGAAGGACTTTGCTGTGAGCTGTGTCCCCTGTCTTGTAAGGAATCTCCAAGGGCCTGAGAAGAGCTGGCTCCCTGTTTCCGAAGTCCCAGGAACAAAAGGGACTTCACCCCCAGTCTCCCTGAACTCTGCTGAGAGAGTTCTATCCTTCGTAGAGTGCTTGATCCAGTTGTGGGGCCTCTAGAAGTTGAACCTGAGCTGGGAAGCTTGAGACTAAGCTGAGAGACTTGTGAAGCTGAAAAGTGTCGCATCGCTTGCTTGCGGAGCGCATCCCCGACAGTGCGAGAAGTTTCCCGCCGCTACGAAGGTCGAGATCGGCGCAGCGCCTGACATCACTGCCGGAGCCGTCGCACCCTTCGTTTGCGGGACGCACCAGACCGGTGCGGGAGAATCGAACATCGCTGCGAGGGTCGTCGCAGAGCCTGTCGTCTGGGTGGGATCGCCGCACCGTTTGCTTGCGGACCGCATCACGTCGCTGCGAACATCGTCGCAGAACCATCGCATTGAGGAGCTGCGAGAGAGAGGATCACCGCTGGACCGCGCATCGTCGCCCCGGAGATCGTCACAGCCCCTACGAGATCATCGCATCGTGCCTTTGCGAGAACAGACTTCCCACGGAACCTACGCACCGGAATCTACGCAAGCTGCCTTCCTCCCCATACAGACCGGATTCGCCGCCACACGCCCGCTGCTGCAGCGGGGCTGTCGCATCGCCTCCCCAGGGTCTCAGGAGTAACGCATCGCTTGTTTCCACCGCACCAGCTTCCTGCTTGTGGAACTTTGTTGTATCTAAAAGGTACTGTGAGTCAACGTGACGCAACTGTGAACTTTTCACGCATCTGTGGATTATTTGATCGCAACTTAAAGAACTTTGCTTACAACCTGAAGAACTCTTTTGAAACCATATCCTTGAACTGTGTGTTGGATTTTTGCTGTTTTGGTCTTGTGTAGTTTAGAATAAATATCTTTATTTTCCTAAACTGTTGTGGAATCAGTTTGTGGTGTTTTCACTGTGTTACTGTGAGTGTTGGTACAAATACTTTACGCATTGCCTCTGGTTAGCCTAGACTGCTCAGGCCAAGCTACCTTGAGGGCGAGCAGGGGTTATCTAAGAGGGTTATCTCCTTGCCCTGACTAGAAGCAAGGGTCCCTATTTGGACAGTGGTACCTACCTCTGCCAACTAGAGACCCCCAGTTCTAACAATCCCACAACAGAGTCTGCAGGGAAAGGATCCGAACAGGAGGGAGAAACACCGCCCCAGAGAGGTGTTGAACAGACCCCGATGAACTGAAGTCTCTGAACAGGAACCAGATGAGACTTCGCTAGATTCAACTTGAACCCCAGATCCTGGAACAGGTTCAACGTTGCCTCCACCGCCAGAAGAGTCTTAGGAAAGGAAGAAGCAGAGATCAAACAATCATCAATATAGGGAAACACGGAAAAACCCGATGCTGCAAAACCTCACAGCAGCAGTCAATACCTTGGTAAAAGTTCTTGTAGCAGTGGAGAGGCCGAACGGCAGAACCTGAAACTGGTAATGCTTCCCCTGGACCGCAAACCTCAGGAACCGCTGACTGGCAGGATGGACCGGAACGTGAAAGCAGACGTCTTCCAAGTCCAGAGAAGCCAAAAAAATCACCCTCTTGGATGAGGGGAATGACCATCCATAAATGATCCAACCGCACCAACTTGTTCAGGGAATGGAGATTCAGTATTGGGCGGAAAAAAAACATCCGGCTTTGGCACCAGAAACAGATGGGAATAGAACCCCAGGCCCACCTCCTCCACTGGAACTGGCACAATCGCCCCCTTCTGTAACAACATGGCGACGCCAGACAACATGGCAGACCGCCTTATGGGATCTCTTGATAACCGGGTAACCAGAAAACAATCCAAAGGGGGAAGGCCCTGAAATGGAATCTGGTAACCCCATTTGATGACAGACAAGGCCCACTGGTTGGAAACAGAGCCGACCAAGGGTCCTGAAAAAATGGAGTCGAGCCCCCACAACGGCATTGTCACTTCTGTCCCGCACCAGAGGGATTCTGCGGATGCTACTGAGGCCGGGACTTATAATCAGACGTGGGCCCCCAACCACGGGCAAGACCACGAATGGGGGAGAAGACAAAGCCCCCTGAAAACCCTGCTTATGGAAAATGGACTTTTTCTTAGGTGCAGGCTGAAAAGGCTTCTACTACGTAATAAACAGGGGTTCTGCCCAAATTACCCTCCCATACCTGGGCAAGGAGCATCACAGGGATGAAAAAGTAGAATAAGTGGTACTGAGGAATCAATAAAGCATGGACTACTTCAAAACAGGATACAGTTTATTATCTTGTTTTCTACAGTTATTTCTGTCGTCATTAAATGATATAATTTAAGAAGGACAATGTTATGAATCACAAGACAAGGTGGCCAAAATATATACTATAGACAAAAGACAAAAGACCTATAAGTGCAATATATACATTATATATACAACAGTGTACCCTAAACAAAAGGAAAAAAGAAGAACACAATCAATTTTCTATCAATACCCACTCCTCAGTTTGAGGGAAGTATCACAACCAAGGTAGTCCTTATAGCGCGTAAGTTATTATTCCTTATAATCACAAACAAAGTAATGATTATTCAAGGCACCTAATATTAATCACAGAATATACAATGTGGTAGGACTCCTTAAGCAGATGTCTGGCAAAGGCTTCAACAACTTCTTTTCCTCTGCAGAATGTTGTACCATCCCATTCAAAGCATCCCCAAAGAGATGAGGACCCTCAAAAAGCAGCTTATGGATCAAGGCCTTCTGCGTAGCCTCAAGATGCCAAGTCTTTGTCCAGAGAGACGTCCTACCAGCCACCACCACCCCAGCAGCCGAGGGGAAGGCCCACATGGAATCAAAAGCCACATCCGAGAGGAATTGCGCCTAGACCTCCATTTGAGCCAACACAGGAGTAGGGTCCCCCTGATCCTGAAGACAGTCAAATAACTTCTCAAAATCCTTCAGCAGAACCTGCGAGGCATAGGCCGCATAAGTGCTAGCATGCACCCCAAAGTGAGAAGCAGAGTAAGAGCGTTTGAGAGCAGACTCCACCTTACACTCCACCAGACATGACAGGGAAGCCTCCTCCGATGGCAAAGAGGAAGAGGAGGCAGAAGCCATAGAGGACAAAAGAGAATTGACCTTCAGAACTGCAGGAAACTGGGAGTCAAAGTCCGCCAGGTGATACCGCTTCCCCAGAAAGCGAGGAATACCCTGCTTATCCACCTCAAGCCATTCTTTATTCCCGATATCCTTCAGGACATCATGGTAGGGAAGGTCATCCACCACAGAGGATTCATACTGTGCGTAAAACCCCTCATCAGCTAGAGACTTAGGGTCAAAACCAAGCACCTCCCGAATATGGACCAGCATATCAGAAAAAAACTTGCCCTGGATGTACTTCCCCTTAGGGGAATTGTCCATGTCTTCTTCATCATTCTTAGCCCTTTTCGCTGCAGGCTCCAGCAGTGAAGACTGGACAGCTGAATTAATCAAGTCTTGTAAACCAGCCCTTAAAATCTGCAAAACATCGTCCTCTTGCAGGTCCAGGACCTTATGCTGCTTGGAAATCGCCTTCACAGGCACAGGAAAAGAAGCCCCCTCACTCATGATGAGCAGAAAAGAGCAAACCTCATGTGAACTCGCAATATACAAAAACGAAAGTGCCCAGCAACTTCCATTAAATACTGCCCCTTAAACAGCAAGTCATGCAATGTGAGACCTGGAACATACAAAAAGGGCAGCCCTGTAGTCTCCACCCACAGCCACATACTACAAACATGGCCGCAGGGGGGCGGACACTGCTCGTAAGCACCAGCGCCGGAACGACCTGAGGCCAGGACTCCAGGAGAGCTCTCCTCGCCAGGCCAACACATGCGCAGGGAGCGTCCTGACCTCAGCACAGGAGCGCGGCCGACCGGAACACTGGAGCGACCTCACCGACAGGAATAGCAATTCCAAACACGAAACAGGAGATTTCAAATGAAAAACAAGAAAGAACACTCAGGTCACCGCAACCCATCCGGAGGAAAAAAACGGAAACAGAGACAGGAACCGGGAGCACCAGCGTTCCGACAGCCGTCGGAGCAGAAAAAAACAAGCATGGCGGTAGGTGGGAGGGGCTTATGTAATTTTTTGAATGCTGGCGTTTTGATTAGCTGTGTGGACGCAGGATTGCCTCACGTAGTAAATACTGGGACGGGGAGGAGCCATGAGGGGGTAATAATAATTATAAAAACATGTTCTCTTTCGTGAGTGTATACACCAGGGCATGCATAGGGAGCAGACAGTTACAAAATACAGGGGGATAAGCGGACAACCACCTATCAGCACAGCATTACCTTAGAGTAAGCCTTCTATAGAATTAAAAATCCTTATAGACATAACCCATTCAAAGTGCTCCATAGATTATTGCAGCGGGGGAGCATTATACATAGGCAGGAAGGGGATAGAGGCTTGACTGCTATTGTCCCCAAATAGTCGAGGGATTTTATCTGCTGGTTTTTCTGGTTGGTAAAATTGAGTCAGTGTTTCCACACATGGGAACACCACCCCACTTGTAATGGAGCTGAGTGGCATTCCACATGGTGGTTCTACTCCGTCCAACTTGTAACCAGTCCTAAATGAAAACTAGAAGGCAATAGCTGTAAAATTTCCTAGTTGAACCTACTATCAGGTTTTATTTTTATATAAAGGCTTTGTTAGGTGGTGAGTCCCATGCTAACTCTCATATTAAATCATTCCCTCACTCTGCGATTGTACCAGACACCCTTTAACAGGCAGTGCATATAGTGCATAAGCCACAGCATAGAAAAACAGTGTTATGATTGTTATTTTCTCGTGTTAGTGTTTAGCTCTTAAAGGATATGTTATGAGTAAGCATGGGCGGAAAATCCGTCCCGCTCGCGAATTTTGCGGATTTTCGGTAAATTCGCAATCCACAAACGCTCGCGAATTTACCGAAAATCCGCAAATTCGCACGCAGCGGATTTTTTTTCTTGGTGATACAATTTTGCGGCGTGCGGTGTAAGTTTGCAATTGCGAACATGTAGGTGCGGCGGGCAGCAACAATCTCGCACTCGCGAAATTACAAAAATTGCAATTCTGCACAAGAAATAAACTAGCAAGCAGCATAGACCTTCTGAAAATGATGATTTTTATCAGAATAACTCCTCAGGTTGACATTTGCCTGCACTTTTTTGGATTTGAGGCCTTTTGACTTTCTTTGGATCACTTTTGGATTAGAAATCAACTTTCACAAGTAAGCTTGTTTGGGGTATTACAGTTGCTGTAATGCTGTTCTGCAGAAAAACGAGTTTTGCAAAAATGAAAGCATTCAGCAGGTTCAAAAGTTCAAACTCATCATTAGTAACAATTCCCTGTACTGCTTCCTGACTGGGGCCCCTCCAGAGTTCAGTTGCTAGTTGCAACAATTGTATGACCCTGCTCTGACCCTCACAGCAGGCTCATAGAATAGCTACAAGTAGGCCACAAAGGTCCTGGAAAAAAAAATTGCACTGCAACAGAAAGCAAATTACAGATAAGGAAGCAGGTGCCAGACTGGAATTTTAAAACAGTGACACATTAATAAATCAACCCCAAATTAATTCATGTCAGTTGAAGCAGGGCAGGTGTGCTTGCTTTTCCCCCCCATAATCTACAGTGATGATGAACCAGAGGGTGGCATTGATGTACCAGAGGGTGGCATGGGTGAAACAGAGGGTGGCAGGGGTGAGACAGAGGGTGCTGGGAACCTGTGATGATGAACCAGACGTATAAACAACATAATCGCGACCGTTGCGAGCCGACATGTAAGTTCGCAATTGCGAACTTGTACAAAACCCTCGCGAACTGGCAGAAATCCTTGCGAACACAAAAAAATAAAAAATCCGTAAATTCGCGAGAATTTGCGGATTTTGCGGATTGCGAGTTCGCAAATTCGCAAAATTCGCGAACGCTAGATTCGCAAAATTCGCTCATGCTTAGTTAAGAGGTTTCTAGGATGTGGGTGGAGGGAGCTAGAACCTGTGTCTTCTAGTGTTTGAATGCTGTGTTCTTATTTCCAACAAATCTGTAATTGATTCACCATCCTACATGTGCCTCGTCTTAAAATTGGCGACGAGGAGAACCTTGTTTTATACTGCCCACACCCTGCCTGTGATCTCCAACCTATAAAAGTTGCAATGAGCTCTGCAGGGTGACTGTTCTCACCTCAAGGGACGATGGACAGATAGGGCCATTCGTCCCATGGGCACCATTCTGTGCTTACAGTATGTTGCATGAATTTAATTCTATCCACTTCACTTCTTTCTAACCCCTTGCCTGCTGATGACGAGCCCAGCTCGTCATGAGGCACAGTGGAGCTGTGCTCATGACAAGCTGGGCTCATCATAACTGCCGTGCCACTCCCCCGTGAGGTGAATTCCACACCTGTGCGGACGTTCTATGGGAGTGGGCGGAGTCATGACGAGCCCAGCTCGGCATGAGCACAGCCGCACGGGCCCCCCTCCCCTCGCACAGCAGGGGAATTACGCCCACGGTTAAGGGGTTAAAGAGAATCTCACATGGCGCATCAACTAGGAGTGTTCTAACAGGAAAATCCTATCCTGCATACCGGACTACAGGGACAATGTTGGTGTCAGTGATGGTTGACTTCCTGACAGCATCGGATGTTAGTGATGTCATCACTGAGACCTAATTGACTTCTCAGCAGCACTTGACACCGTTGACCACAATCTTCTGTTGGACAATCAAAATCAGGGGCGGCTCCTCTGTCTGAGTGGAGGAGCGTCGCCTCACTTAATTGCACCAGAGACGAAATATAAAATGGTAATGACGTTAATTCATTTCCATTTTATTTTCTGTCAAACCGTCCATAACCTAGTGTCAGGACGGGCGGGACTGCTGAGTGGCAGCAGTGGTGGGCTGCTTGTGCACTAGTTTATAGTGCGCATGTCCCTTTGGCCGGCCATCTTGCGACAGCCAGCCTGACATGCGCATTATACACATGCCTCCAGTGTCCTCCAGAGCGAGGAGAGAGGCAGCTCCCTGCAATCCTGGCATTGCTCACATGCAGTGCCAGGATTGGCTAAGTTCAGCTGGACGTGACATCAGGAGAAGAAGACGAACCCGAGCGAAGAGGACCCGTGCGAAGAGGACGTGCCTCCTGAAAGCATGGTAAGTAACTTTTTATTTCTTTCTTTTATGTATTGATTCTTATTTATGTACTTTTTAGAATGTATTAACCTATTTTCCCACCCCTCCAATCGCTGTAGTTTCCAGCCACCCCTACAGACAATAGGAGATGACAATAGGAGAGAGGTTTATAAACTATTTGATTTCCTCCTTAAAGGCATGTGGTGGAAGTGCGCACCCTTTTTATCACTAATTTGGGCTCAAGCGTGACTATAGGAAAGTGCTCTCTGTTAGATGCAGATACTTCAAAATACAGCAGCTAACATGGCAGCAGGTGGTCCCTAATGTTTTAATGGCCTCTAAAGAAATTGCAATGAATGCTGAATGAGCCTAGAGTGATGAATAAGGCAATGTGTATTGTACATTGCACTATAGATTAAATTGTACCTCAATTTCTCAAAGACAAACTGATCAGATATTTTCCAGCAAGAACATTATGGTCTGCAAGTTGCATCATTCCTAAAGTACCAAAAATCCTTGGGGAGAGGAAATGCTAAGGAGAGGCAGCATTTGGGGTTTAGCTGCAAAGAGATGGAACGCTTTGCCTGATCAGCAGAGAAACACCCCCTGTCTTTATGCAGGGAAAGGCTTCAGAATCGGTTAATCTATAATTTAATACAAGACATTTACTATTCTCTTCTTCTTGATGCTTCATCTACAATTTACTCCGGCATCAAGAAACCATTATATGTTCATTTGCACTCTACAAAAGATTTAAATAATGGGTGAAGATCAGATCTGACTTAGAGCCTCATTTACGAGGCCCCAAGCGCGACTTTTGCATCACCGGAGCATCACTTTTTTGATGCTCCGTTGGCGCAATGTGCTGCAGCATATTTACAAGACCATGCATAGCCTCTTTACGTGGCTTTGTAAATATGTGTCTCTTTCACGAAGAACACTGTGTGGAAGGGCATTCCATGGGTGTTGCCTTGGGTGTTCCCACGCAACACCCAAGGAATCTGAAGCATTCCCAGATTTGCGAGGAAATGTAAACCTGGGAATGTGTCAGGTTCCAACCCCACCCCATGGGTGGCATTAGGGAGGCACACCGAGCAGAAATATCCTTATCTCGCCTAGTTTTTTCCTCTTTCTATGTGTGCTGCATTGTGCATCACACATAGAAAGAGGAAAACACATCTCATGATTGTTTTTCAGCAGGAAGGTGTCCCCTCCTGCGTAAAAACAACCACCCCTATAATGCAGACACCCTTGCACCATGGCGCAAGTGTGACTGCGTTGGCGAATGGCCGCCTACTGTGTGCCAGTGCAGGGGAAAAGGACAGGAATGCGCTGTATCTTATAGATATGGTACATTCCTGCTCTTTTCTTTTGACGCAGGGCAGCACAGCAAGGCCCTGCACAAACATCTCATAAATGAGGCCCTTGATTTCCATGCCTTTGAGACTGTGTTGCCCTATGTCATGGGGCATGGCATATAGTTTGGGAGATATGTTACTCTCCTGCAAAAGTGGAGGGGTACCCTGTTTGTCAAACCTTAAGTCCACTTCTCTATTTTGAGTTGGGTGAATTGTCAGGCGTCCCAAGGCAGTGCCCCCACTAGCTACAACGTTGGAAACCTTACCCATACTGCCTGACAGAGTAGAGGCCATCGAGGGAAGAACATTAAACTGACTGCTCTATTTAGATGGGGTTTTATTTTGTTTGGGAAAATAAGAAAAAATGTTGGGGTTCCCAACAGAAAAAAAATGCTAATGACCCCGACACAAGGGGAGACTACTCCCATTAAGTCAGGGTCTTTACTAGCTTGCTTTTCTAAAACAAACACCTGCTTTGGGAATTTTCTACTCTATGTTCACTATACATGGCACACAAGTGCATTATTTCTGTTAAAAAAGTAAATTGAATTAGAATGTATACATTTTTTAAAACACACTATTACCCATGGGGTTTTCCTAGCGGTGAAATTTGACAGAATTTAACATGGACTACAGAGAAATCAATATAAAATATAGAATAAAGCGTAATAAAATACTAGGAAGCAATTCATCATATGCTACACCGAAACATGATAACATGCCAAGGCCATCAACAAAAAGAAACAGCTCCATGCTACATAGCCATCTTAAGCCAACAAAGGGTTTGTCTTTGCTAGACAAACAAGAGGGGCCACCAAAAAGCACAGACCTGATTCACACAGATAAATCTACATTCGAAAATGTATGCACATTTAAAGTACTTCAGTTTATGTGCAAAAAGTATCTTTGAGAATAGATAATATTCACAAAGAATATGCGTAGATTTACATGTTTGTGTATACGTACGTCATACTCTTGCAACAGTGCAAATTAGGAAGACAGTAAGGCCTAGATGTATGAAGCCGTTTGCGAATCGCAAAGGCCGAAATTCGCCGAATTTCGGCATTTGCAAATCGCAAATGGTCTGTTTGCATGTTTTGACATGCATCACAAATTCACAAATTAAGGAATCACAAAAATTTGCGACACCTTATTTTGCCATAGCATTTAAGGAATCGCAATTTTGCGATTCCTTAAATGCTATGTATGTAGCAGTTTTCAATTGCGAATTTTGGTTAAGAAATCGCAAATTACCACCAACTTGTAGTTGATGGTAATTTGCGAATTCTTTTAAAAATGCACAATTTGGCATTTTTGAAGGTGGCATGTGACCCACACACATGCCCATAGGGCATGTATGTGCGCCATATGCACACACATGGACATTTCAGGGGTGCAGCAGGTTGTCCTTGAGACACCCCTGCACCCTTGAAATTATTCTCAATTTGCGATTAGCAAATTGCGAATCGCAAATTGAGAATTATTTCACAATCATTCCTAGGGCCTCCTGGCCCATAGGAATGAATGGGAAATTATTCCTTAATTGCGAATTCGCAAATTACGAATTTGCAAATAAAGAAGATTAAGAAATCGCGAAAAAATTGCGATTTTTTAAATACATCCCATTTTGCGATTTCTAAATAGCGATTCCTTAAAAGTCGCTATTAAGAAATCGCAAAGGGGTATGTTGATACATCTACCCCCCAATGTCTGAAACCAACCACTTAATGCAACGAAATGTAACATTGTGTCTGCAGTTTGTGCATATGTCATCTAGATGGAATGGCACTCAACCTACACAGATTCAGAGGGACATATTTATCAAGGTTTTGTGTCACCCTTGCTCTGCACAAGGGGGTGCAAAGGCAACGCAAAACCTAAGTGAGATTTAACAAGCCACACAAAGCCACTTTGATGTTAAGATCTGGTCTAGAGTTTTAACTAATGTTTTTAATAGGGTATGTAAATCAGGAATCCCTGTTACCTGGTCTAAATCAGTTATTGTACCCATTTTTAAAAAAGGTAATAGAGGGGAACCAATTAATTATCGCCCGATCTCACTTATTGATTCTGCCGTGAAAGTTTTAGGACGAGTGGTCTTATGCAAACTTACAGATTGGTTAGCTGAAACTAACACTCTGTCTGGATTACAATTTGGGTTTAGGAAGGGACGAGGCACGATAGATCAAAGCCTCAACCTTCAACTACTAATCGGGAAGAACACAATTGCCAAAAAGGGCACGTTATACTTAGCCTTTATGGACCTTTCCTCGGCTTTTGACCGAGTGAATAGGTCCAAATTGTGGGGGTTGCTCCTGAAGCTTGGCATCAATGAAAATATTGTGCACTTCCTTGCAGATTTACATAGGGACCTTTCGGCCACAGTTAGATGTGACCATCTGGGTAACTGCAGGGGCAAGATCGGGATCACAAATGGAGTTAGGCAGGGTTGTATTTTGGCCCCCCTACTATTTACCCTTTATTTTAATGAGTTAGGTGCTGTTTTAAGTGAGGCGTGTAAAGACATACCGAGGGCTGGCAAATATCTTATACCGGCATTGCTTTATGCCGATGACGCCACTCTTTTAGCCCGCACAGCAGTAGGGTTGCAACGCCTTTTAAATTCTTTTGCAGATTTTATGAAAGTGTTAGATCTGAGTGTTAATTTTTCTAAATCGCATGTAATGATTGTGGGGAACAGAGGTAAAAAAAGAATTAAGACCTTGCATTGTGAAGGGAATGTTCTGTCTATGGTCTCCAGATTCCCGTATTTAGGGCTCATTTTTGATTATAATTCCACATGGTTACCTCAGCTGGTTGCAAAACGTAATGCCTTTGCTAGGTCCATCCTGGCTGTTTTGGGATTTTCCCGTAAACTGGGGGTGAAGCCGTTGCAGGCTGTGTTGAAAATATACGATGCCAAATGTGTTTCTTTAGCCATGTACGGAGCTGATTTGTGGGGGATTAAAAATGTAAAGTTGTTACAGGTGGCTGAGGATACATGTTTGAAGTGCATCCTGTCTGTTCCCCAGTCAACCTCCAGGTACATTGTTCATCAAGAGTGCGGGGTAAAATACGTAGAAGATCGCATAGCCATAGCCCCGTTACTAAAATGGATCTTAGTCTGTTTGAACCCTGATTTGGAGCTGAACCATGAGGTTCTCAAGGATTGCTTGGATCTAGAGCATGGTAATTGCATCCCTTGGCTGAATTATGTTAAAAAATTAGCAGCCAATTTAGGTCGTCCAGAATTATTTGACCTGCCACTTAAATTAGTGAAGGGGGATGTGAAATGGGTGAAGGACACAAATAACTTGATGACACTCTCGGCTAGAGAAGATAATGAACTGAGCAAACCCACAGTAAGGACACACCAGCTACTAGTAACCACAAGTGATATTGAACCCTATTTAAGAATTGTTAACAACTCCAATCACCGATTTTTGTTAACAAAATTCAGATTGAATAAATTCCATCTTCTCATAACAGAATGTCCAGTCTGGACTAAGGAGACGGACCTGGAGATCTGTTCTTGTGACGGATTTTCCATTATGGATACCGCTCACTTTATCTTTGTTTGTGAGCATTTTCATCCCATTCGCAAAAGGTTTATTATCCCTCTTATTAAGGACAAGGGGTTCGCACAAGTAAAACCGGCCCTTCTGTATTTACAGCTGTTGTCGAATATTTGGGTAATTTTCAATGTAGCTAACTTCCTGACTATAGCTATGAGATTAAGGAAGAAAATCATGTGAACCCACTGTACATAACAGTAAATATATTAATTGTACCAGATCATTCTGTTTTAAAATCTTCTTGTATATGATATCTCTAGACTGTTACCTTTTTTAACGGTTGATTTTAATTATGTTAACTTACTGTATGGATTGCTAACTTGTATAAGTTTTTGTATTTAATTATGGCACTAACTTTTGATGTAATATACTTTTATGGTTTTTCTTTTATGAACCGAATAAAGTACTTCTGACTGACTGACTGACTGCTCTGTTTAGATGGGGTTTTATTTTGTTTGGGACCATCAGGAAAAATGTTGAGGTTCCCAACAGAAAAAAAATGCTAATGACCCCCACACAAGGGGAGACTACTCCCATTAAGTCAGGGTCTTTAATAGCTTGCTTTTCTAAAACAAACACCTGCTTTGGGAATTTTCTACTCTATGTTCACTATACCATGGCACAAGTGCATCATTTCTGTTAAAAAAGTAAATTGAATTAGAATGTATACATTTTATAAAACACACTATTACCCATGGGGTTTTCCTAGCGGTGAAATTTGACAGAATTCAACATGGACTACAGAGAAATCAATATAAAATATAGAATAAAGCGTAATAAAATACTAGGAAGCAATTCATCATATGCTACACCGAAACATGATAACATGCCAAGGCCATCAACAAAAAGAAACAGCTCCATGCTACATAGCCATCTTAAGCCAACAAAGGGTTTGTCATTGCTAGACAAACAAGAGGGGCCACCAAAAAGCACAGGCCTGATTCACATAGATAAATCTACATTCGAAAATGTATGCACATTTAAAGTACTTCAGTTTATGTGCAAAAAGTACCTTGCGAATAGATAATATTCACAAAGAATATGCATAGATTTACATGTTTGTGTATACGTACGTCATACTCTTGCAACAGTGCAAATTAGGAAGACAGTAAATGTCTGAAACCAACCACTTAATGCAACTAAATGTAACATTGTGCCTGCAGTTTGTGCATATGTCATCTAGATGGAATGGCACTCAACCTACACAGATTCAGAGGGACATATGCATCAAGGTTGTGTGTCCCCCTTGCTCCGCACAAGGGCAACGCAAAACCTAAGTGAGATTTACCAAGCCACACAAAGCCACCTTGCGTGGCTCTGCATTGCTTGATAAATCTAGAGTAACGCAAGGCAGGGCAGATCGCTGCCTTGAGTTTCTCTGTGGCAGGGAGGCGTCCCATGCGTGGAGCGTGGGTGTTCCCTCCTAGCATACCAAATTTACCATTAGTGGTAGACCTGCACTACAATGCTATGCCTTCCCAGGTGAGGTGTAAAGAGGAGAAATATTTTTTTTATTTCTCCTCATTTGTCCCTCTTTCTACATGTGCTGCATTGTGCAGCACACATGGGAAGAGGAAAAGGCCACAAAAGATTGTTATGGTGCAAAAGGTGTCCCTTCCTGCACAAAAACAATCCTGCCATCAACGCAGGCACCCCTGCACCATGACGCAAAGGTGCCTGCATTGGTGTTGGACAGCCAAAAATGCGCATCACCAGGATAGGGCATGAATGTGAGACATGAAACCTTCGGTGATCGTGCGCTTTATAAATTCTTCCTAACATAACATAACATAACATAACAAGTCAAGTCAAGTCAAATAATTTATATAGCGCGCTACATACCCAGAGGGTCTCAAGGCGCTAGAGGAAGGGGTGAGGAATTACTTGTCGAATATCCAATTTTTAAGTTGCTTTCTGAATGCCAGGTGGTTCTGAGTGAGACGAAGGTGGGTGGGGAGTGAGTTCCAGGTTTTAGCTGCCAGGTAGGAGAAGGATCTTCCTCCCATGGTGGTTTTGTTGATGCGAGGTACAGTAGCAAGGGCTTGGTTGGAGGATCGTAGCTGGCGGGAAGGGGTGTAGAAGGAAAGTCGTGAATTGAGGCATTCGGGACAAGTTCGTAAAGTGCTTTGTGTGCGTGGGTTAGGAGGCGAAATGTAATCCTCTTATTGACAGGGAGCCAGTGGAGGTTTTTCAGGTGACCAGAGATGTGGTCTTTACGCGGGATGTCAAGTATGAGTCTGGCTGATGCGTTCTGGATGCGTTGGAGTTTCTTTTGGAGTTTTGCGGTGGTACCGGCGTAAAGGGTGTTTCCGTAGTCCAGGCGGCTCGTGACCAGTGCGTGGGTGACCGTTTTTCTAGTTTCGGTGGGGATCCAGCGAAATGTTTTTTTGAGCATGCGAAGAATGTTGAAGCAAGATGCCGAAACGGCGCTGACCTGTCTGTTCATAGAGAGCGAGGAGTCCAGGATGACGCCCAGGTTTCGTGCGTGGTCCGTCGGGATGGGTGCTTTTCCAGGGGCTTCTGGCCACCAAGAGTCATCCCAGGCGGATGGGGAGGTACCTAAGTTAAGGACTTCTGTTTTGTCTGAGTTCAGTTTCAGACGGCTGTGGTTCATCCACTCGGCTACTTTTTTCATTCCTTCATGTAGGTTGGTTTTGGCGGTGTTCGGGTCATTGGTGAGTGAAAGGATCAGTTGAGTGTCATCAGCGTAGGAGATGATGTTGAGGTTGTGTTGGCGTGCGATGGCCGCGAGGGGGCTCATGTATACGTTGAAGAGGGTGGGGCTTAATGAAGATCCTTGTGGTACGCCGCAAATGACTCCAGAGGCCTCTGATTTGAATGGATGGAGGCGGACTCTCTGGGTTCTTCCGGTGAGGAACGAGGTGATCCATTCCAATGCTTTTCCTTGGACTCCGATGTTTCTGAGGCGTTGTAGTAGTGTGCTATGACAGACTGTGTCGAAGGCTGCGGAGAGGTCGAGGAGGATGAGGGCGACTATGTCTCCATTGTCCAGTAGAGTTCGAATGTCGTCTGTTGCTGCGATGAGGGCGGTCTCAGTGCTGTGTTTGGCTCGGAAGCCGGACTGTGAGGAGTCAAGGGATTTGTTGGTTTCGAGGAAGGCGGTTAGCTGATTATTGACAGCTTTCTCGATGACTTCGGCCGGGAATGGAAGGAGCGAGATGGGGCGGTAGTTTTTGAGTTCGGTGGGGTCAGCTGTGGGTTTTTTCAGAAGGGCGCTGAGTTCTGCATGTTTCCAGCTTTCCGGGAAGATGGCGGAGTTGAGGGAGCAGTTGATTAGGTCTCGGAGGTGTGGTGCTATGATGGAGTCTGCTTTGTTGAAGATGTGGTGAGGGCATGGGTCTGTAGGGGATCCTGAGTGGATGGAGTTCATCAGGAGGATGGTGTCCTCAGTGGAGATTGGGTTCCAGTTATTAAGGATGTTCAGGGGGGGTGAAGGTACTGCAGAAGGTTGGATGGGTTGGTCTTCGGGTTGGTTGTCGAAGCTGTTGTGGATGTCTGCGATTTTGTTGTGGAAGAATGAAGCTAGGGAGTCGCAATGGGCTTGAGAGGGGGTGATGTCGTTGGAATTGGCTGAGGGGTTAGTAAATTCTTTGACGATGTTGAATAATTCCTTGCTGTTGTGTGCGTTGTTATCTAGTCGGTCTTTGAATGCGGCTTTCTTGGCAGATCGGATTAGTTGGTGGTGTATGCGGGTGGCGTCTTTGAAGGCGTCCCTGGTGCTGGTGGTTGGGTCTTTTTTCCATGCCTTTTCGAGGGAGCGGCAGAGTTTCTTGGATTTCTTAAGATCATCGTTTAACCAGGAGGCGTTTTTGCTGCCTAGTCTGATTTGACGTTTTTTCAACGGTGCTAGGTTGTCGGCGCTGTGGGTTAGCCATTGGGTGAGGTTAATGGCTGCTTGGTTGGGGTTTGAGGAGTGGGTAGGGGAGTTTTGAAGAAGCGATGAGGAGATCTGGTCGATGGTGATTTTGTTCCAATTTCTTCGCAGAGTAGGTTGAGGATGGTTGTGGGTTGTGGTCTTTTTGTAGGTAAAGTGAACGCAGCTGTGGTCCGTCCAATGGAGAGCTGTGGTGTGACTGAAGGAAATATGTTTGCTGGAGGTGAAGATAGGGTCAAGTGTGTGACCTGCATTGTGGGTGGGGGTGTTGACAAGTTGTTTGAGTCCGAGGTTAGTGAGATTGTCCAGAAGGGTGGTGGTGTTGCTGTCATTGCTCTTGTCCAGGTGAAAATTGAGGTCTCCCAAAAGAATGAATTCCTCGGAGGGGAGGGCGTGTGGGGTGATAAAGTCAGTGATGTAGTCACTGAATTGTGCACGGGGTCCAGGAGGCCGGTAGAGGAGGGTGCCTCTGAGTGTGGTCTTGGGGTCGGTGTGGATCTGGAAGTGAAGGTGTTCGGCGCTGGTAAGGTTGGCGTCTGAGCTGGTTGAGATGGTGATGGAGGTTTTATGGACGATAGCGATTCCTCCTCCTGTTTGTTTGATGCGGTCCTTACGGATGATCTTGTAGCCTTCCGGGATGGCAATGGTGATGTCTGGGGCTGATGAGGCGTTCATCCATGTTTCTGTTAGGAAGGCGACGTCCGGGGAGATGGTGTCTAGTAGATTCCAAAGGTCGATGGCGTGTCTGTGGATCGAGCGGGTGTTGAGCAGGATGCATTGTAGGTGGTTGGTGTCAGATATCTGTTTTGTGTTCGTGGATGAGGAGTTGTTCTTTGTGGCGTCGAGCTTGCAGGAGTTGCAAGAGAAGGGTCCATGGGTGTGTCCAGGAGCGGCTTGGGCGCAATTGGGGAGTCGACCGGGGTTTAGGGCTAAGAGGGTGGTGGCATCGTATGTGATGCGGGAGGGGCGGGAGTTACGGAGGCCAGGGGGTCTGGCGCTGGGCGCGGTCCAGGCGCGGACGGGCGTAGACGGGCTTACCTTTGGTGCACCATTGGGACGACTGGGGCGCGATCGCTGCGCGTGAACGCTAGACAACAACGCCCACAACAGCAAGGAATTATTCAACATCGTCAAAGAATTTACCAACCCATCAGCCAACTCCAACGACATCACCCCCTCCCAAGCCCTCTGCGACTCCCTAGCTTCCTTCTTCCACAACAAAATCGCAGACATCCACAACAGCTTCGACAACCGACCCGGAGACCAACCCACCCAACCTTCTACAGGACCTTCACCCCCCTTGAACATCCTTAACGACTGGAACCCAATCTCCACTGAGGACACCATCCGCCTGATGAACTCCATCCACTCAGGATCCCCAACTGACCCATTCCCTCACCACACCTTCAACAAAGCAGACTCCATCATAGCACCACACCTCCGAGATGTCATCAACTGCTCCCTCAACTCCGCCACCTTCCCGGAAAGCTGGAAACACGCAGAACTCAGCGCCCTTCTGAAAAAACCCACAGCTGACCCCACCGAACTCAAAAACTACCGCCCCATCTCGCTTCTTCCATTCCCGGCCAAAGTCATCGAGAAAGCAGTCAACAACCAGCTCGCTGCCTTCCTCGAAACCAACAAATCCCTCGACTCCTCACAGTCCCGATTCCGAGCCAAACACAGCACTGAGACCGCACTCATCGCTGCAACAGACGACATTCGAACTCTACTGGACAACGGAGACACAGTCGCCCTCATCCGCCTCGACCTCTCCGCTGCCTTCGACACAGTCTGCCATAGCACCCTTCTACAGTGCCTCAGAAACGTCGGAATCCAAGGAAAAGCACTGGAATGGATCACCTCGTTCCTCACCGGAAGAACCCAGAGAGTCCGCCTCCCACCATTCAAGTCAGAGGCCACTGAAGTCATCTGTGGCGTGCCACAAGGATCTTCTCTCAGCCCCACCCTCTTCAACGTATACATGAGCCCCCTTGCGGCCATCGCTCGCCAACACAACCTCAACATCATCTCCTACGCTGACGACACTCAACTGATCCTCTCACTCACCAAAGACCCTAACACCGCCAAAACCAACTTACACGAAGGAATGAAAGAAGTAGCCGAGTGGATGAAGCACAGCCGTCTGAAACTGAACTCAGACAAAACAGAAGTCCTCATCTTAGGCACCTCCCCCTCCGCCTGGGATGACTCTTGGTGGCCAGAGGCCCTTGGAAAAGCACCCATCCCGACAGACCACGCACGGAACCTGGGCGTCATCCTGGACTCCTCACTCTCGATGACCAGACAAGTCAACGCCGTTTCATCATCTTGCTTCAACATTCTTCGCATGCTCAAAAAACCATTTTGCTGGATCCCCACCGAAACTCGTAAAACGGTCACCCACGCACTGGTCACGAGCCGCATGGACTACGGAAACACCCTATACGCCGGTACCACCGCAAAACTCCAGAAAAACTCCAACGCATCCAGAACGCTTCAGCCAGGCTCATACTAGACATCCCGCGTAAAGAACACATCTCTGGTCACCTGAAAAACCTCCACTGGCTCCCCGTAAATAAGAGGATTACTTTCCGCCTCCTAACCCACGCACACAAAGCACTTTACGAACTTGGACCCGAATGCCTCAACACACGACTGTCCTTCTACACCCCCTCCCGTCAACTACGATCCTCCAACCAAGCCCTTGCCACTGTACCTCACATCAACAAAACCACCATGGGAGGTAGATCCTTCTCCTACCTGGCAGCTAAAACTTGGAACTCTCTTCCTACTCACCTTCGCCTTACTCAGAACCACCTAGCATTCAAAAAGCAACTTAAAACTTGGATATTCGACAAGTAATTTCCCCACCCTTCCTCAAGCGCCTTGAGACCCTATGGGTATGTAGCGCGCTATATAAATCTTTTGACTTGACTTGACTCATCATAAGTGGGTGGGGAGGGGGGAGGGGCGAGGGAGGAGCATCTGGGAGGCGGGTGCGTGGTGGAGGGGGCGGGCTCAGGGCTAAACAACAACAACACAGCAAATGGCGGCTACAACGCGAGTACAGACCGGGTTGGGGGAAAATAAAGAGGTTATTGACACAATCAATTACAATGGATGAACAAATGCAGGCACAGTCGAGTACACAAACAGGCAGGCACGTTCAAGCGCTTAATGAGGACAGCAGCGCTATGCAGGCTATAGTAAAATTACAATGCTACAAGCACGTTCAGGCGTTAAGTTAGGTCAGCAGCGCAATGCAGACGATACCAGGCAGCTTTAGGCAGGGGTCAGCGAGGGCAGAAGGGAGCGACCGTTCCCAACGAAGTCAGGGAGCGGTCGCTCCCTTAATAATGTTATATACGGCCCACTCCCTTTCATGAAGCGGAGCCCAGCGCAACAAGGTGGCTTGCTGAGGTGTGCTGGAGGAAAGACGGACAAATATGTCCTGAGTAAACACGAAAATGTCCGCACTTGACCACAATACCACACACCATGCAGCAATAACAATCTAAAACACATGCAGAGACTCAGATGGGATTCGTACATGGGTTCATCAACATGTTCTGTAAAGGTAGTAAAAAACAGAAGTTATACCTCATTTATACCTTTATTTTTTTTGAAATTCACATTACAGTGCATCATGAATGTATGAGGCAATCAGTAACAAACATATCTGGTGGTTACAGAGTTTCATGACAACAATAACGCTTACAAGTATAACAATTCACAGGATACACAGTTGTATATATTGATTGCATTCATGAAAACAGTGGGAAAATTCGGTATATGTCATATACAGTCAAATTACCTGATGCCTACAATTGCGATTCTCTTATTAACATGACTAGAGAATCTGGATTTCATTAAAGACATGGAGGCTAACATTATGCATATAACTTTTAATGCAGACCCAAGCAGCGGCATATATCACAAAGCAATAGTTCCATATAGAACATTCTTAACAAAACAATTCCAGTAAGCACTAGGCAATCAGCCTCTTTTAAATGAGGAGTAAAGGAGAGAAAGGAAATGTCCCAATAAAAACTTCAACGAAGGATCAACGAATCTTCACAAAATCAAGACAGACGAAGGATGAACAAAATCTCCAAAATCCATAGAGAAAGAATCAGGAACGTGAGTTCACGAGAGGTTATCTGAAAAGAAAAAGGTTGCAAATAAATCCAGAAATATAAAAAAAATCAATCCTGACAAGGAACATAAAAATATAAAAGCAAGTTAAGTATTCAAATAAAATATCACATGAATTAAACAGTAAGCAAAAATCAACCATCAACCACCCAAGGGAAGGGTGTGAGGGATAATGTTAGCCTCCGTGTCTTTAATAAAATCCAGATTCTCTAGTCATGTTAATAGGAGAATCGCAATTTCATTACAAGACCGGAGGCTACCATTATGCATGTTGCTAGCCATGTAGGACAACATCAGACATATGAGTGATTGGTTTACAATAATGATGAGCAAAAGTTCTAGAATTCGACCAATCAGCAGCTTTAAGAATATCATCCAACTTACCTCCTGACCAAAAGTACTTACTGGCCATAGCACCCCTAATAGAGTGCAGTTTGAAGATATTTAGATCAACACCAGCAATGTTCATAACAATTTTGACCCATCTTGCAATAGAGGCAGAGGAAATACCCTTATGAGGGTTAACAAAGGATATAAGTAACTGATTAACACCACAAGGGCAAAGAGCATGCGTTCTCAAATCATATTGTTTCATACAATCCACAACACATAGTTTTTTACAAATATCAAAACGTGGATAGGAAATAGAATCAGACATAGTCTTTGTCGTTCTGTGGAGTTCAAATTTGACGCCAAACATATCATAAGACCTATAGGAAATATCTAGAGCTCTAACATCAGAAACTCTACGACAGGAAATTAAGCAAAGAAGGGTAGCTAATTTGATAGAAAGGTTCTTTCTGTTCAAAAACGAGTTATCTGGCCAACTACAGAAAAGGTCAAGAATTAATTTAACATCCCACATAGATTGATATCTAGGTTTTGGAGGACTTCTAAGTCTGATACTTTTAAGGATTCTACAAATAATAGGATTTTTACCTACCGTCTTACTATTGACCAAGGAATGACCAGCAGAGATAGCCGATCTATAGCAATTGATAGATTGATAACTTAGACCCCTGTCATATTGTTCTCCGCGAAAATTGACTATATGAACGATAGGTGCTTCCACGGGATCCAAGTCCCTTTCCAAGCACCAACGTAACCAAACTTTCCAAATGTTGTTATACCGGTAGTGTGTTCCAGAGGCCCAAGATTCTCCGAGGAGAGTTGAAGCTGTTGACAAAAGCCTTGCGAGATCTTTGGATCTCCTGACACTCTCCATGCAAGAAGGTTCAAATTCCCTGTTTGGACAAGAGGGTGAATTTGACCGTCTATGTTGGTGAGAAGGTTGTTGAGAGAAGAAATCAGGAAAGGAAGATCGTAAGACATCTCTAGAGTAGTTGGGAACCAGTCTTGGGAAGGCCAAAAGGGAGTTACCAGGACAATGGAGGTATGTTGATGTCTCACTTTCTGAAGGACCCTCTGGATCATGGCAAAGGGAGGGAAGGCATAAGCGTTGACTCCTACCCATGATTGGAGAAAAGCGTTGACTGCTAGAGCACCCGGGTCGGGCATCCAGCTGTAATAATGTTCCAGTTGAAAAGTCAACCTGCTCGCAAAAAGATCTATTTGGAAGGGACCCCAGAAGTTGTTGAGGGATCTGAACACTAAGGTGTTGAGTTTCCAATCGGAATGATCCAAGAGGAATCTCGAATTCCAATCCGCAGAAAGGTTCGATTCCCCTGGAAGGTATTCTGCTCTTAGAGAGATCTTGTGTTCCAGACAGAAGATCCAAAGTTTTTTTGCTAAATTTGACAAGTCTTCCGACTTCGTTCCTCCCAGGTGGTTTATGTAGGCAACGGCGGACATGTTGTCCATTTTTAGAATAACTGATCTGCCTTGAAGAGAGTGTTTGAAGCTCATTAGAGCATAAAGGCCTGCAGTCAGTTCTAGGTAGTTTATATGGTGTGAAGACTCCTCTTGAGACCAAACTCCACCAGTATTTTGATCTAGGAGACAGGCACCCCAGCCATGAAGGCTCGCATCTGATTCCAAAATAAAATCCGGTGTTGAACCAAAAATTGCTCTGCCGTTCCAAGCATCCAAATCCTCTAACCACCAGGTTAGTTCTGAAATGGATTCTTGGTTCAGGGAAACACGGTCTCCGTACCAGAGACTCAATCTCAAAGCTTTTCCTTTTATCCTTTGAAGGGCTCGATAATTTAGAGGGTCTGGAAAGATAGCTTGAATGGAGGATGAGAGAAGACCCATGAGTCTGGCTAGTTCTCTTAAGGAACGATTTTGATGTTTGAGGACATTCCTTATCTCCTTTCTGATTTTGGAAATCTTCTTTGGAAGAAGAAGGAGAAGGCAATTGGTGGTGTCTACAGTGAAACCTAGGAATTCCATGGACTTTGAGGGGGACAGTATTGACTTTTCTTTGTTAACAATAACTCCTAGGTTTCTAAAAGATCCATAACAGTTTTGAGATCTTGAAGAATTTGAGATTAATCTTGAGACATAATAAGGATATCGTCTAGATATATAATCATACGAATACCCTTCTCTCTTAGAGATGAGGCGACTGCTCTCATTATTTTGGTGAAACACCAAGGGGCTGATGACAGGCCGAAGGGGAAAGCTTGGAATTGATAAAGTCGGTTCTTTCAAGTAAATTGTAGGAAGGGTTGATCTTCCTTGGCCATAGGGATGGTAAAATAGGCGTCTTTGAGATCTAGTTTGACCAACAAGTCTCCTTCTAACAAGAGATCTCTCAGAAGATGGATACCTTCCATCTTGAAATATCTGTAAGCAAGGTACTTGTTGAGTTCCCTGAGATTTATGACGGGTCTCCAACCTTTGTCCTATTTTTCTACAAGAAAAAGAGTACTTACAAACCTAAGAAATTCCATAGAGACTTCTATGATTGCTCCTTTCTGGAGCATTGAAGAGATCTCCTCTTCTATAATCTTTTCTTGATCCGGAGAGAGAGACATTTCTCTTGGGAAAGAAACCTGAATCGGAGTATCTATGAAATCTATTGTAAAACCAGTAACAGTGTTCAGAACCCAAGGATCTTGAGTGATTAGTTTCCAGTTCTGGAGAAAGAATTTTAGTCTGCCTCCCACTTTCGTGGGAGGGGAAAAAGGAATCAAAGCACTTACTTTGTGGGTTTGCGTCGTTAGATCCCCCTCTTGGTCTCGAACCTCTTGAACGGAAGCCTCTTCCCCTTGGAGGGTAAAATTGGGGTTGGTAGGAAGATTGGTGGCCGCCTCTTGCGTTATAAGCTCTGGATCTACCGTAGGGCCTACGATTAAATCGGCCGAAAGATTGGCCCCTTCTTTCAGCCCTGACAAAAAGGTTATTGCTGTTGATGTTGAAAACCTTTTTCATGTTCTGATGTGCTTTATCCAGGGCTTTAAAGGTGGACACGTATTTACCTAATGTTTTGATTAGGTCTTCGCCAAAAAGTAGGCCTTTAGGATTAAGTGAGGGCTTTTTATTGGCTAAGTCGCTCAATTTTGGGCTAATCTTAGTGAGAGCGACTCTTCTTCTTTCAGAGTTGAGACTGGCATTTGCGTTTCCTAAAAGTACTAGTGCCCTTTGACTCCAACCATGGATAAGATCAGTGTTCAAGGTGGAGCCGTTGATATGACTATTTTCAGCTGCATCAATAATTTTAGTGAGGGGACTTAAAATATCAAGAAGTCGGTCTTGACAAATTTTAAGGGATCTCTCCATACCCTTCCTGGGATCCCTACCGAGCTTGAAAAGATATTTTATCAGCTCGGGATCAAGATTAGGTGTTTGGCAGACTTTACCTTCGATAGAAGGTCTTGAGCATTCAGCTTGTAAGAGATTACGAGTGTCTCTCTCTAGAGGATTCCTGATCCATTTGGTAATAAATGTACTAACGTGGTCCAGAGGAAACCAATCAGAGCTTCTAGGATGTCTGATGTTAAAAGGTGAAAACATCTCCTCGCCTAGAGGGTCTAGAATGCTATCCTTTGAAGAGGAAGGTAAATTATCGTCAAATGATTCAAAATCCTGGTTATCTTCATCCAAGTCAAGGATATATTCGTCAGGGAATTCTAAGGCAGTATCATCATGGTCATAGTTAATAAAGTCATCATCGTGGATGAATTCATTACTCTGAGCACTTGGATAGGTTGTGCCGCGGAGGACACCTTTATAATTTGTGCCGCTAGGGACACCCGAATCGTCTGAGTTAAGATGACCTGCAGTAAAATTTGAGGTACTAGGACCTGAAATAGTGCTCTTAGGGGTACAATCAATATTTTTAGTTTTTCTACTCTTCTTACCCCTTATTTCAGTGAGGTTATTATCATTTTCAAATTCATATTGAAATTCATCGTCCTCTTCAGGAGAAAAGGTTCTCTTAGATGCCATGACTTTAGAAAGTGTAGAAAACATACAAGACCTCATTTCTTTATGTAGTAGAGATTTAAATGCCTTATTTTCAATGTTGGGGAGAGAAAGATTATCTTGGTCTGAATCTGAGTCAGACATGATAAGGATGGGGAATAGAGAGGTATAATAATTAATAAATAAATAAGTAAAGACCTTTTTTTGGGGGGATATAATATATGCATATAAATCAATTCAAATGTAATTCCCCTTTTTTTTTGGGGGGGGGAGATTAGGCTAGATGGGGTGGGATTCGTTTTAGGATTGCAAAAGAAATATAATCTAAATTGGATTTAAATCCAAAGAAAGCGTAGTAGAGATGATAAATGTGTGCAAATCAGCTGATCGAGTCGGAAAACTGACAGTTTCCCCGTGTGCGATCAGCCGGTTGCCCAGAGACGCTCATTGCGAGCAGGAAGACTGAGGAAAGCAACTAGGCAACGATAGCACGCAGCGCGTGTGTTGCTAATGGTCTTTCCTCAGTTTTGGCAAAACACAGTCACGGGCACTGGTGAGAAGAGAAATTCGATGAGGGTATCAAACGAGGGAAGGTATGTAGAAGCGGAAGGCGCTTAAGTAAAAAACAATGAATATAAATCTATCGCGAAGTGAGAGCGCGATTATCAAATAGTGTGAGCAAACAGGAAATAAAAAAGCGCGATTACCGAGTAAAATAATGAAAACGAGCCGACCTCCATAAATTAGAGGACGGGCGATCGAGTCAGGGAAGGGGGAGGGAACAGAACGTCCCACGGGAAACAAGAGCAAGAAAAATTGAATAAAAGCATCACAATCATCAGGTAATATTGGCAGAAATGTAACAGTATTTGGTTAATAATAAGTATAAGTTATAAATAGCAGTAAATAAACAATAATTAAAATGACTAGCAATGTCAAAGGAGAGTAAGAGAAAAACATGACTTATCAGCTTGGAGCCGCATTTAAAAGAGGCTGATTGCCTAGTGCTTACTGGAATTGTTGTGTTAAGAATGTTCTATATGGAACTATTGCTTTGTGACATATGCGGCTGCTTGGGTCTGCATTAAAAGTTATATGCATCATGGTAGCCTCCGGTCTTGTAATGAAATCATGCATGCACCAGCTACCATCGCTCAATTTATTTATTTAATTAATTTTTTTTTAGAGTTTTATATAGCACGAACTAGACCCGAGAGATCGGGTATCAGAGCGCTTTATATGAGCACCAGTTTCGTTAAATGAGGACACATTCATTTTTGATAGGCATGGGGAGATTAAAAGATTTGCCCAGAATCACATAATGTTGAGTGTCGTTGCCGACCCCTTGAACGCGGTTCCTCAGCTTCGAGGTCGGCTGCTCTAGCAGTAAGGCTACTTCCTCTCCCCAATAAATTCTCAATCAAATACAAAAGAAGCAACAATTAAGAACTGAGCTACTACAAACTGTCTGTTTCAAGTACATTGCGGCCCTGGCAGGGCGGAGGGTAACAGGGCTGGGGGGAGCATGGGGGGAGAGGGAAGAGGGGCAGGGGGAGAGAGGAAGAGGGGATGAAAAAGAGAGGGGGAACAAGGGGGAACAGGGGAGGAAAAGGGAAAGGAAGTACGTCATAACCACAGAAATACATCAGTCATCAGCAAGAGTTGTAGATAGTATTTTGAAATGTTCTAGTAATTGAGCCCATTCCATTGATATTCATTTCTTTCTCAGCCCTCTATACTCTTTGCGCTGAAGTGCCTCTCTCTCAGCAGTGGCCTATTGTATGACCTCCTCCCGCCATTTCCCCTCACGAGGCTCCTTGTGTGATTTACACTGCTGTGTGTTTAGTCTCTTGGCCAGCATTAAGGCGAGGCCCGTAAAACATTGCAGTACCTTTGCCTTCTTAAGAAGAGGAAAGAGACCCAGAAGACAGGTTTCAGGAGAAATCCAGGTGGAGCATTCCGTGAGGTGTGTGAGTCCTGTATTAGCTCTGTCCTGAAATCTACAAGAGAGGTGCAGGCCCATAACATGTGTACAAAATCTGCCTCTGGGCAGTGACATTGAGGACACTCCAAAGGGGAGGTTGGGTACATGCACTTTACCTCCTGGGGCGTAAGGTAGGCCCTCTGTAATACGAACAATTGTGTTGCTTCGAGCCGGGCATTTCGGGAGACGCGCTTAGGATATTCAAGGATCTGCTTCCATTCCATGTCAGTAAACTCCCTGGTTAAGTCCGCTTCCCATTTATGACAAAGAGTCAACAAGGAGAGTCCCAGATGTGACTGCAATCTGCGGTATAGCCAACTGACCAGATGATTACCATGGCCCAATATATGCAGTGTCTGCAAAAGTCCGAAGTTCAGGGGCTTTTTCTGGTCCACCAGCCAGTACTTACACACATATTGTGTAATCGCAGCATGCGTTCAAAACAATGTCGGAGGGGATGAATAAGTCTGCATGAATTCTCCATGAGGGATTAGGTTCCAGAAATAAATCACCACACCGGACTCTATCCAACTGCGAAGTCTAGTGGCAGATAATACTCCCCGTAACGTGGGTAGGCCGCACAGGGGGACATTGGGGGCGTATGGTACGGGCCTGCCATCGTATTTCAACGCTAATTTCCAACAGTGGAGTGCAATGTGTAAGAGAAATGGGGGTCCCTCATTCAATTTGTACCAGGGCAATAGTGACTGCAGGGATCCAGCCCGCAAATGTTCGGGGGAATAACCAATCTCAAATAGGTTATGACCGGCCAACCAATAAGCCATCCACTGCAATGGGCCTACTATGGAATAGGCCTTAAAATCCGGTGCTCCCATGCCCTCTTCAGTGCTCGTTAATTGCATTTTGGTAAGAGCTAATCTGTGACGGCCCTGTCCCCATAGTATGAAGGTCAATAATGTATCTAGTGCTCTATAGATCCAGGCAGAAAGGACCACGGGGAGATTTACAAATTCCTACAATAATCTAGGGAGCATAACCATTTTAGAAACGGCAATACGGCCTGCGATAATGGGAGGCAAGGTGTTCAAAAACACTACTTGGGCCTTGAGATTGTTAAGTGTGCAGACCACATTTCCATCAACGGTGTCCGATGTGGTCCTGTAGATGTGAATCCCTGGATATTTAAAGGTAGAGGGCTCTACCTTGAACTGCACTGGACTAAATTGAAGGGTGGGATGAGTGTACGTATCATAAAAGGTAAAAGCTACTGATTTAGATGCGTTAAGTTGCAAACCAGATAGCCCCCCAAATTGCTCAAACAGTGAGGCTACAGATGTCATGTCGATCCGCATAGAGCAACATGTCATCTGCATAAGCCGAAATAGAATGACGTAGCCAGCCTACCGGGATACCATATGGAGCTATTGTGCAACGCAATTATTGTGCCAGAGTTCTAAAGCAAACACAAACAGCAAGGGCAACAGTGGACAACCCTGTTGTGTGCCTCGAAAAACCTCATAGGCTGGGGAGATGTTGGTACCAGTTTTTGCCCTTGCTCTAGGTCTAGCATAAAGCAGCTCCACCCACTAGATAAATTCTGGAGGGATCCCATATTTAAGCAAAGCAGCCAGCATATACGGCCAACTTAAGGAATCAAATGCCTGGCGTATATCCAAAGAGATGAGAAATAAGAAAGTACAAACGGATGAATCTCCAATTTATTTACAGACAAGGTGCAATTAATTACCCTGACATGTTATCAATAGTTTTCTAACAAATAATTACCAATAATTTATTTTCACATACATGCCGTTGGGTCAATCTCTAACCCACCAAGGAATTCCACATAAATTAATCAGAAAAACAAACAATGATATATACATAAACTTACAGAAAGGACATACAAATATGCATATATATACACTACATACAATTTACTAATACCCTGACAATTCGAAAAACTAGTGTTAACTCGTATCTGAGGGATACACTCAGAGATAGTCCTTTTCGAACATGAGGTATCACACCCCCCTACATTTTATCATTATGTGCGTACACAACCTTATAACATGTTAGCATTGATTGGATTCCTCAATTATAGCTGGTAAATATTTGTTACAAAACTATTGATAAAACGTCAGGGTAATTAATTGTGCCTTGTCGGTAAATAAATTAGAGATTCATCCCTCCGTACTTTCTTACCTCTCATCCTTCAGATGTTTCATGCCTATGTATTGGAGGGTTATTTGGGCATACCCCCCATTTCTTGGTGTATATCCAAAGAGAGGCAACCCGCATGGGGGGATCTGCTTGGGCAGAATGTAAAAGGGCATAGAAGCATCAAAGGTTCAAGGAGGTACTGCGCTTGGTAATGAAGCCACATTGGTCTGTGTAAATTAATTTGGGAAGTAAAGGAAGAAGCCACAATGCCAGAAGTTTACTAAGAATTTTATATTCCGTATTAAGAATCTATAGGAGCCTATGTGCTGTAACGTCTTTTGGAGACTTATCTGGTTTTAACAAGGAGGTTACTATCGCCTCCCTAGTCGTGGGTGGCAGGATACCCTCTGTCATAGCGGTGGTGTACAGTTGTAACAGTATGGAAACTAAGGGCATTGAAATAGTGGAGTAAAACTCGATGTGGAGCCCATTGGAGCCTGAGGTTTTATTACGGGCGAGTCCCCGTATTGCACTGCGAGTCTTGGCAGCAATCAAAGGGGCATGCCAAGTCCTTACCCTGTGCGTCAGTAATGGTGGGAAGCTGCACTAACTCTAGGAATGTTGCAGTTTCTCCCGTCATATCACGAGGGGGGTGGCGGAAAGGGCTGCATAGTAATCGTGAAATGTTTTATTAATTGCTACCTGTGTGGTGATCAAGGTATGGCACCAGGGTTTTTTAGAGACCTTCTAAAAAAAATAATAGAGATGCTAACCATTTGAAAGAGAACAAAGATGGGTGGATCGTCTAAAAACAAATAGTCAAGGAATGAATGATCACATACCGTGGTATCAACTCTCATGATTTGTCTTGATTTGATGACATAAAGGGTTAAGAAATTATTTCCTAAATTGTCCAACCCTTGAGAGTCAATAAAGAGTACCTAAAATGTAACATATATTGAATATTTCAACTAAACTGAACAAACTGATTAAAAGAACTAGAATATCTGATTAAGAAATTACTTTTTTGAACTCAGAGTGAATAAAATAAAAACAGTCACCACATAATTAATTTAAGTAACCACATTTGCATCATAAATTAACAATGTGCCCCTCTTTTGAATGTTAAAATCTACCACAATCGATCTACATAGTCTTTCTTTAGTGTTCTCAGGTGCTATGAACTGAAAAAGGACTAAGAAAATATCGCCCTCCACTTCCGGGGGCAGAGACAGCACAAGCAGGGAAAATCCGGATTGCTGGTAAGAGCAAACACGCTGAGGGTTTCATCGAAGAAAATTCCAAGTAAGACCGGTACTAAAATGTGTATCTTTATACTGCAGAAAAATTAGAAACTTTCTCTAGAACCCCAGATGGAAGCAACTTTCAAGCTACAAAGGTATGGGTTGGATAATGTTTATTAGCTTTCGTCGCGTTTTCATGAGGCACGCAAACTATAACATTGCTGCGTAATTGAACAGGGCGCTTGAAAAGACACTTGACATTAGAGCTTGGAAAGACGTTTTATAAGGGCATCGGCTCGTGGGAGTTTTGGTCACGAACACTGAGAGTAGTGACACATGCACAGCCATAAGTTGAGAACTACACACTTAACATCTACGTAGTTGAATCAATAAATCCAACTGAATAGACACGCCTAAATATTAGCGGAAGGGATCACCAGAGAATAACATAGGGCATTTTGGCAACAAGTAAATATCAGCATAGAAATAAATGACCAATATATACGCGATGCCTCACTGCTTTGTATATCTTGACAACATTTAGATAACATAGTATTCTTTTAAGAAAATATGCAAAATAAATGAATTACCTACATAGCCATTAGACATCTGTTGGCACTATGACACCATAAATTTGAAGGACAACGAACATTTTGATTTAATGTATAGTGGCGATAAGACTAAATTTGCAAAACCTCAGTACTATGCTCCCAGTTTTTTCATATTTATATTTAGAGAGAAGTCACTTATTAAGTGAATATAGATAAAAGAAAACGATGATAGGGTTAAATGAATAACATGAGAACTAGTTATTCTCTCCATTTCAGGTACTACTAGCCTCGATAGAAAGAAGGTAACAAATTGAATCACCTTTTGTGCTACACAAATCGTGTAAGTACACCTCTTTTTTCATTTCCATCTTGGTCCTGAAGAAAGTCTCATAGACCCGGCTGGGCGTTACGAGGCTGAAACATGTCGACCAACTCTGACCAATTCTGATGTATAGAGGATCTAGTTACAGGATCCTAATCTACACTAAACCTTTTTTAATAATCCTTGAATCACATATTTTATTAAAATTCTTTTTGTTGATCCAAGTATTTTTTAGACTCACAGATAGATTTTTGGGAGCACTGTTTCTGGACACTGCTTCATATCCAGTGGTACCTCCAGGTGGAGGTCGCATACAACTATAAAAACCCTACGATGATGCACCCACGCTACGTAAATTGGTGGAGAACCAAGATATACCACCACTTTGCTTACGTGCGTGCATGAGGGTTTTTTAAGACGGTCTCTAAAAAAACCTGGTGCAGTAGTATCGAGTGATCCATTCTCCATTTGATTTTTGGTTATACAGCCTGGAAGCTGAATGGATCCATAAGTTCTGCCTCCCTCCTTTTGATTGATGAGCTATCATGTATAGCCAGAATAGGTGTAGAGGTGGGTTGTGGCCTAATCAACTGAGCCTGTAATGTGCCTGACCTATCAGCCCCTACATGATATTTGTTGTGTGTACTCACGTAGGTCTATCACATGTAAGTGTTCCAACAGCTCAGAATATTTAATCCTGGCTTCTTAGAAATCAGGCCTTCTCTCCACATCAGATTTGGCAGCTACCTCCAGCGTTCGTAACAAGGCCTCCTGATCTGTAATATCCCTAATCGCCTCCCGCCTGACCCCCACTAGTGCTCCCATAGAGACTCCCCGGACTGTCACCTTAAATGCCTCCTATTCAACAGCCCTAGCTGTTTAATGTCGCCGTGTCCTCGTTTTCAGTAAAATATATAGTGAATATGTAGTGGCTAACTTACCCCGGAGTACTGAGTCCTCATGTTTTAATGGTTGAAGGCACCATGTGGGAATCAACATGGGGGTCTGACCCCGGTTATGTATCAACTCCAACGGAAAGTGGTCCAAGATAGTTTTTCCCAGATAAGTGCTACGTACAATCATGGGGAACAAGTCTGGGGTGCATAGAAAATGATCGAGGCGTGTATGCAGGGAGTGCGGGTAGGAATAGAAAGAATACTCATGCAGACCAACATGCAGCGATCTCCATATGTCCAGCAGTCCCCATCCCCTGGGCCAATTAGTCAAGTGAGTGGCCTGCACAGCAGCAGCTACATTAGCTAAGGGAGGGTGTGAGCGATCCAGGTGAAAATCAAACACTGCATTAAATTCTCCCCCCAATATCCACGGATACTGCGTCCACTCCAAAAGTGCTTGTGAGAGGTGGGAAAGGAAGGCGTCCAGGTCAATGTTAGGTGCGTAGATTGAACCCAAGACCACTGGTGCACCATCCAGCATCCCCTGCAAGAGTACATACCTCTCTTGATCATCAATCCTGTTGTTAGTCAATGAGAAGAGGACTCCTGCGCGTAACCAGATTTCCGCCCCCCGCGCGAAGGCAGAGTATGTAGTCCAATATATCTGACCCCTCCATCCTCTCTGCACCCTACTAAGCTCAGAAGAAATTAAGTGTGTTTCTTGTAGGTAGACTATCTGTGCCCTGCGGCGATGTAGCTGGACCACTATCCTATAACGTTTTTGTAATAAACCCATCTCCGTATATGTCAGGAGATGATAGTGTATGATTTTGCTATAGACATGACATCACAAATATACATTCCACCCCACCACCAGCCCCCAGGAACCCACCCTGTGGTTCCGTGGTCCCGAATTTGGTTCGATAGTTCTGAAACCCGATTTATAAAGATCGTCGGAAATGGACGATTTTGGTGTCAGCGGACCGCAAATGGCGAGTGTAACGTGTCTGAGTGTTTTCGTATGAATCGATATAGGAGAACACTCTGCATTTGAGGATTTAGTTTGAACCCTCGGGTTCCATTTTGTATGTGGCAGCCATCTTGTGTGGTTGCCCTAACATAGGCCCTATGATGGTGGCCGAACGAGTCCTTGACACGTACGCCTTAGTTGACTTCTGGTTGACCTGGCCGAACTGACTCCTCGCCTGGGGCGAATCCCGCTGAGCCAGTTCCTTGTTCAGCAGCTGGACTGATAAAAATCAAAGAGCAGGACGTGCCCTGACTTTATGACACACCGTTCCCACTCCTCTATCTCCTTTCCATCTGTTTCTGCCTTTTCTTTACGACATGTTCATCGATCTGGGTTGAAAGTTTTATGGTGGGTTTGTCCGGCCTGATCGAACAGGAAACTTAGCATATGTGCGATCATTTTGGTGGGCTGGACAACGGAAAGTGGGATTAACTTTGACTGTCGTGATTCGTTACTTTTTGAAATGCTACTTGTTCATTGGTTAGTTTGTATGCACGAAATGTAAATTGTGATGTTGCCAGAGGCGTAATTTTCGGCATAAAAGACCGAGTTTCGTTCATTGAGTTGGTGCAGTCTCTGTCGAACTATCCGTGTGTACTTCGTAGACCTCTGTCCCTGGTTGCAACCAATAAACTTTGGTCTTTGACGTCATCAAGAAGTATCCAGTGTCTCTGTTTGCCAAGACAGGTAAATCCGGGGTCTTTGGGTGTTGCCCTGACACCGCTGGGTTAATGTAATAGTATTGGTTCCGAGAAAACCCAGTACCTCATTTGGCGCCCAATGTGGGGCGACTTCAGCGGTACCGGTCCAAGCCAGAGGTTCGTGAGGAGCTTCGTGAGAAAATTCCAGAGGTTGGCCAGCCACTTCAGCGACCCCTGTATGTCGACGTGGTTCCGAAGGTCTTTGCTGCGAGGTTTCCCGTGTCCCGACGGCTACGAAGGACTGCTGCCCTGACTGTCGCCCTGTTTTGGAGCCTTAGACGTTTGTAGAGCGAGACGATTGACGGGTCTTCTGGTGACGCCATCGACAATTCAGTTAAGTATACAGGGAGCGTCTCCTAGTTCTTAGTTTGTTTTGTATCCTTTAGTGGATAGCTTTGATTTGGTACCTGCAGGCCCCAAAGCCAGGGATTCGTGTATTCACGAGCTTATCGATTTTAGATTACCCTTGTTGTTTGAAGCTAGACTAGTGAGCAAGATGCCTGGTTTTAGCAGTCTCGGGTTCCATTTTGTATGTGGCAGCCATCTTGTGTGGTTGCCCTAACATAGGCCCTATGATGGTGGCCGAACGAGTCCTTGACACGTACGCCTTAGTTGACTTCTGGTTGACCTGGCCGAACTGACTCCTCGCCTGGGGCGAATCCCGCTGAGCCAGTTCCTTGTTCAGCAGCTGGACTGATAAAGATCAAAGAGCAGGACGTGCCCTGACTTTATGACACACCGTTCCCACTCCTCTATCTCCTTTCCATCTGTTTCTGCCTTTTCTTTACGACATGTTCATCGATCTGGGTTGAAGGTTTTATGGTGGGTTTGTCCGGCCTGATCGAACAGGAAACTTAGCATATGTGCGATCATTTTGGTGGGCTGGACAACGTAAAGTGGGATTAACTTTGACTGTCGTGATTCGTTACTTTTTGAAATGCTACTTGTTCATTGGTTAGTTTGTATGCACCAAATGTAAATTGTGATGTTGCCAGAGGCGTAATTTTCGGCATAAAAGACCGAGTTTCGTTCATTGAGTTGGTGCAGTCTCTGTCGAACTATCCGTGTGTACTTCGTAGACCTCTGTCCCTGGTTACAACCAATAAACTTTGGTCTTTGACGTCATCGAGAAGTATCCAGTGTCTCTGTTTGCCAAGACAGGTAAATCCGGGGTCTTTGGGTGTTGCCCTGACACCGCTGGGTTAATGTAATAGTATCGGTTCCGAGAAAACCCAGTACCTCACTTGGCGCCCAACGTAGGGCGACTTCAGCGGTACCAGTCCAAGCCAGAGGTTCGTGAGGAGCTTCGTGAGAAAATTCCAGAGGTTGGCCAGCCACTTCAGCGACCCCTGTATGTCGACGTGGTTCCGAAGGTCTTTGCTGCGAGGTTTCCCACGTCCCGACGGCTACGAAGGACTGCTGCCCTGACTGTCGCCCTGTTTTGGAGCCTTAGACGTTTGTAGAGCGAGACGATTGACGGGTCTTCTGGTGACGCCATCGACAATTCAGTTAAGTATACAGGGAGCGTCTCCTAGTTCTTAGTTTGTTTTGTATCCTTTAGTGGATAGCTTTGATTTGGTACCTGCAGGCCCCAAAGCCAAGGGATTCTTGTTTTCACAAGCTTATCGATTTTAGATTACCCTTGTTGTTTGAAGTTAGACTAGTGAGCAAGATGCCTGGTTTTAGCAGTCTTTGGAATTTGTTTAGTTGTGGTACTTTGAGGGATTCCCGGTTAGAGGATTCGTGTCCGGTTCCTCCGATCGGAACTCCTACATACGAGTTGTATGTGAAACATGGTGTAGGTCCTATTAGCTACAATGAGATTTGGGTAAAGTATACGAAGAATGACGGTGTCCTGCAGTGGCCCCGTTATGGTAGTTTTGAGACAGAAGTTTTAGATAATCTTGAAGTGAGGTTGTTCAAGAAGAAAGCCCGGCCGGCGATGTTTGACTCTTTCCGCATATGGCGCAAAGAAGCCAAACAGAAAGAAAGTAAGTTAGCAAAGAAGAATAGAAAGGGTATGTCAATGGTGCAAGCTGCCATTGCATACAGAGATGACGAAGAAGAGAACAATAGTGAGCAGATGCTTAGAGTGAAGAAGTTAGCGGTAGACAGATGCTACCCAGTCTTGCCGGTTAAAGAGCAGAAAGACGAGAAGGATCTTGTGAAAGACCCTTTGATGTCACATTTGCTAAATTCACCACCACCTTATGTGCAGAATGCTACGGCACCACCACCACCGGTTGTAGCCGCGCAAGCATCTATTGCTTTGCCTCCTGTTATTCCTCCACAGCCAGCTTCTTCGTTGCCTGTGGTTCCTTATCCGCAGCCTTCTCAAGGGTTGCCAACTTTGCCTTTTTCTGCTACTACTACCTCTATGTCTGTTCCGACTATGGATCCTACTACTACTACTGTTTCGTCTCCTCTTGTCCTTCCGACTGTTCCTTCTCCTAGACAGCGGGTGACCACTGCCTTTTCTAATTTTCTAACCCCTCTGTTGGGACAAATGAGTATGTCTCCTGTGAGTGAGCGTAGACAATCGCGTAGCCAATTGCCCAATACAGATGAGCGATTGGTTCTGGATCATATGGCACGTACATGGGTGACGTATAGGTCCCAGTACGATCTAGAAGGTATTATGGATGTTTTCCGACAATGGGAAGCACCAAAGCAGCGTTATGTTTTTGAGCTTATGTGTGCGTTCCTCCATGAACAATGGATGGACGGATTGGGTAGAGTTCCTGTAGAATTGTCTCGATTACGTTCAGAATTTGCTAAAGGAACGATTGTGAACATGCTTGATGTTGAGAGAGCAGTATCGACATTATTGTCACTTCGTAGCGATGTCTCTACTGAACGGCTGTTTGAGCCAGATTCATCAGTTAGGAGACATGCGCGTCAATATCCGATGCGAGAGGTTCCACCGGTATGGAGACCTGCTGATGCTGCTGCTCAACCACCTGTTTTAGCGCACTTTCAGCGAGTGTGGGTTCATGTACCATGGAAGCGTGCAGAAGTTTTAGCGCTGAAGCAGACTTTACCAGATCCGCGGAAGAATCCGGCAGGATATTATAAAGAACTTACGCAAACTGTGAGTTCGTGCGTTATGAATTTGGCGGACATTGATATGTTGTTTGGGAATGTTGTCCCACAGTCCATCTGGAATGTCATTCGGCATACAGATCATGATAATGAATTGGGCGATTCGTGGGTGAATCTTGTTGCAGCAAACGATAGACAAGTTGGAGGTGCTAAGCCTGAAGATGTTATTGCTGAACTTCCTGGTAGAATTATCACTTTCATGAAGACTTTGATTCCTGAAGTCCGTGTTAATTGGGACAAATTGTCAGCTTGTAAGCAGAAGAAAGACGAGTCTGTTTCAGACTTTTTCTCGCGTTTCGAGGAAACTTTTGTTGATCATAGTGGTCAGGATATGGCTACTGAAGGTGGCCAGAGATTGTTCGTTGATAAATTCGTGCACAATCTTCTTCCTGAGTTGTGTACTAAGTTGAAGGATTCCGAGAGTGCTTGGCCTGTTTCTACGTCGGCGCAAATTCTTGCTACGGCTCAATACTACGAGAATAGGCGTAAGGATGAGTTAGAGAGAGCGGATAAGAAGACTAAGGAATTGAAGACTAAAGTTCTTCTACAACAAGCTTATCCACCCCGTGTTAATAGTCAGCGTGATTATCGGCAGCCTCAACAATATTTGAGGAACTCGCAGAGAGACGAGACTCCTCAACAGCATATTCAGTATGGGCCTAATCAGTGTGCATATTGCAGAGAAGAGGGACATTATAAGAATAGTTGTCCGGTTTTGTTGCAACGTGCTAATATTGCTCCTGGTGTTAGAGGTAGAAGTGCTCAACAAGCGCCTAGAAGTAGAGGTCGCGGACAAAACGCGCGCACTTTGCCTCCGCAGAATTCAATGAACAGTTTTGACCAACAGCAGAATTCGTCCGGTAGGACAGCTCAGTACTACGTAGATGATTACTATGTTGAAGGCGATGGAGAGCAAGGTAATGATTGTTAGGACAGCCATGGACAAAGAGAGGGAGTTGTTTCAGTTCCGGTAGATCAGAGTGGACCTTACGTAGAAGTGATTGCATCAGGTGTCAGAGCCTTTTCTGCTAGACACTGGTGCTACGAAGAGTTCTATTATGCATTCTAAACTCCCTGGCGCACCTTTGTCTGGCTTTAGTAATGTTTCTATAGGTTTTTCTGGCGCCCCCGTTACGAATCCGATTTCTGTTCCATTGCCTCTTTCTGTTGGTCCTCGTAGGTTCGAAGCACCCCTTCTTTTGACTACAGGTTGTAATGAGAACTTGTTAGGCCTTGACCTGTTGAAGAGATTGTATGCGACTTTGTACTGTTCTCCGTCAGGAGTACATCTTACTTTGGGTGAGAATGTGATCTCTCCGATATATGTTTCGAAAGATTGTCTTCCACCTGAATTGTCTTCGTTACCGGATTCGTTATGGGCTACGGGTCCAAATGATGTGGGCCTGTTAGATATTCCCCCATATGTTGTGACGCTGATGGCGAATGCTCAGTTACCGCGCATTCCACAATATCGTATTTCAAGCGATGGTGAACGAGCGCTTTTGGCGATCATTTATGATCTAATTGACAAGGGTGTTATTGAAGAGACTCGAGGTAATGTGTGTAATAGTCCGGTTTTGCCTGTCTTGAAGAGAACTGATTCTTCACAGCCTCCTGTATATAGGTTTGTTATCGATCTTCGTGAAGTGAACAAAATTGTTGTTCCACAGTTCCCTGTTGTGCCTGACATAACTGCATTATTGACATTAATTCCAGCTTCTGCTACCTGGTTTTCGGTGATTGATTTGAAGAATGCTTTCTTCAGCATCCCGATTGCCATAGAGAGTAGAGATATATTTGGATTCTCTTTAGGAGGACGAACTTTCCGCTTTAAGCGCGCTCCTCAAGGTTATTGCGAGAGTCCATAAATCTGTAGTCAAGCTCTGAAGATGCAACTTGACTTGTTGACTTTACCCGAAGGTGCAGCCCTTATCCAGTATGTCGACGATTTGTTGGTCGCTGCCGATACAGAAGACATATGTAAGGATGCCACTGTGTCCTTGTTGTCTCATTTGTCTGAATGCCATCATAAAGTTTCTCTCTCGAAATTACAATTCTGTCGCCAAGAAGTAACCTATCTAGGTCACCTCTTATCGAAGGAGGGAAGGAAACTGACCCCAGAAAGAATCCAGACTATTGCGAGAATGAGTGTCCCTACGACACAGAGAGAAGTACGTGCGTTTTTGGGTATTACGTCGTACTGTAGACAGTGGATCCTAAATTTTTCCCTTCTAGCGAAACCTTTGATAGCTCTTATGGTTAAGGATACTCCAAATCCGATTCCTTGGACTGAGGAATGCCAAAAGAGTTTTTTCTGAACTACGCAATGCGTTGTGTTCGGCTCCTGTGTTGGGTACACCCGACTACAGCAAGCCTTTCGCATTGTATGTCCATGAGAGAGAGGGATGTGCATTGTCGGTTTTGACTCAATAGTTTGGCGGGAAGCAACACCCATGTGCGTACTTTTTGTCAACATTAGATCCTATGGCTAGAGCGTTGCCGAGTTGCTTGAGAGCAACTGCAGCAGCGGCTGTTTCGATTCGACAGTCTTCTGGTTTAGTTATGGACAATACGCTAGTGGTTATGGTTCCACATGCAGTGGATACCTTGTTAAATCGGACGAAGACACAGCACTTGACTAGTGCTCGGTTGTCAGGGTATGAGCTTACGTTGTTAGCAAGCCACGTGCACATCAAGAGGTGCAATACCCTAAATCCGGCTACGTTGTTGCCGATTTTGCTTGAGACAGACGATGATAGCGAAGAGCAACACGATTGCTTCTTGAGAACAGAAGAAGAGACGAAAGGGAGGATAGATCTGAGGGATACTCCTCTTCCTGATTGTAATGATGCTTTGTGGGTTGACGGCTCGTGTTTTAAATTACCAAATGGCACTGCAGCATATGCTGTGACGACTTTACATACAGTTGTCGAAGCTGCACGTATCCTGCACAATTCTGCGCAAGCGGCGGAATTAATTGCACTTACGAGAGCATGTGTGTTGGCGAAAGGGAAACGAGTGAATGTGTATACTGATAGTCAGTATGCATTTGGAGTGGCTCATAGCTTTGGACGATTGTGGCGTGAACGTGGATTTTTGACATCGCATGGGACGAAGATCCAGCATGGGTAGCTGGTGAATGAACTTCTTGAATCTCTTATGTTACCTTTGCAAATAGCGATTGTGAAATGCAGTGCCCATAGAAAGATTATGGACGATGTTGGTTGTGGTAATGCGTTTGCAAATGAGGTTGCGAAAGAAACTGCTAGGAATGTGACGAGTCGAATGTATGTTGCGGGTCCAGCGAGATGGGTTCCAGAGAAGAGTATGTGCGAAGACACTATTGAGAGCGTGAAGATTATCCAGAGTGAGGCCACTGAGAAAGAGTTGGATGAATGGAGAGAGAGTAAGGGTAGGTTGGATTGGAATGGTTGTTGGACTGATTTGTCGGAACATCAAAGATGGTTGCTGCCAAACGTGTATGTGCTTCCAGTTGTTACAATGGCACATGGATTGGCACACATTAGTGTGAAAGGGATTTGCAAGTTGTTGGCTCTGGTTTGGCAGAATGTGGGAATACCCAGATGTGCAGAGAATTTGGTCAAGAACTGTATGGTGTGTTTGATGCATAATCCTGGCAAGGGAACTCCAACACCAGCTGGTCATTTTGCTCCTCCTACGTATCCGTTTGAGGCTTTGCAGCTAGATTTTATTCATATGGAAAGATGCAACAACTTAAAGTATGTGTTAGTGGTTGTTTGCTCTTTGTCTAGATGGGTAGAAGCTTACCCTCTTAAGGACAACACTGCTCTGTCCACTGCTAAAATTTTGATCAAAGAATTCTTCCCTAGATTTGGTTTGCCGAGAATCATTTGGAGTGATAACGGAAGTGAGTTTGTGGGTCAAGTGATGAAGAGAGTGTGTGACGGTCTCGGAATTAGGCAGAAATTCCACGTTGCAAATCATCCCCAATCAGCTGGTTTAGTTGAGTGCTATAATGGCACTCTGAAACTTAAGTTGGCCAAAATTCAAGAGAGCACTGGTTTACAATGGCCAGATGCTTTGCCATTAGCACTTTTGTCCACCCGAATGACTGTGCATTCACGAATGGGTTTGAGTCTGTTTGAGGTTGTGTTTGGTCGCCCGGCGAATATCTGGGGCGTACCAAGACCAATGAGATTCAGTGACCTTGAATACCCTGTTTTGCTTGACTATTTGCGTGAATTGACAACTAAAATGAGTGTTTTACGCCAACAGGTATATAATTCTCTTCCACAAGCTACAGAAGATCCAGGCCATGCCATAGAACCCGGCTCTTGGGTCTTCGTCAGGAATTTTCAGCGTACGAAAAATGAGCAGCCCCGTTGGACTGGGCCCTACCAAGTCCTTCTGTCGACGAGATCTGCGGTGCGAGTACGTGGGAAACGCCACTGGATCCACGGCTCCCATACGAAGAAAGCACCCTTACCTTTACCTTATGACAAGTGGGTTCAGGATGGTCTTGCAGATTCCAAAACAGAAACAATTCCGAAATTTGTTACGTTCAGTGATGCTCGTTTGATTGGGACTAGCTCAGAACTGGAAAGTGATCGTCTTTTGCAAGCATCAATACCTCCTGCAGATAGATTGGACACTACTGAGCCTCGTCTTTTGTTTGCCGATCAAGAATTACCTGGAAGAGACAGATACAATTTGAGATCGAGAATTAAGGACAAATAAAGATTAATAAAGTTGATTTTTTTTACTGTTTGCAGGTTAACTCTCCACCAAGGATCTACGTATTTTTGTTTTTCTGAACTGCCATCCGGTTCTTGCTGCTAGGGTCGCGGTTGCTACCAGTCTTGGGAGTGTAAGCCTGAGACACTAGGTCCTGGGTTCTGTTGGTCCGAGGCAGTCTTCCTGGGTGCAGCAGAGGCACTCTCAAGCAGAATCAACCAACCACCGCGGGCAGCAACTTTAGTTTAGGATGGATTTCTTTGAGTTGGAGAGACCTGTGCAGACACTGACTTTTAGAAAACGCATTTGCAAAATGATGTCGAAGAAATGCTTTTTGATACCATGCATACTTTTACTACTGAGTTTCGTAATTTTCATAGTTGGTTATGTAGCATTTGTTTTTAAAATTACGTCTAATTCCACTGTGCAATCTACACCTTCACCTACTGTTTCCTCTCATTCTTTCCACCCTTTGCCTGAATATGAGGTAGTCAGACGTAAGGAATTCTCCAATAATTCCTTCATACAGCTTTTGCACCAGCATCAGTTAGTGATCAATACGACAAACTGCTGGATTTGTGGTTTGATGCCTCATACAACCAATAAAGGAATTCCTTATTTGGTCTTGCCTTTTTGTTTGAATGGTTCGATTCGAGCTTATAGAACCATGTTCGTATATGCCCACAGGGTTGACCCCTTACGTTCACCGAGAGATAATCCGAAGAATAGTCCTATAGCTAGAGGCATAGTCGACATGATTAAAGGGACTAATGCAGTAGAGACTATTCCAAAAGATGAGAGGCAACTATATAGTGGTTGGAACGTAACTGGATATGGAGTTAGTCTGAGTATTAACCAGCGAGCGAAAAGTCCTCTACCGATCTGGATAGTGCCCCATAAGGGCTACTATTGTCTGCACGGCAACGGTAAGAATCTGAAGGCTCAGTTAGGGAAGAGCGTTTGCGCTGAGACTTATGTGTTTCCGTCTCAGTCTTCCCCAGCGTTCTTAGCTGCTAAGGGTACTTACTTTGTTTGCTATGACAAAGCATATCCATGGTTGCCCTCCGACTTCTCGGGCACAAGACGAGAATTGCTAGAGGTGTCTTTAGCTAAGAAGACACTGCAGGACAAGAATTGGGTGATTTCTTCAAGGGTTTTCTGCCGTTCTGGGGACCTATGGCTAACAGTAGGAACATTTGTCAGCTTACGAGAGTGGTTGAGTCCACCATAGTGGAGACCGCCGGTGCCCTTGGTAACCTGACTGCTGAGCTCCAGTCGGATAGACTTATGACACTTCAGAATAGAGTTGCCCTAGACGTTATTCTGGCAGATCGAGGGGGAGTTTGTAGATTGATTCAATCGAGCTGCTGCATTTTTATTCCTGACAATGCTCCGTCAGTCCTCCAGGCCATTTCCAAATTGCACAAAATCTCCGATTCTGTCCATCTGGACAAAGGGGATTGGTCTTTGATGGGATGGTTATGGGGATTGATATCCACTTGGGGTTGGAAGATTCTGATGGTCATTGGTATGGTCTTAGCGATTCTGTTTGTGTTCTGTCTCTGTGTACAGTGTGCTCCGGCTATTTGTGGCCTTTGTGCTACTTTGTGCGTACGGAAGCCTGTCCGGAGAGAGATGCATAGTAATAAGATGATGCTACAGCAGCATATCGAGGACTTGATGAATATAGATCCGGATTCAGATTAAAATGGGTCTGGGTTTATTGCCTATGATAGGGCAAAAGGAGGGACTGTGGTTCCGTGGTCCCGAATTGGGTTCGATAGTTCCGAAACCCGATTTATAAAGATCGTCGGAAATGGACGATTTTGGTGTCAGCGGACCGCAAATGGCGAGTGTAACGTGTCTGAGTGTTTTCGTATGAATCGATATAGGAGAACACTCTGCATTTGAGGATTTAGTTTGAACCCTCGGGTTCCATTTTGTATCTGGCAGCCATCTTGTGTGGTTGCCCTAACATAGGCCCTATGATGGTGGCCGAACGAGTCCTTGACACGTACGCCTTAGTTGACTTCTGGTTGACCTGGCCGAACTGACTCCTCGCCTGGGGCGAATCCCGCTGAGCCAGTTCCTTGTTCAGCAGCTGGACTGATAAAGATCAAAGAGCAGGACGTGCCCTGACTTTATGACACACCGTTCCCACTCCTCTATCTCCTTTCCATCTGTTTCTGCCTTTTCTTTACGACATGTTCATCGATCTGGGTTGAAGGTTTTATGGTGGGTTTGTCCGGCCTGATCGAACAGGAAACTTAGCATATGTGCGATCGTTTTGGTGAGCTGGACAACGGAAAGTGGGATTAACTTTGACTGTCGTGATTCGTTACTTTTTTGAAATGCTACTTGTTCATTGGTTAGTTTGTATGCACCAAATGTAAATTGTGATGTTGCCAGAGGCGTAATTTTCGGCATAAAAGACCGAGTTTCGTTTATTGAGTTGGTGCAGTCTCTGTCCAACTACCCGTGTGTACTTCGTAGACCTCTGTCCCTGGTTGCAACCAATAAACTTTGGTCTTTGACGTCATCGAGAAGTATCCCGTGTCTCTGTTTGCCAAGACAGGGGAATCCGGGGTCTTTGGGTGTTGCCCTGACACCGCTGGGTTAATGTAATAGTATCGGTTCCGAGAAAACCCAGTACCTCAACCCCCACCCCCAAGAACCCCAGGAAACAGATCAGCACCTCAAACAAAGAAACATAATCCCAATAGAGGGTCAAACGACTAAACTTCGGTCGACCAAGCTGTGTGCAAACAAAACACATGACACAGTATATAACAGTAAGGGCTTTTTGCCTGTGGGGTAGGCTGCTTACTATCGATATGTGAATATCAGTTACGAAAGAGTGGACTAACGCAGAACAGGCCGGGCCACAGGACCATAATAGTTAAGCATACCATGTGGCCTCCAGCAGGACCGCCCGTGAATGGGTCATATTACGACTGGTGGCATACGTCAAACAATAATTTACAAGGTTTTCCCTCCCGGGGATGAACTTGTGTCAGAGAAAATAAAACATGAAACAATACCCCAGTTCACAGTACACTCACAAAACTGTTAGGCCAGTGGGTCGTTGCTGAGTTGCGTAGATACAGAAGGAAACAACGCCATGCTGTCCCCAGAGTCTGAGTCTGAGGACACCTCCACTGATTGACTAGTGCTGATGGGCGCATTAGAAGTCCGCAATGCCGAGGCTGAACGGAGTGCCTCACGTCTACCCTCCACCACTGACTGCTGCAAGGGAGGACCAGTCACTGTGCTCTGTGAGGTAAGTCCCCTCCGCCTTCGATATGTGGTGCGCTGCACCCTCGGCTGTGACTGTACATGATATACGCCCCAACCTGTGACCGGAAAGTTCCTGTCCAGCCATTCCCACGCACTTTCAGGCGTATCTAAAAAAGAAGCACTCTGGTTGTGGATTATTTTGAGTTTGGCAGGGAACAAAAGTGCAAATGCCAAGTCAGCATCAACGCCCGGGCCTTGACCTCCATAAATGAATAGCGTAGGCATTGGACTGCCAGTGTGTAATCTGGAAACATTTTAATTGTTCGTGTTGTCGAAGTGGATGGGGCCGGTGTTCCAGGCAGTTTGCAAGATATGATCACGGTCTCTGTAGTTTTGAATTCTAGCCAGCAATGGATGTAGGTTTGCGCCGGGAATACGTTTTTGCATAGGAACCTGGTGGGCCGGTTCCACCACAAAAAGTGCAGATAATCCAGTGGGGGTACACTGCTCTTCAGCCCGGTCTCTATAAATGTCATGGGGTGTTGCCCTTTCACACCTTTAGGGAGCCCAACAATGCGAAGGTTGTTGCGTCGGGCCCTTCCTTCTGCATCATCGGCCTGGACCTGCATTGCCTCAATCTGTTGTTGCATCTGCTGCATTAGCACCTTGTGTTCCTTCACCTGCGGCAGTAGCGTTAAAATCGATTGGTCTGAAATCATCACCTTGTCCGCCAGCTTCTTATGATCATCCTTGAGCAAGTTCAATTCCGCGGATGTAGTGCCTATTTGTTGAGCAATATCCGGTCGCAACTCTCGGATTTCCTGGAGTATCATATCCAGCTTATCAGCAGGAAGCAGGGCAGTAGCCCCATCATCATTTCGATGAGACTGTATCGAGGAGGTCTCTGAAGGCAGAGAGCCAGCTCTGCGAGTGTCCATCGCAGTCTTCCTCCTACCCCTGCCCATTGTTGGAGGTGACTCAGTCACGCTGTAAAGTAAATTGCGCCTAGAGACCTCACGCAGACCAGGCGGCCAATAGGACAGTGCAGGCACAGAAACTAAATTCAGCTGTTTCTATCACCCATCGGGGGAGTATGACACCTCCCACCTGCAGTCCTTGCCCAGAATCAAGAGAGGACCCTGAATCCACGACTGGGTTGTGCAGTCAGGCCACTGTTCATTGAATTTAAACAAGCAACAATGGTCCTTAATATATTACAATGCTTAAAGACAAAATTGAATTATAGACAGTGATCTGTACTATATGGAAGCATGTGTCCAGCTGGACACTAATTTAATCAATGTAGAAGCATAAATAAAATAAAGTGAACAATTATACAGTAGGATACAGTCCTGTATCCAGTACACATAACACATAAGAAACAAAACATAGGGTAGGAATTTGCAGGCAATTGGGAAGAAAGGGACGCGCTAGTACCAGTTTAAAGTTTGTCTAGCTGACCTCATGTAGTATACATATTTAAAGTAACAAAAATGGGAATGGTTGTGTCACTTCATTAACTGTCGACGGCGTTTCGATCCTACAAACAATAAAAGATCATTATCAGGACTAACAATGAAGTGCCTGAATGTGCAAGCCTGTTGAGAAGGAAGTAAAAGAAAAGGGGGCCATGGTTTACCCTATATCCTGCATAGCGTTGTATTACTGATAGACCATGCCAAACTTTACTGTGAAACCTTCCATACGTGCGTGAATGATGTATCAGGTGTCACGCATTCTAAAACCATGGTGAAACTTGGTGAAACTGTGACATGCTTGTGGATGTGCCACAGTAAGTAGGAAGTGCAAGAATTGTGGTGAAGGTAAGGGATAAGGGAGTGCATAATGGGATGGCACCTAGGCAGTTGGTAGGACTAATCCAAGAGTTCTCACCTAATGATGGCTTGGGGTCAAGTGTCTTAGAGTAGAAGACACGGGGACTAGGAAGACGTCCGGGGAGAGGTGTTCCTGCGTCTAAGACAAGGATAAGTAATTTTAGTATCAATCCACAGCAGGATGTGGAGTTACGGTGGATGAGGCTGGTCTTGCGTGGTCACGCCGATGGGGCACCAGGCTAAAGGGAACATGGAACTAATTCAAGTAAAGGAATAGGAACAGTGCATAAGGTTGGCCTTATGTAAAAGAGCCTTACCAGGTTGACAATAATTAAGGTGTAGCAAGCGGATATGTGGTCTGGATAGAAGCGGGGCGAATCCCATCAGTCACGGGTGTTTTCGCCTAGCAATCTGCAATTATGAGAGGGAAGGGTTAAGATATTCCCACCCTAGTTAACCGGATGAAGGTGGAGCGTGGCAGTTGCCAGAATGCGGAGGCTTACCTTGGTGTCCAATATGGGACATCCTACAGCCCTGCCTGGCTCAATGGCGCATGAGGGGGAACTGATTAGGAAGCAACACGGTATTTATAACGTGTGTTGCGGTAGCCGCCATCTTAGGTGTGGCAACCAATGCACGTGGGCTCCGTGCTGAACAAGATCGGTGGCCATATTGAAGGTGGCAATTGAACACAAGCCTTAGAATTGAATTAAAATAACTAAAAGACCCAATTTCTATGTGTCGCGGTGGCGACGGGGTTTAGGAGTTTATTTAACAAGGCGGGTTGTCTGATGCCACTCGGAGATCGCGGATGGCGGCTGGTGAGCATGGCGGCCATCTTGGAACGGGAAAACGGGTCCTAATCAGGTCACAAGGAGGTGTCGAGGTGGAGGGGGTAACCAGAAGGGTAGAACCAAACCACAGGGGTGCATGTGTGTTTATACAGTTAGGGTAATAAAATCGTATTTTAGGCAGTAAATGTATTATTTACATTGAAAGAAGACTCATAAACATGTAGAACCATTAATACCTTGCAGAGAAGGACCTTACACTGTTCATTGAGTAGCGCAAGAGGGAGAATGAAAGAGTCACACTAGAAAAATGTGTATCCACGCTCTATGTAGGACAGCAGAGCAGGAGGGATGCGCTATTAGACCTCATACATGGACCAACCTATTCAGGTATAGTACATTCCTACCTCCTCCGCCTTAGAATGGAAGATGCTGGGCACAGCACCTAGTCGCGTTGAATGTAGGTGATCTTGCGGGGCCTCGAGGTGGCCCCCTGGGAATTCAGGCACACTCCCACCAGTCCAGGCACTGCGGCCTCCAGGGCAGTCCCAGGTGCACAGCCGGGCAACAGAGGGAGGGAGCTACTGGCCATCACCATGCCACACTTCAGCAGTAAGTCAGGGCCCACCTCTCCACCGGGGTCCAAGACAAACAACGGGTGAGAAAGAGGGAAGGGGGACAGGCTGCCACCCCCGCTGCAGGAATCAAAAGACAGGGGAAAACAATAAATGGGTGGCCCCCTTCAGCAGCACCAGCCAGCACTGCTTTATTGAGATCAAGGCCGCAGGGGGGGTACCCGTCCTGCTCCCCCACGCCGCGGGTCCAGTCAGCTCAGCTGTAGAATCACCAGGTGAAGTCCCAACGTCACACCACCGCAGGTCTCCAGAGGCAAGCCCATTATCTCTGGTGACACTGGCAGGAAGGTAGGAGGGGCGATCACCCCAGTATGAAGCCCAACATCCACCACCAGCAAGAGCGGGTCTGCACTCAAGGCCCACCAGGCAGGCCACTAGCCTGGACCTCGAGCAGGAGTGCACGCCACAGCGTGTGACCTCCACCTCTGTCCGGGAACACAGGAAAGACTGGCACAGTCAGGCCCGCTCCACGCACCACCAGCCCACCACGATCGGGACCACTCGGAGTGTAGGAGGAGACCCAACATCTCTCCGTAACCTCGCTGTTTTGTGTTACATTACTGGCTTTGATGTGATTTTAAAATTTAAATCTTCATATAGCAATTAAGTTCGTTATTTATAACTTATGACACGTGTGAGATGTGTTCAGTTTCTGTGATAATGAATGCGCTTTTATATATTATTTTTTCAACCCTTTGTGTGTAGATTTTGTTATTGTGCTGACTGTGGGAGTGTATATTCACTAACCTTTTATTTCACCTTTTCATTTTGTCCTTGAAGAGTTAATCCTTTCCGTATTTGTCTCTTTGTAATTTTATTTCCATGCTTATGGGTGGTTCACTGACAAAACATCGACACCCAAAACATCCCCATACCACAATATCGAATCATAAATATATATGTCAAAAATATCGGCATCCTATATTTATAAAGATAAGTACAAAAAAATTGAGAAAAAGAATATCGATGACATAAATATAGATGTAAAAAATATAGTTTATATATATAAAATGAAATAATAAATATTAAATATATTTTAACAAAAATAACAAATAAACAACTTAAAACGTTAAACACACATATATAATAAATATTCCACAAAACAAGGTTACCCCCTCGGAAGAGTCACATCAGGTCGGTATTGCTTGTAATCTTTAATGGAGGCTGCAGCATAGAGATGGAATCTCATCACGGCACATCACATCATGCTGACGCGTTTCGGGCCACTGCCCTTTGTCATAGGTAAAGTTCCATCACAAGTGCAAAACATTTTCCGCATTTAAATCCCTTCATTGACATCCCCCCTTGTGGGCGTGGCCGCTCACACAGCCTTATGTTGTCTGAAGTCCGTGTTTCTCCAGTGAGTTGTTGTACACTCGAAAATAATGTAACACTAATTAAAAAATCAATATTTTAAACAACTATAACTTTGCAAACTATATTATTGACTTCTATATTTTTTAATGATATTTCTTACCTTCAAATCGATGTTCTTGACCACGATATTCTTGCTGTCGATATTTCTCACTGATGCTATTTAGGACTCGATATTTCTGTAGTTCAAAATGTCTAATTTTGTCTGCACACCCCTATGGATAGCCTAGTGCCGTGTGTGACTTACTTAAAGGCTGTAGTACTGCTTGATTAGTATTAGGTATAAGTTTTGTGAAATGAGCCTGACTTACTCTTCTGTAGTTTTGTTTGCGATTTCACCTTGTCATATCGACTTTGGAGGAGACATTCTCTATTTTGGTCCATCCCATGCTCCCCTGTTCACGCCCAAATTTATTCTTCATAGAATGTTTTCCTGTGTATAATATTCGACACACATGGCCAACTATTATGCACTCGCATGTCATGCAACTACAGCACATGCTTTTACCAGTGGTTTGCAGTTAATTGCAAATTGGTGTTCGAAGCATATGTACAGTAAAGTACATTAGACCTGGCCACTAATGGCTTTTGAGCAAAGCAAGTAATGGGAATCTGTCTAGAGGGCTTGTAATTACAATAAACAGCTTCATTTTTGGCTAAGAGTTGTTTGATCAAATCCCTGAAACCCAGCAACCAACTAGGCAACCTCAGAAAATGCAACAATTACAGGTGTGAGAGTGAATCAAACATTTCATAGCTAGCATGAGGGGACGTTTATTTTCTATTAAGGTCATGGAGGCGAAGATTAGGCTTGTCTTTTGTTACTGTTAACTTGCAGCAGCCAATGCAAGCAAAAAGAACTCTAGTACTCAATGGGCATGAGTTTATATCGGAAAACACATGGGGCCAGATGTATCAAGCTTTTGCATCGCCCTTGTTCCACATAAGAAGACGCAAGGGTGACGCAAGATCTAAGGGAGATTTATCGTGCCACGCAGGGCCACCTTGCATGGCCCTGTAGTGTTTTATAAATCTAGAGCAACAATAGGCACGCACATTGCTGCCCTGCATTACTCTGCGGCTGGAAGACATTCCATGGGTGGGGCATGGGTGTTCCTACGCATCCACCCATGGATTTTGGTGCATTTCCATATTTGCCATTAGTAGTAGATCTGAGAATGCATAAAAATGATATGCCTCCCCAGTTGAGATGTGGCAAAGAGAAATATCTTTATTTCTCCTTGTTTTTCCTCTTTTTATGTGTGCTGCATTTTGCAGCACACGAAGAAAGAGGAAAATACCTCTAAAGATTGTTTTTGTGCAGAAAGATGCATTGGCGTCAGGCGGCCAAAAGTGCGTCAATGCGAGGAAAGGACAGGAATGCACTATATAATGGTAAATGCGACATATTCTTTCCCTTTTACGCAGCATTACAAGGTGGCTTGATGCATTGCGCTACGTGAAAGAATGATACATCTGGCCCTTGGTGACCAAATAACCAATCAGAACGTAGACAGTCAAATAAAACATCTTTGGAATAGAATCTCTTCCTCCAAGATGTCTTCTGAGCCTTTTTTTAACTGTGTCTTCCCATCAATGGTTCACTGTTTCTCTTCTAATACTGTGAACATAAGAAATGAAGATAAAGACAATTTTCATAGTGTAGATCAAATCAAAACGAAAGAGCAATCTTTCATTTTAAGCATGTCATGGTAACCAACATCAAGTAGACATTAACAATAAAATCCAATTGTTAAAAAAATATTTAATCAAAGTAGCTGAGAACAACATACATCAAAAGCAGAACCACATAACAGATCAGTAGATATAAACAACGATTCATCAGAAATATCATAAGGGTGGGTTAAAAGGTTCATGTCTTTAATTGAATTGAAACCTTCCTTAAAACTAGCTAGAAACATCTTAAGTCTAGGCTCAGATTATGCTTATTCAGAGCTTACTCAACACCAAAGTGGCAATCTCTGAAATGGGTTTAAAACTTCTTAAACGTGGAATACAAAGACCAGTCTGTTGACTTCAACGTATTCTTTATTCTAGCACCAAGAGTAAGAGCTTTTGAGCACATGGAACTTCGTGTAAAGTGGGCATCAAAAAAGGATGTTTCAATGCCCACTAAGTGCATCGCCCATCTGGCCAAAGTGCAGATGACAACGCTTTGTGGGGTTTCATTCAAGAAACCAACAACTGATTAATGCCTCTGGGCGTAAGGTCGCTAGACACACTCTCATATACCTGAAGGCAACACAACTTATTCAGCTTTGGGTGATTAGGAAAGATAGATGCATTACTGTCTGGTTGTTGGATGTGATATGGCAGTGATGGTAAAAAGAGCCCGCTCTGGGGTAAAGGATTACCCTTGGAAATCCAATGTTTGCACAACAGAGACCCTTGTACAGGAATGGAGACACAACAACATGGCAAACCTAATAAATATTGTTTTCTGCAGTCAGAATTGTACGATCAATTAGACAAAAGCCTCAGAACTATATTAACATATATGTGCAGCTGCCAGTCGTTGGAGTCCCACACAAACAGTCCCTCTGCCATGTTGCAATGTCCCGTTCTCTAGGCAGTTTTTCCAAAAACTATTTACAATCTCCGTTAGAGTTCTCAACAGAATGTCCCACCCAGCTTGTTGACACATTGGATTACCAAGATGTTGTTCATCTTTAGTGACATAAAACAACTCACTTTGTCCTTTCTAGAGTATGAATGGTGAACAAGCCCGCCAGCAGCTCCAAGCAATAGATATTTAAGGGCAATTCTTCTGGAGACCATCATCTTCCCTTGGCAGTTATCTGCACAACAAGTTCCCCAGCCCCATTGGCTGGCATCTGGCTCCATTCTCACATCCGGTCTTATCTGAAAATTGTTCTGCTCTTCCATGCCTCCATATGGTATAACCACCAGATCATCTCCAATCTGGCCTCCTGTGACCACTTTCGCATAGGGTACTTGCCTGATTTTCAATCGTTGGAGGGCTCTGTAATGGAGGGGAACTGGAAAAATTGCTTGGATGGAAGAGGACAGCTGGCCCGTTATCCTGAAAATAGATCAGACAGATACTGCATGTCTTGCAATGAGATTCTGTATGCCAGAATTGTGCTCAATACAAGGTTGGCTAACCTAAGGTCACTGGCCCAGCGGAAGCGATGTACAACACTAATCCTCCTATGCCTATTCTTGCCTTCACAAAAAAGAGAATTCACAGTGTCACCCAAGGGATGCACTGAAGGTAACCGGGCTATGGGATAAGAAAGGAGAGAAATGTGGAGGGTCTTCTGACTCCGGCTTCGACTTTGCTCTTGACACCCAGGACTGATGGTGTTCAATTGTTTCCTAGTCTCCTACACTTGATCATTAAAGTGGTTTTTCCTGAGCCTGTCTCTTCCTTTATGGCTTCAATATAGTGAACACTCTAAACATTCTGCATTACTTCTCATAAGTCCAACCCACAATATGTTTATAAATCTCCATGTACCTTAATAGTTAAACAACAAGTTGAATTGGCACTCGATTTGTTCACTTTAAATCTTTGGCTCATGAAGTTTTGTGTTAAAGTTCTGAAAGTCGTTTTTCTTGCAACATGTGTTATTCCTTTCCCAAGAAATATGTCAAGTCTTATCTGTTTCTTTACAGATTTTCAAAATAGAATTTGTAATTAAGGGGGTCATTAGTATGTCAGCCCGCCATACTCCCAGGAAACGGGACCGTCCGATAAGGGTGTGGTGGTCCTGCACATCCCAATAGGATGCGCCTGCCACACTGGCATCCCGCATTTGTAACATTGCGGTGGGCGGTGCTAAAAAGCACCACCCGCCGCACTGCCACAAAAGCAAGTTGTGCCTTTCAATGCACAACGTGACAGGCACCGCGCGATACATTGAAATGTAGAGGGGTACTATAGGTACCCCCCATGTGCACCCCCCACCCCCCAGAATCCCTGGGGGCCCGCTACAGACCCCCAATGTCAAAGACCACATACCTTTCCGTGACGGCATGTACTAACATGCATACTAATATGGATGGCGGTGTCTACCATACTAACAGCTTTTCTGCCCGTTAGGCAACCGGAGGAAAACCGGCAGACGTTCTTTCCGTCCGCCGAGGTCCCCCCGCCATAGTAATATGGCGGGGGAATTGGCATGCGGGCGGGCACAAATGTCGGGCAGATCGCCACCGCCATGCGGTCGGTGGCGATCCACCCGGCATGCTAATGTGCCCCTATGTCTTTACTTGAAGAGTCCCTTTTCGAAGACTTAATACGATAATGGTTTACTTATCTTTCTTATCACTCCGATTCTAGTGATACTCAATTATAAGTTGACAAGCTTAACTTATCTGATTTAACTTCTTTCTTTCAAGAAGAACTCTGAGCAGACTGGCAATCTGAAGGCACTGTTGACGGAAGAAGAGCAGTGCTCTCTTCGCTGAAGAGTAAGATTGCGTGGGAAATTTGAAGAAGGTAAGTGCAGGAATTCTGCTGCAGGCCTTCACTCGCTGAGAAACTCTGATTGCCTAGCAAAGATGTGTCAATCGGGGTATGGTGTTATCTGTAACCAAGATGGCCACCAAGATTGTAGGAAATCTTGCGTGACAGAGCTCTTTATTTTTCCTTGGGATTTCCATAAATTGATGGTGATGGTTGTAGGCTCCATGCTCATGTTTTGCACAATGGCCCTTGGGCTTACAAAATAGGTATTCACTCACTGTAGGAAATTGGGTTGCTGGTTGAGGCTGATGGAACCCTTCTCAAGCAGAAACCGCTATTCTTATCACAGTGAAGTCACAAGCAAATCACAAATTACCCTGTGCTAAACCCTATGGTAGCTTTGCACAGAGTAGTCAGGCTTAACTTAGAGGCAATATGTCAATAATAAATAAACCAAGACCAAAATAAAACAAAAACAATAAGTAGAACTGAAGATATATAGTTTAAAGAGTTGAGTGAAAATAGCATCAAAAGCCCTTTAGGGGCTCTATAGCTGTCTTGAGATACAACAGATAGCTCAACTCTCCCTTTCGTAACTTCACCTCCAACTGTCCTGTAGAGCTCTGGGCTACACAGGCTCCCTAACTCACACCTTTTGTCCAGGTTGAAACTCTACCAGAGTGGCCTTCTGGTTATACAGGAGTTTCAATACTTTTTGGCCTCAAGATTATCTTTCCCCTTTTTCTAGAAGTGATGCATCTGGTTACGGTGTTCCAGAATGTAGCTTAACACATCATGAGGGGGTTTCCTGGGAGTTTGCTTCCACCCCTATCTTACAAGGCTGAGAAGTCCCCTAACAGGGTGGCCATAGAGGAGTTCAAAGGGAGCTGAACCCAACCCCTCTCTGTAGGCATAGCAGGAGGACATTCCACTTACTCCACATGGGCTCAAGTGGGGCCATTATCGTCACTCTAATGGTCTTGTTTAATCACTCCTCAAACCTGTCAGTTTGGGGGTGATAGGGTGTGGGCAACTTATAAGCCACTCTACACTCACCCCAAATGGACTTCATGTGCTCTGACAGGAAGTTAGTGTCTCTGTCAGACACTGCCTCTTTGGTGAACCCCACATGGTTAAAAATCCTCTTCACGGCCCTGGCCACTCCAGGTTCAGTCATTGACCTCAGAGGGATGGCCTCTGGGGAGCAGGTTGCCTGGTTCATCAAGACCAGGATGAAATGGTCTAAAGTCATCTTGGGGGTCCAAACAACCAACAATGTATATGCCCACTCTCTCAAAGGAAGTCCTAAAGATTGGTGATGGGATCAGGGGAGCCTTTAGCTTTTTCCCTGACTTCCCACTGGCCTGACAGGTGGGACAGGATGCACCTGAGGCTACAGAATAGGATACAGAATGCAACTGAGGCTGTCTCCATCCAGGACCAAGAGAAGTGGGCAACAAGCCTAGCAAATCTCTTGTCTTGACCCAGATGTCCTGCCAGGGGGATATCATGTGCCAACCCAAATAGGAAGGCCCTATAACACTGAGGGACCACCAGCACATGGACGTCCCCAGTTCCAGGAACCTTTAGCTCGCTGTAAAGGAAGTTTTTCTGACAATTGATAAGGTGAGTTACCAAAAAATCTTTAGCTCCTTCATGATGACGGAAAATGTGTGTGCCAGGAGTTGCAAGGTCACACTGTTGGATTCCATAGTAAATCTCAGAAACCCTAAGCTCCTGTAGGAGTCCAAGTCTGATTTGTCCAAGTTTATCAGGAAACCTAAATCCTCCAAAAGAGAGGTGGTCATCTGTGCCTGATGAAGGAGCGTGAGACATTCTTGTGACATCAAGATGATTTTGTCCGGATAAATGATCACTCGGAAATCCTGCATTCATAGCCATGTTAGCACTGCTTTGAGGACTTTCGAGTAGCACCAAGGTGCCAATTATAGGCTGTAACGGAGAACATTGAACTTCCAAACATGCTTCTTCAAAGGTACTGAAAGAAATGCCTCTGTGATGGGTAAATTGGTATCATTACATAGGCATCTTTCTTGTTTAATTGTATCATCTAATTATCTTGTCTTAGGATGTCCCTTAGAGATGGATTACCTCCAGCTTGAAACATCTGTAAACAATCATCCATTGAATTTTCTCAGGTTTGTAAACAGTCTAACCCCCCTTTTTTCGTTTCCACAAAGAAGTTACTTAAGAACCCCCTAGGTGTAAGAAGGAGTCTTCTATTACCCCTTTCAGATTTTTGTCTTGCTCCATCTGGGAAGAAACCTCCTCTAAGAAGGTTATGGGTGTTGGTCTTGTTTCCTAGAATAAAGAGCCACAGAAGTATATTTGAAACCCCTAGACTATTTGAAGTACCAAGGCATCTGAAGAGATTTCCGTCCAGTTGTGAAGGCACTCTTCTGTCCAGCTGTCTAGATCTATTAGGGAAGAATAAGATAATCTTACCTGTGGAAGTTGCAGTTCCTCTATCGAAACCTCATCTGGCGCATCTCTCTGGAATTTATTCAAGAATAGGACAACGGGAGTGAATCCTCTTTGGTTCAACCAGTCATTTCTCCTTGGCCATTCCCCGGGAACTATGAGAGACGGCCTGATGAATGTTCCCTTCGATGACCAACCCAGCTAACACTTTAGGGGAGAAAACTCTTTTAAGGGAGGACTGGACTTTGTACACGGCAGTGAAGGCTTGAACAATCTTGGATAAATCCTTGACAAAGTCCTCCCCGAATAAATTGCCTTTGGCATCAGGGCCCACTTCAGAAGAGGCTATTTTCCCTAACTCTGGGTCCAAATGAAAGCAAGATGGTGTAGGGTTCTTTACAAATGAGGTTGAAGACTCAAAGATTAGAAGCTTTATTCTTACATCAAAAGCCCCACACTACACAGCTGTCTACATCCAGTCTGCCTCATAACTGTCGATACATGGAACACATCTACCTCTGCATTCTCTATTCTAGTCACTGTGACCTTGTACCACTGAGGCAAAGGCAGACTGTAGAGACAAAGTGCAGTACACATACCAATAACAATACAGACAATATATAACTTACCCTACAGCAGATGGATTTACTACGCTCAAGAGAAAGCACCATTTGCATTGCCCAGGATGCAGATCGCATGCTGGGCCCAACCTGACAGATTCTTTGGGTCGATAAGGTCCCCTGATTCTTTTGCTGCCTTAGGTAAATTCATCCTTTATGTGAAGGGACCTCCCAGGTACAGGAGCTTGCCTTGACAAGCACACCAGGATCTGTCAATGCCCCTTTTAAGGTCTTTAATTAGCTTCCCCAAAAAAGTCACCATATTGGTGTCCAATCTCGGTGTGTCAATCACTTTACCTTCTATGGAAGGGCTCAGACACTCTGCCCCTTAGTCTATTCCTGACCTCCTTATCCATTGATTGGCGGAGCCACTGTTTAAGGTACTATGCTACTTTAGGCATAGGTTCCAACTCCAAGGTGCCTTATTTCCTTGGGATCAAAGAGGTCTCTGTTGCTCTCAGTCTCAGTTTGCCCTTGAGTTTCTTGCTGGCCCCTCCTGAGGGATGCCAATTCCTCATTTGTTTGGACTCCCATTCAGAGTCAACCAAGGAAGGAGAGTCAGTATCTCTGTCTTGTCATGGCCCAAGTTGTTGGATGAGGGCAAATTGGGATATAGCCCACTGGGGCCTGCTATTTCCTCCGATTGTATATCTAAGTGAGACTGATGCTAGAGCTTGTGTAATTTTGAGAACGTATCTGCCTTGAATGAAGGACCATCAGGTTCCAACTCCCTATTGATGTTCTCACTTATGCCTGTCGGGTGTGTCAACTTGGGGTACCATGTGGAGTCGGACAGGGGTGTCCTGCAGTTTATGCAAGGCCTGAACCATGCCATTTTGAATGATCTAGAAACCCTCTGGTCAATCGTATTGATAATCTCCAGGTCCATGATGCTGGACTGTTTCATATCCTTGCTGGACATAACTATAGTCTTCTGCCATGTTTCTTTTTATAGCTATACTAGCAGCCCGTCCCGACGTTGTCCGGGAGCAATCAGGCTCTCAAACATCACCGCTCCTCCCCGCGCTCAGGCTCTCAAACATAACCGCTCCTCCCCGCGCTCAGGCTCTCAAACATCACCGCTCCTCCCCGTGCTCCTGCACGCTGCAACCCCACACTCACCTACCTCAGCCCATCGCGGGCGCCGCCGCTCCTCAATTCACCGCTCCTGTCCGCTCCACGCTGCCAAATCACCGCTCCTGTCCGCTCCACGCTGCAAGCCCACCCCGGGCGCTGCCGCTCCTCAGCCTCTGCAAACTTCATCGCTCCTCCCCGCGCTCCTGTCCGCCGCTCCTCCCCACGCTGATGTCAGCACGCATGTCGTTAGTGCACACGGCCGGCTCTACTTCCAAGGGACTACTTTTTTTTATCGTCAATTTTTTTAATAACGTTGTTTTTTTATTTATATAGCCTATGTCCATCTGCAGACCCTCACGATTCCAATGATGTATCGGGTGTGTGGATTGGCGCTGTGGTTCCCGAGTTTACCCGCCTCAAAGGTTCAAAGTTCTTGCTTTATTATAGTAATGTAGATTAAGGACCAATTTAAAAACATACAGGGTAAAGGAAGTGCAAATATCCCTAATGATCTACTCCCCACCTTTAATCCTGGGGATCACAGACTAACTAACTTAACCTTGTAGGGAATTAAATAGTAAAGGAAAATAATAAAATCTCAGTGCCTCATCATTAGAAAGTGCCACTGGGTAGAGCATTTAGGAAAATGCCCACTTACAGACAGTGCACCAGCTGATATTAAATTTCTGAAATGACCGCTGCTCTCCCCACTGCCACAGAAATGGGACTGGTCCCGCAAACAGGGCTCACCTCAGCCACGCAGCTCTGAGGAAGCTGCCAGTCAGGACAAGCACCGGCAAAGGAACCTGCCCACCATGAGGCGCCTCCTCCCTGAAATAATGATGGGGGATTCATGATAAAAAAAAATAAGAGAAGAGGAGGGTAGCCCATGGAGCCCCAGGAGGCACATGATGCGTGAAAGTACAGGCTGGAAAGATCCCTTATAAAGTAACATAGCCATATAAGAAAATTTATTTTTGAAAGATAATTGTATTTAAGTAATGAAACAATAAAGCTGTAACAATATTAGATAACAGTAATGCAAAACACTTTTTAGAAGATATATTAAGATTATGACAAACAAGCAAGTGAATGTACTTATCTCAGCTTCTGCAAGCAGCACAAAATAATAAAGAGATTCTAATCCCTGTGTGTTTTAACGAACTGTCTATGTTCTGATTTGTCATTTGGTCAACATGTGTTTTGTAGTTTTATAACACATGCCCATTGGGTAATGTAGGTTTATATTGTATTGACTGTCGTAACAGCAAAGAACGATAGCTATAAAATTAAACTCGGTCCTGACATAGAATTTAATCAGCCATGCTAGTTTCCAAACTCCATTCATCAGACAAACAATGCTCGAACCAAATTTGCAAGATACTGATTTCTCAGGGACTTAATGAAAAGAAGTTGAAAGTTGAAAGGGATCAAAACGTTTTGAATAAGAGTGTACATGCCACTATTAGTATCAGTCTAGGTACCCAAAGATTTAACAATAACTGCAGAAGAAAGATAACACATATATGGCCAGCTCAAGCATCCAATAATCAATTAACAGGTAAGAAAGAAGATTAAAAAGGAAAATAAGCTCTGCCTTCGACCATTGAGCTTTCTACCTGGAGGCAATGTTTCAATACTCTGGCTTTTCCAACCACGAACAAGTACATCTTATGGTGCCCTTGAACTGATGCAGGTGGGCAACCAGCCTGACTGCCAAGGGCCATGTTACCAAAGATTTGCATAAGTGCAAAATCAAGGCAATTCTATGTGAACCTTTTTTGCGGTTTATTTAATCATGGATTGGATAAAGTTTGTGTTGTATAGGTTAGCATTGCTTTCAGGACCTACTTCTTCATGTTTGCATGGCTGAAAAAACTATCTGTAATGTGGACTGAGGTAAAGTATATTTGATCCGCTCTGTTTCGTACAAGAAATGAAATAGTACAAAACAGTTTTTTTTCCATTTTCGACCAGTGCAACAGTTCTCCTAGTGGTTCACATTGGCTCAGAAAACCCACATTGGAACCAAATGATAATGCTGGTCTAGGAAGGACAAAAATTTGACAGCACAAACACAGGTTCTCCATTTTGGTATGTTATGTGACATTACGCTACACTGTATTATGTTTTGCTATGATATGTTATGCAGCTTTTATGTTGTGCACACTGCCAGTTTGTTGGCCCTTTAGCACATTAATTGGCTTTTAAAGAGTCTCAATGGTCCATTTTATGCACAATTTGTAGCAGTAGCTCAATACCACCTTGTTGGGTCATCTCTGTGGTGGTTCTCATCCACTAGCTCCCAAAACAGCTATCCAGCAGGGATCTAGGAAGGGTCTTCCTCCTCTGAGTCTCTTAGCCACTCTTCAGTTTCACATGTCAGTTCTTTTAGCTGTGGAATCAGCCTTGCCTTGGACTCGACTGCACTCCAGTCCTTCCCGTCACCCACTAAGATGGTCATGACTGGGGAAGAGTTGCACTTCAACCCTTGGTACGTCAAATTGTGTTTCATTAGGATCTAGCCAGGTATGATCTCTGTTGGTGTACTCAAACATCACATAAGTAGCGTGCCTGCCTCTTCTGCTGCCAAGGTGGTCACCACCAATACCTGTGACATGGGCCTGGGAGCAACACTTGTGAATGCAATGTTCCTGGGCTGGGTGCCCCCAAAGGACAGTTCTCACTCTTTCAGTTGGAGGGAACCATCTGCTGTGCTCCAGGCCCTGAAGTGTGTTCTCCTTCCTCCAAGGTCACAATGTACTGGGCCACCCGAGCCCGTAAGATGATGTCCAATCTCTGATGTTTTTAACCCTGCATGGAAACCTGGCTAAATCAATTGATGAATTGTTAATGGTGTATTATTATGAACTGTCTAATCTATTTTGATATGGATTTTATTACTTTGTTGTATAATTGTTATTTTATTGTGCTTTTATGGATTCTTGAAATTCGAATAAATTCAATTTGAACTTGATATGAACTACTGGGTCACAAAGACTTTCAAGTGACTCATTCTTGTGTCAATCTGCAGACAGAAGTGGCTCATTCATCCCCTGGGGTTTTGAGAATAGGCTAATGTTGTGCTATTTAAAAACGGCTGGCAAGATTAGTGAATGCGTTTGCATATCATTTAAGCTGGCAACCCTGTCTTC